>NC_046634.1:7795013-8995013 GCF_900324485.2 Mastacembelus armatus | reverse complement strand
AAGAGGGGGAGGAGGAGAGCCAGGCCAAGGATCTGGGTCAGCAGGAAGGAGACGAGGAAGAGGAGGAGCGGGCAGGGGGTTACACTCCACAACCTGTGCTGCTCCCATTCTGCATGAACGTAAGGACGAAGTAACTGCTAGTTTTGTTGTTTTGTGGAGATTCTTTGCAATATCCACTGCTGGAGTGAAATTTGTGTTTAACTAATTTGAGAAAATGCACATAAAAACGAATATATATTGTGTCCTGCATGGATGGTATGAAAACTGACAGTAAAGTCTGAAACACAGTATTTGCTGAGGAAAATGTATCCAGAGTGTCTTAGCAACGTTTCTTTTAATATTGTACTTGGAGTTAAATGTGTTTTTTACAAAGAAAGTCACGTTTAATAAATTAGTCAAGTGTCACATGTTGTCTAAACACAAGCAGCCTGACAAAATCCAGTCGATTAAAACTAAATTAAATGTCCTGTTGAACAGATGCAAGTGCAGAAAATATTTTTTTACTTTTTTGTTTCCGAGCATGAGGAAATCTTTTCAACAGCCCAGATTTCCAGGCTGTGAAACATGTTGTCCTCACGTTTCCTGTGTGTTCCAGCTGGGCTATGTGAGCAGTGTGTCAGCCGGTGGCCGGCGGTGCGTCGCCCTCTCAGACCGAAATGTGATGGGCTTCATTGCAAGCCTCCATGAGTTAGCTTCAGCCGAGAGGAAGTTCTACTGTAGGCTGTGTAACATTAAGATGCAGATAATACGCCCCCTGCTGGAGCTGGGTAAGAGCGTGACACGAGGGAAAAAAGACTGAGGAGCAGAGAGTCTTGATTCAGCGCTTTATTATTTCTGTCATTTGTTTTCAGCTGCTTTCAATTTTCTGTGTGCTGTCCTCCAGAGTCTCTGAGTTCAGCTCTCGGTAAGGTGACCCTCGGGCTCTTGCAGATGCTTGCGGGCCGATTCAGCCTCCTGTGTCACCTGACCGGGCAGCACGCCGCCAGTCTTACTGCCAACCTGCGCCGCGGCCGTGATGTCAAAAGTCTGCTCATCCTCGACCACACTGGAATCTTCCTCGACTCGTATCATGAGTATGTTCACCGCTGTAAACAATACACGTGGTTTGACTGTTTGATTAATAAACTGATAGGTTCATAGGTCAAACACTGGTTAGTGCCTGCTCGACTGTGTAATAACTTCTGTCTCTATCCCCGTCCAGTTACTGCAGCTCTCTGGGTAACTTCCAGGTGATGGGAGGTTTCCAGGCCCTGACCAAGCCGTCACTGTGAGCGCTGTTTTACACATGGGAGGGATAGGAAAGATGTTGTTGCTTTAATTAAAATCTTTAATAACTGGTGATTTTTAAAAAATTTTTTAAAGAGATTTCTTTGGGAAGAGTCCCGAGCTGCTCCAGAGGCTGTCAGAGTGCAGTGAAGAGAACCCCCCCATGGCCGACCTCCTGGTGGCGCTCTTCTACCTCCCGACTCGCCATGTTCACGAGTACAGCCGGCTGCTGCTCAAACTGGCCACCTGCTTTGAAGTGGTAGGGAAATACAAGAGACAGTCCCACTTTACTCCTCCTCCTATCACTGACCACCGACTGAGAAATAATCCTGATTCTTCACATCAAAAACCGAATTGCACTGTGATTATTTTTGTTTGTTGTTAGTCCTCCAGTGATTACGAGAAGCTGCAGGACAGCTGCTCCAAGTTTGAAGCGTTGACCCTTCAGCTGAAGAAAAAGATGAAGGAGGCCGACTACACCTTCCATTTCTGGAAGAGCTTCCCTGGCAAAATGACGGTAAACTCGCTGAGTGTCCGTGTCCATGTCCCGAGCAGTAATGTGAATGATTGTCAGCTGAATGGTGTCTTTGTGTGTTGCCAGGATTCCCTGCGGAAGCCTCAGCGCCGGCTGATATGCGAGAGCAGCAACAAAGCTCTGACTCTGCAGAACGCCGGGAGGTTCTCCGTCAACTGGTTCATCCTCTTCAACGACGCTTTGGTCCATGCTCAGGTCAGCTCCACACACAAACACCCATCACTTCTTCAGGTGTTTCAGACACTGTAACCTGGTGTGTTTCAAGCGTTTGTGTGTGCTTGCCTCCGTGCTGTCAGGGCGTGGCGCCTTGTAAAAATCTTGTAAGTATGCAGCCAGCAGCAAATGCTAGCACAGCGACACCAACTCTCCCACCTCTCAGCCTTCTTTTTCTGTGTGTGTGTGAAGGGTTAGGGCTCTGTGTCATAGTAATTCAGCCCTGCGTGAGCTGACTTTTATTTAAACGCACGACACACGCACACACACGCACACACACACACACACACACACACACACACACACACCTACACACCTGTAATACCCCGGTGAGGTCATGCCACAGCTTTAAAGGCAGACCAATATGAATGAGCCTGAGCTAAAGGTGACAGGAGATATTTCTTTTCTTTTCACTGAGCCTGGGTGAATATTTAAAATCAGTGGCTGTGTAGTAGTTTGATTTATTATTTATGGTTTATTTAAACTAACCTGGGCTTGTAAATAGAAGCTAAGAAGCAACAGAAGCAGATCAGTCACCCAATAAAAACTAAAACTGTGGAGCCAAACCTACAAAAACAGAATATGTATGATACTGCTAGACAGTGAAAAGAAGAAAAGTGCCTGTTGTGTATTTGTCATTAGAGTAACTATAGGACAGACTCCTGTCCTGATTGAGAGAGATTCACAATCTGTGCAACATACAGGACTGGAGCTAATCCAAAATAGACAGAGCTACAGTTTTCAGCTTTTGGATTTACCTTTGTTTGCTCTCAAACTCTCTCAAAGCCTCAGAAATGCCCCTTTCTACTGTTGAGTTAACTTCTTTGTTATGTCTCTTAAATGTCACACACACACACTCCCTACTCACATATTATCAGTGATACCCAGCCCTATCCCTACCTTCACCCTCTGCCTGCTCTCTGCCTGAGGGAGACTGCATGGGGGAATGAACTGACAGTATCCAAGACTCTGCTGGTTCTAATGCCTGTTTTATTCAGCAATCCTTAACAATGTTCATCCACCGTTTTCCTACAGTTTTTGCTTTAAAGCTTTGGTTCTTACTGTTGGTTCACATGTTGACAGACGTCTGACCATAGACAGAATAGACACTTTAGCTGAAATGACTCTCAGCTAATTCTGTAAGAGGCAACAGTCTCTGGTTCACTTCTCCAAAGCAGTTCCCTTCCTTCTCTCCTGTTTGTGTCCTTTTTCTCTCTGTTTCTTTGTCTTTGCGTTCCTGTACGTTGCTCCCAGTCTGCATCACACCTGTGGTTGTCCTGCACATTTCAGCCCCCCCTGCTTTGACTGTTTCGTCAGTGTTTGGAAAACCAGAAATCAGTCAGGGCTCTTTAAAAATGCTGACCTCTGGATGAAGTCCATGTTTGTCCGTAAGCTCTGGGTTAAAGTAGCAGTTCAGGGACAGCAGAAGACTGTGACTGTGTGTGTCTGTTGATGTCAGTCTGAATGAGGGTTGTTGCTGGAAAAGAACATGCATGTTTAATATTTAGTTACATGTGAAGCATGTGTTGTCCTGCATGTTACTGGTTAATAATTAATAAGATGCATTGTTCTTCTTTACGTTCTTTAATCTTGTCATTTGCACCACTGGATGGGGAAATGCAAAAATCACCCAATTCTGAACGATACACTGAGTAATGGTTTAGATTAGTGAATGATTGTTACTTTATTATGTGCAAAATGTCATTTTAATAATAATATATATATATAATATTTTAATAAATACAGTCCCTGATGAAGAGCTGCAGTCACCAGAGAGTCGATGCAGACATCAATCCTGAAACTGTTATTCACTGAAACATGCTCAGTGATGCAGAGAAGCTTCTACTACAAGCTGCCAGAAGCTGCTTTGACTGTCTTCCCTTTTAAGACAAACAGATTTCCTGTTTAAAACTTTAAACATTGAGCTGTAGAAATGATGAACCTGTGTCCTGCTTCATAACTAAGATCAGCAGTGTCCTTTGAATTGTTGCACTTGAATCTTTCCAGGCAGCTTTTCTTGTTTATTCTCAGCATAGTTCACCTCTTGTTTGTGTTTAAGGTCCATACACGTCACATGCTTGGTCATTGCTGTTGGGTTTTTGTGTGTGGTTGGCTGTATTATAATAATAACAATGATCCCTATTCCTTTCTCCTTCTTAAACACTCAACCGTTCCCTTCTTCTTTCTCTCTTGTTTTCTGTATTTTCTCTCTTTTCCCCTTTGCTCCTTTCTTTTTTTCTTGGTCTTGCCTTCCTCTTTCCTCTTCCCTCTCCTCCAGTTCTCCACCCATCACGTTTTCCGTTTGGCCACGCTGTGGGTGGAGCCGATCCCAGAGGAAAACACCGGCATGTGAGTCTCAGTCCATCTGTCCATTTAATCTTTTCATTAAATGCTTAAAAGGGGACCTAAAGGAAAATGTCAAGTCTTATATTGTTTATACTACAAATGCCATAGATGCAATATCCCAATGTCACTATGGCTCTAAACAAGTCCCGACTCCTAAATACCTGTGTTAGATCTTTACGTTTGCATGCTGGACTCATTTACTTTCATTTGCTTCTTCATGTCTGAACAAATAAATGTTAGTATAACTCTTTGCCCAGATCACATCCACATGTTTTAGCTACACACTCAGTCCTCTCCAAAACTGTGCAGTGGATACCTTCAGTAATCTTTAACTCTTCTGTTTCATTTCTGAAACTGAGGAGCTATTCTGAAAGAGAATTTCTAGAATAGGAGCAGACGGGTTTTGATAAAAACGTATTTCCACCAGCTAAAAAATACTGAAGACATGTATTAGATTTTGAAATCAGGTGAGGGGAAGTAAAGCTGCATAATTTTATCTGTATTAACTATATGTTTTACAGATAATAGGCCAAGATAAGACATTTTCTGTGTTGCTCTTTTGTTTGCAGACATGGATTAAAGGTGATCACACCAGAAGAGACATTCACCCTGCTGGCCTCCTCTCCAATGGAGAAGGTTGGGATCTGAAAGTGATTGGCACAGCAGACACTATGTTCACCTAAAAAACTACATTTCCATTTGGAGGAACTCAAATAGACTGGATTAGATTTTAAAAGTCTGTGTCTGTGCTTTCAGGCCAAGTGGCTCCGCTCCATCAACCAGGCAGTGGACCAGGTCCTGAGTGGGGCTGGGCAGGACACAGCGTCGGTCTGCTCGGGGTTAGGACAGAGGTTGGAGCCTCCCATCTCCAGGACGGCCTCCTACACGTTTTATAAGGATGGACGGTTAAAAGAGGCGACATATGAAGGCCGCTGGCTCACAGGCAAACCCCACGGCAGGTTGGACACACACACACAGTCTGTGTTTCAGTAGCACTTTCTTAACAAATAAATGATGATGATGTAGACTGGGATTGGAACGATGTCTTTCAGGGGAGTGTTAAAATGGCCTGACGGGAGAATCTACACAGGGGAGTTCAAGAACGGACTGGAGGATGGGTATGTTCAGACAGTCGGAATCACTGTCAGCATGTTGATCAGCACACAGGCCTGATGTTCATCTCTTTGTTTTCATCTGTGCAGCTTTGGTGAGTTTGTTGCTCCAAATAAGACGCTCAACAAGAACGATCATTATCAGGGACACTGGAGAGATGGCAAGATGTACGGCCTGGGGACATACAGGTGTGTGTGGGTGTGTGTGTGAGAATATAGGTAATTAGGAATTTTACTGTCTATATTTTTGGATTTGACACAAAGTGCAGTTTTACCTACGCTTCACTCAAGCCCCACTATCTTCACAAAAGGTGTGTTTTACTTCCCTTATCACAAATGTGCCTTAAAGAAAGAGGACGACACACAGGAAGCATTGTTTGTCTGTCTGCAGGTATGCCAGCGGTGAAGTTTACGATGGATCATTCCAGGACGGCATGCGGCACGGCCACGGCATGCTGCGCAGCGGCAAGCTCAACACCTCCTCCCCCAGCGTTTTCATTGGCCAGTGGCTGCAGGACAAGAAGACCGGCTATGGAGTCTTTGATGATATCACAAAGTATGGCCACTGCCACATGTATCAGACGTCAGTTTCATGTTTGCAAAGTTAGTTTGTGATAAAACACAGTATCAGTATGACTTCAGTGCAGTCACATGAACAGAAGCTTTTCTCTGCAGATGAAAATAGGATTCAGTGAATAACTGTTACCTATTTTGCCTTTAATGTGAGGTCTGTGTTTCTTGTTCTCTCCAGGGGGGAGAAGTACATGGGCATGTGGCAGGACCACCTGCGTCAAGGCACCGGAGTCGTCGTCACCCAGTTCGGCCTGTACTATGAAGGAGCCTTCAAAGACAATAAGATGATGGTGGGCACTGCTGTACTTGAATTCAGTTGCTTTTTAATGTTTGTTGAAGAACTTCTTACTGTAAAGTTCTTTCACTCTTCAGTCTTATAGAAAGGTGCGATCTTTACCTTTAGGGTCAAGTTCAGGATGATAATAATAATTGCCTGAGGACGAAAACATTCTAAATAAACTGAGGACAAGCATTTGCTGTTGTGCAGGTTTTTGTAAATCTTCCAAGTCCCCTTACTGATTTCTGTCTGGTGTATCAGAGCAGACTAGGATGTCAAAATGAAGAAGGAGAAGGGAAGGGACTGAAGGGAGGTTGTTTCTCTGTTGTAGGGGACTGGGATTCTCCTGTCGGAGGATGACACCACGTATGAGGGGGAGTTCTCTGATGACTGGACTCTCAATGGAAAGGTAACTAATAAACATTAAAACATACGATGGATGGAGTCAAGAAGTTCTATTTGAATTGGCCCACGGGTGTGAAAATTCATTAAAAGGTTCAAATGTATGTTTACAGTGTTTAGAAAACATTCTCAATATCAAGATATTTATCACTGTATTAGGCAGCAGCAAAACCTCCTTCAGTGTAGTTGACTGTACCGACTGACTCTCCCTCAGGGTGTGCTGACTATGGCCAACGGTGACTACCTGGAAGGCTCTTTTAGTGGCGAATGGGGCTCTGGCCTCAAGGTGACAGGCTCCTACTTCAAACCACACCTGTTTGACACTGACAAGGAAAAGAGTCGTGCTGTGTAAGCTCAGAGCATCTGAAGTCATCAGGTCTACTGTATTTACCTGCCATATTGTAATAACATAATTTGTGTGTGTGTGTGGTGTGGCAGGAAGTTGGGGCGTCAGTGTGTGTGTGCAGAGGATAAGTGGCAGGCGGTGTTTGAGGAGTGTTGGACCCAGCTGGGCTGCGATGCCCCAGGCCAAGGAGAAAACTGGAAGGCCTGGGAGAACATCGCTGTGGAGCTCACTACGAGCCAGCGGCACATCCAGGGCAGGTTCGCACAATCTGATCTTTTTAGTTTGTGTTTTGTCCAGTTGTCTGTGTTTAGATTTTTCTTGCCAGCAAGTAAAAGTAATTAAACTACGATATTTTCCAAAGTGTTATTGGTGAATGGAAACAAAGACAGAAGTGCTTTATCCCAGATTTTTTATTTCCATTTGTATCAGTCCGGAGCTGTTGTCCCGAAGCCACAGCAGAACCCTGGAGGGTTTGGAGGTTATCCCACAGCATACAGGACCAATCACCATGGAGAGATATGACACCATCCGCCTCTACCTCATCAAAGTGAGCCCGTCCACCCGTCCACTCCTTGTTCTTACACCAAATGGCTTTTAAAATGTTTCATTAATATTTCTTTCACTTTTCCAGGCGTGTGACACCCCCCTCCACCCACTGGGCCGGCTCGTGGAGACCCTGGTGGCGGTCTACAGGATGACCTACGTGGGTGTTGGAGCCAACCGTCGGCTCCTGCATCAGGCTGTCAACGAGATCAAGTCTTACCTAAACCGCATCTTTCAGATTGTCAGGTAGTGCAGCATGGTAACCTACTCCCCAGAGTTTACCAGACAAAAGGACACATACGGAATATAAGACGTATGGTTGAGGCTACTATCACCATATAATTGATATTTTTTATCAATATTTTTGTTTGTGTTTGTTGCTGAATGCGCTGTAGGTTTCTGTTCCCAGACCTGCCAGAAGAGGGCGGTCTACTTCCAGAGCCAAACACCAACCTCCAGGACAAGGAGGAACTAGGCTCAACTGGTGCCCCAGCGGAGTCACCAAAACCTGGGTACAAACCAGACAAAGTCCTGTTGAAGCTCTGGTGGCCCATCACAGGTAAACTGGACCACATTAAATTTCCCTGTGTGTGTTTTCCCCTCAGTCGTGTGGTGAGCAGCTCAGCTCTACTGCTTCCCGTCCTGCTGCCTCGTCTCTACCCACCGCTCTTCACACTCTACGCTCTGGACAAGGAGCGAGAGGATGATGTCTACTGGGAGTGCGTCCTCCGCCTCAACAAGCAGCCCGATCTCGCCCTACTTGCCTTCCTTGGTGTCCAGCAGTACGTCATGCAGCTTAACTGAACACAGTCAATGAGAACAGAGTCTTGTTGTGTTTTTGTGCAAATCTGTGGTCTCATTTTTTTTTCCCCCCCTCAGAAAGTTCTGGCCTGTTTCTATCCCTGTCTCAATGCCTGCACCCGGGGAGAAACAGCAGGTATGTTTGTTTGTTTTTATTGTGTTGCTTTGCTCAGTTACAGTTATCGAGCAAATGTTATACCAACATAGTGTACCTGGCTTAAGCTGAAATACCTCAAGCAGCAAGATTAGATATCGTAGTTACTCATCAAGAAGTATTTGACAGTACAAAGACGTATACAGTGACAAACTTGTCTCCTCCAGGTCCTCTCCAGCACCAAGGACGCCTGCTTCGCCTCTGCAGTGGAAACATTACAGCAGATCAGGTAGAGCTCTATTCAACAACTTTAGGTTGAGTTAAAAAACATACACTAGTCTGAAGGGTAAACTGCACCATGCTGCACAGAAAATGCATAAAATAAGACAAAGAGATTCAATTCAAACTAATAAAAAATAGTAGAAATAACAATGTAGGATAAGAAAGACACTTCACCAATACAGTCCTACCCTAAATCAAGGTTTTCATTTGTTGCTTGTTTGCAGCACGACATTCACCCCGTCAGACAAGCTGCAGGTGATCCAGCTCACCTTTGAGGAGATCACTCAGGAAGTTCAGTCGTTGCTGAAGCAGGATTTCTTGTGGTCAATGGACGACCTCTTCCCCGTCTTCCTCTATGTGGTGCTGAGAGCTCGGTCAGTACGATGAAGAGGAGACTGGGGGAGGATTATTTTTATATTAGGTGCAATGTGTTAAAACAAGTAAAGCATTGAGTAGTGTGACATAGTGGAATTGGAGGAAACATTAGCCCTATTTTAATAGAAAACATAACACTTTCTCCTGTTTAATTTTCAAATCTATTTTGGCTTAGAGAGATTTCATTAAAAAACCTGTTGAATTACAGGAACAAATGTTGCTGGTCATTTTAATGCATAATTTTTCCAGAGCCATTATCAAGACAAATAGTTTATGATAATAAATTGATAATTTTTCTCAAATAATCCTTTCATTCTTTCATCTATTAACATAAATAAATTATCCAGGTCATGTTGGTGCACAGTCTTATTAGAACACTTGCTGGATGTTTGATTTTCCCCTTCAGAATCAGGAACCTGGGGTCAGAGGTCAGCCTGATCGAAGATCTGATGGACCCCTGTGTACAGCACGGAGAGCATGGAATCATGTTCACCACACTCAAGGTAACACACACAGCACCACCCAGCTAGAAAGGATGATGTGTGTTGTCGCTTTGTTCTATCATCAATATGTTGTTAAGCCTGATGTGAAAACTGTGATTATGGACAAAAATTATTCTGAAATGTGACTTGCAACTTGGAGTAAACCTTTAAGTCAAACGCTAAATTAGACACTGTCCTGTGTGAATATTAATTAGACAACGTCCTCCAGTAGGTTCATGTTTGAATATTAATTAGACATCATCCAGTAGGTTCCTGTGTGAATATTAATTAGACAGCATCATATATTATGTTCCTGTTTGAATATTAATTAGACATCAGCCATTATGTTCCTGTTTGAATATTAGACATCATCCAGTGGGTTCCTGTGTGAATATTGATTAGACAACGTCCTCCAGTAGGTTCATGTTTGAATATTAATTAGACATCATCCAGTAGGTTCCTGTGTGAATATTAATTAGACAGCATCATATATTATGTTCCTGTTTGAATATTAATTAGACATCAGCCATTATGTTCCTGTTTGAATATTAGACATCATCCAGTAGCTTCTTGTGTGAATATTAATTAGACAACATCATCCTGTAGCTTCTTGTGTGAATATTAATTAGACAGCGTCATCCAGTAGGTTCCTGTTTGAATATTAATTAGACAACGTCATCCATTATGTTCCTGTGTGAATATTAGACAGCATCGTACAATACCTCCCTATTTAAATATTAATTAGACAGTGTTGTATTTTTCTGTGCGACTATTTTTGACTGCACTGGCCTATGTGTATTGTGTGTTTCCCACCTGCAGGCCTGTTATTACCAGATTCAGCATGAGAAGATCACTTAAGTGCTGTGTTACATCCTCAGCGACCTGCATGCTGCTCCCACACCTGCCCCCACAGCCTACCACGGGGTCAGACTCTGGGAGGCTTAGGGATGATGGATGTGTGCAGCAGCCAATGGGAAATGAAGGATCATATGAACAGGTTGCAGAAAGCTCCATCTGCTGCTGTTACAGAAACCACATCCCCCCTTCTGTGAGACACGTGCGCGTGCAGACACACACGCACACGCACACACACACACACACACTCTGCAGAGGTCTTTGCTCATTCAGTGACCTCCATCAGCCTCTTATCCACAGATCATGAAGGTACATGAGAATATTGTCAGTATTGTCCTGCCATTGATGAGCCACTTCAAACCACCCAGAGTTAAAGTGATGACGTAGTTCTGTTGGAAATCCTGATGTGGGTGGTGCTGGGATAAACAAATTAATGTTATATATATATATATATATATATATTTGGTTACCTGGGCGAATAAGATGTTTATGCCAATGGTTAATTGTCTGTACATACTGTGACCTACATACAGACCTCAAATTCTTCCTGAAGAATCAATTTTTCAGCATGAAAAACCATCACAGGAAGCATGAAGTTTGGTCTGAACATTCCTCTGTGGCCTTCTGCGAGTCTGGTCGTGACACCAACACGAAGAAACAGGCAGAAGAAGGAAATTCTTAAAAAGCGTCTGTCTCTATGAATTTGACAACTTGCTAAGTGTAAATCTCACCTTTGTGTCACTTGTTTTGTTTTTGTTTGTTTTGCTTTGTGGCATTTCATTGTAAGTGTTAGGCTGTAATGGTGTTTAATGAGAGCCATTTCTTCTTCCAGTGTGTCACAAGGAATAACAGGGTGAGCATTTCACACTTAAACTTCAACCATCGAAGGTGAAAATGAAACTTTTGTCAGATGATGAGGGTGGTTTGAAGGCCAGCTGTTCGGTTTTGGAAATGAACAGCTGGTTTGTTTTCCCTCCTTGTTAAAGAGCAGCAGCTTCCCTGACCATTTGCGTAGGAACCATAGTGGTTAGTCTACAGCTGGACTTAATCCTGTGCTCCTACAAAACAAAACTGACATGGCTGTAACTCTAAATTATACTAACACACACAAACTTAGTGAATTTCACCGTCTTTGGTTGTCTTTGGTTGGAGAATATCCAGTGTGACGTTAGTTTGGCAGTTTTCTGTCCAGCAGATCACCAGGACTTATATCTGTGGCTGCAGTCCAGAAATGTCTTGGTTTGAAGGACTGCTGACTTGAAAGCACATTTGTTCTAAATGCATATTTGGACTTTATTGGTAAGATGATAAATTATCGATGCTTAATGCCGTGAAATTTCTTCTTACCTCAATACGATGAAAAGAAGTTTTTAGACAATCCTGTGTGTTTCTGATCCCTGTTTTTAGTATTATTGATTATTGACGGGAGGCCTACACATCTCTATAGATTCTGAAAACTGATGAGGTTACAGTTTGGATAGTGACTAAAATGCCAAATACTGTACTGACACATCATGTTCTGCAGTGTCATCGCTCGTTACCACTGTTCAGGATTGTGTTGTTTGATATGTTGCACAAATTCTCCGCCACTGTCTCTGAAGCTAATGAAACTATTTAAATATAGAGTAGACTTATCTGAAAGGTACTTTGACATGTTTTTTCTTTGCTGCAGAAAGGTTTTGCAGATGCTGTGTGGTTTCATTGGGCAACAACATGTTTCTTGCCTCATGTCATTTGTGTCAGTGACGGAAGGATGTCAACACATTTTTAATGATTTGAAAGTGAAAGGTTTTCAAAGCTGCAGGTGGTGTTTCAGAAAAGAGACAGGCAGTCGACTGAATGCCAGCGCTCTTATTATAGATGTGATGTTCCAAGCCTCTTCTCTGTGCCATCTGTTAAAACTGTTCTTTTTAAAACCATTTACAGCACTGACTCTGATCTTATTTGTGATTTGCGTCACACATGCTAGTTCATAAAAGGGCTTAAGAGGGGATTTTTTTTATTTATTAATTTTTTTTTTAAATATCATGGCTTTTGTTTTCTCAGACGGTTTAACAATAAAACAGCCAGTGGATCAGAGACCTCTTTTAGATTCAAACTTTAAGCTGCTGTCGGTAATAAACACTTTGCAGTTGAAGCTGAACTGATGCACAAATTTAGGTTTTAGAATTTTTGACTGGACAGATATGTCAATAACACATTCACTGTTTTTAGTTGCATTTTAATTTAGCCTGTTGGTTAAAGGCCATATGCGAAGGTAAAGCCTTTGTAAATGAATTCACCAAAAATGGAAACGATGGTTTAAACTGTTATAAATGCAGTTGAATTTCAACAGATGTTATTGAACATTTCAATTTCTCAATAACCCTCTAAATGTTTGACTTATAACCACCTTCATTCTTGAGCGTGAGCTCCTGTTACTGTAACCAAATGTGCCTGACGCTTCAAGAAGTGATGCAATATTGTCTTTAAAGTTAATTTCCACCCTCTGTAGGCAGAAAAGAAAATATTCCCTGGGTTTAACGTTGCATCCAGTGGAGACTTTCTTGTTGAGAAGTTCATTTGTTCTGTTTTGTTGCCTGTTTTCGTCAGTATGTTGTGTAGATGTTCATGTTAACACCTTCTGAAAGCTGATGTCAGTTGCTGCTGCACTTTAAACGAAGGATGAGCCCATATTTTCTGAAGGTAACTGACTCACAAACCAAACTGAAAATGCAGCATTGACTTATATTGTACATGTGCACCAACTACGATGATTTAGGTTTTAAACCCTGTGACCACTGAGCAGTTCATTTACTGACCTCAGCACCTGTTTACTATGGAAATGCCCCAAACTGACTCACACTGTTGCGTTGTGTGTGAAACAGTTTTGTCAGTGGAGTTTGGTGTTTATTAGCTGACATGTTGCCACTTTACATGATGTCCAATGTATTGTACCTTTAAGTAGTGACTAAAGGCAATAAACTTACCTGATGGACATTACTTACTAATCAACCCTGTTTTATTTCCCAAACTTTTGCTGTTGCATCTTTATTCCTAAATAATTTTGGTTGATGTGTGAGGCAAATGTGTTCTGTGTGAATTTTCATTATTAAATGCAGGTGTTCTTTTTTTTTTTTTTTTTACAGTGTAGAGGAGCTCTGTCCCTGTCAGGTAATCGCAGCAGAGACACTAATAAATCCACTGGGCATTGCTATTTTTGGGACTTGAGGGAGAGTGAGAACAAACCAACAAACACAAACAAACCCTGTGTGTTCACAGCCTGAAGCCTTTTTTTTTTTTTTTTTTTTAAGTGCAGAGATCATCTCAGTGTTGTGGAAACAACAAGGCGTCTTAGGGTTTTGTTTTCTGATAGAGCGAGGGAAGGTTTTGTTGGACTTCCTTGAGAATTAGATTACCAATCAGGAGATTACCCCCATTCCTTACAGTTTTTAGTTTGAGTAAAGAGACTTATCTGAGCATCATGTCCACCCTCCATGAACCCCAGCTGTTTACCAGATTGTGTAATTACTCACTCAAGGCTTTTTCAACCTTTGCAACTGTCGCTGGCTTCTTCCTTTTCTATGTAAATACCCTCCAAATTCATTTCATCCCAGAAACCTAAACTCATGAAACACAACATGTGGAAGAATGTGGTCTGTAAGGATTTCTCATCTATCTTACTGTCCCCAGAGCTCCTCGTGTCACTAAAAGCTGAAAGAGTTAAGAAGATTTGTACAGCTCCACAGCAACCAGCCAGCCGGTGAGGGAGGAACAGGCTTCCGGTGGCCAGAAGCAGGCAGCTCACTTGCCCAGGATTAAGTGGGATCGGGAGAGATTACAGCCCTTTACGTCTCTCTCGTCCCCACAGCTCCATGAAAGCGCACTGCTCCGTCCAGTCTCCGGGTATTATTTTCCCATCATATATACATTTTCCTGCACTGACACTGGTGCTCAAACCTGCAGGAGCTGGAGGATAAAGTCTTGAGCCATCCCTAAGAATTCAGACATAGAGGTAAGATCCACTGAATTTCATTTTTTGGAGCGAGACCAGGCTGGAAGAAGGCCAGAGAGAGATCATCCTCCTGCTCCTCCTCCTCTTTAACTACAGAAATCTGACAGATGGATGTTTAGCCCTTGAGGCTACTCCTCTTTTATTTCTTACAGTCTTTTCTGTCTTATTTTTCCTTAAATGTGTCACATTTCTTATTCTGTGACGAGCACGTCTGTGATTTTATTTACAAAATGAGGGATATAAAGGTTGTCAAATCGTAATTAACCTTTGCATCCTCTTTCCTGGTTCATCACAAAGTTCATCTATAATCACAAAGTGAAAACAGATTAAGTTTTTTTTTGAAAATGTCGCACGTTAATATTACTGTCCTGTGATCAGTGAGAGATTATGGTATGGCACAGCTCTGTATTCACACCACTGTCGTTGCTATAAGCTGTGCAGTTATGTCCTGACCCCACAGAGCTGTGTCTGCACCTCCTGCCTGATGCAAGTGGGCAAGTGATGCCACAGCAGGGGTCCAAACATACGTGTTGGCCCTGGGGTCCCCTAACAAGTTAATTCTGTGAGAGTGCAGGCATGATGTAGTGGTTTTAATTTGTCTAACAAAATAAAAACTCTCTCAATGAATAAACAATAAAGGAATAAGATGCTAGAAATCCATGTGAATGGATTCTGGTTATGTGTAAGTCCCTGTAAGAGTAAAAGGCTGGATAATAAGACTCTCTCTGAACAGAACTACAGTCCTTGTAAGGTGACAGCTGGTGGTTGGAGTCAGAGGTCGGGGGGGACCATGAGGCAGGCGGTGGAGGCTCAGGTGTTAAACCCCCACTGTGAACTAGGAGAACGTGGTCAGTGTTGACATTTAGTCTGTCACTATTCATTAATGTTAATCTACCACTTTAACTTCCTGCGTACAGTGTAATAACCTACAGCATCTGTGTGTTTGAGTTGCAGGCCTGCGTCAGATCCTGGCAGACGTGACTGAGGAGGTGAAGCAGTCGGTAAACCGGAACATTGATGGAGCAGAGGTTCTCCACAGTCTGCTGAACGCCGCCTGGCTGCAGTCCCTGCTCAAGGTCTGAAAACACTCTGCTCTGCTGATCGTCGTCATTCAGATGCTGCAACAATCCCCACCTTAAAATCCTGTATGCTCTGATTATTTTCTGTCCCTGCTGTTGATAAATGGCCAAAGTTAATCTCATGTCCAATGAAGAAATATGACAACGTTGTTCTCAGGTTTATGAGTGTCTGCAGAGATACCTGAGAAATTCCCCAGCACCAGCTCTGGACTATTCTTCAGGACTCTCACTTCAGGTTGCACACAGATTTGTTTTCTTAGTAATTTGACTCTTGCAGAGGAATTAGAAGACTTTTTTATAAATGGTGGATATTGTTTTTTGTCTGTGTAGTTGTTGATCGACATCAGATCGCTGCCGGGCTGCTCTGAAGAGGCCAGAGAGCTCTACTGTCTCCTGCAGCAGCCACACCTGCAGGCAAGAAACCAGGATTATATGTCTGTTTCTTCATTTTCTTTAATTCTGTATCAAGCTGAGACAAGCTGAGAACTGTTTTTACTACAAACATATACCAAGCATAAAGGCTAGGGACAGTAATAGTGTGCTAAACAGAGACAAATGAACCTGCCCAATGGAGCTTACTGAGACTGTATTTGCATTTGGTAGGCTCTTCTCTCAGCTCATGATACGGTGGCCCAGAAGGACTATGAGCCGGTGCTGCCACCGATCCCCGAGGACCTGCCTGAGGATGAGGAGGCCACCCGGATTGTCTGCCTGGTTAAAAACAGACAACCTCTGGTGAGCTACACGGCTCCTCATTTATCCTCCGGGAGTTCAAAATATGAAATATACAAATGAGGTTTGGTTTGCATCCCCTTTGTGATACAGCTGGGAAGAACTTCCTGAACCTTTATTTACTGACAAACCCTTTCAGGCTCAGTATTTGGGCACTGACCTGAAAATGAGGTCATGTTTAGATGAGATCACCACATTGTTACGTATGAATTTTATTGTTAATCCCTCTTCACAGAAACAGGTTTGTTGGAAATAGGAACACCCATCAGACAAACCTCTGGTGCTTCAGACCATGAAGTCACTCCACAAAGTGAATCTTTTAAATAAGGTTTTGATCCCAGGCCACTGTGAAAAGAACTAACACTTTCAGATCTGAACCTGTTCTAGTTTGTTCTTGCTGAGATATGCTGAAACTCATTTTGCACTTCAAACTGACGCCAAGTCCTGAGCTCATGCTTTTTAGTTTATGACAGGACTGTGGTGTCTGAATAAACATGAAGTGTATTTTGTAAATGGCTCCTTCCTTTGTAAGATCATTATATTTGGGTGGCTGTTGAAGTCCACAGCAGTAGGGAGGAGTGAGGATAATGTACTTTGTGATTTCAGGATCACAGGAAAAACGGTTCTGTTTTGGTTTTAACATTTGTTTGACACCTTTGGCTCTTTTGAAAACCACATAGACATTTGTCGTTCCACCGCTGTCTGAGCAAATGCTCGTGAATATTTTAATATGTAGGCTTTTTTTGTCAAACATAAATCAAACAGCTGACTGCATCCAACAGACACCGGCTGTTTAAATTTCTAATCTCTCATTTTTGTAATTGTCTATTGATGTTAGAGATGTTTTCCTAACAGCAGGGACCATTTGAAATAGTTGGGAAATATCTGTTATCTCTATTATCAGTCTGCAAAATGTTTAATATGTCTTTATCATCTCTTGGTATGTGTTTTGGTTGTGCAGGTCTTTAAGTGATTGTGGGGTTACAGTAGTTCTTAACAAGTAAGCTTCAATCCCTGAATTTTCCAGTGGGAGTTCCTCACCACCAGTGACTGTGTTGAATATTTCCATCTACCTTTGAGTGATTCTGTTGTCTCGCAGCTTTACAACCACCAGAGAGTTGGGCTGCTGCCCAGTGGCTCCCTTACCTGTGCGAAAACCTCCAGAGGGGAGATCCACAGTCACTGGGACAGGCATGTGACCTGGCAGAGGTTTCGCAGAGGCTGTGCATTCGGGGCCCAGAGCCCTGCTGCCGCAAGTGTGGCTGTCAAGGATTCATCATGGGATAGCGTCCGCAGAGGAAGCTTCCCTCCAACTGAGCCGCTGTGTCATCAGTTAGCTCAGCCGTGTCCTCCACCTCGGTATAAGTCAGTCAGTAGCTGCCAGGTGTGCTGTAACAAGCCGATGAGCCAGTGTAGAGTTTGTTACACCAGCCTGGCCTGGGAGCAAAGTCTGAACCGCTCTGTGCCCTCAGTCTACAGCTCCTCTCTGACTGGTAAGAAAAGACAGTAACTTGATATATTTAAAGGGATTTTTCATGGATTAATAATGTCTCTCTTATGATTGGAGATAACACCATGGAAGAGCTAGACAGCGGAAATGACGATGAGGCAGGAGAGTCCGCCAACACCCCGTCCCTGCTTCCCACAGTACAGCGTTGGGCCATGTCTCCCTCGTGCCTCAGTGTACCCTACTACTGTAACACAGATGACTACCTCCAGCCAGGTCTGCCTCCACGGCTGCGAAACCCTAACCTTCGTATCCGCACGGCTCCGCCCAGCCCCATGCGTCCTCGTCGTGTGGTGGACATCCCCCTCTTGGAGCCCAGCAAACAGAACAGTCTGGACGAGCTGAGGACGACCGTGCAGCTGGCCGCCAGCTCCATGGAAAGCAGCACCAAGGACATCAAGCTCCTCGGGGAGAAGATGGCAGCAGCGACTGAACGCATGACAGAGACGGTGCAGGACAACTCGCAGGCCTTGGTCCTCCTCACTCAGGTGGTGGACCGGCTGCAGATGCTCCTCACTGCCACCAGCACTGAGGTCAACACCCCAAAACCAGAGCAACACAGCACACTCAAGAAAAGCCAAACTCGGAAGACTCATGAGCATCGTCCATGCTTGACACACCAATCCAGATGTTCCTTCCCCTCACCTCCTTCCTCCATATCCTCCTCCAGCTCCCTGAGCAGCTCTGTGGATGCTCCCTCCACCTCCCAGGGGACCAGCTGTCCGTCTGCATCCTGCCATGGGTCACCCCAAATGAACCTGAAAACCAAAAATCTCCCTTTGCTGCAAGAGAAGCAGACCCACACTGATCACCAACCATCCAAGCATCCTCTGACTAACGGTCTGTTAGACGAACACAAGGAGACACCCAACGCAGTGAAAGGAGGTCGCACAAATCAGCGGAAGAAAAAGAGAAAGAAGGCGACATGAGAGACAACAAAGCATGTCCAAAGAGTGGATTTTAAGCCCTCTCAACAGAGCAGCTGCCCTGCAAACGTGCACAGTGGTAGTTGACATTTAATTTGTTTGTTTCCTTGCATTTCTCGTCTTTTCCTCCATTGTTTGTCTTCCTTTGAGAGGAGGAACATTCTTTCATGTGTTCACGTCTGCATTTCTTCTCACCAGTGATGGTTGACAATCTGGAGCCTTCATTTCAGAATCTTTGGCACCTTTGATTTAGTTTTTGTTGACTTCATTCGTCTCATTGTTATTTTTTTTGTTTGGGCCTGTCATGAATTGAATCTTCCATTTCATCCTGAAGTGTTTACATCCTTTCACGACCTCTCACAACCCGCATCACTTTTATCTGTGGGATTCGATTTGGCCTCTACTCCACATTACAGAAGGTTTATTTACTTTGTGTTTTCATGTTTTTTGTTCTAGGGAGCGACTATAAAGAGAAACGAGGTCACCGGGGAGATTTTTATTGCTCGGGTGATTCATGGAGGCCTAGCTGATCGAAGCGGTACTGTTTTCTCCAAAAATAATATTTGTTTTTTAGGTTTAGTAGATTTGCTGTGTTTAGCATTACTTTATTTCATTGATAATGTTGATGGCACCACAAGACAACAAATAAGAAAGTATTTATTGCTCTTGGAAGTTAAGTTTACAAAGTTGTGGGGCTTTCAGTAGCATCTTCCAGTCCTGATTTAACAAATGGACCTTCTCATCAAATGACCCAAAGAAACTGAACCACGGGGGGAAATGCAACAGGTTTTACCATCAAGGTCCACAGTGTTAAACATTTTCTACAGAGGTCATGTAGAGACATCACTCTTAATTTGATAACAGTAGAGAAATCTGAAGTTGAAAGGCTGATTGTTGTTTTTGTCTTAATGTGTGTTTCTAGGTCTGCTCCATGCAGGGGACAGGATCATAGAGGTGAACGGTTTTCCTGTGGATGGGATGGAGCCTGAGCAAGTTATCCAAGTCGTGGTATGTTTGATGACTGGTAACCAAGCCAGATTTATAATTCTTTAAACAGCCGAGCATTTTTTTATCCTGTGATAATTTTAGGATCCATGTATATCTGATACCTCATCATCAATTCCTGCTATTTCGTTCTAACCAGCAAGCGAGGTCACAAGGCACCATCATGTTCAGGGTCATTCCCATCACAGAAAGGCCAGTCCACAACCAGACAATGGTAAATATTAATCGTCCCCTGCCTCTTTTATACACAAGCCCACCTACATGGCGTTGTTATAAACTGGACTGTTGTGTGTTAGCTGTATGTGCGAGCCATGGTCGACTACAGCCCTCAGCAGGACCCTACCATCCCTTGTGCCGACGCAGGTATGAGCTTCAGAAAAGGTGACGTCCTGGAGATCGTGGACCAGACGGACGTTCTCTGGTGGCAGGCCAAGAAACTGCCCAGCAGCACTGCCTGTGCCGGCCTCATCCCCTCCACCAGCCTGCTCAAACGGTCAGGTTGCTGAAGTCCGACGTGATGTATTCATGAAGTTGTCGTTTGTATGTTGTGTGTCATCATTTAAACCTGAATATTGTAACAGGAAGCAGAGGGAGTTCTGGTGGTCTCAGTCTTATCAGCCCCATGCCTGCATTCAGACCTGTAAGTTCATCCACATGTTCTTTAACCTAAATCAGACATCATGAAAAAGTTCAGAGCCCCTGTACAATTTGGTTTCACACTCGACTTTTCATGTTTTTCTGCACACTTTCTGAAGTGAGCACTGTAGAAGAAGGTATGGAAAGATCCCATTTGTGATTTACTGTAGGCTAAACTAAAGTCTACACATGTAGTTGCATATGTTTTGTTGCAGGGATAACTTTTTATTCCCATTTTTCACCCTCAGAGGAAGATCTCATGGCCATTGATGAGAAATGTGTCGAAGCAGGTAAAGCCTCTTTTAATCGCTTCTACACAAACCTGCCTCATGTCTTTGCTTCTTGGTGATTAATTTCCACTGTGTTTTAATTCCTGACAGATGAGGAGGCATTTGAATCTGGTAGGTAAGTCTTTGTTGATTTATTCTGATTTAGGTTTTACAAATGCAAAGCTCTGCCTCCTTTTCTTCATCTGGAGCTTTTGTTGTTGTTTATTTTCCAAACCTTTGCGCTCTCTGTTGGGGAAACGTCAGAGGAGCTCAGGGAAGGTGAGACTCCTAGGACAGTCCACACCCTGCAACCAAAGCACAGCATCTCCATCCATCATTAGTTCATATCAAAATTAACTCAGCATCATGACTTTTCTGTTAGCAGGGTTTAGTTTTTCCTCAGTGCACCTCAGGTTTAATAAAAGTACTGACATATGGTACCCTCTCATTTGAGATTACTTAGGTTGATGTCAGCATCAGTCACTTTTCCCCTCTGGTGAGAAACGTTGCTGTGCACTGAGTTACTGTGGCTTTGGTTATTTCTCAGTAATCTGTGCTGTCTGAGTTTACTAAGTTGCAGTAATGTTTTCTTTATTTTTCCCCATTTTCTTCTCTCTCTGTGTTCGTATTTTCAATTCTGCTCCACTTCCTGAAAAACCAGAGCCAGATGATTTCTGCACCAATATAGAAGGAGTCTACTTGGGTAATTCCTCAAACACTGGAGCAGTATTGCTGTTACATCTGGACATTAGAAGTCAGACTGAAATAAGAAAGTGAAGATAGAAAATTAGCAGTTTAAGTTCTGTTTCTTTGTATGCCATGGATCATTCCTTAAGGATTAGCTGATTGACTACTCTGTTTAATGATTTCCCACAGCGGGCTTCAGGCGCAGCATGCGTCTGTGCAGGCGGCGGACTCACAGCATCACACAGTCGTCCTGTCACACCCGCTGCCCCAGCAGCTGCTACAGTGCCCTAAACGGCCCCTACGAGGAGGTGGTGCGCTACCAACGCCACCAACAGGACACGCACCGCCTCATTGCCCTCTCAGGTACAGTATCTTTCAGACTGGACACTGCTGGTTTTAGCTCGTTGTTGTGTGGACCAGGGAAAATACAACAATAGGGATGACTGGATGAAGTCTTCTCTCTTATCAGGTCCGTCTGGTGTGGGTGTGAATGAGCTCCGGAGGCGCCTGATCGAAATGAACCCTAACATTTTCCAAGGACCTGTACCTCGTACGTACAAAAACATTGTCATTCCATGAATATACAGTTAATCCATATCGTATACAACCTGAATGAAATGTTCGTCTTTTCGTTACCCAGACACCACAAGAACACCCAAAGCATATGAGGAGTCTGGAAGAGAATATTTCTTCACCAGCCGAGAAATCTTCAACCACATGGTTTATAACAACAGGTAGAACTGACCGGGTCAGCTCCTCAAGGTGTCCTCACCTCTCGGCCAATGTCAGCTGGCACTATAGATGTCTACACAACTGATTGTGACAAAGTATCAGTTACTACTAGTTCCTTTTTGCTTGCCTAAATCGACTGATGTCCTGCAGGTTTCTGGAGTATGGGGAGCACAAAGGAAACCTTTATGGGACCAGCATTGAGTCTGTGAATGATGTTTTAAACAGTGGAAAGATCTGTGTCATTGACATTGAGCCAAATGTAAGCATACTTACACCTTACTGTAAAAAACATTTTGCTTCTGTGTACTTTGGTACACACAATAGTTTTAATTTGATTTTCACTCACTCCGTTTAGGCCATTCAGGCAGTGAGGACCCATGAGCTGAGGCCCTACATCATCTATGTGAAGCCTCCACCTCTGGAGCGCCTCAGGGAGACCAGACAAGACTCATACATCATCACCAACTACTACGTCAACCGGCCGTTTAAAGTAAGAAAAATAAAAAAACATCAGGGGGGTTAAAATTAATGCTAAGGAAATTTTTTACCTGAAACATTTTTTCTTGTACTCTAAATAAATTATCCAGCAATTTGTCAGTATAAATCTTGGGTTCTGAAACTTTCTGGCTACTTATGTGAACTTATGTGGCCCTTATTTCACATTTGTTGAATTTATATTTGAATAGATTTAGGTTTGAGGGTGTCTGGATTTTGTTTCTTCAAACAGGATGAAGACTTTCAGGAAATGGAAGAAGCAGCCCGGAAGATTGAGTCTCACAACTGGCAGTTTTTTGATCATGTGATTGTCAATGATGAGCTGCAGGACTCCTGCGTCCAGCTGCTAACAGCTGTGAGAAAGGCCCAGGACGAGCCACAGTGGGTCCCTGCCAGCTGGATACGACCGACTGCTGAGTCATGACCGAGGATGGAGGATGAGGAGACGAGCGTAAATGGAGATGGAGATGTGACCTCTTTTAGCATGGCAGCAGATTTGGGGACCTGAAAATCTGCAATATCAAACCAAAAATCTTTGTATCGAAATCAGTTTGTTTTGTCTAATATTGCAGGATTTCGGGGAGTAGGGCATGAAAGAAATCAAAATAATTTGATCTACTTGTTTCTGGTGTGCTTGATCTAGTTCTTAAGCTGCTTAAAGATGAGACTCAAGAAAAAGAGAAATCCCTGAATTCGTGTCATTTTTTTATAACTAATAGACTAACCATTTTTAAACAATAATAGTAATTCGACAACTAGGGGCGGCTTTTTGTGGTGTTAGCAGTGCAGGATGTTTCACTTATTGTAGGGAGACACCAACTGTAGTACATTATACTTTGCTGCACTGCATTAATCTTAAATTTAAGCAAAAGATGTTATTTTCCTGCCCTGCTCCCTGCTCTTGTACACAGATCTGCAATAAACAGTGTGAATATGTTTTCCAATTATGGTTAAGTGTGTCTTTTTTTTTCAATTTTATTATTAAATGTGATTGGCAGCTGCATACAAATAAATCTTTGTCCTTATTTCATTTTAAAAAATGCAATGATAACCAGGTTTCGCAAATTCATGACGATGATATTTTAGTAATTAGTAACTTGTTTGTAACATTATTAAACAACTTCCATGTGAAATGTTGTCATCCATTCTACTGCTTTTATTTTGAAGATACAGGAAGTCTTGTGCGCTCCTCGTTAACAACATCCGGGTAGCCGCTTTCTGCTCGCGGAGCATAAATAAAGCGGCTATATAACAAATAAAACGTCGGTTTACTCCAATTTGAAGACCCGTGGACATTAAAACATCATCTGAACCGCGTTTTGCATGGTTGAAAACTGAAAGGAAGTGATTTAGGAGACATTTTGGAGCATGGATACGGAAGACTCACAGGTAACGTTAAGTTAGCTAACGGCGGGGGTTATTTTCATTAATAACGGAAACATTAAAATGGGATTTTTGCTGTAAGCACGAAGTTAAACGTTATTTTGACGATATACGTTGGATATTTCTGCATTTGTTAAGCGTGAAATTGTATGTGTTATCGCGGTGTGACAATAGCGTCACATACTTTTAACGTTAGATAAATAAGAGCTCAGGTTTCGTCACTTGAAAATACTGAAGTAAACAATTCCTGTTTGTCATGATAGAAAACGCGACCCCGGGAGCTCCCGCCTCTTCCACAGGTTAGTCTAACACTTGTTTAAATATAAATGAAAGCTAAATGCACCCACACATCGCGAGTTACTGGACACGACATGTCATAATTTGCAGCTTTTGTCTTTTCTGTATAAATAGAAGTTGGCTTGTGCAAGGCATCACCTTGGCTTCTGGGAAATTGTGTTGGCCGTTTTCCCTTTTTTCTCTTTTTTTAATTAGGCGAAAAACTTGTCTATTAATTGATAATTAAAATAATCACTGCAAATATGTGCGAATTTCCAAGTAAATGGATGAAACTGAAATAGAAATAGTGGTTATAAACAAGAAATAGTCTCTACAAAGAAAAATCACTCTGGTTCCAGTTTGTGTGGAGTCAAGCTGTGACACAGACACATCATATATTTACACAGTGGTTGTGCACTCCACAGACATTGTGAGAAAGATTAAACCAGATTCCTCCTTGACGTTTCACGCTAATAAACACACTTGCTGCTCCAGGAGTTTGGAAGAAGGTTTGACCTCTGACCCTGAATAATCCTCAGTCCTGGCAGATGCATGAACACAGATTTAGCTGAGGATTTAACAACCAGGCTTTTACGTCTAGTAGCTTCAATCTGCACTTACTTGAGTCTTGAGTGAAATGGCCAGAAAGACAATGGTATGGTTTTTAGTTGTCTGTTCAGTTTTACTACTGCTAAATGATTTGTTGTTGTAGTTATCAGAATAGACCTTATTTAATCTTTTCCTCAATTAATTCAGCCATTTTCTGCTGCTTAACAAGTCAAGTAAAGATGTAAAAGAAACAAGGCAGTATATGATTGTTTATATTCATGAGAACCTAAACTGCCTGGTGTGTCTTTCTCTTTTTATTTTTGTCCCTTTGGCGATGCCAGCGAGCTCTTCCCACAATGCCAAGGTAGGTACATTATCCATTGTTATCTGTCTGCCGTATATATGCTGTCAAACTAAAGAGTTCTTCTGTTTTTCCAATCTGTGGACACATGAAGCCAAGACATATCTGGTGAGTCCAAATTTGGAAAAGATCTAAATTTTGATAATGTTTTTTTTCCTGTTTGTGCTGAAACTGGTTTTATCTCATTGACTTCTACAGGAGAATTTCCGGCACCAAAACCTAAAAAGAAGAGGGCGAGAAAGGAGACAAAGGGAGTCGATGATGTGGACGGTATGAAACATAATTTAATGTTAGTGTTTTAAAGGGCTAGTTCACCCTAACATGAACCAAGATCTATGTTTTGGTACTTATTTTATTGCCAATCATTGTATTACACAATATATATCATACAGTATTTCTGAATAAAGGATAATGTTTTCAGTTATACAGTATATTTGCTTTCAGAAACTTAATCCCACCTTTGCTGTGTAGATCAGGGGATGGAGCTGGGAGGCATGGGCACTAGGAGGGCATCTGAGATCAGAGAGCAACCTAGCCTTGAATCCACAACTGACGCGCCCCCACCGAGGAGGAAGAAGAAAAAGAAAACTGCAACTATAGGTAAAATCAGGCATGTTTTTCTGTGAACACCTTTTCTGCATTGTAAAGCTACGAATTCTCAAATACTTTAGTTGATCAGTATGTGCATGACAAAATCTAAAATCTGGACGCTTTGAAACACGGTTTGGAGAAGTAAGTGTAAATTCAGTGTCAAGTTGGGGTTTCAGATTTTGAAGATGACAAAGCTGACCCGGTGAATGGAGATGTAGCAGATCAGGCCCCTGATGGAGAGGAAGCGCCAAAAAAGCCCAAAAGGAAAAAGTAAGAAATGTCCACACAAAAAAAGTAGCATTTTTGGATAAAATATCAGCTACAGCTACAACTAGCAATTATTTTGATCATCAGTTAATGTGGTTACTTTGACAGCTGCTTGAGTATTTTTTACAATCTTCACAAAACAGTTAAAATGCTTGTAAAATGTTATCAGATGTCTTGTTATGTCTGACCGATAACCTGAAACTCAAAGATATTTACTGTCCAATCATGTATAACTAATATACACACTTGCATAAGAGAATGTGAAAGTCTTAATTTTTTTAATTTGCTTGAAAATTACTAAAAGGATTAACCAGTTACCAAGATAGATTTGTTATTAGTCAGGGAAAAATAGATTAATCCACTGATTGTCACAGCTGAAATATCAGAGCATTTGTTCTTCAAAAGTCAGAACAAATGGTTTTATTAGATGTACTGCAAATGTGTACAAGAGCGAAGTCAAACAGGAGATTTCTGAAAATACGACACAGGAACATGTGGTTTATTTCTCCCTATAATCTGTGATGTTTCTGGAAATTTAGGAGATCAAAAGTGATTGAACCACAGCTTCCCAGTGAGTTGGATGTGGAAGAGGATGACATTATAACAGACACTCCGGCTCCCGTCTCCCAGCATTCCCTGTTCTCTGCCCCACAGGGTGAGAGCCAGCCAGTGGGGAAGGTCTTTATCGAGAGGAAAAGTGAGTGATAGAAGAAGAAGCCGCAGCTGTGATTACTTCTGATGAATGGAAGAAGTGATCATTGGATCTTTGTATGCGTGTGTTTACCTGCAGAGCACTTCCATGCAGCAAATCGCACCGAGCAGAGGAAGACCAGTGACCAGACGGATAACGTGACAGAAATCCAGCAGTTGCAGCCGCCCTGGACCACCAGAGACATCTCTCTCAGGGTGCACACAGGTTTCAGGTGGTAGATACCGTCTCTTTATATCTAACCCTAACCATAACACATTACCTGACCCCATCATCTAAACGTCTCTGTTCTGCTTCAGGGCGTTTGGTCTGTATTGTCACGGCTTCCTGGCAGGCTATGCCGTATGGAACATCGTGGTGGTGTATATGTTAGCTGGGCAGCACCTAACTGCGCTCTCCAATCTGCTGGAGCAGTACCATAACCTGGCTTACCCCTCCCAGTCTCTGCTCTACCTGCTGCTGGCCATCAGCACCGTGGCTGCCTTTGACAGGTAGAGACACACAGAAACATCAGAAGGTGCACATAAACCCCAGGAATGTAGCTTGGCCCTGAAGTCAGAATATCTCAGCCTCAGCTGCCCCTGATTTTAACCACTCCTTTAAAAAATGTCTCTCCCAAGTTCCCCAGATTTACACATCTTACATGAATTAAACTCTTGTCTTTTCAGATTGAATCTGGCCCAATGCACCAACGCTTTGCGGGAGTTCATCACACTGGATCCTGTGGCTCTTGCCTCATTCTGTGAGTCCACGCTGGTTATTGTCCAACCAAGTTAAAACCTGCTGGTTGTTGATGATTAACAAAACTTTTTTTCAGATCAGTCTCTGTCTGGTTTTCAGTTACACTCTTATTTTTCTTCATTCTGGCTTCATGCAACCTTGTAGTGTATTTCGCAGCACTGGTCCTCTGTTTGAGCCAACAAATGACCAGTGATCGGATCAATCTCTACTCGTCCTTCAACGCAACATTATGGTGAGCTAACAGGAGCATGTTATGTTTTGATATCATAGCAAAGCTAGCATATGAAACTGGAGACTCACCTTTTTCTCTGTAGGCCTCCGGGGTCGGAGCACCAGATTCTCAACCCATGGGTGACGGTTAACCTGGTGGTGGCGCTGCTGGTGGGCGTGGCCTGGGTCTTTATTGCTGTCCAACCTGAAACAGACCTCACTGAGAGTGAGAGAACATGTGCTGTGTTTAACAGATTTTGGGGTTTGTTTTTTTTTAAAGAGAAACTGACCCTAAAACAAACAAATAAGTAATTTCATCATCTTTTTGTTCTTTGTCAGGTTTTCTGATGTCCATGGAGATCGAGCCTTCCACGACAGAGGACAAGTTGGATATGAACGCCTGAGGAAAAAAAAGAATTTGCTGACTTTTGCACACAGTTTTGTACCATATTGTGTCAGTGAACTCTGAATATACTGTAGATTATTTTTCTATATTTAAAATGTGGATATGCTTGTCTCTGTTTAAACACAAACATGTTGTCATTTTATTCTGATGTTAATAAGTCAGTTTATGAGTGGGTTTCAGTCCAGTGTCCTGATCAAACAGTCCATTAGAGATCTGACTTATGAAGCGTTAGTAAATGATTTATTACACGTTATGACTATTAATTACAGCTTATAACTCTTATCTAAAGAAAATGGGCCAGTTTAAGACTGTAAACGATAGAAATCAGCTCAGCAGGTATGTATGACGTGAAAGCAGCTGTAAAAAGTGAACAGGTTGTATTTCATTTATTCTTTGAGGAATCGATTTCAGCTGTTTTCGATTAGTTTCCTCTGTCTGCCCTTCAGGCCGTGTAGCAGAGCACAGAGACGCAGTTTGTGTTGACGTGGTGGCGGTGACTGTATATTTGGGCAGAAATCTGCACATATTCATGAATAAACTTCTCCAGAAACAGTTGCGTTGAAAGTGAGCAGTCATGCTGGACTTTGCCATCTTTGCTGTCACGTTTGTGATCATTTTGATCGGCGCTGTTCTCTATTTGTACCCGGTACGTTGCTGCAACTTCGTTAGCTTGTGGCTACTTAGCATGCTGCTAATGTGTGTGTGTGTGTGTGCTGAGTTAAGATTTATTGCAAGAGTTAAGTTAATCCTTAAGTTAACTGTCAGGTGAGGTAAAATATTGTGCATGTCTTTGTAAAGGCAGAAATGATCAGTAACATGGGAATTATCATCCCACTGTGTGTTAACGCCTGTTCAATATACAGAAGACAATGTCATTAGTATTTTTTATTTATTGTTTAGTCCCAAAATAAAATGTACAATTCTATTAAGGTGAATTAAAATGCTTTGTATGTTAACAGATTTCATATTATTGAACTGAACACTAATTTATAGGCACTAGGTGGATTTTGGAGAAGGTATAGGGAATAAATAAGATTACAAATCTTATCACCAACAAAATTACTTGGTGATATTAACAGTAAAATCCCATTTTAAATCATGTTTGTAGTCATCCAGAAGAGCCTCTGGTATCCCAGGTCTCAACCCTACAGATGAGAAGTAAGTTATCCTATTTTTTTTCTGTTTCTGCAGCTACTTCTAACCTTAATTAGAGATTAAGGATTCTTTTTAGTTGAGGGGTTAACAAAGTGACTGTTCAATGCCATATCACACAAATAGAGCCGTGTCTTGGCTTTCTGCTCTCTCAGGGATGGGAACCTGCAGGACATTGTGAACAGAGGCAGTCTACATGAGTTTCTTATCAGCCTGCATCAGGAGTTTGGTTCTGTGGCTTCGTTCTGGTTTGGAAGGCAGCCAGTGGTCAGCCTGGGCTCTGTGAACCAGCTACGGCAACACATCAACCCCAACCACACCAGTAAGTCCTCCATCGTTTACTGTTGGGGATTGGAATTGAGACCTCTATGACTATCATAGGCGTCTCTAATAAAACCTCACTTATTCTTTGTTCTTTATTCACAGCCGACTCCTTTGAGACGATGCTGAAGTCGTTGCTAGGTTACCATTCAGGGATGGGAGGCGGGGTTAATGAGACTGTGATAAGGAAAAAGGTGTATGAGAGTGCCATCAACAACACGCTGAAGTGCAACTTCCCTCTCATGCTCAAGGTTTGACCCACTGATAAAAAAATTACTACGTAGTGAAATCTAGTCTAAAGGCCGTGTGCACAAACTGACATGCTAACTGTCATGTTCAGCTGGTGGAGGAGCTGGTGGGAAAGTGGAAGTCCTTCCCAGAGGCTCAGCACATCCCACTGTGTGCCCACTTGCTGGGTTTGTCCATGAAGACTGTCACCCAGCTGGCCCTGGGTGAGCGCTTCAGAGACGACGCTGAGGTCATTTCCTTCCGCAAGAACCACGAAGCGGTGAGACACATTAAACATCACTTACCTGTAGGGGCGAGCCAAACTCTCAGTTCATTGGTAGAGAAAATTTGGTCCCTTTACACAAACCCCAACTTATTTATCTATGTTGGGCTGTGGCCTTTTTCTCTGCTGATCTTTTGCGTCTTCTGCAGTTGTTTTCTTATGCAACTATGTTAAATGCCTACAAAGAAGCACATGCCCTTTTTTAGAACACAATAGCATCATGGTGATTAAATACATTAAACATCTTATGTATGATTTTTTTTTTTTTTTTTTTTTACAATATTTTCTGTGTGCTTTTTTGTTTTTCTCATCCTCTGACTCACATTGACACCCCCAGATCTGGTCTGAAATTGGGAAAGGCTACTTGGACGGCTCCTTGGAGAAGAGCTCCAGCAGGAAAGGACATTATGAGAAGGGTGAGTGAGGTTTGCATTTGTTTTCTCATTAGACATTACACTGATGTGAACTAAGTTACTGAGGGCTGTTTAGAAACACTGCACTACTGTTTGATTTTCTGAGTCTAGTTTTTGTCTTGGTCTTCACTTTTTTTCTGTTCCTCCCTTTCACACCTGCTGTGTGTTGACATGTGGGAGCCTTGTTGGTTTTCTGCAACAGTTTAGCTGTGCCAACACAGGAGGAAAAGTTTGCACAGACTCAGATCTTAATCTCTGTGGGTAAAGGCTTTTGACAGACGGGTAGAAACAGTCTGGGAACAAACAAAAACTGTGGATCATCCCATCCAGTATTTTCACCTGTTTAGTGACAGCCCCTTTTTTTTGGCACGTTATTGATTTGTCTGCCCTGTGCAGTTGTTACTGGCATTTAGCCCCTGGATAAAGTTAATTTTAGATGCTGTTTGAACTATGGATGTTTAAAATGCAGTCTTTTTAGGCCATGACCCCGGTGTGTCAGGCACTGTGTGTTCATGTGGAAAAACTGAGATCAAATGTGTCTTTATTTTTTCTTCAGCCCTGTCAGAGATGGAGTCTGTGCTGCTGTCAGTGGCGAAGGAGAGAAAAGCCCAAAGGAAGCAGGCAGTGTTTGTGGATGTGCTGCTCCAGTCCAGCCTCACAGATCGACAGGTGAATACTGATGAAGCCTCCCACGCTAGTTTCAAACTCAGTAGATAACTCAAAGAAGATGTAGTACCCACAAAGGCCTGAAAATACACTGAAATGAATTCTGTTTGTTTCAGATCATGGAGGACTGTATGATTTTCACTTTGGCAGGATGCATCATCGCTGCCAACTGTAAGAGACAAATTGTCAATGTCCATAAAGTGTCCCAGACTAAAAAACCAGAACTAAAAGCTCATTCTTCTGCTTTCATGTGAAATGTTGTATTTTGTCAGTGTGTATCTGGGCACTTCACTTCCTGTCCACTTCGGAGGAGGTCCAGGACAAGCTGTACCAGGAGCTGGCGGATGTTTTAGGTTCTGATCCAGTTTCCCTGGACAAGATCCCTGAACTCAGGTAGGTCTTTCTTGTAGGTCGTTTTTGGCCCAGCTTCAGCAAAACATGGAAGGATGATTCATATTGTCACTTCAGTCAACCATTTCAGAAATTACACAGGTTTGCTAGATGAAGGCATTAGAGTTCAAGGTCATTTAAATGTCAAATTCTGATTTAACCTGAACCAAAAATGATATTATGAAGTGCAGTTGACAAACGCCCTATCTGGCTGGTGTGTTCAATAACATTTGTCTCTGTGGAAAGATACTGCCAGCAGGTCCTCAACGAGACAGTGAGGACCGCCAAGCTGACCCCGGTTGCAGCTCGGCTTCAGGAAGTGGAGGGAAAGGTCGATCAGCATGTCATCCCCAAAGAGGTATCTGTTTTCCTGCTGCTTATTTCTCTGCACCTCTGTGATATTACAACAATCAGAGGGTTTACTTTGAGTTCGTGTGTCTCTCTGTAAAAGGTTTATTGAAGTGTTTATTTAAAAGAGCTAGTTGGTGCAATAGTGGCACATTTTGGGAACAGGAACCAGAAGTTTTGATTCTAATGCTAAAATGTGTAGTAATGTGTTTTCATATTTCAGACTTTGGTGATCTATGCCTTGGGAGTGGTCCTGCAAGATGCTGACACCTGGAACACCCCATACAAGTTTGTATACATGTCCATTTACTTCTGACATGTTTGTCAATTGCTTGATGAGAATGGCTTGATTAATATTATTCGGCACCCACAAGGTTTCCAAGAGCTTCAATCAAGTTTCTGTTTTCAATATGAAAGTCGTGTCATTTTTTATTAGCCCACATTGTGGTTTAAAGCTGACAAACTTTTCATCTAGTGCCATATTCAGGTCACATCTTTCATTTGTGCAGTACTTTGGTTTAAAATCAAAAACCTTGCATCGGTCTCAGCTGTCATGATAATACTCTAAACTAAAGTGTTTGTTTGTCCTGTTTCCCATATATCATGTTTTTCCCCTCAGGTTCGATCCGGATCGATTTGAGGAGGAGTCAGCCAGGAGCAGCTTCTGTCTGCTTGGATTCTCAGGGAGTCAAACATGCCCAGAGCTCAGGTAAAGACAAACATTAAAACACAAGCACACAACTCCCAAACTAACTCAATCCCTAAATGTCAAAAAGCAACTCTGGCATTTTAACTTGCTGTTTAAATGACCAAGACTCTGCCTCCAGCATACGTCAGTGAAATTGTATGTGGTTCCTCTGACAGGTTTGCCTACACTGTAGCTACTGTCCTGCTCAGCACGTTGGTGCAACAGCTGAAGCTTCACAAGTTGAAGGGACAGGTCATGGAGGTCAGATCTGAACTGGTATCCACACCTAAGGATGAAACCTGGATCACTATCAGCAAAAGAAACTAGAACTGGTCTTTAAAACCCCTGCAGGATGAAGATCTGAAGAGTTGTGTTCCAAGAAGCTGTAGATTTAATATTTTTATGACCAGCAAAGTGTTTGTTACTTGTTGAGGATCCAGTCCATTTCAGTCAGTCATTTTATTACCACCTGTTTTTTTTAAACAGGACAGTAGTTGACACTTTTTGGAATTACTCATCATTCCTGAGGGCCTTTTCCCAGTTTATTGGATTTGTTTAGTCAGTGTGTTTTTGCACACAAGCTGCGTCACAACCATATTTCCCTTGTTGCCTTTCTGGTGCTTTTTTCAGCTGAAGCCTTAGCAACAATATTACCTTCACTGTCCCAGGGTGAAATTTGCACTTGTTGAAAGACTCCTGAAGGGAGGAACCTTTTGCTGCCACAAAGTTTTTCTAGAAATCCTAGAACAACTGCCTTGTATCAAAATCTCTAGTAGCATTTGGCTTCTGTTTATCTATCAAAATGGGCCAAATGGCATTTAGACCTTTCCTTCTTTTTTAAATCTTTTTCCATATTAATAAATATGTATGTAAATATTGTGGGAGATTGTCATTCTTTTTATTTCAAATGTCTAGATATATATATATATCACTGCTTGAGGACTTGAGTAAACCTGGGACTTTTAGGAGCCCTATAGTGTATTGTGGTGCTGACTTAATAATCCTGCTGCTCTGTAGCTGAACTTGTGGGAAGGGAAATAAATAAAGTCTTGTTTTTATTACAATATTCCTAAACGTCAATCTAATAAAGATGATAGCAATAGACCTGTTAAGACAGTTACATAAATGCATTTAACCAGTGTGGAGTGTTTTAATCCACATTATTCATGTTGGGGAGCCCCCTGCAGTACCGCACTCTTCCGCGGCGGCGCCAGCGAGCACACACACACGCCGCTCCGCTAAAGATGTGAAAATGGCGGAGCTGCAAATGCTTCTGGAAGAGGAGATTCCTGCAGGACGAAGCGCCCTACTAGACAGTTTCACCAATTTGGAAAGAGTCGCAGAGTACTGCGAGAGCAACTATGTTCAGGTAAGCTGCCACAGGTGCGGAAGAAAAGACGGTGCCTCGGTGGGGGCGAACTGATGCTAGGCTAGCTGATGCTAACGCTGCCGCTGTGGTGCAGCTAGCCTCGGCTAACGCAAAAACATCCAGCTGTCAGGGCGTTTAATCAGCCAATAATGACTCGGTCTGTATTTTATTCTCTGTGTACACGTCGGAAGAGATCGTGGTTGTGTTTGGGATCACATTTCCATCGACATAACAGTGTGTGAGTGGTAGATAAAGCGCAGACTGCCCCGTTAGCCGATTAGCTCATTAGCCAGCTGCTCGACATCACCCCCTAAAATACTAAACAGACACCGTGAAAATCAGTTTCTCGGCTCTGTTGCTGCATCTGCAGCAGCCAGATGATCATGGACGTGATGTAAAGCCAGATTAATCTGCGATGAGCTTTGGTTGACAGGAGATAAACCGCCTTGGCAGTATTATCGACAACGAGCGATTTATTGTGTTGGATTGAAGCACTGAGACTTGTTTTTAAGGTGACAGCGTCAAAATACGTTTGATCCAGGACTTTAAACCCACAAAAATAGATTATTTAAATACCCTGTTAGCTGGGATTGATTATTTCTATTCACGATCTTGAGTTTCAGGTAGATGATCAGTTGCTTGTTGGTCCAGTCCTATTCAGACATTTATTTGTGATCCTCTTCAGATTTTATTTGATCGATTTTAGTGTATTGGTTACTGGGCTTTTTCTCGCACCCCAGACTCTTTACAGCTCTGCTTTGAAAAGTGAGAAATTTGGGAGCAGAGTGATAGTAAAACAGGTTTTGACGAGGTGTGATGCTGAGGTCTGCCATCCTGATCAGGTCTGACAGGTTGTCCTGAGGAGGAGTGGTGGCCCTTGGACGTTGGCAACTCGCTGTCTGGCAGGCTGCCCCGGTTTCTTATCACTCTGGGAGGTTTTCTCAGCTGCTTTTAAGTGGGAACTGCCACCTGCAGATCAGTTAGGTTGATCTGTTCACCACAGGGATGTTTAGTGGGATACTTCACCTTTCGAGCTCTGTTTTAATTCACCTCTTTGCTCTGTGGCGTTAGTTATCTGGGAAAGGAAAGTTTTTTGGTTTTGTGTTGATATATTTATAAAATGAAAATAAAATAAAAAATGCTGTGGGCGTGATAGCATAGATCTTTGGTTTTTCTAGTCATAATTTACGTGCTACAGGTTTCACCTTGAGTATAGTTCAGTTCAGGTACTAATTATTTCAGCTCTAACTGTGTCCACCCCACTGAATATTAGAAACGGCTTTCATAATGGACAACATTTCAACAGCACCCCAAGCTCCATTCTCCAAAGTGACCATGAATTAGAATCAGGGAGTAATAAAATGAATATATTGGCTGAGTGTATGTTTAATACTGGGAGGGAGATGTTCTGCCACTGACATAGAGTAACAGTAAAACTTTGCTGTCGCTGCTCTCAGGTTGTTGTTCCATCCATCCATCTTCTCCTAAACACCGTATCAGCAGTTTGTTAGTGTCTTTTCTTCCCTGCAGGTAGCAGCTTCAGCTACACTTGTGACTTTTGCCACATAACCTGTTTGTCCTCATACTCCAGCAATGCTCTGACTCTCACACCTCTTTAAAAGATGTTTGGTTTGCAGACTGACAGGATTTTTTGGATTGCACTTTGCGACAGACATTTATCTTGCATCATGAACACGTTGTTACCCATAAAAGTGAATAGACTGCTGCTGCTGCTGAAGATGCTGCTGTGTGAGCCTCAGCTTGTGCCCGGGTTGTGCTGCTTGGCTTGTGTTCTCTCTTTTATCAGTTTTACATCAACGTATTTCACTTTGGCCAGAAGTCCCAGATAAAAATAGTATAAGATGAAACAGCTGAGTTGTGCTGTGCAAACATTTGGCAGATACACAATCTAAGGAAGGAAGGAAGGAAATGTGGATGTCATAGTTTAGGTGTAGGTTAAATCAGTATCTAATTATGACCCAAAGGTTGCTGTGACCTGAGCGTGTTTACTGTCTGTCTAGTAATCAGTCTGCTGCTATGCAGTACGCACACACACACACACACACACAGACACAGACACAGACACAGACAGAGACACAGACAGAGGTGTGTGCTGGTTTGAAAATATATGATGAATGGTTTTGTTGTTGCAACTCATTATAATTATTGTTATTTTTCAGGATGAATTACTCTGCAGATTTTTCTCTGCTGTGGAAAAAGCCCAATGAAAATTTGTAGAAGCTGAAATTCCCAAAAGTAAAAACATCAAATCCTCCAGTTTGAGAAACATGAATTATAAAATGTTTAGTATTAATTAATGATCTTAATTTTCAGTTGCTCAGACTAAAACATTCAGCTTTCCTGATTTTATTGATAAATTGATTATTAGTTTACACTTAGCTTTCACTTAAATAACTAAGCACTCATATAACAGTCCAGCCCCACACAGTGTCAAGAAACAACCCAGTTTCCCAGCAGTAACATTAGTGGATCCATGTGCCCTTAGATGTCCTTGTTGCTGTGCCCACGCAGTGCCCATGGCCCGGCCAGCTGCCCCAGAACTCTCCTTTCATTACCTGCTACTCACATCTCTGTCATTAGAGGGGTTTTCTTTTACGTCTCGGAACTGAAAACCTGTGTGCTGACAGGTTTTGTTGAATTCTCCTGATTTTGTGTCTGTGTTACAAGGATGGTATTTAGTTCAGGTTTTCTAAATCAAAGACCCTGTGTCTTCTGATTACATGTAACATTTGATATGTGTGTCATAGCAAAGTGAGGCGGTGGTTTCTTTATCATCCTTTATCACCCCCCACCCCCAACTTATAGTTTGTGAGGGTGGTGCTGGAATTATTCCATACGTGATGTCAGGATGACCTTCTGGTCTGTGGTCAGTGGTTTGAGATGTATTTTTAATGTCTTCCTGATCAAATTGCAGAGTTTTCACCCTCATCCTTTAGTGTAGATGGCTCAGGGTAAGCAGACTCAGCTGCACACAGTGAAATGCAAATATATCTTTTTAAGAGTCAAATGTTGCTCTTCTCTCTGCTGTCTCTTTCTGCAGTCTCCAGACAAGCAGAGGGCGTTGGAGGAGACCAAGAACTACACCACCCAGTCTCTGGCCAGCGTAGCCTACCTGATCAACACGCTGGCCAACAATGTCCTGCAGATGCTGGACATCCAGGCTTCGCAGCTCCGCCGCATGGAGTCGTCCATCAACCACATCTCACAGGTCGGGAGCTGACATGCAATAACGAATGCCAAGAATAATGATCACTGCCTCACCAGCTGCTGAGTGAAAAGTAAAAGTGTAAACTCAACTCAATAAATATTAGAAAATGTCCTTGTCCTGTCCTTTGCTCCATTTCCTCAGACGGTGGACATCCACAAAGAGAAGGTAGCCCGGCGGGAGATCGGCATCCTCACCACCAACAAGAACACATCCCGCACACACAAGATCATCGCCCCAGCTAATCCCGAGAGGCCTGTGCGCTACATCCGCAAGCCCATCGACTACAGCATGCTAGACGACATGGGCCACGGAGTCAAGGTGGCAATTTTGTTGTTTTCTGCTTCATTTGACCAATTAGACTGAAGACTGGATGAGTCAGTTAAGCTCTGTTGGCTTTTATGTGATGATATTTAAAGTGAAACGGATGTTTGCCCCAGGGTGGGTAGGAATGTCACTGGTTGACACTGGTTGGTGTCTAGAGGTTTTGAGATTATTTAAACATATTTAAATATGAAAACCTAAATTAATAGATAGAAGATTTAATTTTTTTCTTGTGGCCTCTAAAAATCATTTCAATGAAAAATCAGAGAGGAGGCATTTGGGTTTTTGGGTTAATGTGGGCTAGTCACTGTAGAAAGTCTAATGGAGATGGAAAGGACTTTTAGAGGTCGAACAGGCAGTGTAAGAGAAAAATCAATGGCTGAAGCTTTTCACGCGGGTTGGAAACTAATATCATCCAGGATGTAAACTCTGCTTAATAGATTCTCTGTTGCTGTAAGTCTGTCACCTGCTGCAGCTAATGTCTTCCTGTGCAATAGTGATTTTATTTAATAAAACGATGAAAGTGGCAGATTTTGGAACTGATGTTCCACACAAAGACAGTCTTGTTTGCCATCAAATCGAAGGCCAAGCTTCAACCTTACAAAGGTCTCAAAGAACTAAGTCCTCAGTTTTTAACACTGAGCCATTGTTAGCCAGATCTCAGCAGCTTGGCTTTATGTACCACATGCATGAATAACCGTTGTTCTTCTTCTCCTCCTTCACTCGCTAATCCTCTGATTTCTTCTCTCTCTCTCTTGCTGCTTCCCTAATTTTGCCTTTATAATCAACCGTAGTGGTTGCAAAGGTTTAAGGTAAGACTTTGAAAGTAAGAGCCTCAAACAGGGGAAGTGGTTTTGTGATTTCTGAATGAATGGGGTTTTTTTTTTTTTAATTGTCATGAGAGAAATCTTTTTTTTATTTTTGTCAGTTTTGTGGGTGTGTTTGCTGTTTAAGGTGCAGCAATAGTTTGACGTGTGTTTGCTTTCTTGAGGAGAATTAATGAGAACAGTGAGACCATTTCTGTCATTTCTGTCTGTTCAGTGTGAACATGGAGATGTTCTTAGAATCAAACCAGCCAAATGTACAGAATCCACCGATTAAAGCTCAGCTGACACTTCTCATTTGTTTAATCTGCACGAATATGTCAAAACAACAGGCCGCAGTTTTACAAGCATTTATTTAGTTTTTACACTGTGGATTTATGAGGATTAAAGAAATGAGCTATAATGTGTTAATTCGTGAGCTTTAACAGTCTGATTGCAGCTGCGCTAAGCTAACTCTTCTGACTCCAGCATCATCTTTAATACAAATATCAGAGTGCCATTGATTTTCTCATCCAGAAAGAAAGTAATCAAGTATCATTCTCTCTTTCTGCAAATAATCCTTTGGACACTGCAGTGTTGGAAAGTTTTAAGGTGTTTCTATTCTCCTCTGTCTGTAGTGTTGTGGTTAACCAACAAATATGTCCTCCCCCCACAGGCCAGCGCTCAGAACATGAAGGCCGGTGGAGGTGGACTCCCTCGCACTAACCCGCCCACACAGAAGCCCCCAAGCCCACCGTTGACAGGGAAAGGGACCCTTGGGTATGTAAAGCTTGCTGCTGCCTTGAAGTGTGTCCAGATGGACGTACGGACGCACAATCGTGTCCAGGCTGAATGTGTGTTTGTGGCTTTGGGAAAGTACCCAGGAGCCCTTCAGAGGGGCCTGGGTGTCTGTGTGTAAGCAGAGCCTTAAGTGCTGTTTTAAAGGGATGTCAGTGTTAGTTCACATCACAATGGTGAACTCTGGTTTGGTTTCTCACCTGTGCTGGTGAGACAGGGTTGGGGGTCTCCCTTTTTAAGAAGCTTTTCAGCCTAATTTGTTTGGTTCTCCAGTTGTGTCCATGTGCAGCAAAGCGCATGCTGAAATTTGACTCTGCTCATAAACGTTCTGTGCACACCGGTTTAATTTTACATAAAGAACCAAATAAATAACTAATAAGTAAAGACGGTTGTGGATCTGACCTGACATTTCCTGGCACCGGACAGTTTTCAGTATTTTCTCATAAACAGATTCTGGTCTGGCTCTGAAGTTAAACACCAGTGGTGATAAGTTGCTTCCATTCGTGATTTTGTTTAATTAATGAAGTCGAGTTGCAAAGTTTCAGAATTGCTTAGTTCAACAAATGAGATGCACCCAAAATAAACCTTTCCTCAGCTGACCCTCCTTGGTGGCCTCTTTATTTGATTTTACAGGAAGCACAAGTGTTTTATTACACAGCCAGATAGAGAAGTTCAGCGAGGTATCGGGCTACGACTCTGACGCTTCACAAACGTAGAGGGTGTTTGACATTTGAAACTGTCAGATTTCAGCAAGCAGTTTGATAAAATTGGGTCTGGAAAGCTCCTTCTGTTGCTGCTGAGCCAAGGTTTTAGTTGTGCAGGTGGTGCGCTGCCAGTCTTCAACCTTTTACTGGCATTTGTCTAATGCCAGGGCTCAGGAGGAATGTGATCACAAAGGTCACAGACACAACTTCTTCAGGTCCTGATGGCCGTGCTAATCAGGGAGGGAAATTACCATCAGCTGATCTAAAGTTTGGAAGTCACTTGGCTTCATGAATGAGCGCAGGGATCCGCTGGCTGTCAGACGCCCCACATCTGGAAGGCAGAGTAATATATTTTTACTGTATATGTTGTCTATTGTCAAGTTGGCTACTACACACTCACTGATGCATGGACCAAAATACTGTTAGCCAGTTCTAATCATCTATATTTGCCTCAGTAATCCGGTGCTCCTCTGGCTCTAAGTAGACAACAGCCTCTTAAGTGGCCACAGTAAGACGAGAGAACTTACCTTCATCTGACTGAGTGTCCCTTTGTCTCCCTCACTGTGTGTCTGTCACTTTGTGGTAATGTTACGAGTTTAGTTTATGGGATAGACTGTTAATGTTGTTCTTATATTTTGTCACGATGCCAAAGCTGCAGAGTTTTTTCATATCTTCTGTTGTGTGTCTGATTGTTGAGGGTGTCTCTTATCCCACAGGGACTCTGCTAGTCCAGCCCGTACATGTTGTGTTTGTGTCACACTTGGGACCTTCCTGTGTTTGTGTGTTTGTGTGTCTGTGTGTGTCCTATGTAACCTTCAAGAGCTGTCTGTGTCGGAGCTTGTGAGTGACTGACTGTGTCCACCTCCTCATATGAGCCTTCAGAGAGATGGCGTGTGGGTTTTTTGTCCCTGTTCCTTCAAGACGCATGCCAGTCAAGCCCAGCTCCGCCTCCATGATGCAGCTTCTGCCGCAGCCTGTGGCTACGGGCGGACATTGTGACTTTTAATTTAGCGTTTCTCCTCTTTCTTTGTTTTTCAAATGTACTTTCAGTTGTGTGTTTGTGACCCAGCCCACCCACTCCTGGCTGCCCCATGTTCCTCATAGCAGTGTTTTTCCATAGCAACAGTGCTCAGAGATGGGTCACACCACTGTCAGCTGAGATTTACATACCAGTGCATCTTTTAAGGCCCAGATCAATAAATTGCAGGGTTTTGTTTTCCTGTCGCCCATTTCAAAACTGAGGTCGTCATCAGAAGCACTGCTGGTCTGGTGAAAACCCACTTTCTTTTTTTATTTAATGAATAAAATGCAGCTTTGTTCAGGCTCAGACAGGAATTGAATTCAAACCACTCTGAAATGTTCTTTCCTATCATTTTAAGCCTCTTGACTTTATAATTCAATTTAGAATTTAAGCCTTGGTGGTGTTAGTTTAATGCTGTTTATGAAATTCTCAGGGGTTTTATTCAAAGTTAGGTCAAACAACAACCAGACAACACACAGTACAGACATATTGACATTTCAGCTGTTTAACTACAGACATAGATAGTCTTTCTTTATGTTCTGAGGGTGTGGTTTTTAGCCAACAGCAGTGATAGCGTGTTGTCCCGACCTCGCCCTCCCTGTCTGCCCAACACCACCTGTGGACCCCAGCCTGTCCCGATGTTCACCACCTGTCATACCCCATTTTTTAAGTTTGCATTTGTTTGTTTCTTGCTCTCCTCCTCCTCTCTCTCCTACACTTCTCTGTGGATGCCCCTGCCTTCCCCTCGACTCCTGTCCTCCTGACCCTCTCGCAGGCACCACTCCCCCTATAGGACGCTTGAGCCGGTGCGTCCGCCCGTTGTCCCTAATGACTACGTCTCGAGCCCGACACGCAACATGGTGCACCCCCAGCAGAGCCCTGCACGCACTGCATCTGTTAATCAGAGGAACCGCACGTACAGGTACCCCCCCAATCCCTTCCCAGCATGCCCCTCTACACTTTTTAAACACACCCCCTTTTCCCTCTACCTCCTTCCCCTTCTTCTTCTCCTCTCCTACACTTAAAAATGCGAGACAACTTTTGAACATCTTTCCCCTCTTCTGAAACGACTCCCCATGGAAAATGTAATTATCACTCCCTTGTCCTTTTTTATTCCACCTGAACTCACAGTTGTAACCTTTTTACAAAATAGTTCCAGCTCACAGGGAAAGCCTAGATTTCTGTGGAAAACCCTCACCTGTAACACTCTCCTCACTGCTCAGATAAGCCCAAAGAAATGAGGACGAGGTAGAGATCCAGAGTTTTATTTGTTATGTCTAGACACAGGTTCCTACGGAAATAGTCGTTAAAACGGCAGCGGCGCCCCCACAGTCCTGTCATCCCACTGTCAGTTTGTCTCCCAAAATGTGCCTCTTTAGTCGCACACATGCAGATGTTCATAGATTCCTCCGTCTGCGGTGAGAGAAGTCAGAGCACGGGGGGAAACAACATGGGAAGTTTCGTCAATGCGTCCCATCTGTGTGCCATATATTTTTAACAGTTCAAGTCCAGAAACAAGATATATTTTCCCCGACTCTCCTCTCAGCACAAGTCTTTATTGTCACTGCTCCATCCACAGCTCATTTTCTTCATCACTCAGCCATGCGTCTGACAAAGCAGTCTGCCCCATGTGTGCCTCTATGGCACGCCATGTCTTTGTCTTCGTCTTGTGTCGCTACTGCGTCACCTGCGTCATGTGTCTTTGGTGATGCTTCCAGCTGCTTTTTATCACTGTGACATGGTCATTTCAAAGGCATAACAGCTCACCATAACACATCAGCTGACTTGAAGGTGCCACATTAATAATGTGAAACATTGAAAAGCCAGGAAGGCAATAAGACTTTTTACATTCTGCTAGAGAGCCTGAACCGTGTGGTTCTGGACTGGTTGCACCTCCATCTTTACTGCTGGAATCCAAGACAGGATGAGATAGGTGAACGACATAAACAGATTTCTTTCTGAGAGATCTGCTGTTGAGGTATTAAAATTTTACTGTTCAGGAATTTTTTTTTAGGAGCTCAAGAGCAAATTCAGGAGCTTTATGTGTTTAATGCAGCTTTGGACAACACACAACTGCTGTGGGTGCTGCCAGCATCAGTACTAAGACATTTCTTTGTGTTTATTCATGTTTCTTTCTGAATAAAACATCAAGCCTAACGTCAGAGCACAGGACAAGCCGAAAGCACGAGCAAATGGACATGTAAAGCAAAACTAATATCGTTCATTAGTTTCATCAAAACAAAATATTAAAGTATTTTGTGGCATTAGGAACACTGTTTGATCAAAAAAGGGGTTTGTGTTTTGCTCTTCCTGCACTATTCTGTAGTATCTGGGCTTTATTGTTTTGTTGCTTTGAGTCCAAGTGCGTCTGTGTGACAGTGTCTGATGTGTTTTGCTGCCCAACCACCAGCAGTGGGAGCAGCGGAGGCAGCCACCCCAGCAGCAGTCGTAGCAGCAGCCGAGAGAACAGCGGCAGTGGCAGCGTGGGTGTGCCCATCGCTGTGCCGACCCCAGCCCCGCCCACCGCCTTCCCAGGTAATCCCTGCTTCCTGTTTCCCCTCCCAGCAGGTGACTGCAGGATCTCAGAGGGCCTGGAATCAACTAACTTGACTAATCTTTGTTCAGTGTCCAGGATTTCTACACACTCTGGGTGTGAAATGAGAATGTGTAGGAACCCTGGATCTGCTACAGTCCTTTCCTCCCGACTCACTCTTATCTTGTCTTGACCTCCCTCACCTGTCTTTTCTCTCCTTCCTTATCTTTTTTACTTCTTCCGTCCCTTCGCTTTGGACCCCTTAGGTTCAGCTCCTGCCCCATCCAATCCAGCTAAACCTCCCCCCAACACTGCCACAACCCCTGGACCCCCCAACTCTGCCCTAGACGGCCCCCCACAGGCCCCTAACCCCCCTGTAGAGATCCCGCCTGTACCCCCACCCCCTCCCCAGCTCCCTGCCTCTGCAGCCCCCACTGGCACAGGCCCCGCTCCTTACGGCAACCCCGCACAAGGTGAGTGTGTCCTGGTGGGAATGATCACCCAGTCCTCCGCACTCCCTCCATCCCGCCTCCCCAGACATGTGTCGTCCTGCTTGTGAAACCCAAGTTCACACCCGGCCAAGTGAAAAGTATCTCAGCTAATGACGATTGTCGAAAAGGTCGAAAGGTTTTATAAACTCTGAGGTATGTTGAACTTTGACACAAACAAGTGTTTTGTGCTTCATTCTGTTAAAAGTTCAGCACTTCTTTTAAAATTATTATATATTATTGCAGCAAATGCCCACAACACAAAATGATGTGGTGGAGAATTTATCATCTAAATTAAAAATGAGACATTTCCATTTTTAAAAAGTCTGTTTGAGTTTTTGTACCAAAAGTGCTGAAAAAGAATTTCCACCAGAAAATATCACTTGATTTCTGGACATTTGTTAAAAAGGTCCAGTTTCTAAGTCGAACAGCTTTTCAGCCTCAGACCCTCTGCTCTTCATCCTTCACAGCATCTCACCGGCTGCTTGTCTGTGCTGATGGTGATCGTGTTCGAATGTGTAATGCATGAGTTGTGTGGTGAAGCGCTTTGCACAGGAAAGTCTTGATTTCTTGTGTATTTATCGATCTTTTTATTTGTTGTGTGTAAGTTAAGTTCTGTGGCTGTATATTGTTATCAGTATGCTAATGCTAATGCTGCAGTAACTCGACACTTTGTGTTACACTTTCAAGCACCAGAAGAAGAAAAACAAAACCATTCTTCCTCCACTCTGGTGAAATGACTCTTTGCTGCCCCCCGGTGGTGTTTCCTCTCAGGTGCACCTCAGTTCTACAGCATGAACCGCCCGGTGCAGCAGCCCCAAAACCCACAGGTGGGAGGCTCCCTGCCGTACCGCCGGCCCTCGTCTGTCACCGGGCAGCCCAACGTGACCCACAACCAGAACCAGCTCAACGGTGGCCCACACTTCACCCCGAACCAAGGTCTGCTTATTACTAATTATAAATAATCATTATTAGTTGACTGGGATTTTATTCTGTATTGGTGAATTCTTCATGAAACATTTGCAGTGTCAAATTTCTCTCAAAGACTGTAGATTTCAGAAGGGGCAGGTCAACAGTGTCTGACTCTTCATCTGGATCGTTTATGGAAAGAGCCTGGTCTCATGTTCTGTCATTTCCCATCAACTTTGCATCTTTGAATAGACTTCATGTCTTTTGTAGCTTCTGTCTTCATTCGTCTTTGTGACCTTTTGTCTTTTAAACTCTCCAGGTGCTCGTCCTCTTGTGTATTAAGTATCAGTTCATATTTAAATAATGTGTGTTGTGTGGTCTCACCCGTCTCAGTCTATAGATTTATCATCTATGACATGTCATAAAATAGTAACTACAAATAATCCACGCCAGATCTCAAGTTGGCGTTCAGGCTCAGTGTCATGGTTCAGTTACAAAGAGAATAGGATGCCTGCTTAGGATACAGCTCCACATGCTGTACAGTAGAAAAGTAACAGGCAGTAACACTGATGATCGGCTGTAAGTGTTGCTTTGATTCTGACCTGTTCTTCTTCTTCTTCTTCTTCTTCTTCTTCTTCTTCTTCCTTCACTCTGTGCCTTTCTTGTTTTAACCTCATTTTCTCATGTCTGTCGTACTGCGACGCGGCGCCCTCTCTCCGGCCCCGTCCTCCTCCTCCATCTCTGTATATTCACACTGTTTGGTGATAGCAGGCCCGCTCGCGCCCCCTCCCCCCTCCATGCAGGTCACCCCTCAGCTGCCTCTGATGGGCTTTGTGGCCCGAGTTCAGGAGACTAGTAAGTGGCTTTTAGCTCCTCGCTCCCTCTGCATGACCACCGGTCCTCTCCCCAACAGTTAGCGTTGGGGAAATGTCCCTTTTTTTTTTTTTTTTTGATCGGAATAAACCGGTGATCAGCTGCCAACAGAGATCGGTTATCACCACATTTGTTCATCTTTCTGTTATCATAAATGATTTATAGCTATTAAGACCATGGAGTGAGAGAGACTACAAATTAAAAATACACAATTGGCGCCTTTGTTTGAGGTTTGGCAGGAAATGTTGGTAGCTGACCACTTGTAAATAGTACGACGTGTGAAAACCAGAAAACGTGAAGCATGATGGAAAAGATGAGGCATGTTGTTTGTTGTTGTGTGATGTTTCCCTGTGTGTGTGTGCACATTTTATCAGTGCTTTAATAAATAAAATACACACTACTGACCAGCCGAATGTTGTCTGGACCCTGCATGGACTGTGTCTGTTCCTTTACCAGATGCATGACAATATCCGTCTGTGTCTCTTGACTAAAGCCGACGTCTGTGATCCCTTCCTAACCTCTGATTGGTTCTTTCTCTTCCCACCTGTCTGAAACTACTTCCAGTCTCAGACGTGCCGCCTCCACCTCCACCTGCCGACGAGCCGGTGTTTGAGGAGCCCACCCCTCCTCCCCCGCCGCCGGAGGACTACGAGGACGATGAGGATGAAGAGTCGGCGGTGGTGGAGTACAGTGACCCCTACGCTGAGGAGGACCCACCCTGGGCCCCACGCACCTACCTGGAGAAAGGTTTGCCCTTTGCTCACTCATTTGGCATTTAAAGTTAAGCCAATCCAGCTAGAGCTCCTTTTAAAGTCTGAAAATCACAGGGTGAGAAAATGACTCGCACCTTTTCTCAGTTTCGCTTCACCGCTTTGTGGTGCTGTGCAGGCAACAGTTTGCAGAATCACCAGGTTTTGATCCTGGACGAAAAATCATTGTGTGTGTGGTGTCCGCCCACTTTGGTGGGTGCTTACAGTCTCGCCTGTGATTGGTTAAACATAGGTGTCGTTACATCTCAGGTCTCATACCTAGAAGTATGGCTCCTTGGATTCTTTGAACCTGTGCTCTCCTCCTGTTTTTCCACAGTGGTGGCCATCTACGACTACACTCGCGATAAAGATGACGAGCTCTCGTTTCAGGAGGGCGCCATTATTTACGTGATCAAGAAGAACGACGACGGCTGGTTCGAGGGCGTGATGAACGGGACCACGGGCCTCTTTCCTGGCAACTATGTCGAGTCCATCATGCACTACGCCGATTGAACAATCCCCCCACTGGGCGGAGGAGCGGGAGGAGCGTTTGATGGGGAAGGTAATGTCGAGGGAGGGGAGCCAAGTGTTAAAGGACAAAGACTTTGATCAGACAGAGCATGAACACCTCCGGGCGAAGAGGACGGGGGAAGAGGAAAAAGTTTTTAACGCAGTCGCAACATGAAAAAACGATTCCCAGTCGTTCTCTCGACACCACCATTGTAAAACACCACTACTCTAGATATATTGTTCCCTGTAATCTTTCTTTGGTTCTTTCTTTGACTGAGGACTGGATGGTGATGGATTTATTGTGTTTTGAAAGTTTTGTGTTACATTCAGAGGCCACTACATCGACTTTGCTTCATTTAGTTTTTTTACTACTTCTCCTTTATTTTTGAACACTATTTATTTGGATATTTTTTTGTAGTGGATAAATGGTGAGCAGGTAGATGGGGCTGCTGAGAAGGGTTTAGTTAGGGTTTCCAGGTGGTTTCCTCAGACGAAGGGCTGGAGAATGCCTTCTTGTGTAGATTTTCTTCTTTAACACTCCAGAGATGTTTTAGAAAAATCCTTCTCTCTATAGAAAAACTATAAATGCAACAACAATATCCTCGTGGGAACAAGTAGTAGTTTCCGTACTTGACAAAACGTTTAGTTGGGTACCTCGGCAGGGAGTGTGCCAAAGCTGACATTCACTAAAATAAGCACATAAAATGTCTTAAAATGACAAGTGAAGCTAGAAAGATGAGTCAGAAAGTAAAGAGAAAGCCCAAAATGTGCTTTAAATGACTTTTTTTTTTTTTTTTAAGTTAATCTGATTATTTGAAAGTTTTGCGCCATGCACGTCTGAGGTTTAAGGTCCAAGGGGAGAGCTGAGTCCCTACATGCTTCACTTTGCTGCCCAGTGAGCGTTTCTCAGTGAAGGAGTCGTCACCCAGCGTTTCAGTTAGAGAGGAGAGAGAGATCCTCTGTTCACAGTGACCCAGACTTTGAAGTCATGAATAATAGAAGTATATTAGCTCAACTGGCGCAGCTGATCATTTGCAGTGTTCATATGCATTTGAATGAAGATCCTTTTTTTTACTTTATACTTTAGCGTATTACCAACGGGGCCAGAATCAAGTTTTGCTTGCAGAGCAGCAGACTGCATGTTTCAATGAGGAAAAAAAAAACAAACTTTTCTTTTCTGCTCTATTGATGATTAATGTCTTAATATTTTTAGATATGCTGTGGTTTGGTTTTTGATATTCACTCACAACGATGCATTTAGATCATTTCTAAGATGCTTGTGCCATATTGAAGTGTGTGTTGCTGTTCAGAGGCTATCACTTCTTTTGCAATAAATTTGGCCAGAGTGGGGTGGATCTAACTACAACTCTTCTTCTTTTGTTCTGGTTTTTACAAGTTTTGAATCAAAAGCACATACATTTGTAGTAAAAAAAAAAAGGTGTAGAAGAAGAAATAATATAAATGTGAGATGTATTCTGTCCTCGAAACGAGACTTAATGAACGTGAAAAAGCAGCCAGCTGTTGTGTTGAAATGGTTTTAACTATCGCAAGTCCCCGAAATTTTAACGGCGTCAGTTCAGACGTCGTTCGTCCTCCGTACAGTTTCCAACATGCCTTGGGTGTTCGCGAGGGCGCAGTGCTTGTTCTTAGGTCAGAAACTTTATTTTCTATTCAACAAATTATAATAACAAGTGGGTCTGTATGTGAGTCTTGCATGCCATTGTTCTTATCTGTACTGGTGTCCCCGAAAACTTATGTGGCAAGATCACCCATTCAAAAGAGACAAGCAGCCCTGCAGCTCTGACCAGGTACCACCAGCCTCATCCAAAGAGACTGTACAACTTTACTTCAAGGCCACGTCCCAGGAGAGGGGTCCTGTGTCCTCCCCACCACAGTTGCCGTCATTACGTCAGTGGTGAAAAATTGTGTGTGTAAGCAGCAAGTGAATTCTGCAGACAAAGACGATGATCAAATATATCACTCAAGATTTATTGCAGAGCTCGTTTCATAACACTCACAGATCGACACTACAGATTCAAATCCCCAATAAAGGCCTTGGTCTGCAGGATTCACAGCTCCCTGCAGTCACAGACGTCCTCAGGATGTCAAGTTTAACAGTCCATGATGCCATTGTGTTGCACAGTTAAAGTTGAATTGCAGAAGTATCATATTTGTAAAATCCTGAGAACAAAGACAATAAAATTATTAAGATTTATGGTGTAGTTATGTCTTGGTTCTTGTCCTAATGCATCTGTGTCCAGCAGAGGGCCCCCCACGCTCTACTTGTTATGCAGCTGTGTCTTCATTGGCTGAGGATAAAGGTGGACGATACATTGACTATAATAAGTTTTTAATCCATTTTAACATTTCCCACTGCTTTAATGATGGAGTGATTATGTTCATTTTTGTTGTGTGTGTTTTCTCTGCAGGGAGGTGCTGACAAAGCTCTGATCCAGCTGTTGAGACGCTTGTTAAATAAGTTTCTAATCTCTGAAAAGTTTTAACTGTCTAATTGAACAGAAAACCATTTAGATTCAAAACTGCTTTCATTGTTTATTCTGTGAGAAGTTTGAATAGTTTGGCAAAACTAAATCCCCCAAAAAAATGACTTGATAGGGGCCAAAATGTTTGGAAGCTTGTGTTTTACAGTATAATCCTTCTCACCAAAGTCATTTTTACATACTGCCAGTTTTAAGATGTGACACCTTAAGTTCAGACTGAGCGGCTGTGAATCTACAGCTGCTCTGTTTCCCTGTGAAACACCAAATGCGGTTCTATGTACTGAGCGTTAACTGCAAATAGGACTCATATGTTGAAATGACTGATTTAGTGCAGACAGTCGTTAAACTATGTGCATCGTCAGTGAGAAAACGAAATGAAATCCTGGTTAAAAGGAGAAGAGGAGGCCTGTGTCTGTTCAGCAGTTATTTAATTTATTGCAAAGTTCTTCACGTTTTGCAATAATTCGATATACAACAAACCCTGTGCAGGTAGAACTGTGGGGGTTTGATGTCGCCTGGTGGCTGCAGGTGAACAGAATCACTCAGAGCCTGGTATTATTCTCCTGCAGGTGGGAACAGCTTTCTTATTGTGCGTTCAGACAGAAGTGACAGATGTTTGCCAGTGTTGTTCTCACTTACAGGTCACAACATAAGTGCTACCTTCAAGGTGACGCTTCCTGAGGTTTGACAGCTGAGAGCAGGGGGGGAGATGGATGGAATTTAAATTTAAGTGTGTGTGTGAAGAGAGTAGATGAGGGGGCGTCTTTGCTGCTGCACATGCCTGAAGAAATGACAGAGCAGCGGTGGTGAAATCACAGTGGAAAGTGGACTAACCTTTACATGTGCAAACAGGATCGACACTGAAACGAGGAGCAGGGGATCCAGTTTACCTCAGAGAGGGATTTTTCTATGCAGTCTTATGGATCAGGACTTGGGCAGGGCATGTTCTGACAAACCCTTTTCACTGCACTGACACTCACTTTCCTTCTTCATAATACGTTTCAGAAAAAAGCAGGTTCTTGGCTTTTGTGCAGTCCTCGGGAATCAAACTTTAACGTCTGAAAATCTATTTGTGAGTGAGCAGGTAGCAGGTAACATACTTGATGGTGTGTGTGAATAGGTGGTGTGTAGCTATGCAGCATCTGTCATCATGTGAAGCCTTTCTCTCTGTGAGGAATGCAGTCTTTAGCCCAGACCACAGGCAGGTGGCACACTGCAGCCCAACACGTCTGAACAGATCCAAACACATGGAAATATTTGCATTTTATTTAACAATGTGGCCTGGACAATAAAATTATCAGTGTTTTACACAAAGCAAAAATTAAAGTGAAGTCCAAAAAATTTTGGGGCATAAATATAGGGACAATTTCAAGGGCCCACGATCAACATTTGATTAAAATTGTGCCCCTGTTAAATAATAAAGATGTTCCTGTCAAATGTGTTGTTTCAGGACCAGATGCCACATGAGTCCACACAGTTTGGAAATAGTCTGACAGCTTTTTGGGGCCTGAGGGGAAGGTTTTAAAAAGTTCAAACCTCATTCACCTGCAGTTGATCCTCCAGGCTTCACTGTAAGTTGTTATATCATTTACCAAATGAGTCCTGCTGAAACGGAGGCAGCTGTTTTTAATAAAATTATTATATGTTTATAGGAATTAAAATAGTAAAGGTATAAAGAGGAATTCTTATCTGAATAAACATTAAAGCAGTGACACATTTTAATCCAGTGAATTGAGTTTTGTGTAGTGCAGAGATATACCAGTCCCCATAAAACACAAACTACACTTTAACATTGGATTTTGTGGATGAATTTTAATGGTTCTCGAAATTTACAATCTTTAAGTTTGAAATGTACCGAGGAAAACGGTTTTTCCCCCCCCCCCCTCCAAGAGCTCTTACTTTGAAAACTTCTTCGCAGGAAGTTCACCCCAGCTTGACGCCAGCCTGCTTTGCGCACTGCTCTGCGTAAAGGTGCACGCAGGTTGGTGAAACTGTCCTGACGCTGGTTTGTTTTCCTCCGGGAGCTGCAGGAACTGACGCTGGAGATGAGAATTCCTCCGGAAAACCTCTGAAAGGACCCGATTTGACTTTTTCTCTCCAAAATATCAGAAATAGCAGCCGCTTCGAGGATGCGTCGTCGCGACAGGTGTTCCATGTTGAGCTGGATGACCTGCATCCTCGTCCTGCTGGCCCCGCAGATAAAACCACAGCGCAGGGGTAAGTGGATGCTTCTATAAATACTTGGATTAATTCTGTTTAAATAAAATGTCACCGCAGAACTTTATGTCTGTGGAGAAACGGATGTTCGTGGAAATTGCAGAAAATAAGCAGGAGTGATTGGGTATAATATTTTTAATGTGCTGACGCATGATCTGAAAGTTTGGATTTTTGAGGTTGTGGTTGATGTGAAGGTCTGGACCTGCACAGATCATCACTTCTCTCTGTTCTTCTGCTGTTTCTGTTGTTTTGTGCATTTTGTTTGTGTCGGCTGTGCTTCACTTTGTTTACCTGCGGATGTTTTTCATCCCTTTGTGGTTATTTTGTGCGGTGCATTATGGTTGTTTCGCGATGCATTATGGTTATTTGTGCAGCTCCTTGTAAACAACTACGTCTTTGAGACTAACAAAGGCTCCAGCCCACAGACCCCCTGACCTCTTGGACCCCTGAGCCTCATAGGTCCGTCCAGTAATCCTTCCATGATGTTGTAGTTGTATGTGTTCCTGTATTTGATTAAATAGATTTAGATACTTTATTCATCATTTATTGATTAAATCTATTACAGTTTCCAGTTTATCTCTATTTCTGGATTAATATTCTGGGTTAAAGTGAAAATCAGAATCAGGTTTAAGGAATAAGAAAACTCACAGGTGAGGAAAGACACCTGAGGTCGTCCTAAGTGGGTTGTAGTGCAGTTATTGTGTGTGTGTGTGTGTGTGTGTGTGTGTGTGTGTGTGTGTTTGCAGAGGGTGGAGATTGCTCAGATTTTCCTTTCTTCAGGGCTCGACTGTCCCTCCCACAGAAAGCTGCTCACTTCATTTTCATCACCTAATTTTACCTGGCTGTGGTTCACACACACACACGCACACACACGCACACACACACACACTTTACACCAACCATATACTGACTATAGTGACTGAGTTCTGTTTGTGCAGAAATGCTCAGACCTGTGCACAGAAAGTTCACACTCAGCTGTTTCATTGCTTGTTGTCTTGTGATCTTTCTTGGTGTTTCTGTGGTTGTTTGTGCATCAGTCAGTCTGAACTGAGGAATGAAGATTCCTCTCGACGCTGAGGTTTAACCGTGAGGCAGAGGGAAACCTGTCACATGTTCGAGCAACAGTTCATGCTCTCCTTGGGTTTACTGTCCAGATGTCGTCCTGGGTTGTGTGTCAACATGGTGGCTTCCAGCACACTGTGTGTTGTGATGATTGCAGTAACGTCATAGTCGCAACAATAACTTTACCTTCTGTAAATATAAGACTGTCCAGCATTAGGCCACATTGCTCAAAAAAACTAAAACCATTTAAACAAAAAGTCACAGAAAACTTATAAAATCGAGGATGAATGTATGTAGAAGAAAACTCTTCTCCATATGATGTTATTAATATTATTATTATTATTATTAAGAAGGATTCAACTTCTTGTTCATGTCGTAAAGACACTGAAAAATGTTGAAATTGCAGCAGTGTTGAAAGTTTTCTGGGACATGTAGGAATTTATTAACTGAGCTAAACTTGGACTGTGGGAATGTGAATCCACCAAATAAGGAAAGTACAAAACTCCTGTCAAACCGTGAACGTCATGAAACGGTAATTTAGTGTCTCCCAGTGCTGCAGGATCTGAGGGCGGATTTTTCCTTGAAGCAAACGGTCTGAATTTCCATCCTCTTTGTTTTCTTTCCGGACATCACACCTCTGAGATTTGCTGTAGCTGTGTTTACACAGTATCTCACACTTAATGAAAGTAGCTGGGACACAAGCAGCAGACTTTGCTCTGGGTGGCCCAGCAGCTCCGCTTCCATAACAAATCACGCTGCATTTCATCAAAGCAGACAATAAATTCAGCTAATTGACCCTGTGTGCTGGGGCGTGCAGCATTGGTAGCACTATGCATGAGGGGCTGGCGTCCGTGCAGGGCGTAAAGGAAATATAACCCAGGAGGTATCATGGGATATTTAGACTAGAGGCTGTTTATTTTGTGTGATTTTAGAGTTTCGTTCATGGATCCAGAGCTGCTGCAGCCTGTCTGAGCACGAGGCAGAAACATCTGCAGTGCGTTTTATGGAGAAATTAGTTGGCTCATATTTTCGACTGCTGATGTCATTAAATACAGGCACATGTTGAACATCATATAGACTGCTTCAGTTTTGTGTATATTCATTTGTATTAGGACTGGCTGGTAGGTGTTTAAGCACAAACCTGACTTTGACAGTTAAATCTCTTTATCAGCTCAGATTTGCTTCGTTCTGATTCGTAAAGTAAAGAACAAGGATCAGTCTCTGATTGGATGAAGTTAAAAACCCAACAGCTTCATAAACGTCATTTTCTGTGATGTGGATTTGTCAACATCTGATGTTTGTTGGACAAAACAACTGTCACGAAGGTGCAGACAGACATTTTTGATAAGCAGTGACAGATAATTGATAATGAAAATAATCATTAGTCGCAGCCCCATGTGACTCACTTTATTTCCTGCACAGCAACAAAAATTTCCCCTGAGATGAGAAAAAAAAAAAAACAAAAATCAGAAGGTGGATCAGTTAAATCGCTGTTTGATTGTTATCATTTAGGCTGAAGGAGACATAAAGCAGACGTTTGTTTAGATACAAACAAAACAGATTATTACTGAGTGTAATTTATGGAAACATCACAGTGCGGTTTCTTCTCAGCTGAACCACTAATTATGGAGCAAACCTGTGTGCTGAAGCTAAACCGCGATGAAGACTCACTGTTTGGACTTGGCTGGGAAACATGTTCGGATCAGCTGCTCTGGTTGTTCTGCAGAAGAATGAAACAGTGGTGATTTAATCAGGGCTGCACATTAACCCTGATAATCTCTACTATGATGTGAATATTGTGTTAGAATTACATCTGTCAGTCTCTGTTATGTATAAACAATGTGAATATCACGTTTGATGTGGATCAATGAGTCTATTAGTATTAGATGATTGGGTCTTGTCTGGGTGTTAGGTTTTCTTCTTGGTGACAGCACAAAGGGAGAGACGGAGAGTGATGACCCAGAGGTCGGGACGCACTTTGGTGTGAAGGCAGATTCTGTTTAGCCCAAAGATTCTCCTCTTATCTCAAATACAGTAAGTTTGTGGTGACATAATAAACTTTGTCTGCATATAAAAACTAATGGTTCAGTGTGAAGAATCAAATATGGATAAGGCGGAGAATGACACGTTGCATGTGGGTTTCTTAATACAAACCCCCAGCACGCCTCTTTATTGTCTTCATAGACCTGAAACTCTATGTACATACTGATGATGTCTTCCTATAGAAAACTTTAAAAGCCCATAAAAGGCTGTGGGTGTTTTCTACCTGATGCCAGCTGTTTGAAGGCGACAGCGGAAGTGTGGAGGTGTAGCTGTGACCTCATCCTGAGGGGCGAGAGGATGTTTTGCTCTGCAGCCTTTCTGCTGCTGTCTAAACCGAGAAGGGGAATGCTTTGTTTTTCCAGCTGCAGGCTGGCGGCTTTGAGCTGCTGATAATGGAGGCTGTGGTTTGTTTCTCCCACCTGCTCAGGCTCTTTAAGATCTAATCAGCAGTTATCCACAAATAGCATGTAAAGATTTAGCTGGAGCTAAAATCTGATGCCCTTTAAGGAGATATTTGATCTCCCTTCCCTCACCGTCGGTCTGTGTGGATAAAATGGGAGCATGTAGTAAAACTGGTCCTGCTTTTCCTAATCGTCAGTCTAAGGTAGAATTTGGCCTCATATTGTTGAATTATTTTAGATTTCCTCCAAACCATCACCTGCTTTCTCTCTCTTTCAGGCGAGAAGGTAAAAGGTGAAGGTTGAAGCTTCATTATTTAAATCCACATGAAGATTAACCAGCGTCTGCTGCTCAATTTAAATAAAACCTGCTAAATTTTTAATGAAATATATATGAAACAAAATAAAACGTGTGAGAAACTATGCAGGAGTGAATTAACTATTGTTGCTGGTGTCTGCTCTCAAAAGAAACCCTCACCCTGTTTCCAGCTGCTGCACATTGTGATGCTTAATCTCTGCTGTGCTTAATAGTTTGCGTTCAACATAATCTCACAGGTTTGTGCAGGCCGAAGAGCTGACTGTTAGCACAGCGATGCACTGAAGTTGGAACGGGCCTGAGGCTGGTGTCATATAAAGGTTGTGAGGATCCTCTTTGCACTTGAATGCACAAGCACAGAGTGAGAAGCTGTTAGTTCTCAGCAGAAATCACTTTCTTTATGTGCCGGTTCACTGTTTTCTGCGCTCACAGAGCCGCCGTCATCTGTTCCACTGAGGCAACAACACGTTTTGTAATCACTTCACCACGGAGGTCAAACGGCTCCATGAGTGTATGATCCACAGGGGCTGGCCAGCAGCCAACGCTGAGGCCGTGACCGTCAGGACTGATTCACGCTGCTGATCACCAGCCAAGTGGCACAGACAAAGAAGCTGCTCAGCGGCTGCTCTTCACTTTGTTTTGAGTTTTACTGACACTGACTGGACTCCCGTTGTTCATGGAGCTGGTTTGTGGCTGGTTATCTGCAAGTTAGATTTCGTGCATTGCAGGTCGTGGTTTGTAATTTTGTGCAAACATGTTTGTTTGTTTGTTATTTTTCACTTTAACTGTTCGATACATGTTGAAACCAAAATATTCTCCAAAAACCCGTTGAATCCCGAGCACGTTCCTGTGTGATGCAGCTGTTGCTTTCCTTTTGTTTGTTGATACAGTAGCTGCTCTGGATGAGTCTCTGCGTTTCTGGGTGAGACCGTGCACTTTGCCATTTCAGGCCTCGCTGTGAGTGAGTGTGTCTGGGGTTATGAGCAGTGAAGTTCACTATGTGGGCTGCAGGAATTTCAACTTTGCTGCAGCACTGAGGCCTCAAGTTAAGAGGCTTTTGCATTTGGCCTGATTGTCATGTGTCTTTAGGCAAAAACGGACCCGTGACAGCCGAGAAAAGGTAATAAAGAGGATCGATTATGTTAAGTAGTTTTAATTTTGTCAGTCCAGAGCTAAAATAACCTTCAACTACCATAATTGCTTTTTCATTTTCTGCTGTCAGTCTCTTCACTAGAGGAGGCGTCTGTTTGTCGTCTTTTTCCTGAAGAAAAATTCATTTTTGAACTTTCAGAAGCGGCCGTCACATTCACACCCTGCTCTTTCCTTTTAGTGCCACAACAGATCCTCATTCAGCGATGAGGATTCTCCACACAAGGAGTCGTCTGTCTGGTCTTCAAGCTCCCGTGTTGTTCACTGAATCGTGCATTCAGGCTCGATACGGGACCAACGCGAACTGTCTCACAGCCTCTCGTCTGAAAATGCCTTTTGTCTGTGCCAGAAACCCACTTGGACATACCACAGGGTGTAATGGGAGGTGTGTCATGGGCTGTGATTTCTGCCCAGTGTCTGCCAAGATGCCCCACGGGAAACTTTTTGCCTCTTGGCTTTGAAGAATTTGAGTTATTTGACGACTGAAAAACACAGCCGGCATTAATAAAAGTCAGTTATTTGCTGCCATGTTGAAAAGATTTCTAGGTTTGTGATAATGTGAGTAAACTGTATTTCACATTTTAGCACATGTTGGGACAGAGTTTCTTTTTTGGCATCTACGCTGCATTGACAAACCTCTTACGGTTTGTTGACTAGTTCAGCTCTGCAGAAACTAAAACATATTGTTTTTAGTTTGTAAAGTACAGAGTGGGAATACTCCCTAGACAAGTAGAAACTGTTGTTGATGTGTATAACAGTACCTTGCTTCTGCTGTCAGAGATTGAGTTAAGACTCATGTTTTTCAGTTTGTCTGTTTCAGTCTCAGACTTTGTTGTCGCAGGTCTACAAGTTGTTGTGTTTCTGGCTGCAACAAACAACTGACAGCTTTAGTTTTCGTTCTGCACGACCCTGATGCAAAGAGCCCAAACAGTGAGTCATAGTCGATCTGACTCCCTCTCTGCTGCTGCCATCTGCTGGTTCATGAAATGCATACATTACATGGCCAAAAGTATGTGGACAGATAAAGATTACACCTACACAGTTCTTCGTGAAGCTGTTGGACACAGTTTATAGGTCAGATCTTTGTGGAGACCAGTCAAGACACCAAACATACAGATATTTACAGACCTGGATCTGTGCAGCTGAAAGAGCAGGGGAACTTCAACATGTAACGTTGTGAATTGATTGGACTTCTTCTTCTGTTCATCAGCGATAAATGGTGTTTCATCCAGAGTAAACCTGACTTTTCAAAGGGGGAACCTGTCAAATTATTCAGCCAGTGCTATACTAAGGTACTTAATTGTTCGTCCACATATTTCTGGATATACAGGCAGATAGAAAGATTGTGAATGTGGTTTTGAAGTATTTTAGAGTTTAGTGGGACTGTGTTACTTGCAGCACTGCAGTATACTTGTGTAAGAGAGAATAGGTAAAATAAGAGCAGGAGCGTAGAAGTCGCAGCTGTGGTGCATTAACAGCAAAGTGTCCCCAGACTCCACTTATCACCACAGCAACAAGATTTCTCCAGAGAGGAAGACTGTCAGGATACTCATCAACGTTTGTTTGACTTTCAGAGAATGAAAAAAGTATGTTTGCGTTTTTGTTTTGATAGTCTTCTTGTTCAGATTGTAGTTTAAGTTTTGAGATCTCCATATTTGGGATTGTATGTGTGTGCGACACAGTGAGGAGGAGGTGCCCGGTTCATACCTGTCACCAGCAGATACTCAGACACTGATTAGTTGTATTTATATAAGACTGTCACTGCACAGACCACCAACCTAAGCATTAATGCACATTTAGAGCCATGTGTCAGGAAAACGTTTGTCACATCCTTCGCCCCATTTCCATCTTTCTCCCCTGTGCATGTGTGTCTCAGCTCAGCTTTCCCAGGCCCCACAGCTTCATTGTCTTTCTGTTTAATTGCTGTATCATGTTTCTGTGTCAGTGTTTCCCACAGGGATGTCCCACAGTTCACACTCTCAGATGTGTGATCTTAAAGTATAAAATACTGCTGAGGGGGCACATGTCACACCAGGGAGCTGATTTATTGGTACTTTTTAAAACGTGAAAAAACACATTTTCAGGATCTGTGACTGGCAAATAAAGTATTGGGCCACTGCAATGTCATAAGAAATTAGAGAGGCAGTACATTTATAATAAAAATTAAATAATATTCACACATTAGAGCACATTCATACTTCATACAGCACGTTAAGGACTCTTTGCATTCACGATGACTCATTGTGAATTATTTAATGAGTGATTAGTCATGTGACAGGAACTAGTCTGAACATATTGACCTAATTGCTGAATCATTTATGTAGATACCAGAAGCCACCTGGATGCTCTGTGTGTAACTGCACTCCCATATATACTCTGTGTGTGTGTGTGTGTGTGTGTGTGTGTGTGTGTGTGTGTGTGTGTGTGTGTGTGTACAATGGTCCACATGGAAAGTGCCAGGTGCCTTATTAGTGAACTGACATTAACAGTGTAATAAAGTACCATGTTAACGCTGCGTTAGGTCGTAATTAGTTTGTGTTGGCTCAGCTCTGTATGTGTTGTGGTGGTGTAGTGGACTGTGTAACATCATCGGTGTCTCTAGTATTTAGTCCAGCTCAAAACTGTAAGAAGCTTTGAAGAGAAGCTCTAATGTTTGAGTTGGAACTGTTAATCTGATTTGCACCCTGTAACAGACAGCTGGTTCTCACACTCCCCACAGCATCCAGTCAGGTTTCCAAAAAGGGGGACAGCTCCTCATTTCACCCACTGCTGTTCGGTGTCCAGGAGAGTGCACGGGGCACGGATGCTGACAGCAGGAGCAGTGTTGCATGAATGCACAAATGATCAAGATTTGGCCGCTTCCAAACCTCCAAATGTCACGCAGCGTGGGAGTGGGAGGTCTGAGGGCTGGAATGTGTAACAGCTGGATGTCCTAACTTGGCAGATGAGGCGGGTGGCTCCAAGATAGAGGCACTTTGCATCGTGTAGGGGGAGTAAGAACCCTGGGAGATTTTTTTTTTTGGGTCGGGGGGAGATCCCTCCATCCGTTGTTGCCCATCTGTGAGAACCTGGAAGTGGTACATTTTCCAAGGAGTTTCTTCGATGAGGCAATGGAGCCGATCCCCAGGGGGAGCAGATTTAGACATCGATCCAATCAGATCCACCCTCCCTGGCAGCCTCACGTTCTCAGCTGCTGTCGTTCATTCATCCCTCACACTGCTGCTGCTCTTCTCTCCGGTCATCTCCTGTTCATCTCTTCACACTTCTGACATGTTGTACTGTGCTTGCACATAATCTGATATTCGTGCAGAAACCATATGTACTTGACCCTTGTGTTGTGCATGTCCACATTATTTCATGTCCTGAGGTAAAGAGGTAAAGTAATAAAAAGGAGAAAAGTAATAAAATGCTCCTAATTTTATGGATTACCCCCCGGATTAAGGTCCTCACACCCAGACAGGGAGCTACAGCTCAACTCTTCACTCTATGTTTTCATAATCTTTAATGCAGATAATCTGTAAGATAATGTGAAGAAAACTTGTATATTATTTTCAAAATCTATTTAAAACTCCAGATTTTTGGGGGGTTATTCCTGTGCAGGATGGGTGTGTCACTGTGGTAAGAGGACTGCTGCTTTTCCTCCTCGCTGTAGAAAAGGTCTTTGGGGACCCACTCATCAGCTCAGAGAGGGGAGGAGTTTTAGTGTGTGTTGGGGCAACTCTGAGTAACCAGTGACTCCCAGCATCAGTATAACAAGCCTGCCTCCACCCTTGGGCCCCTCTCCATGTAAGTGCTTTTGCATGAGAGAGTTTGCAGCAGCCATGCTCTGGGAACTGTAGAGGGAGGGTCCAGAGATTTTTCTGCCTCTGCTGTGATTCGGTGGAGGCTCAGTGGCCCTTGAGCAGCTTGGACTGAAAGGCTGAGCAGCTGGTTAGCAGGAGGCACGTTGAGGAAGCAGTGTGAGCACTGTTGCTGGAGCCAGAAGCATGTTGAGGATCCGGTCGTGGTTGCTTCTTCTGGTTCTCTGTGCTGGGAGCTTGGAGGCCTGGTTTTGGTATCCAGACCCAGAGCCCACTACACCCGCTCCAACAGAGACAACAAAGACAACGGAGACAGGAACAACAGGTGCTACCATGACACCCAACAGCACAGTGAAGATGGAAGAAGAGGAGGAGGAGGATGACAATTTGTCTGGGGCTGGGGAAGAAATCCTCACCGTGACCACAGGAGTCCCTAAGGTAGTCATGCCATGGGACGTGACCAACGGGACTACTAATGGAAGCCAGACAGAGATGGTGGAGATTGCGAACTCTAACACAACGGGTAATACAGACCGGCTCAGGGGGAAGAGGGAGGAGGGGTCTAGGGTTGGGGCAGGGGATGGTTCTGGGTCAGGATCAGGGTTCAGGGCTGATTCTAGATCTGATGTAGAATCAGTGACGGTCTTGCGCAGTGATGATGTCCTGTTGAGCAATTTGACAGGCGATCTTGCACAAATCAAGACTCTTGAAAGTGTTTTGGATTCCACCCCTGCTGATTATCACGTCAATGATCCTGACTCAGCTTGTCTCCCCGTACCCTCTGATTGGCCCATTTGCTCTGGCAAACGATCAGAGTTTTTCACGCTGCCTAACTTCTTCAACCACACATCTGTGGAGGAGGTGGAGGCGCTCCTACAGAAGTGGGCATGGGTCACGAGGGTGGGTTGTCACCCCAGCGCAGAGTGGTTCCTCTGCCTCCTCCTGGCGCCCAGGTGCCCTTCACCTGCCTTGCCAGTGTACCTGCCCTGTCGCAGCTTCTGCCACGTGCTGCAGGACAGCTGCTGGGCATCCCTGGAAAACGGGCATCTCCCAGTGGAGTGTGGCCTCCTGCCTGAAGCCCGGGAGCCCAGGCGTCCTGCGTGCGTGTCAGTTAGTAACTGTAAAGGTAACCCCAGCGGGTTAGAATGTATCCTGTGTGCCGATACATTTTGAATCCGGTGTCACATGACAGAAACATCCATCAATGTTGTTGGTCAGCGTGTGTCTTTGTGCAGTGTTTGTCTTGGTGATGCATGTGTCCAAACACATTTTTGCCTGTTTTTGCCGTCATGTGATTAGTCTCAAACATGATTTTGCATGTTTTGAAGTTTGTCACACCTACCAAAGCAGCTTTTGTTATATTCATCTTTACACAGTTAGATCCCTGAGAGGGGTGATCCAGCACAGAACAGCTACACATGTATTTAAAATCCTCATACCCACATAAAAACAGGTCCAACTTACACACCTGTGCACATGCACCATGGTTGCAAGTGATACAAGGCACAGACATTCTTCAGTCAGTGGTTTTAAAACATGCAAAACATGTGGTTACTGCAGTCATCGTCGTCCCTGTTGTGCTGTCACGTTCTGTCCACTGCACGTGTCCAGAGCAGGTTGTTTAACGCATGATGCAACACCTGAGTTGACGTCAGCGTCCCAGGCTGCATGTCGTGTCCGTGTGATTGTCTGGTCCCGGTGCAGAACCTCGTCTGCATAAGCACCACTTCTGTGATAAGGCAGCAATGGTCAGCAACAGCAATGTAACAGGTTCTTTGAAAATAGTTGCAGTCATAAATGAGAAGGTCTGTAGTGGACTGCAAAATATTTGACTTATCTTATTATCATAGCCAAGTCCTTCCAGGTTGCACCTCTTAAACACACTTACATTACACTGAGCCAAGGGTTTCCAAGCCCATTAATAACAGCATATAAAGAACATGTGACATATATAGATGTACAGTTCAGAAACTATAAACCCATAAGACAGGAAACACTCCAGAGGCCTTTGTCCAGCCTTTTAGTGGCTTCATAAATGTTGTAGTATGGAGCCTTCATGTGGGGGTTAAAGATTTTTTTATCATATGTTTTCCCTCTGGAATATTTTCCATGTGGGATTCTGTCAACTCTGACATGAACCACACTTGGAAAGCTCTTTGCTTTAAACTACAGAAATGTTTATGGGATGAAATGATGTTTTATACTTTGCTGGACTCCTACAGCCACTATACACTATGTTATTATTATAATTATCCAGCTCTACTGAAACTAACTAGTGCACATGTTTTACACTGTGTTACAGGATATGAACTGTCACTGTGCTTGTCGTTAGGTTGGATTTTACTGGGTGTAAATTTCCAAAAACCTGTGTAGGTGCATGTATTCATTAACCCACAGCATGTGGTACAGAAAGAGGGTCTTGGGTCTTCAACATGGACTAGAACGCATCACATTTTACTCTTAGTTTTCTCAGTTTTGTAAGAATATGGCAGATTTATCAGCAAATCTAGAATAGGTGTTTTACACATAGAAGTTACTGATTCAGGTTTATGTTGTGTGTTCACTCTATTTCCTTGGTTTGACAGGAGAATCTGTGGGTTTTCACTTACAACACAGATGTGGGTGAGCAAAGCCTTCCTTGCTCATTGCATCCTGCTCTTGCATGCCGGTCACGCATTTTTGTCCTGGGTTATCTTCTTCTCATCATATCTCATGAGTTCTGATCAGCTGGCGTGCAATTTCATGTGGATTTAGAGGCGAATGGTGTTTTAGCGTGCACAGTCACAGAGAAGGAAACAGTCGGGCCATCTGTGGTGGGGGGGGGGCTGTGGATGGCATTTATCATAGCTGTTGTGGGTGGGAAAGAGTTTGCTCAGAAGACAAGAGAGTGCTGATTGTGTGCTCGGTTTGGGAGAAAGGGCAACGGTGCCGCAGTTGGTAACAAGTGAGCCTTGTGGCTTGGATGAGACGGGGCGGTTTAGAGTCTTTGCCAGGGGTCAGAGGGTACAGCCGGTCGCCCACTCTCCAAAATCAGTAACTCTGGGTGGCAATTTAGTGTCTGGCCGATCAGTAGGAGATGAGCAGTGTGAGAAAGACTTTTATGTGAGCAGGGAATTACCCACTCTCTCTCTCTCTCTCTCTCTCTCTCTCTCAGGCAAAATGAAACACGGTATTCTTCAAAAACACAGAGCGAGGCCCGTTTTCTCTTTTTTTTTAGCCACTTTTTGTCCCAGTTTACAGGATGTCATGAATTAGTGTCTAAAATTTCCTCTTAACAGAAATAAGCTTTTTCCGCTGAGCTGGTTGTGGCTCCTGAGGCCACAGCAAAAAACAGAGAACAATGAGACAAACAGTTTTACATGTAGTGGTCAGGGTACCAGCTGCCACGAGTAATAAACTGGTTAAAACAGTCGTACTGTGTCTTCAGCGGCTGGGGAGGAGGAAGAGAGTCTGTTATCACAGCTCGGGCCTGGAGACCACACACAATAACAGAAAGCCTGAGGTACAATGTGGGGATGTGGATTTTAAAAGATGTTTATTCCAGGCAGTGAGGGTGTAGTGAAGAGGAAGTCAAGGTGCATTATGGGACATGTAGGATTCAACATTTTTACAGTGTAACTATGAAGTGAAACTGAGACTGCTTTGATTTCAACACTTATAGTTCGGTTACAGTTTACGTTTACTGTAATTAGGAAACGTCTGTATTTATTAATTGCATGGTAGTTGGATTTCTGCAGTTAATGATCCATTTGTAAGTAACGTCCAGTATATTTTGCTCATTTAGAAAAAGTAAAACTACTTACTGTTTTGACATTTATGCTTTATAATACATGTAAGTCATTTATGCTGCTGTTTAATTTAACATATATTAACACGTTGTTTTTGCATATAAGAGAAAATAAGTCATTGCATAGAGGGTTTTTCTGCAGAGTTAAAGTTACACTGAATGTCAAAAGTTACTCCAGTACGTAGCCAAGACATTATTTTATGAGATGCTGCAATGTTCGGGGAAAAAGGAACATTAAAAGTAAAATGTTAAAGCACAACACACTGCTGATAGCTCTCAAAACACAGTGGTGCCAGTTGCAGCTCAGGGTTCTCCACTCTGCCCAAATCCTTCACCATGAAATATTTGCACTGTACCGCAGCCAAGAACCCAGACTGTTTCTGTTCCTAATGCTCGAAGCAAATCTGGATGGGAAGGAAAAATACCCAGCTGAAGTCATCACTGAGACCCATCAGTCAACGGTAATAGATCTGCCTGAGGAACAGAGGGACGCTGTCACTGCTCAAATGTTAACTGATGCCACTGTGATGCTCAGACCCTGAAGTCCAGTTGGTTCGGTTCCAGGAGGGCAGATCTGCATCTTGAACCCACTGGTCTAATTGGCGGTGGGGGTCACTTGTTGATGTGTTTAGTGTCAGCTCTGCCAAGCACCGAACGTCTCACATTCCCTGAGGAGAGGCTGCTTCTCAGACTCCTCTCTGCTGGTTTCAAGGTGCAGACACAGTGTGACCTGATAAATACCTCAGACTGATTATTTACTTAATTTAGCTAATTGCAGTGTTTACTTTTCCAAGCAAAGACTACAGCTTTCAGAAAAAATAAGCTTTGTTGAGCCATATTTTGATTATAGTGTAATGTTCTTGAACCCTTTGCATGCAGCAAACTAAAATTACTCAGATTGTGTACACAGAATAGAAGTCAGATGTGCTTTTTGTGTAATTACAGATGAGGAATGAGTAGGTTCTCATTTTGCAAAGGACATGTCAGGTCAACCAGAACCAACTGGAATGAGAGTTAAATTCGCTCCAGTGTCTTTAACTAAAGGCTTTTTATATCGGGTACAATGTTTATGTTCCTCTAGCATCTGCATTGTCCTGCCATTGTTTCAGTAATATAACCAGCGTTAGAGCCGTTCATACGTTTGAGTCTGTTTTAACCAGCTCGGTACTGAGCCTGAGACTACCAGAGTCCTTCATGGTCCTCATTCCCATGGACATCTGACAGGAATTTCCTTCCTGCCTGTGTGTCCCTCTGTCTCTGTCCTTCTCTTCACTTACTTGATGTTTTTCTTTGCACAGTAAAACAGGCATTGAGTTTCTTCAGGGTTACATGTTGGAAATACAGACAGGGCGCTCCAGTCATCCTCTGTAACACAATACATGAGCTCGCTGTTATTTGCTGATGCCCTCAGGGCTGTGAAACATTGAGCCATGTTGTTCTTCCATACAATGGGTCCTGCTTGTGTAGAGAAAGGCGGTTAGAGAGGGGACAGAAGCCTTAAGCAGACATCTGGGTTAACGTCAAGTAGTTATAGTAATAGTAATGAGTTAAGCTACAGCGTACATGTGTTTTGAGCTCTGAGGTGTGATATTCCTGTGCAACACATTTGTGTTTTCCCAGTTTAGTGTAGAAGAACTTTACTGGTCTGCAGAGACCTCTGACCTCAGCCCCGTTCAACACCTTTGGGATCCACTGGAACACGGACTGTGAGCCAGACTGACTTTACAACCCAGCATCAGTGCTCAACTTCACTAAATCCCTGCAGCCGCCGTCACACGTGGCCAGACTGTGCATTTAAAATTCAAAGATAAATCCCAATGTGATTAAATTTAATAAAACACATCTCTTGCAGTGATGCAGTTCTCTGCAGGAAAGAATCCTTATGACTTAGTCTGGATAACTATAACCATTTCACCTTGTTTGGACAGAAAAGCACCGTTCTGTGCTTTACCCTACAATAACCAAGGGTAATAATGTTTGTGAGACTGTTATTTGCTTTTGTACCATGCTTGCTTTGCATTTTGGGTCACAGAGGAGACATAAATAAATCCAGATCCTGAGACTGAGATGGCAGCTCTGATAAAGAAATTAGCAAAGTGTGTGTAGTTGTTGTGCAGTGGTCTTGTAACCACAGTCGCTAGTCTGTAGTGACTGTTTTCTGTTTGTGCATAGTGTTAATGTTGATGGGAGACTTCACTGTTGCTCATTGAACGGTCTGTTTAGCAGCTGGGCAGTTTCCAGATGTGCAATAAAAACATATGTGGAGAAAATCAGTAGCCTAAAATCAGCACATTTGAATAAAAGCTAGAAAGAAATTCACATTTCATAAATCTACTTCTTTATTCAAAATCTAACCAGCTGGTTAGTGCAACAACTGCAGCAGCTGTGTCCCTGTGGGATTAACCTATAGCAGGTGCCCTCGGTGGGAGGCTCACCAGTCGGCGTGCCCTGTTCGAGCCACAGTCCGACCAAATCCCACAGGATCCAGGCTTAGCTGTCTCTGCAGTGCAGGCTGACACAGTCCTAACAGCCGCGACATTCATGCAGCTGGGAGTGTGCACACAAGTGTTGGTGTGGGAATGTATTTGGGATTACTCCCTGCTCAGTGCTGGGTGGGCGAGTGCAGCTGGTCACAAGCTACATGCTGAGCGGCATGAACTCTAAAAGATGATGCTGTGTGCCATTAGAAACTATAAAACATGTTATTGGGCTTTCTGCTTATTGATTGATAACGGCATTACAGAGAACGTTTTCCTTTTTTAGACTTATAGACGCCAACTTTGTGTTGACTAGTTGGTGCTTAATTGAAACTGTCTAAGGAATGCCACTGCAATAAACTAATAACTGAGTAAAGATGTTTTGGGAGGAAATATGATTTAAGTTTCCTCCACAGCGTCTCAGGCAGTTAAAGTTAAAGGAAGTGATAGAAAATATACAACCACTTTTAATTTGAAAGGAAGTTCTAATTCATCGTGCTCCATTCTTCAGAAGATTAGGGTGTTTTTGGTCACAGCAGCTGTAAAATGTTTCATATCAGCAGTCAAAGCTTTTTAGCAGCTGTTTTCTGGTGCACTAATGAAAATGCTTAGGGATGTTCAGGGTGAAGCTCCTGTTCTGAGTGATTTTTCATTCTGCAGGCATCTCCCAGCAGTGCTCGGGCTGGTCTTCCTCTGGGTTCGGGTTTCTCTGACCCACTGTGACTTAACTCTTACCAAGCTGCATTTAATATTTTCATTTGGGGGCCTTGGGAAACCCCTACGCCTGCTGACTCCTGTGACCCTTTAATGCACAGATTGTACTTTTGGTCAGCTCCCCATGAATCTGCGATGACAGGCCATCCTCAGGAGATCGCTGTGCAGAAGAGTCCACTGACTTATGAGAAAGTAATCGAAGGTCTCAAGGCTGCAGCTCATTTCCCTCTGGACTGTTTTAGTCTATGGGAACTGAGATATCCACAGTTTTTCCATTAATTTGACCTACACTCCCCCACATCTCACACACACTGTAGCATAAATATAAACATTATAAAAGTGGAGTTAGATCACTATGCTGTTCACACAGTAGTCGTTGGATTTAACACAAAATATTTCTTACCTCTGTTGGTCCAGGTTCTGCCTGCTGAGACTCTTTTCGTGTCATTCTCTGTTTAATGATCCAAAATATGCAGTTTGAAGCCGACCGGGGTCTTTACAGCAGACTCTTAACGAGGACTGCCTGTGGTTTTATTATCTGTGGTTTGCTATTTGACCTGCAGGGGTTCAGTGTGGTTTGGGGTTTGTTGTCCCAGAAGCCTTTGTTATACACTGACTCAGTTAAAGTAGTCTTTAGCACGATTGAGCACATGCTAACTTCTAAAAAGAAGAAGAAATGGTTTAATTAAAACCGCAATTAAAGACATCCATCACATCCTGGTACTCTGTAGTCAGTTACAGCACTGTGTTGTCCCTGTGTTGTCCTCTGAACCACCCAAACATGACCAGTTTTTGATGCGTCTTTCCAAAGAACTTGTCATTTGCTGATCATTTCTGTGCCTTAAACTGGCTCTGTCTTTGGAAGTGATGCTGCCTTCAAGTTTCATTGTAGTGATGAAGTCTAGGAAATCTAAACGATTTAAATGTCACATCTTAAAAATAGTCTTTTTCCCAGCTACTATTGGCCAATAATGTTTACCTGTAGTTTACGTGCTTTCAGCTGAAGGACGGTTTCATCTGATTTAGTTTTTCAAGATTTTGACTCTCCTTTGTTTTCTGTCTGTTCCTGTCCTGCAGAGGAGAGTGGCCTCTCTTTGCTGGAGCTGATTGGAGACCCTCCGCCGGATGAGATCACCAAAGTTTACGGGCCGAGGGGTGAGGCCTACGTCTTCACCTCTGCCGCTGTGTCAGGCCAGCCGGCTCTGGCCCACATCCCCAACCCTTTCTACCGCCACTTCTCCCTCCTCTTCCACATCAAGCCCTCCAGTCCCGCTGCCTCTGTCCTCTTCTCCATCACTGACGGGCCCCAAAGGCTCATGTACATTGGTGTAAAGCTCAGCGCTGTGCAGTCCGGGCGTCAGAAGGTGCAGTTCTTTTACACAGAGCCTGACTCCGAGGCGTCGTACGAGGCAGCTAGCTTTGACGTGCCGAGCCTGGTGAACACCTGGAGTCGCTTCTCGTTGTCTGTCTTTGAAGACCAGGTGATTTTCTACCACGGCTGCGACTCTGAACCACAGGTGGTGAAGTTTGAGCGCTCGCCAGATCCAATGGAGCTGGACAAGGCGGCAGGGATCTTTGTCGGTCAGGCAGGAGGAGCTGACACAGATAAGTTCCAGGTAGTGTAAAGAAGGTGCTGAACCCTTTAAATCAACCGATTTAGCTGAGTCATGTTTATTTGGGTTAGAACAGGGGTCACATTTAATGTGCAGTGTCCATTGTCCGTTTCTCTGTCATTAAAAATCACGTTCAAGCTACTAAAGGAAACAAAAAATGGGATTTTCCACCTGACTTTTATTTCTCACAACCTTTTTATTGGTCTGTCCACTATAGTTACTGCCTGAACCAAATACCTTGTAGTTATGATTTGGATTTATTATGTTTCCCAACTCTGCGAACAGATGAGACTGCACCACTAGAGTTTTCCAAATTTGGACAGGAGAAGACTCAGCTGTGTTTGCAAGAGCCATTTTATGATGTGCTCATTAGAGAACATCATTTTTTTAAAAGAACTCTAGTCGGCTGTGGAACAGAAGGATCACCGTTACCGACTCTGTCCTTATGTTTAGTTTAGTTTTCTTTAGAAGCACCGATATTGCTTCTTGTTGCATGCCAGCATTTGAAAGAAGAGTTTATTTTCTAACCGTAAACTCCAGGGTACCAGCACAGGAAATGCTCAAGTGCTGAAGAGATGTTTGTTCATCACATCTCTGACAAGAATGAATGAGAAACAGAAATGTATCCTCTGCCAAATGTCACCCATGGGACCTGGAAAAGTCAGGATAATACACTGCGTGCTGAAAGAGCAGGTGTGTGTGTGTGTCTGTGTGTCTGTGTGTGTCTGTGTGTGTGTGTGTGTGTGTGTGTGTGTCTCCTCCTCATTGGATCAGATGGCAAAAGCAGAGAAAAGCAGGTCTGTGTCTGGGTCACTGGTGACAGAAAGGGCAGACTTAACCCTCTGCATCCTTGTAAATCTGTCACTTGACCTCTCAACTTTGACCTCTGACCTTCAGCTTTCACCCAGTCAGTGACTCAGGTGTGACCATCACGTGGGATTTAAAGTGGAAAATGGGAGAAGAAGAAGACAGAGGATCCTTGGACTTTGTCAAAAGTGAAAATCATCCAAACAAATGCTCTTCAGAGGCACAAACTGGTCTCACCTGGGCTCAAAACTGCCTGTATTATGTTTAGGAGCTGAAATGCAGGCCCATATAGACGGATTAGAATCACTGGGAGAGCAGAAAAGACATCAAACATCTAACTCTTCCTCTGCATGAGTCATTTCAGTCATGCTTTGCATCTCTGTGGAGGTTTGAGAGGAAACTCAATATCATCAATATCATCATGTTGAAATGCTGCATTCACTGTGTGTTTGTGTGTTTTAGGGCGAGATCGCAGAGCTGAAGGTGGTGGGGAACCCTCGGGCGGCTGAGCGTCTGTGTGACTATGAGGACGACTCTGACGCTGTGAGTGTGTGTGTGTGTGTGTGCGTGTGTGTGTGCGTGTGTGTGCGTGTGTGTGTGTGCGTGTGTGTGAATATTTCCGAGCCTCAGCGTCCGAATGTTGTGTAACATCTGTCTGTGTGTCTCAGGCCTCTGGAGACTTCGGCAGCGGTGACAGTGACAGAAGACTGACACTGCACACTGTGAAGGTCAGTGTGATGATATTATCAGCGTTATTTTAGGCATCCAGGAGAAAAAGAGAGTCTAATTGCATTATGGGAATTTTACAGTCTGGTTAAATGTAAAACCAAACAGCCTCTGCTGCTTCTATTTGGACATTTCCTTTTTTAAAGGCTAATTTTTTTGAGGAAATCAGATGCAACTGGAGCTTCCTGAAAGTCCAGCTCACTGGTTGACGTATATAGTGTTTATCACAGTGACTCACAGGTTGAAAATGTACAATAATCCCTTTAATAACATTTTAGTCCTCAGATCTTGAACACAAAGATAAATCAATGCGAAAATCTGGCTTTTACATTTAGGGAATTTATGGAATGTAAAGAGACACTGATGTTTTGAACATTTATGTCCACAGACCACCCCTGCCTCCCTCCACCCAGTCCCTGAACCCCCCCTGATGCCCTCACATGAGATCAAACTCAAAGACACAGGTAAAATCGGTGGAATCACTAGCGACTGTAAATCTGCAGCATGTAGCTGTCACGACACTCATCACAGGAAACATACTGCAGAAAAGTGTAATGGAAGTTTTAAATCACACAGCAGGGGCTGCCAAACAAAGCTCTTGTACTATAGAAATATGTGCACATGCTGCACTTGTCTGGACCTGAAAGTGTGGGGAGGTTTGCTGTAGCGTTTCAGCATCCTGACCTGCTTTACAGCTCTTTAGCTCCCTCAGGTGGAAAGTTAAGGGAAATCATTTTTTGTTACATTTGATTAGTAGAGCATTTCATTAGGTGAAGGAAATGTCTGAAGTCTTAAATGTACTTTTGACTTAAAAATCTACTTTAAACAATCTGAATTATCAATTTATATAAATTCAAATGTACATATTAGTTTAGGAAGGTCGTACCAAATTTGGCTCTGAGTAGGACATATCTTCTTCCAAATAATTCAGACAGATGTTAAAGAAGCTTTCCATTCTCTGCAAGCCAAGGCACGCAGGCTGTGAACACCAGGTGAACTTGTGTTTGTGTTGCATCTGTGTTGACTTTAGATGTCAGGTATAATCAGCCGTCAGCGGACTACAGCCGGTCTGGATCACCAGGCCCAAGAGGTGGGTCGATGGAGGCAATTGAAGATTAGGATTATGTCCTAATCAACACGTGGCCGTCCGATCACAGTACAGGATGAGGGTTGTGTTTCTAGCTGCTGTGATTTCTCCTGATGTTGGACGGGGGCATGGGACTGTGGGCTTGGTGGAGGTTTGCTTCTCTACAAGGTTGATCTAAATTATTCAAGACGAGTTGTCCTGCAAGACACTGCAATGCCAGCTACTCCTTCTGTCTGTGATCACTGTCTCACATTATATGACTGACTGAATGATATCGCTTCAGTCACCTAATGCATCAAGAATCATCACACTTCAGTTCTTCTTTAGACTAAATAGAGTCCAGTATAAACCCACTGAACGTACGGCACGTTGCATAGACAGAGATGGACAGAATGTTGAGTTAAGAGATGCTTCAAGCAGCTTAATGGGTGTTACTAGGCTAAGGCTGATTTTTGTAGCAGTTTCTTTATATGATTTTGTTGCTTCCTATGTTAAAAATATGAATCCAAAGCATTGAGGAAAATATGTGAATGTATAATGTTTTTTGTGGACGGTTCATCTAAGTTGCGTCTCTAGTTCCATAGACAGGACATGAAGAGAATCCAACACACACGGGGAGTGTGATAAATTATACTGTAGCGCCCTCTGCAGGCGAGATTACGTTCCTGCCTCCACTGTCGGAGAAGGAACTTAACTTGTCAGAACAACCACAGTCACTGTGGATCCACATAAACCTCAATACACCCTAGAGCTCAAGACTGTTTTTGCTTGTGGTGATATTTATGTCACACTCACCATCAGTGTAAACGTTGTTGACTGTTTGATTTCTACATTTCTGATTATTGTGCCGTGTGTGTTCATGGGTTTTGTGGCGGTGGAGGTGGTGATGACTTTCAGAGGCCGTTGCTGGTCAGTACTGGATCAATACGACCCGATTTACACAAGAATGTGTCCTTCAGCCTGTGAGGACAGTAAAGCACATGTGCCAGTCAAACATCCTTCCTGTGAACAGACGCACAAATGATCGTAGCTTTGTGTGCATGAGTTCACAGTCGACTGGTGTGTTTGTGCTTTTGCTCTGAGCATGTGTTTGTAGGTGGGGCTGATAAGTCTCCTCTGCACGATGCACTGAAGTCTGGCTCAGCTTGTGGAAAGTGGTGGTGAACCAGCTGCTCTAAAATCATGTTGTTCCTAACCTGCTGCCCTGTGTCATGTGACATGTTCAGGTCCCAGTGGTGCTAAAGGTGAGAAAGGTGACAATGGAGTGAAAGGTTCAAAGGGAGACATAGGTCCTGCAGGACCCAAGGGAGACTCGGGGTCCAGCTCTGGTGCATCCCCTCAGAGTGGAGGACGAGGACAGAAGGTAACACACCTCAGTGTGTGTCTGTGTGGACGACGTATTCGGCTACACAACCAATCTCACATATCAGTGACTGATACGATCTGTCTTTTTTTCTACCTTTTTCAGGGTGAGAAAGGAGATAAGGTATGTTCACGTTATGTTGTTGGCGAGATTTTAGTCCTGGATGGAGCCTTGAAGATGAAATGAATTTTAATTTAATACCTTTATGGACCTTGGTGATCTAAAGCAGATGCTGAGAGTCCTGTCAGGGGTCTGCAAAATGCTTTGACCAGATCACTTTTTAAATTTTATTTGGAATATCTCTTTTTCCTTCTTCTTCACCAGGGCAGTTCTGGCTTTGGATATCCTGGCAATAAGGGTGAACGTGGGCCTCAGGGGCCTCCTGGGCCCCCTGGTCCTCCAGGACCTGCAGCTGAGGTGGTCCGACTTGGAGATGGGTCTGTTGTACAGCAAGTGGCTGGACCCCCTGGACCACCAGGATCACCGGGGTTAGATGGGGCTGCGGGACTTCCAGGAACTGATGGGGAGCCTGTGAGTCCAGAGGGTCTTAGAAAAACCCTGAATTTACCCGGTATTATTGCAGTCACATGTTCATCATTGGTTGTTCATTGTTTTTCAGGGTGATCCAGGAGAGGATGGAAAGGCTGTAAGTTTATTTATTTTATTGAATAGACTCAAATCTCTGTAGATAATTTGAAAAGGAGTTTGTTGCTCCCGTTCGCAGGGTCCTGCTGGGCCACGAGGTTCCCCAGGAACTCAAGGAACTGCTGGAGCTAAAGGGCAAAAGGTGCTGGACCATGTGGATTTCTTTTTAATTCACACAGTTTTCTATCATATTAAAATGACTTACTGAGTGTGACCTTTGGGTGTTAACAGGGAGACCCTGGAGAGGGTCAACCTGGACCCAGAGGCCCCCCAGGTCCACCAGGGCCCCCTGGATCTGGCACTGGTGATCATCCGGTAAGTCCACACTTCACTCTTTTCTTTCAGTATCTAAATTTTCAGGACAAATTCTCTGTATTTTTCTGTCTTATCTGTGTTTCAATAGACGTTTGTTGACATGGAGGGCTCAGGATTCCCAGACTTGGACAAAATTCGGGTAAATGGATTATCATTAGAAATCTGGCACATAAAGTCAAAAAGATTTTAATGGGATAATCATTTTATTTGTTTCCCAGGGTCCCCGTGGCCCTCCAGGCCTCCCAGGCCCTCCTGGCCCACCTGGGATCCCTGGGACTTCAGTGGCATTTGGAACCAGTGGTCCAGTTGCATTTGGACCTCCTGGACGGCCTGGACAAGATGGAGTTCCTGGTCTACCAGTGAGTATTATTCTTCTGCCTGACATGATGATACTGAAACAATAATCTTCTAATTAGTGTCTTTATTTGTCAGAAAATGACTATGATTATCAATAAATACTGATTATTTGTGTTTATCCTGTCTCTTGTTTCAGGGCCCTCCTGGACCACCTGGTGCATCTGGCCAACCTGGACCGAGAGGAGAAAAGGTGAGAATGCTGGTCCCCAAAATAATTAGACTTCGTTTCGTGCTGTGCGTGAAACATTTTTCTCTTCCAGGGTGACTGTGGTGAGCTCGGCCTTCCAGGACCAGCAGGAGAGAAGGTGAGTTAAGTCTTGGTGTTATCTTCAAACCTCAGATCAGTGACGTGTTAAAAGCATAAATGTTGAACTGAAAGAAAGATGATAGATCTGTGGCATCGGGTGCTTCCGGATTCTGTCCTTAGTTGTTTGTTGCTTTCCTTTAGCAAAACACGCAAGACTCCAACTTTTTCACCGGCCTCTTCTCTTACTTTGCTCCGTCTTCTACGGTGTGTAAAGGGTTGCAGGTACTGGGGGGGTCTGTGGTTTCGTGATTTCTTTTGCTTTTCCCAAGTTTTCTCCATTTTCTATTTCGACTGTTCTATTTAGTAACACATCCTCCACAAACTGTGTTTCTTTAACCCTCTAGTGACACGAGGAGAAAAGCTTTTAAACATGCAGCTGCTCCCGTTTACTTTTCTTACTTTTTGTTTTCTGTAGCTCGGCCTGACCTCTACCTCTCCAGCTCTGCATGTGGCTTTTGTGGCATCATCTACTTTTTCCTCATTTGCCACATTGAACGATTTTTACATTTTTTTTTTCTCCCACTTCAGGGTGCTCAGGGTGGCCCAGGACAGACAGGAACACCAGGGCAGACCGGGCTGGCAGGGCTTCCGGGTCCAATGGGACCAGTCGGACCTCCAGGGCCTCCAGGACCACCAGGGCCATCATACCGCGTTGGCTTGGTGAGTAGACGTTTCTAAAAAATCCTGTTAATTTCTGCCTGTATTTTAAATGTGTGTGTGTGATGATATTTGATGCTTGTGTAAAAATTCTATATTATATTTATTATTGTGAAATTTCAGTGGTTTTATTTTATTGATGGATCACAGATCTCAGGTTCTGAGGAATGATGATTTTCACTTCATATCTTCTCCTCACAGAGTGACAATGATGGGTATGAGGTGATCAGTGGTACACCTGGACTCATAGGCCCACCTGGACCACAGGTACCCAGTTACATACTTTATAGGTTACACAACAGTCCAGTCCTTTTCTGAACTGTACATCACCACCTCATGTTGTCCTGTGTCATGTCTCCAGGGTCCACCTGGGATTGCAGGTCTGCCTGTAAGTACAACAGACAATCTGTCTGAGCTGTGTGAATGCAGCTGTCAGTCTCACAGGGACTTTCATACGCACCTGTTTTTATTTTTACCACCTTTTACCCACCATGCATTGCATTCAGAAGCACTCTCTGACCTAATGAGGGTGTAATTATGGGTTGTAGGGGAAGCCAGGTCTACCAGGCCTACATGGAGACAAAGGAGCAGAGGGACCAAGAGGAGCACCTGGGGTCTCAGGGCTGGATGGATTCCCTGGACTGCCGGTCTGCAGCTGCATCATTTTTACATACAGTTCAATACATAAATAATACAGGACTAGTGTTTGACTTGACTGTGGTGTTGGTTTTCATGGCACCAGTGACCTTGTGTGTCCATTTTCCAGGGTGAAAAAGGAGAAGTAGGAGAGAAAGGAGAGGTGGTGAGTAAAAAAGAAATATAAACAAACCACACACTTTACATTTTGTAATTTGCTTTCATTTGTTATATTGAAAACATGTTTTGTTGATACTGTACCAAAGTATTTGATTATCTTGACTAGCAAGTATACATTTATTGATATACCGTTATATTTGATATGTTGCTACAAAATATGCCTGTGGAGTCCGGACACTTATTCAGGTCTGTCTGCTAAAACAAGAAACTTTATGACGAATGAATATTCTTTTTAAAAAGAGTTTTATTTTCTCCTTATTAACATTGGTATTCATGATTTGTTCTTCTCATGGGTGATTTCATGTCTGTTTGTGTTGCAGGGTCCACCAGGACGAGATGGGGGGCCCCCTGGACCTCCAGGACCACCTGGACCACCTGGACAGGTTGTCTATCAACCAGCAGCTGATGTGAGTCAGACGTTAATTCCTTAAGAAAAAGAGAAGCAGATTGTGCAGATAATTTCAGATGAAATAACCGTCCCCTGACAGCAGTTTGGATACTGACTAAATCACTCGGTCAGACTCCGTTACTGTTTGACTTACTCATCCTCACTAACAGTCACACCTGGCTCGAGTGCTTGTTCACCTCAGGTACTAACTGCCCTAACTTTGTCTTGCTGTAGTATAACGACGTGTTTTGGAAGGAAGGGTGGCAGGTGAGTGGACACCCTCTGGTCTTCTAACCAACCTGATTATAAATCCTCACCAAGATATATGCAGTGAGATTTAAGACAAAATGAACTGAACAGAAATGAGGACACTGAAAGTAAATAAATATTTTTTCAGTTTCAATTCAAAAATTTTCAGTTTCAATTTTCCCTTTTTCAGTTTCAGTTCTGGCACAAAAGCGTAACGGGGGCGGGTGTTACAGAACCTTGTTCTCATTGGCCAGCTAATGGGAGGGCGTGTCACAGGACTCTGTTTTCATTGGACAGTTACTTTTGAGTGACTGTTATTGCACTTCGTTCTTATTGGCCAGCTGCTGTTGCCAGGGCTGTTGTGCTGTAGAGTGAGTCGTGTATCGTGTACATACACATATACTTCAGAAGGTAAAACAGGCTACACCAGAAAGAAATCGACATATCAGACAGATAATCAGACTGTCACCTCCATCCAGGAGCCGCGACTGAAGAATGAAAACCTGATTATTCAGTCACCATTTCCTCAGAAATACAAGTTTTCCAAAGACAGACCTTCGTACTAGCACAAAATCACACAAAGTGTCTATTTTCTAACTCTATTACAGGAAAACCGGGCCAGAGTCACATGAACAGGCTGAGTGCTAAGGCTAATCGGTCTCCAGGCAGACTCTCAGCCCTGGCAACAGCAGCTGGCCAATAAGAACGAAGTACAATAACAGTCACTCAAAAGTAACTGGCCAATGAGAACACAGTCCTCTGACCCCCCCCCCCCCCCTCCATTTAGCTGGCCAATGAGAACAAGGTTCTGTGACACCTGCCCCCACGAGACTTTTGTGCCAGAACTGAAACTGAAAAAAGCAAAACTGAAAAAACGAGAAATTGAAACAGAAACATTTTAAATTGAAACTGAAAAAATACAAATTTACTGTCAGTGTCCTCATTCGTGTTTCAGTTTCTCATATTTCATACCAAGATAAGGGCTAAAGATTTCAACATGCAAAAATAATAATAATATCATATAATAGCTTTTAAAATGTTTTTATTATTCTCTCTTCCATAGGGACGATCTGGCATTCCAGGTCAGGCAGGATTCCCAGTATGTATCACTTTCATTATCGCACAGTTAATTATGATAAATGAATTGTTCAAAAATCCATAAATTATGTTTTGATCTAGGGGCCTAGGGGACCAAAAGGAGAAAAGGGAGATTCTGGTCATCCAGGATATGCACAGAAGGTAAAATAATCCTAAATATAATTTATAATTTTTCAAATAACAATTTATTTTTTTATTTTCCACATTTAAGATGTATATAACCCTGCAATTATACCTTTGTCCTCTCAAGCTGTATTTAAAGAGATCTATAAATAATTTATTTTTAACAATCTTTCTTTTATTCAGTTTAATTTCTTGCTCATATATATTCAGTTATCATTTTGCTGTGGTTATGGTAAACTGCTGTGTTAAACATGTTTTGTTCAGGGAGAGAAAGGAGAACCTGGTATCATCTTGGGGCCTGATGGGAGATCTATGTACCTGGGTGGCCTGGTGGGACAGCCGGTAAAAAGCTTTATGAATTCCCAGATACTCAGGTGTTAGGATGCAGTCACCATTAACTGTGCAGGCTTTACATTGTGTATGTGTATTTATTTCCAGGGGGAGGCAGGACTTCCAGGCTCCATGGGACCTCCAGTATGTGGCACATTTTAAAACCTCATTACTTTTAGACATGTATAACAAGCTAACAACTCCATGAGCATAATGAGGTTATAAAAATTGTTTTGTAGGGTCATCCAGGCCTGAAAGGAGAGATTGGTTTTCCGGGTAGACCGGTACGTAGGGTCCTTAAGTCCACAACACCAGGAGCCTTTAGGACTTAAAGGTATTTTATGTTGAAGCAGTCAATAATGAATCTGAATGTAGAGCGTGTTTAATTTTAGGGTCGACCAGGACTGAACGGTGCCAAAGGAGAGAAGGGAGATTCAGGCAGTGGATCTGGATCTGGTTACCCTGTGAGTGTCACACATTTTGCCTTCAGTGAAGTCGCCAGAGTCTGAATTTCAGTCCCATTAGCTCCTGAACTTGTGTGTCCTTTGTGATCAGACTGTTAATGCACAAAGCAATACTTTTTTATTTGTGTGTGTCCCAGGGTCCTCCAGGTCCTCCAGGTCCACCGGGCCCTCCTGGACCTCCTATTCCTGTCGACAGAATCGGAGTGAGTCGAAATGTAAAATATTCTACAGTGTCCTTTAAAATTTTGAAGTTGGTGTAATGAAGAGGGACATGTTGGGATGTAGAAGTGGAAAAACATGTAGATTTAACATCAGAGTCAGAAATGATGTATTTGAACTATTATGTATTCATGTTTACAATTGAATAGATTTGAAAGTTAAAAATAGACTTTTATAAAGTTCAGTTGCTGCTTGTGGATGTGAAAGTTAAGAAATTTCCAAAAGTCTTTCCTTTTTATTTCAGGGGTATGAAGACTATGCCAGGTATTACCCCGGTGAGTCAAATGACATGATTGAAATAAAACTGATGTGACTCTGGAGAAGAAGGCCAACAGACATGTTTCTGTTGCTTTACGGCGGAAGTGCTGCTATTTAACGTCGTCCGTCGATGCTCTTCTTCTTGTGTATAGGTCCTAGAGGAGAGAAAGGTGACCGTGGACCACCAGGGATTCCAGGTCTGTGCAAAAACATGCAAGTAAATGTGTTATGTTGTCAGCACATAGACAGTTTCACAGCAAGGTGTTTCGTTTCTGATCCAGGTGTCGGGTCAAACTTTGACTTTCACACTTTAAAGGTAAGTCTCATCTCCACTCACTATCCATGATTAGGATTCTTTAAGTCTTTGTTTTAACATCTGTGAGATTTTCTTGATGTCCAGCACGAGTTGAAAGGTGAAACTGGCAGTCCAGGCTTAAAAGGAGAGAAAGGAGAACCAGGTGGAGGTTTTTATGACCCCCGCTATGGAGGGATTGGAGCCCCAGGACATCCTGGACCGCCTGTAAGATCTTTCATAAACATAATGTTGTATCTGCAGTGTTCAGATAATGTTTTTATTCTTCTTTAAGCATACTGAAAACTTCTACATCCAACTCAGTGTGGTTCTCTGTCCTTCTCCCACCAGGGTCCTAAAGGTGACTCTATTGTTGGCCCACCCGGACCCCAGGGGCCACCTGGCCACCCAGGAAGAGGCTATGATGGACAACCTGGACCACCAGGGCCACCTGGACCTCCAGGTCCATCTTTACCTGGTGCTTACAGGGGCTCCCAGAGTGAGTTATAATCACAAACACACCCAAAGACTCACGACACACAAAACCATTAGGTTTGTCTTTAATATCATTTATGACATGTGACTCCTTTAAATCACAGCAATCAGTATTCCTGGACCACCAGGACCTCCCGGACCACCCGGATTACCTGGGCACTCGTCAGGGGTGAGGAATCCTTTAAAATTGGTTAAAAAGTCACAGTAGACGTGTGACTCTATGAAACATACACACCAACGTCCTCACATGACTTTACTGGACTTTAGTAAATGAGTTAATGATGAATGAATTAAGAAATAAAATTCTGTAATAATTTTAAGTAAAGCTTCCTTTATATAAAAAAAACTGACACTGGTCCTGCAGGTGACGGTGTTGCGGTCCTATGACAGCATGACAGCCACAGCCAGACGACAACCTGAGGGCACCCTGGTGTACATCATAGACCAAACCGATCTTTACTTAAGGGTCCGAGATGGAGTCCGACAAGTCCAGGTGACATATCCATATTTTTTTTATTATTGATAATCAGCAGGAGACACATGAAGACACATTCCTGTTTTTCCTACGTATGTTCATGCAGTTGTTTCCTGTGTCTTTCCAGCTCGGGAGCTACATCGCTTTGCCCAGTGAGGATGTAAGTGTCTCTTTATGTCTTTTCTCCAGAAGATATAACACACCCTGTTTTGATGCATATGATGCATATTGTTTTAGGGTAATGAGGTTGCAGCTGTGGAGCCCCCTCCAGTCTTCCCCTACTACCCAGACCAGACCTCACACAGCTCCCAAAGCTCTCCTGACAGTCCAGTCCAGCCAGATCCATATCAGCCAACAGACCCGCGATACGTGGCAAACCCTGACTCACGACATCAGCCCGATCCACGGTATCCCAGCCCCACAGATCCAAGGTTTCCAAGTTATGCAGACCGGATAAACCAACCAGATGGTAGGTTTTCTGTCCAGGAGCGCCCTACATACCCAGACCCTCACTATGCAGTAACTCCTCAGCGAAGACCACCTCCACCTGTGCCCCAGACTCCAGTTCACCATCACACCTCAGGTCCAGGGGTAAGTGAGGTCACTTTACTGATGTCAAACCGTATCAGTCAATAAAGACGCTACCAGGAACATTTATGTTTCCACAGCTCCACCTGATCGCCGTGAACAGCCCTCAGACCGGCTCCATGAAGGGGATCCGTGGTGCAGACTTCCTGTGCTTCACCCAGGCTCGGGCCATCGGGATGAAGGGAACTTTCCGGGCCTTCCTCTCCGCCAAACTCCAGGATCTCCACAGCATCGTCCGCAAGGCTGACAGGGACAGTATACCCGTAGTCAATCTGAAGGTAGTTTCAAACATTTCACCTGTTTGTTGTTTCCTCTGCGATCAGATCAGATGGACCTTATTATTTTTTATTAAAAGAAAACCACAGATAATTATTAACTTTTCTGACACATAGTCAGCGACACAAAATAACCAGCAGAACAAAGTGCACAGATTAGTCACTCAGCTGGAGTCCAAGTTATATAGTTTGCAAGTGGTCAGTTTAATTAAATACTAAATAAATATGACTGATCCTGTGTCGTGTCGTCTTTCTCAGGACGAGGTTCTGTTTGACAGCTGGGATGCCATTTTCAGAGGCGGCAGAATGAAGGACAATGTGCCGATCTACTCTTTCGAAGGCAAGGATGTTCTCCGTGACAGCACATGGTGAGGCAAAGACATTATTCTGAAAATAAATCAGTACGCAAGAGAAACGCAAAACTACTTGCTAAAAACTTCACTCTTTCATTCTGCCCCTTCTGTGTTTGTGTCAGGCCAGAGAAGATGATGTGGCACGGCTCCACCAGTGCAGGTCTGCAGCACGTCGACAGCTTCTGTGAGACGTGGCGTGTGGACGACCGGGCGCTCACCGGCATGGCGTCCTCGCTGCAGAGCGGCAGTCTGCTCCAGCAGACCTCCAGCAGCTGCTCCAGCTCTCATGCCGTGCTGTGTGTCGAGAACAGCTACATGGGCCAGTCCAAGAGATAGACACACACACACACACACACACCTGTAATCTCTGCACTGCATGTGGTGCTTTGTAAATACGTTTTTATAATTAATATTGAGTTTATGTGTGTTAGCTTCTGGAGTATGGTGCTGTGCAGGATTCTGCTACATGTTGAACCGAATCGAAGCTCAGGTGACACAAGAACACACTCTCTGGCAGCCATATTGGACGTCTGCGCTCCTTTAGAGGCAACATCAGCCTTAATGCTGACTGTGTTTCCAAAGGTGCAGCTTTGTTTTCATTCTGTGACTCGTCACTTTGTAATGGCTAGAATTCCAGTTATTGAAATTAGCATGCTTGGTGCAAGCTAGTGAAGCCAATTTAAAGGGGTAACTCACCCAAATTCCTTAAGAACTTGGGTCATTCAACTTAAGCAGAAAATTTTCAATTTCAATTTTGAGCATTTTTTTCTGAGCTTCTCAGCCAAGTTGGCTTTAAAATGGACATTTGAACGTGAACAGTTTGTTGCCATCTTGACAAACTCCACCTGTTGGTGAAGATGATGGGATATGATTGAAAACTTTACTAAACACACCTCTCAGACATTGTAATGAAATCTAAAAAAATGATAAAATAATAAAACATGAATAGATTAACCCAAACTACCTATATTGTTAAATACCTAAAGAGGTAGGTACGAGATGTTTCTTTTGTTTTTGTAATTTGGGCGAACTAAGCCTTTAAATGCCAGTAATCATCTTGTGGATTAGACCAAAATCAATGAACTGAATTGATCTCAGAGGCAGATACTGTACAAGCCAATGTGACCATGATGTAATTACATCTAATGAAAAACGGTCGAGGACCTCCTGTGATTTAGTGTTTCCTCGTCTTTGTGGCTGCGTTTAACCAAAAAGTGTTAATCGTGATTTCAAACAAGGTTTCGTGTGTCGTAAATCTCACACTTACTTTGTGTATAAAGTGTTTTTGAGTGGAGGAGAAAGAAACAGATGATTACAAAGCTGGTTCTCTTAAAAACCACCATCATCAACACTTGTCTGTGTCTGATAACAAGCCAACCTTTGAATTATTGTCTATGAAATGTGTTACTTCTTTTCCTAGATGTGTGTAACCCAGTGCACTTGAGTAATGGCCTCTTATTTTCCTACTGTCTTACATGGGAAGATATTTTCAGATCGTATTTTTAGCAATAACAAAGGGATATTTATTTTTTATAAAAACTTTTTTGAGTTCAGCTTTAATGTGTGATGTGAATGTTTTCACAGAGAATATTAAAATGTCATTTCAGTATCAGCGACTGTGCAAAGCCTAAACGATGATTTCTCATTTGTGATGTAACCCAGAAAAGAGTTGGGGACCGGTGATCACTGACATTATCTGTTTGCACAGAAAAGGGATTCAGCCATAAATGTTTTATGCACTGTTGCTTGTCATTAGTTTCACTGTTTTCACGAACAGAGCAGTAAACGTGCTGCAGCTAGCTCTCTGCTGTGTCCAGTGGGGAGGATGCAAACACTGGAGTGAAGATTTATTCATCAGTTTCGGGAGCATAGAATGACAGTTTGATGTCCTCACAGTGCCATAACGAATGCAGTGTTGTTGTGCATTAATTAACTCATTAACTCTTGCAGATTGTCTGTCCTGTTATGTGAGCAGCACTCTGAAATGCTGCGTCCATCAAATAAACCTGTGTGGAAATTAAGAGCTACATTCTCAGCTGGTTGTTCATTTTCAAGACAAGTGAATGATTGTACAGTTTTAACTTTTAGATCTGGAATAATCCTTAAATAACAAAATAACAGGAAGAAGATGCCTTATTAGGCCAGAGGGTGGCAGTAGAGGACCGGTTTGCAGACTGTAATACACACAGCTCCAGCCTTTTTATTTCCATGTGCATGCCTGTGCGCGCGCGTGCGCACACACACACACACACACACACCAACACACTGAACGTGGTGATTTTTATCCACCACAGGAAAATGGTTCAACCTTAGGAATCAAGGACATAAAGTTTATTACAGTAAACAAAGATTATTAACACTGGCTGATATTAAAGTGACCCAGCCTCTTAATTTACATTTTGAATGTAAAGTCTATGTAATGAGCTATTAGAGTAGACTGTGTCTGCACTGGACCCACAGGCTGCTGTCACTGGATTCTGTGATACGTGTCTATGAATATGTGCGTCATGTCCGTGTCTTTGTCACATTGGACTGAGATCTAACTCCAAGGAGGAAAATAATTTTTGACGCTAATTGTTGCTCGTGTCTCACGTCTCTTCCTCTCCTGCCAGCATGCTGCCTTCGCAGCCTCTCAGGAGGTTTGTGTTATTTTCCAGCCCTGTTCTCTGATGATCACCTAAACGCTGTTGTCACCGGCCACCTGCCTCCACAGCTGTGGCTCATTTGTTTATGAGTACAGAGCAGTTTTCCTTCAGCGCCCGTGCTACATGTGTTCCTTGTTTCCCTGAATCATTTCTACCTGCACGTCTGTAACTGAGCAAAGACCACATGAGGGTGAAGAGGCTTTAAATAATCCGACAGCTACTGAAATCCAGTACACTTATTGTGGTCCTCATGTTTTCTGTTGTCATTAACAGGCCTGAAGGAGAACTGGGGGGAAAATAAGAAATAAAGAGGATGTTTTTTGTTCTGTCATGGTTGCCAAAGACACAGCCAGTTATTTTAGGTACAAGAATAAAAGAAAAAGAAGAAATTACCCTGGAAGGTTGAGTACAGTATGTCAAGAAATGTGTTTCTAGTCTTTTACAGCACTTTTAACAGAATCAGTTTTATTATTATGAACTGCACATAAAGACATGCAGGCTGGTTCATGACACACCTTTGTATAACAGGCTTCATTCATTTCTAATCTTCCTCTACATGGTCTCAGGGTGTTCATGACTCATGAGTTTTGGGCTGCAGCTACAGACGGATTTTAGAGACAGTACTGACATTATTCGTTTTTAGGACAATATTAACTATAAATAAAAGCATTGCCTGTGGATAGGTATTTATAGATAGATAGACTTTCACAGAGAACAATGTTTACAGTTTGTGTTTGTTTTTATTTCTGTCACACAAAAACTTGGCTTTCACCTTTGGGCTCCTCCCAGCACCCACCTCAGCTCTGTCTGTGGGTGCAGCCTTCAGGTACAACCCACGAGGATTTCGACACTGAGCCCCTTTTTGTTTTTTACGGATGTGTTCAGTCAAAGAGGAAGTGTTCCGGGGTCATGGCAAGACATCACGTAGACCTCAGGGCATTAGTTCACCTGGGAACAGCTGGGTTAGTTAAAAACACCTGGTGTCGCTGGAATTTGTAGTTTCTTGTCGTGTGTGTCTTTTCTTTTTCCGTGAAGTTGGAGATTTTAGTTTTCTGACGCGTGACGCAGCAGTTTTCCCAGCATGAAGGAGGAGGAGGTTCAGTGACACTGCGGCTCTTCTTCTGCGGTCTGTTATAACTCAGGTCATTAACAGTAAGAGCTCATTCACGTTCATTAACACGCTCCAACAGGATTCAGTAATGGTGCGTTTATGTCCAGTATTTCTTGGTGCTGTGATCCTGCTGCTTTTAGGCTGCGGTGGAAATTTTACTCTAACCACTACACACACACACACACGCACATACACAGAGTTTGCATACAAAAGACTTGGATTTAGAAATAATCCTTAAATTAAAATGATAGAAGTAGGAAAAGCTATTAAAGGTTCAGCGGAAACAGCAGGATGACCTGTGGCTGTAATCTAATAATGTTGGGATCGTTATTTTCACTTTCAGTTTCACAGAAACCGAGTTGTCAAATATCAACATCTCAGCCTGCACACTGGAAATACAGGCAGCAAATCCTCAGACTCCACAAAACCTATTTTGTCATTTGTTATTCAAATAACTAAACACAGTCAGTTTCCGTAAACAGACTCAAGTTTATTAGAAGTCTTCATTTCATTGCATTGACACATCTCTCTGTGTAAAGTAAAACATATCAGTATTTACATCTAAAATATTGTAGGATGTTGAAGTATAAAGTACAAGTACCCAAACTGTGTAATTAAATACAAGTTTGTAGTTTGTGACTTTGAGGCATCAGAGCAACAGGAACATTAAATTAAAAGTCTGTGAATGTGCTGTGCAACTGAAAATACAGCTAACTATTTTAAATATAAGTTTATCATTTCCCAGAGCGTCATAATAAAAGTTGAACAAATGCAGTTACACTTTGCTCAGACACAACATGTTGAGCAAACATCTCTAATCAGATTGTTTTCTGCCACCTAGCAGACCTGATCGGGCAGCTCCACCTGCAGACTGACGCAGACTGACGCAGACTGGGTGTGCTCTGTGTGAAGCTGTAAACTCTGCCATGGATCTTCCTGAAAGGGTCTTTGAGGGGATCTCCCCCCTCAAAACCTCGGTACCTGGGGAACACGACTGCAGGAGCGCAGCTCAGAGGTAGGTCTGAGCTTTTCATTCTCATTTTCCAGTGTGGCGACTGTGTTTCAGTTCTTTGTTAACATAAGATGAGCCTTTATTAGTCCCACTACTGGGAAGTCTGAGGTCTGAGCTGCACCCATTTTATAATGGGCAATAAAGCTGTACTCCAGCAACATCATCTCTTTAGTAACCAGCTGTAAAAAGCTGTTTCTGCCGCTTTGTACTTTGCCTCCAGCAATCACTCTCATTTCAGTCCTCTTCAGATTTCTCCAGGCCACATTCTCTCTTATTAAACCTAAAACCTGTTGTCTTGAAGCCAAGAGCAGCATCAGGAGAGACCACCCTCCCCAGCATCCAGCTGTGTGTCCATGAGGAGCAGCAAGTCCATTGAACCACCTCTTGCTTTCCAAGGACATTCTTCTAAAACAATGTAATTTTACTTTGTATTGTTGTAACGCACATATCAGTTTTTTAGGGTGGAGCTAAAATAAAAATCCATGTCACTCATTTGTCTCTTTCAGGATCCAGGAGCAGGGACCAGACTCTCCTGTATCCAGCTGTGTGTCCGTGAAGAGCAGCTGGTCCATTGAACCACCTCTTGCTTTCCAAGGACAAAATTCTTCTAAAACGGGGTAATTTTACTTTGTACTGTTAGTATGTACACAAAGATTTTTAAGGTGAAACTAAAAAACAAAAACTCTTTGTCACTTGTCAGGATCCAGGAGCAGGGACCAGACTCTCCTGTATCCAGCTGTGTGTCTGTGAAGAGCAGCCGGTCCATTGAACCACCTCTTGCTTTCCAAGGACAAAGTTCTCCTGAGTCAGAGTAAGTCAAGAAGGTGCAGCACAATGTCAGTATCAGTGAAGCGTTAGTAATACGATTGATAAGTACTACTCATTTTAGCTGCTCTTTAATGTGAACACATTCTTAACTTTAGCAGAATCAGTGTGAAAAGGAGCGTTTGTTTTCTCCACAGGCTACAACAGGACAGTTCAGAGACTCAGTCTGGTCTGGATCATCATGACATGGACTCAGTATTTATGGTGCGTACTGCTAAAGCTTTTTATTGTTGCTTCTCTACACTTGAGGCTTTAACTCTGTGACAGCTGCTTTATTTTTTTTCCCCCATGCACCATGAAAATGTAGTTTGTCTTTTTCTTTCCAGCTGCTTGAGCAAAACATTTTCAGTTTTGTGAAGACCGAGCTGCAGAGGATGAGGAGGGTTTTAAGCTCAGAGTGTTTGGATGAAGAGGTAATGAGGAGCGAGGACGACGACATGAGGACGCCCAGAGAAGCATTTCTGGTAATCGCACTGTGTTTCTTGAGGAGGATAGACCAGGGGGCGCTGGCTACGTCTCTGCAGAGCAGTAAGATGATGTGTTGTCTTTTGCTTTTTTAACGTTGTGTTAAAGTTTGAGCTGCATTTGGAAAGACCGGTTTATTGCTGCATCCACTTAGTTTTGTTTGTATTTCCTGCAGAGTCTCCTGTCATGTGTCAGCATAAACTCAAGTCTAGTTTGAGGCAGAAGTACCAGTGCCTGTTTGAGGGGACGGCTAAAACGGGAAACCCGACGCTCCTGAATGAGATCTACACAGAGCTGTACATCACAGAGGGCGGGGCGGGTCAGGTCAATGATGAACATGAGGTCCGACAGATGGAGGCAGCATCCAGGAAACCAGCCAGACCAGAAACAACAATCAGATGTGAAGAGCTTTTCCAAACGTTGCCGGGAAAAGATCAACCACGCCGGACGGTGATGACGAAGGGAGTGGCTGGCATTGGGAAAACAGTGTTGACACAGAAGTTCACTCTGGACTGGGCTGAAGGCAAAGCCAACCAGCACATCCAGTTCACGTTCCCATTCACTTTCCGAGAGCTAAATCTGCTGAGAGGCAAAAAGTTCAGCTTGGTGAAACTTATTCATCACTTTTTTACTGAAACTAAAGAAGCAGGAATCTGCAGGTTTGAAGACTTCCAGGTTGTCTTAATCTTTGACGGTCTGGATGAGTGTCGACTTTCTCTGGACTTCGACGACACTGAGGTCCTGACTGATGCTACAGAGTCCACCTCAGTGGATGTGCTGCTGACAAACCTCATCAGGGGGAAACTGCTTCCTTCCGCTCACCTCTGGATAACCACGAGACCTGCAGCGGCCAATCAGATCCCTCCTGAGTGTGTGGACATGGTGACCGAGGTCAGAGGGTTCACAGACCCACAGAAGGATGAGTACTTCAGGAAGAGGTTCAGAGAGGAGGAACAGTCCAGTAGAATCGTCTCCCACATCAAGAGCTCACGAAGCCTCCACATCATGTGCCACATCCCGGTCTTCTGCTGGATCACTGCCACTGTTCTGGAGGATGTGTTGAAAACCTGCCAGAGAAAAGAGCTGCCCAAGACCCTGACTGAGATGTACATCCACTTCCTAGTGGTTCAGGCCAAATTGTGGAACGTCAAATACCATATAGGATCTGAGATGGGTCCACACTGGAATCCAGGGAGCAGGGACATGGTTTTGTCCCTGGGAAAACTGGCTTTTGAGCAGCTGCAGAAAGGCAACCTGATCTTCTATGAATCAGACCTGAAAGACTGTGGCATCGACATCACAGTAGCATCTGTGTACTCAGGAGTGTTCACACAGATCTTTAAAGAAGAAAGAGGTCTGCATGAGGAAAAGGTCTTCTGCTTTGTGCATTTGAGCATTCAGGAGTTTCTGGCTGCTCTTTATGTCTTCCTGACTTTCATTGACTCTGGCCTCAACTTGCTTTCTCAGACAAAAACCTGGTTGTCTAATCTCTTAAAGGACAAATCGAAACTATCATATCTTTTCCAAAACGCTGTGGACAAGGCCTTACAGAGTCCAAACGGGCACCTGGATTTATTCCTTCGCTTCCTCCTGGGTCTTTCACTGCAGACAAATCAGATTCTCCTAGGAGGATTAATGACGCAGCCTAGGAGTAGTTCACATACCAGTCAGGAAGCCATTGACTACATCAAGAGTGTGATCAGGAAGAATATGTCTCCGGAGCGAAGCATCAATCTGTTTCACTGCCTGAATGAACTGAATGACCGGTCTCTGGTGGAAGAGATCCAGCAGTACCTGAGCTCAGGACGTCTGTCCACGGAGAAGCTGTCTCCCGCTCAGTGGTCGGCTCTGGTCTTCATCTTACTGTCATCGGGGAAAGATCTGGATGAGTTTCACCTGAGGAAATACTCTGCTTCTGAGGAGGGTCTTCTGAGGCTGCTGCCTGTGGTCAAAGCCTCCAATAAGTCTCTGTACGTTCAGAGTAAACAGGTCAACAGATCTGATTGTTTTTAGGAAGAAATCCGATAATCTATTAGTCCAGCTCTGTTTCCGCCTTTCATTCTTTCCAAAGATGTACAGTATATCAAACATTTGTTGTTGGATCTGCCAAAACACAGGTTAAATGAATATTTTACTGATATGTGATTGATTTGCATAATTTGCCCAGTAAATCAGTTAGACATAATACCCAGGAGTCCCTTCACTTAAACAACACCCTATTAGGGCTCCTTTCCTCTCCATTGATGTGTGTGCATTTATTCTATTAGTGAGAAACGATGATGCATTTGTGTTGCATGGTCTCCTACAGTCTGAGTGGCTGCAACCTGTCTGAGAAAAGTGGGGAAGGTCTGGCCTCAGTTCTCAGCTCCCAGCAATCAAATCTGAGGGAGCTGGATCTGACCAACAACGACCTGCAGGACTCAGGAGTGAAGCTGCTGTCGGCTGGACTCAGAAGTCCACACTGCAGACTGGACAAGCTCTGGTTAGCTCATATCTGAAATCATACTTGTGTTTGTGATGGCTCTTTTTTATTTTGTCCCTTTTTCTTTCATTCATTTGATAAAAGGATGGCAGGTGGTAGATTCCTTCACGTCAAACCACAGTAGAAACGGTCTCTTCCTAAATGCTCATAAAAAAACTTTTCCCTTCATCTCTGAAAGTTTGTTGACCTGGAAAAGCTACAATAAATATCCACCATTTTTTCTTTATTTCACCAGTTTGAACCAGAATAATCTCAGTGAGAAATGCTGTGAGGAGATATCGTCAGTCCTCAGTACCAAGTCCAGTTCTCTGAAAGACCTGGACTTCAGCTATAACAACCTGCAGGACTCCGGAGTAAAACTGATCCTTGCTGCACTGCAGAGTCCAGACTGTACGCTGGAAAAACTCAGGTCAAGATAAATGAAGAGACATGACGGTAGAAAAGTTCACTCTTGAAGTTATTTTTTGTCTTATGTGCAAGCTGACGTATTGTTTTTCAGGCTGATTGGCTGTAATCTGTCCGAGAGAAGTCGAGACTCTCTGGCTTCACTGCTCAGCTCCTCAGCCCTGAGAGAGCTCGACCTCAGCAACAACGACCTTCACGATTCAGGAGTGACGTTCTTCTCTGCTGGGCAGGACGGTCCACGTTACAGGCTGGAAACTCTAAGGTGAGGTCACTTTCTGGTGTCCCTTTTTGATACTGGTCTTAACTATAAGTTTACATGCTGGTCCTGTTGCTTGTTTTGTGTCACATTGGAAAGGCTGTGGTCTTGAAGTGGACTTGATAAAGCCTCTGAGTACAGCATAGTATAACACAAATCTCATTTGATCAGGTTGATTCGGACCAGGCTCACTGAGAAATGCTGCCCAGAGTTCTCATCAGTTCTCGGCTCCAGGTCTTCTGGTCTAAGAGAACTGGACCTAAGCAGCAACGACTTGCGGGACGCAGGATTGAATCTGCTCTCAGCTGGACTCGCAGGTCCAGACTGCACACTCCAGACTCTTAGGTAGGATCAGGTCATGGGTTTTATACAGTTCTGTTTCTGCCCGACTGTGATAATATCTGCCTGCTAACACCTTAAACACTAATCCTGTTTGTTGATGTATAAAAATGACAACCTGGGGTTTGTGTCCCTTTTGTCAGGTTGAATCAAACCAACCTCACGGAGAAGTGCTGCCAGGAGATCTCATCTGTTCTCAGCTCCCAGTCCTGCAGTCTGACAGAGCTGGACCTCAGCAACAATGACCTGCAAGATGCAGGAGTGAAGCTGATATTTGGCGGACTGGGATCTGCACGCTGCACGCTGGTAACTCTCAGGTCAGGATCCTGTTTTTGTTCTCCTGTTAATGAAATGCACTTGCCCTGATCCACAGGCAGAGGACGTTATCTTACACACAGCATCAAGTGTTCAGATATTAGTTTGTTCTTATTTAGTTTGTCAACTTTAAAGCTCACATTGTTTCTCGAAAAATGTGTTTTGGTCCTGCAAGTTCAAAGACTGAGCCATGAATGATCTGCCATCATGTTTCAGATGGGGTCAGTATTCAGTGATAATCACAGAGACTTATATGAAAAAAGTGGATTATATTTATATTGTTTTCTTCAGTAAGTCACTGAAAACCCTTTATTTATTTATTGAATTCATTAAAATACAGGAAACCTGCACTGTCTCGACTCCTGGGGTGAGAGACATCACACTGAACCAAAAACAAAAATGAAAACAATCAGTACAAACGAGTTCAGTGTGTGAACTTCCTGCCTTTTTGTTCTTGGAACGATTCAAACTAAAAATAAAAAGCATGTTCACATAAAACTGACTGACTGCATCCTCCAGGCTGAGCGGCTGTAAGTTATCAGGAGGCAGCTGTGAAGCTCTGGCCTCGGTTCTCAGCTCTGCTGCTCTGAGGGACCTGGACCTGAGTAACAACGACCTGCAGGACTCAGGTGTCCAACTATTGTCTCCTGGACTGAGGAGTCCTCACTGCACACTGCAAACTCTCAGGTCAGATTGTATTTATTTATTCATAACCAGATATATAAGCTGTTTGCATTAAACTAAATATAAATTGAATATATACAGTAAATCTTTAATCTTCTTTATGTTGCTAAAAGAAATAGTGCATAAGATTTATCTTTTTATTCACTTGTACATTGACTATAGTGTTGATTTATAGTTTGGTCACATGAAACTGTGCAAGTTAGGTCATGTGTTATATAAGAAGCTCATTTTTACTTCTACCCATGACTGCAAAGTACTTAAATCTACTTATCATTTAACATGTAAAGAAACCAGCAGTACGCCTGCCTGAGCTGTGAAAAACTATTTCACTTTAACGCTGATGGTCCATAAAAAACACCAAAAATATGAAGGGGAATGTTTTTATTTTTCAGGTTGAATCAAACTAATCTTAAAGAAAAATGCTGTCAAGAGATTTCATCAGTTCTCAGCACCCGGTCCTCCAGTCTGAGAGAGCTGGACCTGAGCAACAACGAACTGCAGGACTCAGGAGTGAAGCTACTCTCAGCTGGACTGAGGAGTCCCCACTGCAGACTGGACACGTTCAGGTGTGCAACCATGACTGTGCTTTTTTAAAATGAAACTCTCCACCGTAAGCCAGGTCGATGGAGCCTGTAAGTGCTGCAGCTGAGGTCTCATGTTTTGCAGGCATGCTGCTGCAATGCCAACTACAACTACTGGCCTAATAAAATATCAGTCAGTTAGTAGTTTCAGATCCTATTATCACAAACTCCCATGTTGTGTGTTTTTGTGTGTAGGTTGTCAGGCTGCCTGATCACAGAGGACGGCTGTGCTTTTTTGGCCTCAGCTCTGACGTCTAACCCTTCACATCTGAAAGAGCTGGACCTGCGCTACAATCATCTGGGAGGATCAGGGGTGAAGCATCTGTCTGCCGGACTCGAGGATCCACGGTGGAGACTGGAAACTCTCAGGTGCAGGAAAATAAAAAGGAAGGATGTTTAAAAAGTTGAATTGTCTCTAGGCTGGTCTCTAACTTTGTTCCTTCCACCAGGCTGGAGGACAGTGGTGCTCAGTGGTTAAAGTCAGGCCTGTCGAAGTGTAAGTGTGTAAATCAGAAGTTTTTGTTTTAAGTACATTGATTCATTGAGTTAAAATCTGCATGTCTCTTGTTTTTTTTTTTTTCTCCATCAGATGCCTGTGAGCTGACCCTGGACCCAAACACAGCGCACAAAAACGTGGTCCTGTCTGAAAACCTCCGAAAAGTGATTCTGTCACCAGAGAAGCAGCAGTACGCTGATCACCCTGACAGGTTCGACTGGTGCTACCAGCTGCTGTGCACAGCTGGTCTGGCTGCTCGCTGTTACTGGGAGGTGGACTGGGAAGGAGGGGTCGACATCGGAGTGACTTACAGAAGCCTCAGAAGGAGAGGGGCCCGTGATGGCAGCAGGCTCGGCTGGAACGAGAAGTCCTGGAGTGTCGAGTTCACTGATCAGTGTCACTACGCCTGGCACAATAACATAAGAACAGCTCTGCTCACTCCTCCCTCGTCTTTGTCTCACAGGGTCGGGGTGTACCTGGACTGGGCTGCTGGTACTCTGTCATTCTACAGTGTCTCATCTGACACACTGATCCACCTGTACACCTTCTGCTGCACATTCACTGAACCTGTTCTCCCTGGGTTTGGGTTCTTGTCACTTGAGTCATCAGTGTCACTGTGTTGAACAAAAGACACAGTGTTTTTTGATAATATCTGAAGGGTTCTGAGAAGGTTTCATCAGCCTCAAATATAAAGAAGAATGTATTAACTCAGGTGGAGCAATGTCATCATTTAGTTGAAGGCATGAAGTTTCTCAAAGCGATTTACATTAATCAAACCTTGAGCTTTGTGTAGTAACATTGGATCTTCTTTTAGATTAAAAACTATTGAACATTTAAGACGTTAAAAGAGGAGACTGCAGGACGAGATCGACTGAGGTGGAAAAACAACCTGGAGCCTTTTGAGGATTTTGTGGAACACAATTTGCTTCACTGCAGGATTTAGGTAAACCACCTTTTTAAAGAGTTTAAATGTTAAATCTTACCAGTAAAATGTCACTGAAAGAGGACTAAAACATTTTGTGGTCGTTTTGTGTCTTTCGGTCTTGTCACCACAGTAAATAGGAGACATGGGGGCCCTTTGTCTTCTAGAGGCCATGCTAATGTAACACAGTACATTTTATACAACTGTCATTTGTATTTGTTTTAGGTTGTGACAACTATGTGTTTTTGTAATCTTTATATTGTTTGCTCTTATTGTTTTATTATTTATCACTAGTAGTGACTGCTGTCTCCAAGCCAAGTTTCCCATTGAGCACATTAAAGCTTTACTTCTGCCTACATTGTCCCGATACCTGGTGGTTACTGAGGCATAAACATGGAGAGCTACAAAGAGTTAAAGATGAGCCAAACTATATGAAAGTATTTATTTTGTGTATAAATGTGTGTGTGTATCCCAAAATAGCAGCTTCTTAAGTAAAATTCAATCAAATAAAAAAAAAAAATACAATTATTAAAATATATTATGAGAAAAGTCAACCTCAGGAATGTGTTTCATTTGTAGGCAGAAATTTTCAACCTTTGACAAGTTCATTGTGAGATTAATACCAGGATTAACAGGATGATAAAAACTGAAGTGTCAGTTATTAAATGGCAAGAAGAGAAAATGTGTATTTTGGGCCTCAGACAGTCTGGTTGCTATGGTAACACCCTCCGGTAGATGCTCCTGGCGTCCTGCAGACTGGACGAGGGCCGTGGGAGTCGGCGCCACACAGCAGTTGGTAGTTTAGGCCAATCACAAGAGAGCAGAAGTGACTGACTCCCACAAAGTCACAGCAGATGATGTTGACCCCCCCCACCTCAGGTCCTGGCCGCTGCTGGCTCGCCCAGCCGAGCAGCAGTGAGAGAGCATTAACCGTCATCTTCTTCATGTCCTGAAGAGGATGGAGGAGGATGTAGGAAGCATCCTCCGTCAGGTTCAGACCGCAGATGTAAAAACCATCTGGAAAACAAAACGGTAATCGGTTTACTTTAGTGCTCTGATGACATTATGCACACTATTGCAATTGGACCCACCTGGTCTTCCTTTGCTTTTCTGGTCTTCCAGGTAAGTGATCACCTTCTCGGGGTCAGTACTGTCAGCATACCTGTCAACAAAGTGCATTGATAGTAGTAGTCACACCAAATATATAGCGTTTCACCATTTGTAGCAGAAATTAGTGGTGACAAGTCTTTAAATTACGGTGACGCCTAAACTGCAAAAAGCAGAAGGGAAACAGAAACTCTGCTGTGTATTACCAGTAAGGTATCTCAGTCCAGAGCTCCGGGTGCTGCAGCACCACCTGCTGGTTGCCATAAGAAACAATAACCTGCTGACCCCTGGACCAGCAGGAGCGCAGAGTGGGGGTCTCCTGCATAAATAGAAGCTTCATTTGAGGAGCTGGAACGTGCATATCTGAAATCTTTGCTTGATGACAGACTTAAATGATTAGTCAATTATCAAAATGATCCTGAATTGATTCTGTTGATTATCACCTAAATAATTCCTATCCTCTCTTTTTTTACCTGTGAGGGGCAGAGCTTTTCTGCAAACAGTGTGACGATGTGCTCCACAAGGTCGGCGTGGTCTTCGTCCGTCAGAGATTCAAAATGCGAGCAGGAAATTATTACAATCTCTCTTGGATGAGCATCCAGCCAGACTGCCAGTCCATCCAGAGCCTCCTGCACAGAAACAAGTATTGCTGCTAAATCTGCAGTTTGGCTCCGTCCAGTTTGTATGAGAGCAGAATTAGAGTTTTTAATGCAGTTTCTTATTTCTGCATCCAACAAAACTCCTGCACCTTGACAGTCATCAGTGTGTAGATGCCGTGGGCAAAGAACAACTTATTGCCTCCCCCTGGCTTCCTGGCGATCCGCAGGTCCAAGAAACGAATGCCAAGATCACACTGATAGGTCAGGGCGGATTGCTACACACACACACACACACACACACACGGTGAAAATAAAATAAATCTAAAATATGTAAAGCATACATATATTTTAAAAAGTCTGCATAGCCCACCAGATTGTGTCATTGAAGAGGGTGTTAAGGTTCAGTCTGTGGCCTGAGCTGGGCCCTGAATGAAGCCCCACCTGTGTGTGTGTGTGTGTGTGTGGTGCCCCACCTGTGTGGTGCCCCAGCGGTATAAACAGGGTCGAGTCCAGCAGGGAACCAGTGTGTCAATGGCTCTGAGGAGGCAGGGCTCGGACCGCTGCACAGGAGAGGAGACATCCAGACAGAAAGACATGCTGTCGTGGCTCCCTGGGGACAAACAGGGGACAGGCTCATATAAACCACATTCCCCAAAAGGCCGTGGACTCCACTGTCCATATACTTTTGTCCATGTGTTATTCAGAAGGACGTGACTCATACTGATAAATTTAAAAAGGCATTAAATATAAATACGCTTAAAAATAAAACAATAAACCTTAGTTTGAACGATTAGTCTAAAATATCCCAGTTTAACCGACTGGTTCTTACCGGGAATGGCCAGATCCCACAGCGGGACGTCCTGCAGCTCTTCGGGCAGACGGGACATCCAGTCCGGGTTCCCCCCGAGCAGCAGCCGCTGTTCGTGCTCCATGTTCTTCACTACAAATATTTCACTCGTGTTAGTTTGTTATGGAGGTTTGACATTTTATTTTTATTTTTATTCTTTACTCTGAGTCCAGACAGCGTTTGTTTACAAAGTCTTCCGGGTTCGAAACTTCTTTTACCTTTACTTCCTGTTAAGATTTTCAAAATACAACTCGATGGACAAGCGCCACAGGGATTTTATTTTCAAAATAAAAGCGATATGCGCAATAGTAAAAAAAATATATGTTAATATACAATTGCACAATAATGTGTTTGGTTTAGCTGAAATATTTTTGACGAAAAGGTGATAGACATCTCACACAATAACATGTTATTCCAGGAAGTTTACTTCCTGTTTACTGTAATTGACCTTTTCTAGTCGTTTGCCTCATCACTTTTTTAACCTGCTTTTTTTGCAGAGGTCTTTATCCAAATGACTCGAATTTGTTATTTTCATGCATATTTCTGTTTTATTGTTTCATGTCTTTTACCAGTATCCAAGTGGTGAATTATGGGAAACAAATGTGACACAACAGGGCCTTACTCTTAAATCACCTACAGCCTTCACAACAAAATGCAGCAGCATTTAGTTGTGGCCAAAGCATCTCACACGTAAAGTTTGAGTCACACTGAGGTCAGTTTTATTATGTGACTATTAATCTGGACAGGCTCTGACTTGTTTGCTTCTCAGATTGTTTTAATTGAATAATTCTAAAGTACATTTATCTCAGTAGCATCTGTTAACAATCTTGTGACTCTTTGATTGATCCTTGGAAAGTCCCGACCCCTATGGTCGGAATCACTGCTTTGAAAAACCCTCGGTGTTATTCATAATTAGATTGATGTCTTGTTCATTTCTGTGGAGTTTGCATGTTCTCCCTGTGTCTGCCTGGGTTTTCTCCAGGTGCTCAGGTTTCCTCCCACAAACTCTAAAGTGTTCACAGTCTCTTTATTAGCATGTTTGAGTTGTTTTAGTTTACTGGGCTGTGGTAGTAAATGTAGAGTTATACCTTTCCTGCAGAAGTCCATTTATTGTTTGACATCCTGAGGGTTCATCCCTACAGTTTACACAGATACACAGTGTGAATCGTCTGGATTTTCAGCATTTTGGCTTGGATTCATGGAAGTCGAATGTAAGCTGACCTGCCCACTCTCGTCACACCACTGCCTCCACCTTCCTGCCCCAGCGTGGGTGAGATTCCTGCTCTAATTGTATGAAAAGGATGGACAACAACACTCAGTAGGCACCTCTGGGTTGGGTCTGCAAGGAGCCTCATCCTCCGACAGGTAAGACTCTCTTCTTCATTTATACTTTTTCCATGTTTTTTCATTCTTTGTTTACTTTCCTCTCTGTATTTCTGATTTCTCTCTTATTTTCCATTCATTCATATTAATTTCAGAGCTCATTAGTGATTTTTATTCCAGATTTAAAACCTGCCATTTTATGTACAGGTACCTGTTTGTTTGTAGCCTTGTATAATAGACTGTGGAAGACTGTTTATGCTAAAAAGTCCTGTATCACTAAAGTTGAATTTAACTTATGAAGATCTAGAGGATTATGCGATGTTCTTGTGCACGTCTTTGAAAGGGGGGAGTGGATGAGGAACCGCTGGAGCCTTTTCTGTGCAGCGTGCAGCATCATTGATAGAACACGGAGAACAAAAACTAATATAGGGTTTTATAGCAGGCAATAATAGGGTATACATGGATGTTAGATAATATAAACGGTGCATAGAGGAGGCTAATGTATTAGCATAGGAGTATAAAGAGGTGAAAGGGGTTTACAGAGGAGTGTAGATGGTTTTTAGAGGGAAAGAGGTGTTAATGCAGGATTTTATTGGGGAATCGAAGGTTACAGGGGTTTTCACTGAGGCGTAAATGGCCTTTAGAGAAGAGTATAGATGGGGTTTAGGGGGATTCAGAGAGTTTATAGAGAAGTATTGCTGATACAGAGGGTCTATGGAGGAGTGTACATGGTTTATAGAGGAATAAAGGTACGAAAGATTAGTGAGGTGTATAGAGGTGTTTATGGAGGTGTTTATGGAGGTGTAAAAGATTATTTGGGACATTATAACACATTAAGACATATATACCACTATAACACATATGATACATTATATATATAAAGGTTATAGAGAAAATAAGGAAGGTGTGTAGAGGAGACAAAGTGTTTAGAGATGAATTTATAGAGATACAAAGGGACACATATGATCAGGAATATCAGGGGTACAGATGGTTTAGAGAGGGACTGAGGCTGATGATGGAATAGCATGGGGTGTAATAAAAGTCAGGTATCTCTGCTGTAATGTCAAATGTGTTTACTAAACCATGAGAGTTTCACCTTCCTTGTTCATCAGTTGATGTTTTTTCCCTCTTTTCACTTCTCGGTTAAAATAAAGTTAGATACCCCAAAAGTCTGCAGGATAAGGGGGAAAGAAAATGGCTGAATGGAAATATTCCATGGGTGAACCAGGCTGATAGAGCAGCACAGATGAGTGATACTTTTCCAGATAGGAATGTACAGAAACTTGGCTACATGATTGAATAAATAGTTTTTTGTCCAAACATCTCATAACATGTTAACAGTGACTGACAACTGACAAATGTGTTGTGCATTTGAGCAAATGTCCAGTCAGTAACAGCCTTTGTGTTTTGCCTGATGCACTAGATTGAATTACTCCCAAAACATTTTTAATAACCTCATTTAGAGGAAACACAAGCACGGTTTGTTCATGTTGCTTTTTTTTCCCTCCCCACTGCCCAAACAGAATGAATTTCTTTGAAGAACTGATTTTCAGAGAATGCATAATATTCTATGCAACAATACGTTTGATTGAATCTGCAAAATGTTAAATCTTTAAACCACTAATGATCTTGGCATGCAGCTCTTAAAATCCTCTTCTAGCAGAATGAAACTAATGCAGACATGATTCATTTCTTGTAGGTTTGTTTTTTGTCTATTCTTTTTATTATGTGTTCTTGTTCTTACCCAGAATTTCAACACATTTTTACTTTTCCAAATGGATGTGCCATTAATTTTCTTAAGGGGAATTTAGTGGAATAAAAGGGCATCTAATTTAGGTGTCCTTAGACTTAGATAGACTTAGAGCGAGTAAACAGAATTTTAATCTTAGATCAGTAAATTGAAAAACACTGACTCTGCATTGTGCCCATTTGGGCTCTGTTTGCAACATTCATCACTAATTTATTGCATGTGGGACTCAATTACATTTCCAGGAATCTTGGAAGGGCAATATCTTGGTATAGGATCGTGGAGGCATTATGTATTTAATTTATTGGACCATGTGACACTGACATGTCCAGTAATTCCAGTCCAAGTCTCAGAGTGTACTGTAGGTGCTGATTGATCTGGTGTATTTGACTTGGCTGCAATGAGAACTCTTGAATGTCTGTGTTTTCTTGCTTGCAGAACAGAAGACAGAAGAGAGGCGCTCCGACCAAAATGGCTGAGCGTGTTGACTGTACGGAGTGTAAGGAGTCTCTGTATGGGCAAAAATACATTCTGAAGGAGAAAAGACTGTACTGCATTAAGTGCTACGAGGCACTTTTCTCCAGCAGCTGTGAAGTCTGCCAAAAGGTCATTGGCTGCACCAGCAAGGTAATGTTCAACCATCAAAACATTTCATGTCTTCTTTTTCAGGGAGAACTGTACACAGCAGAGGGGGTAGTTGGTGGTACTGCCCTTGTTTCTGCCTATGATTTTGGTGTTTTTGTGGAACATCAGTATGGACCACGAGTTTCTACTTGAACCTTGTTGTTGCCTTTGCAGGATCTGTCATACAAGGACCGCCACTGGCACAGCGAATGCTTCCTCTGCAACAAGTGCAGTCGATCTCTGCTTGAACAGCCATTTGCAACCAAGGATGACTTGCTAATGTGCATTGAGTGCTACAGCAATGAGTACTCTGCAAAGTGCCATGCTTGTCTGAAGACCATTATGCCAGGTGGGTTGGCCTGATCATACTCTGACATGAAAGACTTGTAAGTGTAAAGACACTGAAATAACTGATGTAGGCATAAGAACCCGAGCATGAAAAAGCTTTTTTTTTCTTTGCACAAAGAGGCAAAATTTTATGTTGTAATGAAAAGTGATGTCATGACAAGCACTGATGAGGATAAGCTTGTATACTATCACTGGGTTGTTACAACCATAATAACTCCAGTAAGTGGGGTGATTAATATGAGGGATGATAGCGGCATCACATGGCTGCAGGTTCCTCTGTCACACTCCTACACTCTTTTCTGTCTCTGCTCCCTCCATCCACCAGGCTCTAAAAAGATGGAGCACAAGGGCAATAGTTGGCATGAGAACTGTTTGACCTGCAACCATTGCCAGCAGCCCATCGGCACCAGGAGCTTCGTCCAGAAGGACGGCAACAACTACTGCGTGCCCTGCTATGAGAAGCAGTTTGCTCTGCAGTGTGTCTACTGTAAGAAGGTAATGCAACACACGGTGACTTATATTGTCTCAGAATACTCTGGTTGGATTTATGTTTTTCAGTCATCTGCGCCTGCTGTCAATCTCTATGTTGGCTTTTTAAGTAAATCAGAAATCATAAATCCTCTCCAAATGCAGCTGGTTGTGTTAGATGTTTAATCCTTGTGTAGTTGCAGAGAGGTCCCTAATGAGCAATTTCTCCTTCCTTCAGATAACAAAAAAATCAATATTCTATCTGAGAGGCATTTAGGAGCCAAGTTAAACTCTTGAACCTTGTTTTTCCCTTAGACATCCCCTGGGTGGCTTTAAAGTTAAAGATAACTACTATAATGCTTATACTGAGTGAAATATTTAAACCCAAAGGGTCATATTTTTATAGCTGCACAGTTCCATTAAATGGAATATACTGCATATCCTGCACATCATTTTAAACACATTTTCTGGTTATGGAGCCAAGTTTGCTTTTACTGAACATTTGGGATTGACTGGAACTTAAAATTCACTTCCAGGACATCAAAATCACTGCTAATGCTGCAGTTATGAACAGGCCTGCAATGATGGAGGGAAGAGGAGTCATATGTGTCATATGTGTTTTATGTAACAGTATGGGCAGGAAACTGATGGTCAAGCAGGTGGGGGATTGGAGGCATCTTTTTGTGTTTAAAGCTAGTAAGTGAGACAGCAGCCATCTGGCTCGCCTGTGACTGTCAGCAACAAATAACCACAGATGACAGAGGAATTGAGCAGCATTAAGCCATGCATGCATACTGTACATAGGAGCGCTGTATCTATAGACATATACTGTGCGGCATTTTTGCACCAATACTCTTTTCTAAATATCTTCTCAGCCCATCACCGCTGGAGGAGTGAACTACCATGAGCAGCCCTGGCATAAAGAGTGCTTCGTTTGCACAGGGTGTAAGCAGCAACTGGTTGGCCAGCGATTCACCTCCCGGAACAACTTTGCTTACTGCTTCAACTGCTTCTGCAACCTGTTTGCCAAGAAATGTGCTTCCTGCACCAGCCCGATCGGCGGTAAATGCCTGAACTTGTGTCAGGAATACTATCCTGGAAACTCCTGTGAATTGAAAACAGTATCTCTCTCTTTAACAAATTAGCGTTCAGTCTATAAATAAATTCAGGTTTACATAAAATCAGAAATAACTTTGCTACATAGTCTAATGCTGCAGATTTATGATCATGGACACTTGACAAATTATAGCTAAATTGTTTAAGGTGAGCCAAAAGTCAGTAAATACAAGAAACAAGAGAAAACACAGTAGCCTACATGCAGTACCAGATCTAAACTACAGAAATGACCACAGTGTCATTGTCACCTTTAACATTCACTGAACTGTTCCCCATATGCCTCCCTGTGTATCCTGTGTATCCAATCAGCATCAATTGATAGATAATTACATTACACAGATCATGAGACTCTGCTGATAAACCCATGTTCTCCCTGTCAGTCGCTCACTGCTCCTCTTCGTTGCTTTTGTCTCAGGTTTTGGGGGCAGCAAGTACATTTTGTTTGAGCAGCGCCAGTGGCATAGCGACTGCTTCAACTGCAAAAGGTGCTGTGTGTCTCTGGTCGGCCGAGGCTTCCTGACCTGCAAGGACGACATCCTCTGCCCCGACTGTGGCAAAGACATCTGAGCGATTCATCTAAGCCGGCTGCCAATCAGAGAGCACTATGGGCTGCTAACCCGAGCTTTGCTGCATTATTTGAATCATTTATTGGTTTTCCTACACATTAACCTGGTCTTACTGCTGAGGTGTGTTCTGCATGCTCTGAAAATGTAGTGTATCTGGAGAGAAAAAAAAATCTGACTGATTTTAATGCTTTCAAACCCTAAAAACAGTCTATTTTTAAAACAACTATAAGCATATATCTCATTTTAGAATGAAAATCTGTGTGTGGCATCACAATAACCATGTTTATTAACTATTTTAGAGCATATAAAGAGCATGTGAGGCTGTCTCATGGAGACGCCAATTATCCTAACAAAGTTAATATAATATTAGTTTATTCTAAATACATAAATTCAGTTTGATCAAGTCTAATTCAATAAATTTTTTTGATTTGATCTATGCTTCAATGGCTCAGTGATTTGACTTATGACAACAGCAGCCTAGTATTATGTTGGAGATTATGCCGTTTACTTCAGGTCTCTTCTGTCTTACTGAAAGGTCCAGTGGTTGACATTTGTTGCAGGTCTCACCTTCTCTCAGTATTGCTGATACAGAGGGTCTATGGAGGAGTGTAGATGGTATGTTTACTGGTTAAAGAATACAGGTATGAAAGATTAGAGGTGTTTAAGGAGGTGTAAAAGATTATTTGGGACATTATATACCACTATAACACATATGATACATTATATATATAAAGGTTATAGAGAAAATAAGGAAGGTGTGTAGAGGAGACAAAGTGTTTAGAGATGAATTTATAGAGATACAAAGGGACACATATGATCAGGAATATCAGGGGTACAGATGGTTTAGGGAGGGACTGGGGCTGATGATGGAATAACATGGGGTGTAATAAAAGTCAGGTATCTCTGCTGTAATGTCAAATGTGTTTGCTGAACCATGAGAGTTTCACCTTCCTTGTTCATCAGTTGATGTTTTTTCCCTCTTTTCACTTCTTGGTTAAAATAAAGGAAGATAGTTTATAGTGGTTCATAAATTATTTACTTTTTAAATAAGTGTAGTTGGTTAAAAAGTATATTTTTCCACCTAAAGTGCACTGGAGCAGAAATATAAAGTGGCAGAAAGTGGAAATAGTCTTAAAAAGTAAACACGCTTAGTTACATTACACCTCTGGTCTTTGCACCAACAGATTGATCTTCTAAGCGGAGCCAAAGATCGTCTCCTCATCTAGTAACAGCCTGTATTTCCAAACAGCGCTCCACTCCGTTCGATTTCAAAACGACGATTTTGCGCTAGTTGTCGAAAATACACGATCTTTGGTTGACGTACCGGATGTCGGCAGCAGGTGCCACAGGAAGTGTGTTCGTCCTGTTCTGCCTGCAGGGTAAGAAGACGCTAGCGGTATTTAATTAAAACAACCCATTGTATACTTCCAACAAAAGAAAAACAGCGTGTAAGGTCAGACATGCGCCTGAATTAAAACGAGTATTATTGTTAGCAGTTCACCAGGAAACTAGCATTGTTTCAAAATAAGTTACCGTTTGATTGCGGCTACGGCCGATAGCTAGCTAGGTGGCTAAATCAATTAGCAAGGCTTTGTTAGCAAGTGGCTAATTGCTAAATAAAGATTCTGCCTTCGTAAACCAACAAATGTCGCCTGTTAACGTGATGCTTTGTTTAACAGATGGTCTCTACAGTTTGTTCATAATATAACGTTAAGGTCACCTTGTTTTATTTGTGGTAATTATTATATGTTGATGGAAAAGCGCAGGCGAAATGGGGAGAATCCAGCAAAAGGGATTTTCTAAGCAGTAAAATAAAGTGTATTTATAATGTGTTAGGTTTTATTTGTGTGACATGTCTATTTTTTTTTCTTTATGTGTGGTTGTGTGTCCCTATGATGACACACAATGATGCTGTGGGGTTGTCTCCTGGGGGCAGATCTGAAGACTCACCTGATTACAGGTAATGATTTGGCACACATGACATTTTGACATTTGTAGATTTGGGTGTGCATGTCATATCTTTGACATAAACATTATTCACTTGTCCTGTTTGATCATCAGATTGTATCTGCAGCTGAAATGAGTGCCGCTGTCCCCAACCATCGAAGGACCAAGCCTGGAGGTAGGACTTGGGTCCAGATGGTGTCTTGCTAAGAATTTAATGGTCATTTAGAGATAATAAGAAATTACATGTATTTTCATGCATTCACTGGCTCCATCTCCTCTAATGTGCTTGAAAAACACAAGCTGCAATATATTTAACATCTCTAAAACCAGATGCAGATATTTCTCTGAGAAATACATTTTAACCTCAAGCCGCAGCAGTAAATTCAGAAAGCTTAAGGTGTGGGAGTTCCCAGCTCACAAGCTAAACATGCTGGGCATATTTTGACAAATGGATCCTCAAAGCAAAGCAAGTGGACATAATTCTCAGGTCATTGCAGGTATAAAGCCCGGGGCTGTGACCGGAGGTGCGACTGGACCGACCTCCCAGATACCTGGTCTGTCCCAGAGCGCTGACGAAACCAGTCCAGTGGAGAGGATCAGCGGACGACGAGTTGGGATATTTGAGACAGACTCGGACTACGTCAAGCTCGCAAAGCAAGGGGGTCACAAAGGTAAATGTACTGTTGTCCTAAGTTCATTTATACTAAAGTCATTCGGACTAATATTTTGTTTTGGTGAAGAATGCACTGAAATGCTTGTGTGATGCCTGAAGAGACTGATGCCGTCACATACTCGTAAACTACAGTATACAGGATGTTTTACTGGTCTGTAGATGTGTTTTAAATTTGAGCAGCAGCTCTGTTATCATTATCCATTTGATACAACCACACACTGTTCTTTAACAGATCTAGATGAGGAAATCTCATCTGCCCTCAGACTGAAGTTTATCCTAACTAGACGATTTGCAACAGTAGAAGTCATCAGATTTTAAGAATCAAAAACACATCCCTGCTGATGTTTTTTGATGTTGACACATGTGGCTTGAGTCTTTGATATGCAAATGTTGAGGAAGTGCCCTAGCAGATAACAACATCAAAGAGAGAATCCTGTTCCTATTGTGGTTTTAAAGCATTTTGAGGTAACGTAAGTGTCTTTTGTTTGAAATGGCAACACTGCTGACTTAAGGTATCAAGGGAAAACTCATTTTTTGTGCATAGTTAGGTTTCCTGTGCTGAAAGATTCATTGCCAAGGCATATTTTCAGATAATGACGTGGAAGCTCTTAAATAGACCTGAACAGACAGCGTGTTAAATGTCCCATGGTGCATTCAGAGGTGAGCTGCACTGTTAATAAGAGAGTTTTTGTCTCGTTTTGTCTGTTGTGTTGTCAACCTGCAGGACTGCTGAGTCATGATGTTGATGATGATGACAAACCAAAGAAGGCCTACAATGCTCCTAACTGGTTTGCAGGTGATGAGTCAAAGAGGTAAGAACGTTTGTTAGAAGGAAAGAAATGTAGGAAAATACACGTAGCATGATAAAGGTGAATCACTGCTTGCTGAGATGATGGTTTTTGTGAGATTTTAAACCAGTTTTATTGCGGTTGGTCGCCACATGTTCTTCAACCTGGAGCCATTTTTTCATTTTATTGATGTTTTCTGGTGAAAAAGTCTCATTTATTGCATCAATAAAGTAGATTAGCTGTTTAAAAGCTATAATTGTCAAACACAAATGAAGCTCATGAATCTGTGTTTAACTTGAATAATGTGAAGAAAAAAAAATAGAAGCCTGATCAGTCACTTCCAGCATTTTCTCAGCAAACTAGATTTTAAAGATAAGTGGTTGTTGATGCCCCTTAGGGCCAGATAAGACACTGGAAAATGTAGGGACCACAGCCAAAATGTCCCAGGAAATGATAAGTGGGGAGTAGTAATTTCACATGGTATGTCACCGTGGTTTTGTGCTTACAGCGGAAGCAAAGCAACGTCTCCCAACGGCCAAATGAAGGGGGGCAGGCAGCCTCTGGCTGCACCGTTTGGCACTGATAACGTTTCTCCCTGGGAAGGAGACACTGATAGATTTTCCCATGATAAAGAGAAGGTGAATGGACCAAACTAGTCACCCCAAACACTGGTGCCATTCGTGTATCTGCCATCTTTTATTTTTTTCATCACTTTACATTTTTTCCCCTAATTTTCATCCATTGTTATATTTGCATTTTGGTTATGGTTCGTTTTGGTTTATTTTTTGTTGCTGCTTTTACTTTGCTGATGTGTGGAAATAGTCATAAAAACTTCTGTGTATTCATTTGAAAGAAGATGTCACAAAGTCAAAATAATACAGAGATGTAGTGTAGTTTCCAAGAAAAAGATGTATCATTAATATATTATTATTCTTTATTGTTCATATTTTACTAGGTAAATTCTAGTTTATACATTTTTCTAATGTACTATAATAATAATGTGTTGAGGACAAGCAGCATTTAAATGGTTTTAGTAGGAGAATTTATATTTTCACAGTTTTGAGCATGTTTGCATATACATGTTTGCTGTATCTACTTTGGTTTGTGCTGTTTTCTTTTCCTGCCAGTTTCTTGAATTTTTTTTCATTGCATGAGTGAAGTTTTTTCTTTTATTCCATTTCACCCTGTTTCCTAAATCTACTTCATACTATCTCATTCATCGTTTTGTCAGAGCGAATCAATGTCGCTGTGGTTCTGCAGAGTAAACGTCGTGTTTATGCACATTTTTATTTTATTATAATATTGTGGAACAAAGTCCAAGTCAGATTGTTAATGTCCATGGGTACAATTTTCCATCCTGCAGCTGTCTCCTGATGGTGTTGCCGGTCAGATGGAGGGCCTTTCCCTAACCAACAAATACAAGAGAACGTACGTAAAGCTCTTAAAGGACCGTGGGTGGATATAGAGAAAAATATTTAGAGTGCCTTCTTTGTTTTCTTTTTTTAATTTCAGCACTTTCTATATGTGATATCAAATGGAGCACTTTAAATTTGGTGTTGCAGAGACAATTGGAGCAAAACACAGTTCAGATATTGACTCTGCTGTGAAGCATCTTGTGAGAATTTGCAGTGTGAGTGAAGTCATATCAATGCTGCTGTTTCCTCTTCAGGTCTTATGATAAGAAGGCTCCTCCAGTCAGCATGTCCAAGCTGCTGAGCCATGGTTATGTGGAGGACCCCAAAAAGTCTCCTAATGATGACGATGCCTCAAGTATGATATTAGCTTTTTTTCATCTTTATGAACAGTAGGTTTCACCCCTGTGGTGTTGGAAAACTGCAGGAATATCTTAGTCTGAGTTTCTTCTTTGCTGCACACATAAAACCTTGTTTTTCCTGAATCCTTTTTCTTCTTTTCCTTTGGGCTGCTCCCTTCAGGGGTCGCCACAGCGAATCATCTGCCTCCATTTAACCCTATCCTCTGTATCCTCCTCACCCACACCAACTATCCTCATGTCCTCCTTCACTACATCCAAGAACCTCCTCTTTGGTCTTCCTCTAGGCCTCCTTCCTGGCAGCTCTAACCTCAGCATCCTTTTACCAATGTATTCACTGTCCCTCCTCTGAACATGTCCAAACCATCTCAGTCTGGCTTCCCTGGCTTTTTCTCCTGAATCCTTTTTCCTTTGTAAAATCATTGTGTTTCAAGCTAGTAGTCACAAGTCTTCAAATATAAAAACGTGGACCCAGTAAAGATTTGTCATTTGTGTCAAATGAAATCTGAATAATTCATAACTGAAATTTCTAGTGATTGATTTTGTTTTTGCGTTTTACTGGTGCAGAGCCCTGCTGGTTAACTGCTGTGACAGGTTTCAGTGGACATCTCAGGCATTTTGTTTGCTTTACAAGTTCACGTTTGCTTTGTTTTGTTTTCCAGGTGTGACCTCAGAACAGACCAGCACCATCGCGATGGAGGATGTGGACGACCTGGAGTAGTGTGAACAGGTTGTCATCTCTTGGGAAACACTGGTTCTTGGTGTCACAAAGTCACTCTTCTCAGATTCACTCACTTCTCTTGTACAGCCACTGACTGTTAGGTTTTGTACTTATGTTTATGCAAAACGTTCTGTCCTCTCTATTTATTTGCTTTAATTTGTAAGAAGGATTCCTGCAGATTTTGTTGAGTAGATGTGTCTGTGCTTGTGGTGTTTTATTGTTACTGTATTGTCAGTCCTCCATTTGAAAGACTAAGTGTGTGCAGGGCAGGAAACTAACATTTGGGTTCTGTTAGTTTTTCCAGCTGGTTTGAGTTTTAGAACTGAAGAAGAAAAACATCGCTCAACAAAATTTCAACTTTACGTGCATTTGGCTGTTGGCTGATGTTAGTTTCCTTTCCTGGTTGTATGAAGATGGAGATGGTGAATTTAAACAGTGTTTGTGATAATGAAATGTGGTTCAAGTGACGTGAAATATTTGTTTTGGTCAAGGGCTCCTGCTTTTCTGGGATGTGAGGTTTGTGTGGTTTCAGCTCTGGGAGCAGATATGATCATTTGTTGCGACAGGAACCCTGCAGCTGTGACCACATGCCAAAGTGCATAATGATGGCCACAGCTGCTGTGCTTTGTTGGGTTAAAAAGGACCAAAAATGATTTTAGGCTGCTGCACACAGTTCACTTGTGTTCGAGTTTCTAAAATTGAGCCCATTGAGAAGAAAAATGCTTCATTTGAGATCTTGAAACACAATAAGGTGGTCAATGAACCTAAATGATGTTTACTAGTTACCACAAAATCGGGAGAACTTGAAGGTGCTGCAAATTAAATCTTCACAGCTTATTATTAAGAAGCTCATCAGTAGATTAGTAACAGTGCCAAGTCTAAATACACCAGAAGCTTGCTAATGATTTAAAAAAATAATAATAATATTAAATTGGCTTATTGTGCATGTTAAACCTCTACAGTGTTGTGCTATTGGGTTCTCCCTCAGCCCAGAACAAATGCAACAGGACATTTTAGGAAAAAGGCAGCTGCCTTCTGCAGCCTGACAGACTGAAAGTCCAGTCCAGTGTTAGTCCCTGTGAAGACTAAGACAGATGAGTTTTTAAGAAGTGAGTTATGAACATGCCAACCAAGCGGTTTTCCCTGCTCATGCAGTGTTTTGACTTTGTAGATTTAACTAGGAGAACTTAGTATTAGTGCACAGCCTGGTCACACCAAACCCTCCGTCTCATGACGTGTGTTTATCTGCACAATCTGATGGCAGGTTGTTCTGCTCAGGTGAGACATCTGGTTACTGATGCAACATTTGTCCATACAAAAACAAATTCAAAATATAAAATCCTACAGGGGCATTTGTTTGGCAAATTAAATGAAAGAGATAGGAAGGATGTGTTTGGGTGTAACATTTAGATTTAAGCTTGAGGTTTGGTCACATTCATGATGCAACAGTAACACGTGACTCTCATTTGAAAAGAATAAAATCTCTTATGAACACGTCATGTTCAACACAAACTGTCCGGATTAGGGGTCTTGGTTTTCTCAACACAATGTATTAAAGCCAGTGATGGATCATTTAAATGTATGTGGTATTAAAAAGTTTAAAGTGTTGTTCCAAAACTAGACACTTTGTGTAGTGACACTGAATTTGGCGAATGTACCATCTTTTGATATAGTTTGCTTTGAAGAACAGGTTTATTTTTTTTACAAACTGTATTTACAGTTAAAAGGTCCAAGTTTCTTCCTGTCAGTTGGTGCTGTATCAGTTTACAAACCAGTGGTGGGAACTTTCAGTGGCTTCACTTGTGAAGTACTCGGCATCTTGTTACGTGTATGTTCCTGTTTTGCTTTTTATCTGCAGGCAGTTATGGTTGATTTTAAATTTCAAATGTACTAGAGGAGGCCGAAGAAGGCAGCTTTTTAAACTGAAGATCCCTCGAGTGTTTGTGGTGAGGAGAAATCCATGTGACACAACTCAGTGTAAGATCCTGCTTTTCTTGAAGACTGCAAACAGAATTTAATTCTCATTTAAACGAATGAATAAATGGGCATGTGCATGTACACATGTACTGTTTTTATTTAACCTCATAACTGCTGTGGAAAGGAGGTTATAGACTCAGCAGGTTGAAATTACGTGCATGTCATACTCGTGTTAATCCCCCCCCTTCCCCTGCCTGTCATTACCCTACTACAATAAAAGTAAAAAGAATTTGTGTTGTTCACGACAGTGAAAATAACAAAATAGTAAAACAGTGTCCCAGTTTCAGCGAATAATCCATCCACAACAGGAAACACTGGAACTACTCTACCAAAGAAACCACCAAAACGAAAACTGCCCACAGCCTAAGCCTGAGTAATTGGGACATTGTTGAAATTTGGGTGAACTAATCCTTTAATCTGTGGACATTTAAAGGATCATACAAGTTGTGCTTTTCTTTTTTTAAATTAAAAAATTGATAAATAATAAATTAATAGTTTTAATACGAGTTATATTTATATATTTGCAATTAGAGGATTGTTTTTCTTACACATTAGTCTGCTGAAGATGTCCATTTTCCTGGACTCTTCTTCCTTTATCTTGTCCAAAATAGTCACTTGACATTTGTATTTTCTGGAAAATTCTTACAACAGCGGAGCAGGAACAAGCCAAAGGTCGGTTTTGTACTTTTCAAATAAATCAAAAGTTTAATCAATGATCAGAATAGTCACCTTGTAATATTCAGCTGTAGTTCAGGTGTTAGATATTTTGGTAGTTTCCAGTCAGCGTGTTAGTTGCTCTAATTTGAAAATCGTGGGGAAATGGACTTCAATAATTTATAGTGAAGGGCTTAATGAACGTTTACTATTATATTTTCCTGTGGGAGTCTCGTTAGGACCAGTGTGGCCTGCAGCAGTGTGTAGAGGAGAAAGCACGCGCACACGCGCACGCTCATAAACACACAGAAACACACACACACACACACACACTGGCCGCTGCTGGAGGAGGGTTGCAGCCAGTCTGCACGGAGCTGCAACCGCAACCCATGCATCGGCGGTTGATCGATTCCTGTATCGGAAAATGATCCATAGCCGCATGGTGACGTCACGCCGCTGATCGGTAATATTGGCTGGGCGGGTTGGTTGGTGGATGGGTTTCTGGGCACCGCGCGGACTCTGGGGTAGACGCGTGCACTGAAACCCCACACTGGACAAAAACAAACAAACAAAAAAAAACACAACGTTGAACAAGCTGGGACGTGTGGACGCGCACGGGAGTGTTTGCTGTTTGTTTTGTTTATTTGTCGTGAAGGCGCGTGAGAAATGTAGTAGCTGTCAGGCCGCCTGCAGGAGGAGGATGGATGCGTAACAGGACGGATCTAGCCAGCTGTGGCCTGCTTCTAACAGCAACATCTGGCCGGTGAGTCGCTCTGACAGCCGCAGCCGCTTGCCGGGTGGGCGGGCAGGCAGCTCGGCTTCTGTGAACTAGGCACGGGAACAGGGTGGGAGGATCCCCGGTCTCCGGTCCGGTGAGTCGGTGTGACCTCGTCCTTGGTTACCTGATGGTGTTTTAAATGATTGATGTGCACGTTTGACAGACAGGCTGCCCGTAACGTCAGCTGTAGGCTCAGCGCCGAAAGCTCAGACTCATGAACGTGACACGGATCTTTCTGTGCAGCGTGCATGCACACCTGCAAACGCAATGCATGTAACCTTTAAGGTAAAACTGTCTAAGCTACATTTTCAATTAAACGTCAGTGAGGGGTTAAATCCTACACGTTAGCCTCATTGGAAACATAATGATGTTAGTATTGATCCTCTTTATGAAGCAATTGATCCTATAGGGGCATAAAAAGCCACAGTCACACTCTAAGCCTCCATAGAGGGAACATTATAGTGATATGTCAGGTCATTAGAAATTCACTATGAATCCCTGCAGGGATTAAAAAGGGTTTAAAAAAAACAAAATAGCACAAAGTCTAAGGTCAAAGTGAATCCCCTCAGGATTATTGTAGCAGGTAAAACACAATATGGTTCCTGTAAACACTCTCTGACACGCTCGGACACCCCTGGGGAATGTGACAGTGATTTTCTGCTCATTGTGTCTCCCGCTTGTCCACATCCTGACCGGCTTGTAGTCCTTGTGCAGGGTCAGAGAGGGCGCTTCAGCAGCCAGCCAGCTCTGGACCATAGCGGGGAGGTGGAGGCAATGGAGGAGGGGGATGCAGAGGGGGAAGGGCCCATGGTGGTCAGAGAGGGGCCGAGCGGTCACAGCCACACACCAGACGCCAGCACCACCACCACCACCACTAACCTCCTGGCGTCTGTCAAAGAACAGGTAAGGAGGCAGAAGATGCTGCAGTCACACCCTTGTTGCCGTGTCTCTGCTTCTTTTCCCACCTTTTGGGCATTTTTGCACAAACTCATTCACCTTTTCTCTGGCCTACTTCTTCTTTGACTGCAGTCACGCTCACAAGCATCACAAGCTTTTATCTGAAGCTTTGACTGGATATAACCCATGTGTTCCGGTCACACTGGGCTAAAATAGTCCGAGGACCTCTTTGCATACAAATGCATCAGATTTAAAGAGATGAAGTTCCTCCAGAGAGAGGTGGATTTAGAAATGTTTAAATGGGTGGGTCAGGTTTGGGCACAGATTATGAAGAATGCTATTAATAAATAGCTGCTGTTTGTCTCCCTAAATAGCCCACAGCCATGAATAGACATAGATAAGACCAGGCTTCCCTATCTTCCAACATCCAAACTAAATGACTACAGGGCTTACGTGAGATGAGTTTGTATATAAACTTATAGGTGTTTTTAGCTTGTTTATCACACCTTTCACCTACAGTTCTTGTCTTCATGGCTGTGTCGGAGTTGAAGTGACTCTTTATAAACTCAGCTTCAATATTTCATTTTCGTTCGTATCATTTCCTTGTTGCCGTCCCCTCTAATGCTGCTCATTTTGCTGCTCGTGACGGGTTTTGCCACTTGTCTCTGGTTGTAATGAAATTCAATTAATGTCACAGGAAGCACCGACACGTTTTGATTTGAGTGTTAAACGGTGATACGCATCAACACTCAGACACTCAGTTTTTCCTGTCGCTAAAGTTGCTGCTGACACTAAAAAATGTGAGCTCTATGTTACATAGGGGAAAAACCACAACAGTTGCAGCTGCAGTGTGATCGCAGCCTCTGTCTCTCCATCTGTCTCCCTTACCCACAGTTATTTTTATACTGCTCTCTATCCCGTCAACCAGGGTGTCAGTCTGTTTCCCTGCTCTTAATTATGCCTGGGCAGTGGCCATGTTCTCAACTTAGTCCCCTGGTGTGAGACTCTGAATCAGCCACACTGCTATTAGTCTGCCTGAGGGCTTATGATGTCCAAGAAAAGGGAATCAGCCTTTTTCCTTCTAATCTGCAATTTCTTTGGCGATGGCAGATAAAAATGTGTGCTGCTGGCTGCTCTTAAATCCCCAGTGAAGTGAAGTTGAGGAAAAGGCAGTTTCGTCGTTCTTGATGTTGCCTTGGTTTTTGTTAAACACAGCACGAGCAGCTTTGTCACAACTCGATCATATTTAGTGCCTCAAAAGCGCCGCTTGAGGCTGGAAGCTCATTCGTTTCACACGAGAGACTGACTGCTGCATCATTTTCCTGCAGATGTTTTCTCTTGCTGTACACGAGTCGCATGTGTTGTTTCTGCTGTTTGTGTTGCCTTCATGAAAACGTTCACATTCGCAGTGAAAATTGATGCTGCGTTCTTTTATCTTTTTGTGCCAAAACTAATGTGAGTCTAATGAGCAGAACACAGAGAGAGCTATAGTAATGGACACTAGATCAGTTTGGAGTTAATGTTTTTCCATTGGACGTTCAGTGAACTTAGTTTGTAGTAACGGTAAAGTTGTCTGTGATGTTATTGTTGTGTCAGAAACTGTCCACAAAGAGTGAACCAGTGAGTGAGGGAATGAAATAATGTCAAAAATGCTGGTTTGCATCGTGCAGCCGTGTCCGTATGCTTCAGTCTAAAAAGGGCATCTGTTTCCATGGTTTTGACCTCTGTGGGGCTGCTCATATTTGGAGAGTTGTCGAGGTCAAATGTCACATATTACTAACAAACCGCAGGACCAGAAAACATTTATAGGTGTTGTTTTGTAAATGATGAATGATCTGATATGTGGTTTAGTTATGAAGCCAGTGAGCCGTAATGTGTCTGCTTCAGAGGGCTGATTTTTTTTTAATTTTTTTTATTTTGATCCCATTAATCATGTGGTGCATGTTGATAAGAGGATGACGAGGGGTGGATGATTAGCAGATAACAAAGTACAAAAAAAAAACACCCTCCAACAATCAGCAATACTAAATTCTAAAGTTGCTAGAGAGCAAACCTTTTATCGTGAAGCTCGTCTCAAACTGTCAAACAGGCTGTGACCAGAAAATATAATCAAGTTGCTTTACCTTTCTGTGCTGGAATGCAGGCAGCTGCTCTGCTGAAGCGTCAAATCTACCGCCTACAGTTCCTCCACAGAAATGTCAAATTAGACGTGCTAAATGGAGCACATCAGTTATTGCCTTCCATTGTGTTCAGGGCCTGATGCTTTTCCACTTTGCTCTCATTTAGCCCATTAAAAGTAGGAGAGTGATAGACGTGGGCAGCGAAATGCCAGAGCTTAAGATGTGGCAACTTGGAAACCTAAACCCAACTGGGTGTCGCTGCAGACTTTAATTTAGTCACCTCCTTAGCAAACTCTGGAGAGATTGATCAGATGTTGAGACAACCGCCTGTAGCAACTTTGCTTCAAAATGAAAGATGAGACGTCTGTAGATGTTATCACCGTTGTTCTGTGAGCTCAAGACTGAGATGTGTCTGATATCAGAGCTGGTTAGTTTACTGGGCTGTCATAATATCAGTGTCTATCAAGTCGAAGTGCTGCGTTAAAAGAGTTTGAATTGACATTGAACGTGACCTCCAGCTGCACATCAACATTCTTGCTCAGTAGCTTTGGTCATCAATGATCCCCCCCCCCCAAAAAAAAAGTTCTTTAAGTGCACAGACTCCTCAGACACTGTGGTCTGAAGTATCTGGAACGCCTCATTAAAGAAGCAGTAAAGCTGATATCAGTCCAGTTTTTTCCTAGTTGGAAAACATATTCCTTTGTGTTTGTTTGGAGAAATATGGCACAAAATGTGACTTTTTTATGCTGTTTGTCATTCATTGCATGTATTGAAACATTTGATATCTTTTTTTCTTCATGTTTGTAGTGACTGTCCCAACAGTGGTTTTTGTCAATAAGCAACAATAGCATCTCACAGTAACAACACTTTTCTCATAGGTCATTTTTGTGCAGTCAGGGGTAACAAAGCAACTTTATCGCTAATGTGTATAAAATATAGGAGATCTTGTCTGCCAGAATGTTATCAGATATTCCCCTGGATGGTTAGTTTGTTCCCACTGGCCAAGAGTGGCAGCGTGTTGTTGTGCAGCGTAGCTCCCAGGTGTAAAGGCAGGGTCCCGCTGTGACGCATGGTGCTGCTGCAGAAGAACATGCATGCTCAGCAAAACCCGACCCTGGATGGAGGGGGAGGGCACAAATGCAATAAAACAACAACAACTGGGCCACGTCCGTGCTCTCCACGCTCGGATTGATTTCAGTGACTTAGAGCCAGAAATGCAATGTTCGTTGTCAGAGCGTATTTTCCAAACAGTCGATCTTAATGTGTCTGAGTGATGGAGCTGTGTGGATGTTTTTCCTGCAAAAGGTTTGCCTTCTCTGAGCTGCAGGGTCACGGTCTGAGTCTGTGGGTTAAACCAGCTCTGTCAATCCAGTTATGTCACTGTATGGCGCTGCCCTGCCCCTGATGAGATCTCAGCACAGGACCGGTGCAGCTTGACGTCCCCCTGGATGTGAATGCGTGCTCTCTGTCATAGCTTTAGAAAGGCAGAGCTTATGATGGCCTGCCTTGTTGACTGCAGATCACAGATGCCTGAGGTTGTGTGTCATGTTAGTAGTCTGCAGCACAGTGACTGTAGCAGAGGAGGAAACTGATTCCTCTTCATTCACAGCTGCGGTGGATTGTCCCGAAATCAAAGAGGAACCACCCTCGGATACGGTTTCAGAGCTACTCATCTGTGATGAGTTGCATTTCCAGCTGTTATTTACTCTTAGTTAACCTACTTTGCCTGCACCTGCCTCATCTACTTAGTGACCTCCAGCATTTCCCAGAATACCTCTTGACAGCCTTCAGAGAACTTGTTGCTTTTCATCCAAGGTGGGTGTTTGGGCGTATAAAGAGAATGAAAGTGTTTTAATCCATCTATGGGTCACGTGTAGGTGGAGAGAGCGAGTGCAATGGTAAAACAAAAGCAGCATATGCATCATTCTGGTTTATTAAGGCTGCTGTGGGTGTAGCAACCAGTGTCTCTGTTTTCTCTCAGATGATTTCTCCCTGTATGGCTGTTGAGAGTCATTGGAAAATGCTGCCTTGAGAAAAAGTCATTAAAAAAAGTCATTTTGTCACTGACAGGACAAGAGAAATGATTCCCTGAGTAGCAAAATAGGCCTGAAAATGTTAAGCTCCTTTTTTTTAACGGTGTTTAAGGGTGAATTCTCACTTTAAACTGGTGAGTTACAGCCTCAGCAGCAAGGACTGCAGCAGCAGAACTAGGCCGAACATTTCACGGGAATCAGATGCAGTCTGGATAAACCAGACTGCCAGGCTAGGATTGGACACGGCAAGAAGGAATGAGACACAGAGGTCTGTGGTTGGTGTCACTTGAGCAGAGAGAGAAAAACACTTTGTGACAGTGCACAATAAGCTGTGCAGAATCGTCTGGTAGCCCCCAGCTGGTACGAGACATCGCTGGCATGGCTTCGCATCGGCCTGGCAGGGCAAGGCGCGTTTCCAGACATCATGAGGTGACGAGCGCGGGGCACCGACGTGGCTCCGTTTGTCCCTCGAGGCGTGCCGTAACGTGGTCAGGCTGAAACAAGGAGGGCTGTATGTTGCCGTCCTGTCTCTGTGCTGCTCTGAAGTGATGTAAGGAGAAGCAGGAGCGGAGGACGGTGGAGTCAGCACTGACACAGTGACAGCTTGCAGCATGTTGAAGCACCATGGTGTCTAAATTCTGCATTGTTTTGTTCCCTTAAGTGGTGAATATTCCAGTAATACATCCGTCACCGTTGTTCATTTTTTGTATTTTATGCAATTGTGTTTTCTTTCATGTATTTTTTTTATCTCAGTAGTACATTTACTAGTATCTTCTTACATGCAGTTTTATTTTATTCACTGGTACTTCTCATCACCTTAAACACTAATTCACTAAATCACCTTTAATGCTGAGTGTGGACGCTTGTGTGTTTCACATCCATGATTCTGCAAAACAGTTGTCTTGTTTTTCATTGGGATGTTTGTAGTTTCTCACAGGCTTTTGTGTTGCACCAAGTTTCCTGTGTCATTCAGCTTTTAAAGTGAGTGAAGTGCTTCAAGACACTTAGAAAATATCTTGACATCACACTGGAAACATGTCAAAGCCATAATATACGTTAAACGAAAACTTGCTGTTTGAATTATGTAACTCTTGTCTCAGAATGAGTCTTTTTCTGCAGTTGCACAATTAATTCAACGTTTTACGATAGTTTGGGCAGATGCCTTGGAGCCCTGTCAGCCCTATAGGCGGACAAACATCTCTCCAATTAACTCAGAATAATTGCTGCAGAAAAATCAACACTTATTAGCACAGAAAAATTAGCTGTGTGTGTATGCAGTTTCCTGATGGGAACCATTAAAGTTTCATGGAGTGTAAGCTAAAGTGCTAATGTATAGACACTTTGTTGTTTGATCTTCTCTAGTTGTCAGGTTATGTCTGAAGTAATGTGCTATTTAAAAAAAAAAAAAAAAAAAAAAGTTCATTTTGTTTTTAGGACGCAGTCGTTGCCTCTGAAATCGGGTCAGTTTACTGTGTTTTTGCCGTCAGCTGCTGCTGTAGCGTGCAGACGTTTTTGCTCTGTAGTGCATGAGACACAAGCAAATAACCAACATTAAGAGCCCATTAACTTAAGGCATCTCACTAAAGAGACGTGTCAAAGCTCAGTGCGTAACATGGCGAGAGCTGACCCAAATACAGAGCAGCTTTTATCCACAGACATAAACAGATGAAAAGCTGTGAGTGTGGCTTTAAGTGTCTTTTGTCGTTTTTGAAGGATTATCATGTGAAGGACTCTCACCCTGCTGTAAAAATGGAAATGGACAGAAACAGGCTGTGTTTGTTAGTATAGGCATTATCAGTGTTAGTAACGTTAATCACTCTATCCCAGTTTTAACATCTGGCTGAAACAGCTGGATCAGTACTGGTATGACCTGGGCCAGGAGCTGATCCTGGTGCCAGGGGGGGACCAGTCCCACTCCCATGACCTCAGGCTCACACTGTCTGACTCGACATCCTGGATAAACTGGTCTGAGCTTTTCAGTCCAGGTGTCGTCAAGAGGCTGAGATGATAGTTGACATTGTCAGAATCAGGTATGAAATGAGCTGAAACAGTGACGTTAATGTCATCACCTTTGAGTCACACCCATGAAAAATGTCCAATCACCTCCAGAGTGGGTCCCTCATCGCTCTCTCTGACTCTGTGAGATCACCCTGAGGCAGCTGGCTGACGCAGCTATAGATCTTCAGGATAAGTGTATTTTTCATCAGGACCTCAAGGTTGAAGGTGTCCTAGATGGCCCTACCTGTTCACCTCATTGACTTAGACTGAGCTGCTTTGTCAAAAATGGATCATTTTGCCGTCCACGCTCCAGTAAGATGTCTGGCTTTTACTCCTGCTCGTCACTGATTCATTAGTCTGTGAATTTAAACTCAGCTTCTCCACGTCCCTGTGGTGTGGCACAGTCGCTGACACCGCACGTCCTGATGGATCTTTGTAGCTGCCACCTTCATCTTTCTCTGCCTCCTTTCTCTCCACATTGCCAGGTATTTCTTGAAAATGAGTTTGACCAAAATCCCCTTGCAACAGCCTCCCTTTGAGCAGCCCTGACCCACACACACTTTAATTCCATACCTCCTGCCATACAGGTGTCCTGTAAATCCTAATGCTGCTTTGTCAGTACTGGCTCCTTCCTCACCTGCAGTTCGTGCACTAAGCCCAGCTGCCCGAGGACAGGGGATCTCTCTTTGAATTGCCTTTCCTCAGGTTTTCTTTTTCATCCAGAGTCCGGGCCGGGTCAGGAACTGCTACAGAAACCAATTAGCAATTATGTCATGCTAAGCCAGTGATAATAAACTTTAATTAAACTGAAACCCAATTAATTAATCTCTTCTTTTAGACCATAGACACTCATTGTAGTCTGTTCCTGGTTGGGTCCGTCAGGATTTCTAAATAAATGCTGTTCAAAGCTGTTTTCTAGCACTTTAAGCTGTTTGACAGTTTATGTTTAATAATAGTAATTTAGTAACGTTTGCTTCTACATGTAACTGACCATGGCTCTACGATGTCTATATGAAAAGTTATATGAGTTATGTTGAATCAGCTTCTGCAGAAAGGGCTTAAAATATTTCTCCGGTTTGTGTGTGTGTGTCATTTTAATACACACACTCTGTCTGTTTGGAAAGATGTCAAAAAAAAAATACAAATGTTCAAATTCAGTGAAGGTAATTGGAGGGAAACTGCAGTGACACTGAACTACAACCTGTTAAAGCACATCAAGCTGACTAACGTCGTCAGACCCCTCTCTGTGCTCAGGTTTCCTGAATCACAGCAAGGTTTTCTTGGAAGATGCCAGGTTGTTTTATATTTAGATGTTATTTGCAGACAGCTAATTCTCCAGTGAACCCCTGTGCTGACAGTAGCTGTGCTTCCTAGAAGGTTTATGAAGCAGCTGCGAAGCCTCTGTGTTATGTAACAAAATACAAAAGAGGGCGCGCCAAAACCACCAGCCATCCAGCCACAGTCGGCCAACATCTGCTCCACTTTCACACCCTTGGGCAAGGCATTGGGTCACTACCAGCTCTTTGGGTTTTTAATAAGACGTTTGCCAAGAGTATGCTCTGATGGCTCAGTGTGTGTTGAGGCACATATCATTTCTGTCTCTAATCACATTTTGGTGGAGTGATGTGTAATTACGTTATGCCCTGAGAAGACATTTGACCTGTTACCAGTGATTCTTTTAAATCCTAGAGAACTAAGCCAAAAAAACAAAAAAAAAAAATAAAAAGCATCTCATTCTTATTAACCTGCACAATCGTTTGCCCTTTGTTTATTCTGTGGTTCCACCTGAACAGAGAAACCAAGCCCAGAGGAGCAGGCAGGCTTTAAACACTTACACTGCATAAAATCTGATTATCTTAGCTCAAGGCCTTAAAAGGTTTTGAATTTTGTGATGCTCTTAAATTTCCAGAGAAAATGAGGTTAGTCATGCAGACAGAAGGTGCAATGTGTCTGATACAGCATTTGATTTAAACTGCCACGAGTAGTCCTATAAATAAATATATATATTATAAATATTTCACCACATAGATAGACCCAAAGCTTCTATTGCGTTTTAAATATTTAGACCTTAGACGTATTAATGTGAAGATTTGGTTTCAGTTATGTAAAACCAGTAGCTATCCAGCTTTAAATGTGTTTTAAATAGTCTCATGAAGACATGACTTAGCGTGCACAGAAAAATCAAAACAAGTGTTGGGGTCATAGCTGCTTGCTCTCTGTGGTAAGTTGCGGTCTGGAAAACTAGTCGTGTATCATTGCTCAGTCTTCTTTGCTTTGTACTGACATCCTTAAAACGTGTGTAATCACAGTACTTGAAGTGAAGGCAATTAAAAGGTCCAGGGCACAGTTTTATTATTTTGTCTTGGATCCCCAGTAACAGGTTTATTAAAAAAAGCTGCAGTCTGTAGTCGCAGCCGGTGAGAAATGAGTCAAGTCATGCAGACAGAATACAAATAGGGTTTTAGGTTTAATTCTAACTGGCATCAAATAGGTCTTAAAAGGAGGCTTAAACTGCTGTGGCTTGGTGGATAATTGTAAATGTTTTTCTGTAGGAGCTCCAGTTTGAGCGGCTGACTCGGGAACTGGAGGAGGAGCGGCAGATTGTGGCGAGCCAACTAGAGAGGTGCATGCTGGGAGCGGAGTCACCTGCGGGAGACAGTAGCAGGTAGACCTGACGTTGTAATCCCCAACTCTGTGTAGGATTTAGTTAACTCTTCAAAAAAAAAAAAAAAAAAGTAACTCTTGAAATGCCCTAAAAACATAATTGCTCTTTGGATTACAGCAGACTCCTCTGTCAAACCACATATTGCTGATATTTGTCATCATGAGGAATGATGTTCAGCTAGTTTACAGTCTCATTGTGCCGTCACAACCTGAATTCATCACCGAACACAAACAGCAACCATAAGAAAACCAGAGAATTTAGTGCTGAGCCACAGACTGTGTGCATGAGGAGAGATGTAATGAGGCTGCTGCTCAAAACGCCAGACGTGTTGAATATCAGTGGTCAAATAAACATTCAGTGTGAGTATAACCTGATGTCGGACCGACACACAGCTGCAGATGAAATAAATGTAATAGTGTCCTTTTACTTTTGGACCGTTAACGTTAGAAGGGCTGTATCTCTCACACAGTTCTCTCCATATTAATGTAAATCTGCTCAAATTAATCTGAGACCTGACACTTTAATCTAGTATCCATTATTTGATTTCAGATTAAATGTGCTGAGCCTGAAGAAAAATAATGTGTAACTGTCCGAATACTTGCTGCCGTCGGGGTGTGTGTTATCAGCAGAAAGGATTTGTTTGCAGCTGCAGGTGTTTTCTTTGCTCCGATAACACGGAGCAGTGCTGCGGTTCAGGTTATGTAACATGTCGGATCCCCGGCTCGGGTCAAGAGATTCATTATTTAATCTGTAAACTGAAATAACAGAAGCTTCATGTCCCAGAAGTTTCTCATAGACTGAAAGTGAAGGAATGTTTATATTATTTATTTCAATGGAAACACATTTTCATTTCCTCCCCCTGGTGTGATTGAATTTTGATTTGATTCGTCTCTTTCTTTCTTTCTCCTTTTGCTGAAGCTCATCTGAGAAGTCATTTGCGTGGAGATCTGCAGGTATGATGTTTTTTTCTTTTAACTTTCCATGTTTAATTATAAAAATCTCTTTTTGAAAAGACAAGGTTAATGAAGGGCTGCTTCAAATTTCAAAAGCAAAAATTTGAAGTGTAAACAAAAGCAGCTTGAAAAGCAAATATATTCATTCAAGGCCTGTAGTTTTTTTTTTTTCTCATATGTTTGAAATGGTGAACACTAGAAAATTGACAGAATGCAGCACTGACTGGTCAAACAAAGCAAAACAGTGTTTCTACCAGTAAATAAATAAATATATATATATATATATATATATATATATATATGGGCTTTGAATTGGATCCATTTACTGTTCTGTCATAGATCCATCTCCTCTGTTTCCTGACTTCGTCTTCACTGTCTGATTTCTAATAAAACAAAAGTAATGTCATAAAATGCTGCATTCTTGTGTGTCAAAGAATCGATACCTTTCATTCCTTCCATTAAGAGGCTCCTGCCTACAGAAGTGATGCTTTTAAATTGTTTTCATAGACCCCGGCACCCTGTGCTTTGTTTTGAAATTCACACTTGTAGGGAAATGTATTGTTTTTCAGGCCCTCCAATATCTGAATGTGCCAATAAACGTGGGATTAACAGTCTCTGCAGGAGCTGCAGTACATTTCTAACTGTATGACAGATGCTTCGGCAGGTGGGGAGTCACAGGGCGGAGCCATGGAGGCGTCTGGTCGTCACCTGGAGGCAGAGGACGGGCTCTACCTGCCTGAACCGGACCGTGTCTCCCTGCATGACAGTGAGGGTCTGTTAAATGTACACAGCACGTGGTCAGAACAAACCTTTTCAGCACCTGCAAGATTAAAATGTGCAAAGCAGAGTCTGGAGAAAAAGAAAGCAGCCTTACAAACACGCTGCTTCCTTATCTGCTGGACTTCCTGCCATGTTTAGATCCAACACAAACAAGGTGTGAAATCTGAACTTTAGACTTGTCCTCAGGTCTCACGTCTAAAACATTTAAACTGAGAAAAATACTCTTTTTTATGACAGAACAATGAATGTCAGAAAAAGAACCAGACCAGCAACTGAGGAACTATAACTCTCCCCCTGTCAGTACTTTACGTCTTCATGCCACCGTCATCATCGATTCTTAACTGCACGTCTGATTTATGTTAAACGCTAAAGCCAAAATATAAAAATCTCTTAATTATGTGCTCAGATCAGTTTAAATCACCCAAGACTCTAACGTCTGTCTCTACTTTGTTCTTATTTTTACCTGACGAGTTTCACACACATTCACACCTGGGAGCTCTGCAGTGCGCCGTCACTGGAGCGGTTGACGTTTCAGTACATTAGCCTCCTCGAAGCTCGTGTCAGACTGCACAGAACAGTGTGTGCAGGAGAGTTCATCTTTATGGACACTTCTTTGAACATATTAAAGATGTAACAGCTTCTAAAATGCTTAAATCTGATTGTCTGAGCTCTGCATTACACCTAAAAGCCCGAGCTGAGTTTTTTCCAACACTTTTCAACTATCTCGCAACTAAGTCGCTGTTTGAAATGTTAAAAACCAACTTGCCTTTGGTACAGTTTATGTTGCAAACAGTTGGAGTGGTCTGATAGTATAAAAATATCACCCACATAATTCCCCCTTCCTCCTCCTGCAGGAGAAAGTAGGCCAGTGTTATTGAAGCAGTGCAGCATGGAGGCTTAATATCCATATGTATTTATACGCACGATGAGAGTTAAGTGACATGATATGCAGATTTTACCTGCAGTGACAGCAGATGTGATGACGGTTGCATTGATGAGTTCGATCACACCTCAGGCTGTTTCAGAAGAAGCCCTGAGTGGCCTTAATAATGAGTGTGCAGTGTTTCTGCTCCCTCTGATCTCTCTCTCTCTCTCTCTCTCTCTCTTCTCAGGCTCGGGAGGCCACTCGGCCCAGATGACCTCGTATTCAGACAGCGGCTACCAGGACAGCAGCGTTAGTTATTACAGCAACCAGAACGTGGTGCGTTCAGAGCCCCGGCCATCGATTTCAAGAAGCCCCAGAGCTGAGGGTCAGGCCTCAGGCCAGGTAGACTGATCTCAACTAAACAGAGCTCAGTGGAATTTCTTTTATTTATTTTTCTGGCTTGTTTTGGTCAGAGGCATGTTGTGTCTATATGAAGATGGCTGCTCAACCTCCCTAAATAGCAATTATCCAATCACAGATTATATTATTGAACAATGTAACATTAGCTTTGAGAGTTTTAGGGATTTCTGATCCATGCTGGTTCAAAAGACGAGGTTCAAAGATCATTCCTAACCCTGAAATGATGATTTTACCACAAGGTCAAATTAGTAGCTGTCTTTATGAAATTATATTTAAAATAGATTAGAAGTGCCTTAAATTACTGAGGGACTCAAATGGTAAACACCTATAGGCTGAAGATGACTGGGCAAACTGCAGAGGCTGATGAAGCCCATATAGCATTAGCAGAAGCTCCAGCATAGCCATGTAAATGAGCCTTAACTGTTTTCTGAAATAAATCACAATTTACTCCCCACACGTGACTATTTTTCAGACTCTGTTGCCTGAATTTGTTTTTTTTTTTTTTTTTTTTTTTGCTGTGCACAATAATCTTCACCCTGAGAGTAATGACAGTGGCTGAATAATCAGCGGGTGATGAAAAACATCAACTAAACGCTTCCAATCAAATCGAGTCTTACCTTAAACTCAGACTCGGAGGCTGATCAGCTGCTTTCATTGTGGCTAATAATCTCACCCTCCTTCCAGGACAGTAAATGCAGGAAAGACAGATAATGGTGAGCCCATTTGAATTTTCTCCCGATTTATTCCAAACCCATCAGCCTCACTGGATGGGTTTACATGTCTGGGCTCTTAATTTTCCTTCAAGGCATTTGAAGCTTTGATGGATTAAGGCAGCACACATGCACTTGGCTGACTCTGTAATTGAGAGACATTTGGTAATAAGGAGGAAAAGTATATATTTGTCACCAAAAATATGAAATATTTTCTCAAGTCTTCCCCTGAAATGGAATATATTCACTTGGACGTTAATTCAAAGGCGTGCATGCTCAGTTACTTGGACAAATAAAAAATATAATGATGCCCCTCATGAGACATGATACTTCACTGTGCCTCAGAGTGCTGTGTTACTGGTAATTGGTGAGGATATTTGCAGATGTGCAGCGTGTAATGTTCATTTTCAGATATTTTTTCCAGTGTTGAAGTGATTAATTAAACAGTTATGGATATTATGCTTGACATTTTTGTTGTTTAGAGCCTGGAGAGCACATTGACGCCAGGAATCTAGTGAATACTAATTAAAAATGAGGCAAATGTTAGTAAATGTCACTTACTCTAATAATAGCCTTAAAAGACCCTTGAGATATTTAAAATTTATTTTTGCAAAGTTTGGAGCGGAAACTGTTCGGCTGTCATGTCACAAAATAAGTGTAAGAATTTCTATTTCTAAATAATATATTTTAAAGATGTTAGCTTTATTTATATATATATATATATATATATATACACTACATCGTCATGAGAGTTTGCTTCCAATTATATTTTTCTAGACATTATACACACGTTTGTGTTCATTAAAAATTTAGAGCTGTAGGAAAAAGGGCATTTTAAGCAGCTTTAATGAAAACTTCTAGCTGCGATGTTTCTCCCATGCTCTTCCCAGGCATCCAGCCGGGTGCTGCGGCGGATGGCCTCCCTCCCCTCCAGGAGCCAGTCTCCTGGCTGTGGCACTGCCGGCCCCGTCTCACCCTCCCGCATCTCCCTGAGAACATCCCAAGGCAGCACCTACGACTCACCCATCCTCTCTGAGCCCAAACCTCTGGCTGCTGTCTTCCCCGGCACCACCATGCCACCTTCCTGCCCATCCCCGACCTCCCCGACCGACGGCACACAGGCCTTGGGTGGTGGAGGAGGTGGGGTGCTCGGAGGAGGAGGTGGGCGGCTGGGCTCCACCCTCTCTCTGGTCGAAGGAAGGGGTCTGACGGGGTCACCGCTGCGTTCGGGGATGACGGCGGTGCCGCAGCACTACGGCTCCACTCTGCCCAGGCAGAGCCAGCCGCTGGCCTACGGGGCTGATCCATACGGCCTGTACCAGAGGAGCGCCCTGCCCCGCCCTGACAGCCTCATAGGTCAGTACGACTTCTAATTAGAAATCTGTCTGTTGGCTCAGGTGTGGTCACATTAGCTGGAAGGCTCACAGAAAAAGGATGTGGTTACAGTACAAAATGTGGCACTGGTGCTAGTGTGTCTGCGCCTTGGAGAAAAGTTTGACACTTTGGGAAACACTTTTTGGAACTACAAGAGTTAGACCAGGACGAGGATACCCCCATTGTTAGTACACTACATGCAGGTACTACCAGCAGCTGGTTAGCTCACCGTGTCACTGGAAACATCCTGGCCTGCCTTTTGTTTTGTAATGGTGGTTTGACATTATACTGCACACGGACATGAAAGGCATAGCGGTGCATTCTGCAGCCCTGCTGGGTGAGCAACCTGCAGTGCTGCGGTAAAGGAAGAACTGACTGTGTGTAACCAAGTGTGTGTGAGATGTTTTCAGCAAACGGTCTCCCTGTAAATAAACAAAGCCACGCTCCACAGCCTGTGTTGATTTAATAAGCTTCCCTTGTCCAGGGAAAGTTGACTGAGCAGTGCTGATTTAATACTGTAGCATGCAACACTTTTACTGAGCTGATAGTCTGCAGAGTTTCCTGTATCTCTCTGACGCAGTGAGAATCATTAAATAAAGCTGCATGTTGAACGAAATAACTTTGAGGCAAACTGCAAGCTCTGCAGGTGATTTTATCTGGTGTTCAGGCTTAGGCAGCTCATTTCATGGTGTTTTTAGTTGAATTATCTTACAGCACTTACAGATAATGCTGCTGGCTTTGATAAAATGTTATTTGATGCATGCCAGTAAGAAAAATAAGGAACGTAATCTTCGAGAGGGAGGATTTCACTTGTAACAGGTGTTTTGATCTCAGACTTTATTTTAATCTGGTGGCTGGTTGTGATTAATGTGCAGCACTATTGAAAAGAAGCGGGCCAGAAAAATACATCTACAGTGTGTATGAGCACAGAACAGGGAATCACAGTTGCCTGGTTTAAAGTGCCTTCACTAGAATTTCTCTCTCAGCAAACTGATGGCTGGGAGAACAAACCACATTAAGTATCTACTGGTGTGAGTGTGAGACCAGTAAGCAGGAGTCCAGTTAGACAGCATGAGTAGTGTTTCATGCAGCTGAGTCATTAGTTCGTAACGATGTTACTCAGAAATGAGTTTGAGTTAATTGATTAAATACAGGAAAGTGCACACATGCAGTACTTTTCACAGTAGGAGCTGCTGAATACTACATCGAAGACCTAAAAAACTTCGTAACGACGCTAAACTTATGGGAAATAAAGATTAGAGTTGTCTCCCTCAGCTCGTTCTCTTCTTAAACGGTCATTGACAGCTTTCACTGTGCACCCTGCTCTGTAGCTGCTGGAGGATTTACTGTCAGACTGCTGCAGCGACACAGATTTATTCCTCCGTCCTGCCCTCTGTCACTTTGCTAAGCCATTTTCACTGACCCATATAAGGGTGTTTCTATCACAAAACCTCTGGAGCATCAGCATGTGATTATCAGCTGACAGCACAGGAAGTGTTTATTATGCTGTGATCAGTGTCCCTGCTTACATTTAGCCAAGGCTCCATGTTTGTTTTTGGCACAGTGTGTGTGCACCGAGTGTTTGTGTGGATGTCAGTGATGTGTATTTGTGTTCTGCACCTTTAGTGTTGTCTTGTTTATGCGTGTGTGGAAATATAAGGGTTGGTGGGTTGTGTGTTTGCCTTCTATTCTCTAGCTGAGTGATTTTCATCCTGCGCTGCTGCTAAGTGGCCTAATATGCCGCCTAAGTCCTTATTCCCAGTTATCCTGCAGATCCATCATAATCCCAGATTACGTGAGGGAGATAAGCATTAGATGGACATACAAGATTAGGCTATTACTGATCACTGGTGCTTGTAGCTTAGGTAGTGAAACCTGGTGAGTGGCCAAAACATGAACATAAGATGTGACATGTTTGTTTTTTCGTGGAACTGATGGAGTCGACTGCTTCGTCTCGATGACAGGAAAGAGCTGCACTTAGCATCAGATCCTGCTGTGTTTGTGTGACAGTCACAGAGGGATACTGAGGCTGTGGAGAGAATTACCAGTTGCTTTAAAATATCAGCACCCGAACATTGGGATATGTTGCAATTGAAAACTAGTTAGCTGAGAAATGTAAAGAGTTGAGGAAGAACGAATGGCAAGGTAACAGCTGAAACAGGTTCTGGCTTAAAGCTAATGAATAAACTGTTGAATAGTCAGCTGAAAGCAGTAAATAACAAACCACAGGTCATGAACACGACACGGTGAGTTTTCCTAAAGGTGATGAATCAGAAGAAACATTTGAAATCCTTCAACTGGATTAATGGTTAATAAAGAGAGTCAGAAGTTGTGGTTAGTTTAGAAAATAGGCTGAAAACCATCCACTCAGCAGTGGGTCAAACCTCTTGCACACATAGTAATGGTTCTGTTTGATTCTGGCACATTTCAAGTATTTCAAGCAAGGTCACAGCTTTGATTTGTGTCCTTCGTGCTGAAGAGCTCTTAAGAAAGCCAGAGATCCGATTTAACGAGACTGTCACAATAAGTGCGCGTTGTTTTTCTACAGGAACGTTCTGCGCAATAATAAACCAGAGCTTCCGTCTCATTCACAAAGAAATCTATGTAAATTAAGAGAGAGAACCGCAGAAGCAAAGAGCTGCTTCATGAGCTGCTTCAGCTGTTGGACTGATCCACCAAGGCTGCCCCCTCGTGCCCTAAAGCCTCTTTATAATTGGTGCGCTCTCTGAACTGATCTGCTCTGAGATTGGAGGAGGGAGGAAGCCTCTGATCTGCTTGTTTGAGTTGCTGATGATGGCGCCTGCAGCTGATTTTTGAATGACCAATCTTCATGCGTTTTGTAAGTGGAACTAGAGTCGGGATGAGTTGGCGTTATGAAATATGGTGCTGATTTGCATGGCCTCACCTAGAGATGACAAACATGTGGGCCAAATAATGGGATGTAAATGTGATTTATGTATATCCATGACGAGCAGAAAGAGGCTCCACTCTGTGGTTACTGATGTTGTGCAGCCTCCTTTTTATTCTGCGCTTAGTGAATTAAGGTTCATCACACCAGTGACCAGGCTCATCATCACCTCTGCTCAATATGTTATATCAATATCAATATGTTACCTACCATGCGATTCCAAAACAAACCTCTACCTCATTTTCTATGTTAATGTCTGTTTCCTTTCTATTCTGTTGGGAAAAGGCTGTGTAAACATTTGTTTACTCACTTGTTTGGCTGCAGGGCTTCACAGCTCGTACGCGGGTCACGTCGGGCAGATAGATCCAGAGCTGAGGGCCGCCTTGTCCCCAGACTGCCACATGACGCCGGTTTTTGACGATCGCTCCTTCCACAGCCCCCTGTACCACAGCCCCACTCACGACCCCCAGGCCTCCCTCTACAGGACGAGTACAGGTACTGCGCCACAATGTTCTGATTTTATAACCACACACCTCCCATCCTTCCCTTTTAGCATTAAAGTGGCTGGAAAACACCAATTATGCCTGGTTTGGGGGGGAAAAAAACCAAAAGATAACTTTAAAAAATGTGAATTAGACAGTAATAGTAGACAAACCAGGATAAATACTAAGAAGTACTAGTGGTAAAGTAGGACTTGTGGTTTTGGACTAAAGCATTTTAAATGACTGTGCAGATTCTCTCTCATGAGTTTAAGCTGCTGTATTATCATCACAGAGAATTACTGAGCCGGCCCAGTTTTCCACAGTGGTGTCCCCCCTCAGGAGCCCAGTCCCCAGGTTGAGAAGTTCGTTTTCTCATCTGCTCAGAAGATTATTTCTCTAAAATCTGTGGCGGAAATCATGGTTTACAGGCACAGGAACTGTTATTGTCATTATTGCTCCCTGAGGTCAGAACTTAATTAGGCTGAAACCTTTCATGTACTCTGCTGCTTCTTAATTGAAGCCCTTGCAGAATGATTTAAAGCTAAAAGCTCTGCGGAGTTAGATAGTGGAGGATCTAAGGAGCCATTTTAGTTTTGTTTAGTCAAGATTTAAACAAGTTTGGCCAGAGACACAGCTCGCTGCTCTTGGACTAACTGCTGCCAGTTTAAGCACTTATTGAACTTATGCTCTTTTTGTGGCGTAGGATGTGTTTTAAACTCGTAGACACATGTAAACTCCCTCTAGTCTTTATGCTTTGGATGACATGAACACATCATTGATCCCCCAGGAAGTAACACCTGATTAAATATTTGCAAAATCCTGTTGTGATTTTATTTCCTTAGGTATGGCGACCCTCCCTCGGACCACAAGCCATTGCGGCACACTGCCGTACCAAAGAAACAGCTATGGGCTGAGCTCTGCCGCTCTGTATGTCGACTCCTACAGGGTTTCTGGTGAGCCCGTTTACTCCCACCGGCACTCGGGTCTGGTGGACCGGGTTGCTACACGCACCCCATCCATCGAGAGCATCCATAAGGACCCCAGGTACTCATACACACAGGTGGTGTTCCAGTTAATCCTAAAGGCTGAGGTTACAACAGGAAAAGGCTTTGCCCAAGCATTTGCCACAAAACTGGAAATAAAATGTCTCTGTATGTTGTAGGATTTCTCTTTGGGGGAACTAGAGTCTGGAAAATTAACTCCAAGTTGATTTCTCTATTATTGAAGTTTATTTTGCTAATAGATAAAATAGTTTCTGTATTCCACAAATGAGCATAGACAAATTTCATGGCAATCCACGAAATAGTTGTCAAAATATTTCGGTAAAAACAAAAGTCCGTGTCATGGCAGAGGATCAAGTTCATTAGAATTGATCCTCACAGATCCATGAATATTCATGGTAGTTACCATCCAGTGGGTGTTGAGACGTGTCACTTTGCCCAAAGTGGTGCATCGACAGACGTTAGCAGTATGTCTCCACGGACGTTATCATTGCAGAAAATATCTGTACCAAAACTCAGATATGGTTTTGGCAGCAGACACATTTCAAACTGTATCTGCTCCTAAAAGAGAAAACCTTTCAGATCTTGCTGAGGGTTAAAGTAAAAACTAAAATAAACCTTTTCCAGTTTTCTCTCTTTGTTTTAGAGAGTTTGCTTGGCGTGACCCCGAGCTGCCAGAGGTCATCCACATGCTGCAGCACCACTTCCCCTCCGTCCAGGCCAACGCCGCCGCCTACCTGCAGCACCTGTGCTACGGTGACAACAGAGTCAAGGTGGAGGTAAGGTGACGCCACACGCTGAGCACCTGTCTGAAAATCAACAAACGTGGCAGCTCTGACTTTATTCTGTTAGCAGACTGGGTCATTAGTTATTTGATTTAAAAAAAACAAAACAAATATTTTCTAATCAGTTAATAATTTCTGTCCATGAGTCTTTGCTGCTGTTTTATGTCACCGTGTTATTATTTGAACTGGACTGAAGCTTCACCAACACCAACCAACACTATTCTCGGTCTGAACTAAGGAAAACAAGGATGTGTATCAGATGTAATTTCCACAGGACTTGTCCAGAAACATTTGACTGGAGTCGTAACAGATTAAATGAACTGGCAAAGTGTTTTTTCTTCTTCACGTTGCCTCCGATATTTCCTCTTGTATCTCTCTGCTGTGTGTTCTGCGCTTACAGGGTTTGAAATTGAACGTTTTTTAGAGACTCTGAGCCAAGGCACCATCTGCTCCAACAAAACTTTAAGTAAGGTCGTTGCCAAATGTGCCAACGCTCTGATAAGCTGGAACACAGCACAGTCTTTCTTTGCTCTGCTCCTTGTGCAATAAATAACTCCAACACAATGATGGCGTTTGTCATGAAAGCCGTCTTCTCACTTCTGGTTTATTTGGTGATGAGCTTTCAGTTAGCCTGGACACACGCCTGCTCGATTCGCCGCAAACAAACGATTTCAGTGACGGTTTGAAGGCAGAATCTGAGAGAAACAGGCAGTGTCTTCTCCTCTCCTGAGACGGGTTTATTTTGAGTTGACACACAAACGTTTCAGTGGTTTGAATTGATTTAGTTTTTACCTTTTTTTGTGAAGAAACGTGTCAAAAGTGGTAAAAATCTAAATACTACTGTTCAATTTATCTCAAATTGTATTTAACCGATGTTTTCCTATATGTTTCCCATTGAAACTTTTATTTTTCAATTTGACATGGATCATGTTGCACTGAAGGTGAAGGTGACCTGTGAGTTTAAAGCATTAAAGGCAAAATAGAATTTGTGACAGTGACACTTATCCTTTCAAATTTGACAGGCATAAATCCAAAACTCCCTCAAACTGCACAGAAAATGCATTTTTTCATTTCTCTGAGATTAAATTCTTTTTCTGTGATATAAAATTGGAGGCGGAAGGCTCTCTGGTGATTAGACGGCTTTTTGTCTTCAGACAGTAGCAGCTGATTTCAAAGGACAAACAAAAGCTCCTTTGATTGGATCTTAAGCAATAAACGCTTCAGTAATTTGGAGGCAGCTGATGCTGAAAAGTTTTTAATGATTGGACACAACTTTGCATCGTTTTACGCAGGAACTGCAGAAATAATAGGTTTGATAAAGTTGTTGTTTAGTCGGTGCATGTGAAGTTCATCCAACTCTGCGATTTGGTCCCTGGTCTGCAGGTGTGTCACCTGGGAGGTATCCAGCACCTGGTGGACCTGCTGGACAACAAAGTGTCCGAGGTGCAGAAGAGCGCCTGCGGGGCCCTGAGGAACCTGGTTTACAGCAAGGCCACCGACAACAACAAGGTGGCGCTGAGGAACTGCGGCGGCGTGCCCGCCCTCCTGCGCCTCCTCAGAAAAACAACTGACAATGAAGTTCGTGAGCTGGTCACTGGTACGTCAGTACCCTGCAATAAAAATACACATAGTTAGAGATGATGATCGGACGTGTGGGGAAACTTTTCCCTACACATGTCCTGGATTGTCAAACCTCCCAGCAAATCTTACTGGAAATTGTTGACAGGTTTTGTGAAATCCTTCCAACAGTCACACAAAGAGACGTAACCTCCATGGCAGTAATAACCCAGAACGAGAAATCCAGCGGGTCAGATAAAGAACGGGAGCTTCTAAAAGTGCCCACTGTTGGGGTCTGTTGACAAAAAGTGTTTTCAGATGCAAAACGTGACACATGATTATCCGGCCGTGATGTGTGTGGGTGTTCGCCTGCTAGCGAGGTTGATTGGCTGCCTATCCAGCCAGCAGCTTGCTGGCTGAGCGTCGGCCTGTGCCGTCGGCTGACTGGCTGGCAGTGTATTAATCTGAATATCGGCTGTTCTGGGGGAGGTGAGAGCGGCAGCAGCTTAAACACTCAGTGCACACTGTTGGCGGAACAGATCTCGGCACAGTCCTCAGGACAGATGCTAAGATAATGTGCGTTGAAAACAGGATGCCACTGACAGCTCTGCAGCCGCACCACACATACTGTTTAATACCAGGAGATATGAAGCTGCTAGACGGCCCAGATTCTTGAGAAAAGCACAGCAGAGAGGCCCCACTCTGTTATAAAACCTGATTAATAAAGCTGCAATTTATGGCAGAGAAACTTCCCTCTTTCCCACATCACTGCAAACGTCCCATAATTATCCCTCCTGTGTTTTACACTACCACTTTGTACTTTAAACTGATAACATGGATGTGTTTTTGTATTCGTGGGTTACTGAAGCTGCTAGTGTTGATTCATAGCTAAAATTATGCATCTGTGATTTTAGAAAGATTTTATCAAATTTGATGTCTGGTGTTTTATTTTGGCCTCATTGCCAAAATATTTAATGTTTAAAATGTAGACAGAAAAAATCAAACCATATTCTTACACTTCTTTACAAAATAGACTTTACATTGTGCTTCATAGGAAGAAGAAAAGAGATGAAAGAGCAAGATTTATCAAATTAAAAAGAAAACACGTGTAGAACCTAAACACTGAAATCTCCCTCATTGGCTCCCTGCACCCACAGGTGTCCTGTGGAACCTCTCGTCATGTGACGCGGTGAAGATGACCATCATCCGTGACGCTCTGACCACGCTGACCAACACGGTCGTCATCCCTCACTCGGGCTGGAGCAGCGTCTCACACCGCGAAGAACACAAAGTCAAGTTCCAGTCGTCCCTCCTGCTCCGCAACACCACAGGTTGTCTGAGGTGAGGGACGAGTCACACACACCATTTACTGCCGTTATTCCCTTTTATTTATTGAAGCGAGTGATGAAGATGTTTGTGCCTTTTCGCATTTAAACTCTTTACAGTCACCAAAATCCATTTGCACTTCTTAATGAAAATAGATTTACCAAAGTGCCTCACCTCCTTAGCCTTTTGAGTTACCAGACATGCCGCCGGCTCATTAAATCGATTCTCGTTTTGAAATGGAAGATGACTTTTGGATTTATTGGGCATTTGCGCTCCTATTTCTCTGCCTGCTGTTCATCTTAATGATTCTGTAAAACCACAGCACATAATCAGGTCGTATAATCCATCAATAAGCTGTTCCATAATGGAGCTTTTATGCAAGTGTGAAGTCTCAAGTATGCAATTGACCATATTGGCCTGTGGAGTCATGCAGGGAGCTCACTTTTACCAAAATATAATTGATAGGACAAAAGTTAAACTTAATGTTTCGAAGTTTGGACTTGTGACAGTTGGAATTTGAAATACAGCCTCATTTTAGCTCATGTAATTTACTTCACTGTGAGAAAGCAGAGCTGCATGATGTTTAGCGAGTAAACAAACAGGTAATAAAAAAACTTTCAAGTGGAGCTTGAAGAGAGCTTCTCTGGAGTAGATTGGATGGATAAGCTTTGCAGCACTGGGCCCTGATTGGCCGACAACTCATCAAAATCAAGTGAGTTCAACCTGCTGAGTGGAGACTCCCTGGTTAGATGCTGCAAACCAGGACCAGGTTCAGAGTGTTTCCCCACACAAAGGTCTGAAAGTGAAAAGAACGGGCTCTTGACGATGTTAATTAATTTGAACTACTCAAAGAAATTAAATTTTAATGGCTTTGTTAAATATCTCTGATCATAAATGGCTGATGATCTGTGTCCTCCAGTGCAGCAGCTGTGAGTCTGAGCTGCAGGTGAAGCTCCCAGTGTTTCTCTGCACTCACACAGTCTGAGTCTGTAGATTGATGGTATAGAAATGCATTGTGGGATTTCGGTGCTGTTGTGCAGTCTTCTTATATTAGCTCTCTATTACCAGCAGCTGAAGCAGGATCAGGATTGGAGGATCAGCTCTGTCCTTTGCTGTATCCAGGCAGGTTTTAAGCCACCCTGTGGGGGAATCCATACACTGCACCTCAAGTTTGAAATAATGTGCGTGTGTGTGTGTGTGTGTGTGTGTGTGTATGTGAGGAACCTGAGCTCAGCAGGGGAGGAGGCAAGGAGTCAGCTGCGTTGCTGTGAAGGTCTGATCGACTCATTGCTTCACATTCTCAAAGCCTGTGTCAACACCTCCGACTATGACAGCAAGGTGCTGCAAAAGCACACTCACACACCTACACACACACACACTCGCACACACACTTGTTTTTTTGTCACTTTTTGATTCCTTTGAGATTTTACACCTTTATCCACATTTTGTGCACACAAAAACATCAGTCCCTGCAGACAACAGCATCTCTAGAGCGCCCTGGATCTTCACAGAGGATAATTGCTCTGTAATTTGTGAAATCCATGTGTTTTACTCCAGCACCACCCACAGGCTAAAAAGTGTTTGTGCCCATCATGCTACAGTATATCTTATGTCTGCACTGTTGCCTGTCCTCCAGTGCCACCATCAGGTCAAAACTTAAATTTGTATGTAACAAATGTTAAAGTTGCTATGAAATATAGTAAAAACACTAGAGTTCACGTCTACCTGCTTAATGTCATGGTTTGACTGCAGAGGTGCTAAGATTTGTGGGTTCATGTCTCCCATCTCAGATTGTGGAGAACAGCGTCTGCACCCTGAGGAACCTCTCCTACCGGCTGGAGGTAGAGATGCCCTCCTCTCGTCTCCTTGGCAACCAGGAGCTGGACACCCTGCTGGGTTTCTCCTCCCCAGCTAAGGAGCTGGACTACCTCTGCTGGGGCAAGAGGAGGCGCAGCAGGAAGAGGGGCGGCTGGCCTGATGACAAGGTGGGGGTTTCCCAAGAGGTGCTGAGGGCCTGGAAAATATCTGGTGACTTATGAACGTCTGTTCATATATTGTGATTGATCCATTTTGTGCAGTGGGATGGCGTCAGCCCAATCCCAGGTTTCTCCCAGTCTCTGAGAGGAGCGGAGCTGCTGTGGCACCCAATGGTGGTGAAGCCGTACCTCAACCTGCTGGCTGAAAGCTCCAATCCTGCCACGCTGGAGGGTGCCGCCGGGTCGCTGCAAAACCTCTCTGCTGGAAACTGGAAGGTTGGGCTGGGTGCAAGAGTTTCTTTATGTACACTATGTAACTGATGTAAACAATAAAATAATGCATCTGTGTCCAGTTCTCAGCCTACATCCGAGCGGCAGTGCGTAAGGAGAAAGGTCTGCCCATACTGGTGGAGCTGCTGAGGATGGACAACGACCGGGTTGTCTGTTCTGTCGCCACGGCCCTCCGCAACATGGCGCTGGACAGCCGCAACAAAGAGCTGATAGGTCCAAACATACACCAAACAAATACACTCCAGTCAGGGTCATCATCTGCTTGGCAAAGTAGGTTTTTATATTTAGACACAAGGCCATTTGTTCCAGTCAGTCTGAATTTTGACAAAATGAGAAGACACCGCCCCCTTGTGGACAACTGGTAACTGGTATGTTAAAGGTGATGTAATCCAGCATTATTTTTCTGCAGACAAGTTTTAAGCAACAGGGGTCTGAGGAAAAAGGCCAGTCAAGCCAGTGCAGGTTAACCAGCTATTAATTAAAGAGTCTATAATCAATACAGAGCTTTACAGATAGACCCATTATGACCAAAGAGCCTTAAATGTGGGCGCAGCCTGCAGGCTTTCACACACAATCCATGTGAGCCTATTAACTAGGTTTTGAATCTCAGAAGGGATGTACCCAAATAAAGAAGATTGATCTAGGATCTATGTTCACAAAAGAATCATATGTTTATAAGTTTCTTTCTTTGTCAGTCCACTGAAGTTTATAATTCATGCCTCCTCCTGCAGGAAAGTACGCCATGCGGGATCTGGTGAACCGGCTGCCTGGCAGCAGTCCGTCAGTGCTGTCGGATGATACGGTGGCATCGGTCTGCTGCACGCTGCATGAGGTCACCAGCCGTAACATGGAGAACGCCAAAGCTTTAGCTGACAGTGGAGGCATCGAGAAGCTGGTGGACATCAGCAAGGGACGAGGGAAGGGGTATGAAACATTTAAGGCTTTTTATAGATCATGTTTTGTTTTTTTTAATGAAACAGCAGTCGTATTTTACCTGTGATGAAAACTTAACTTACGTTAAAAAATTGAAATAATTTTCAGTGGGTTTGTAGTTAGTTTGCTGGTGCTACAGTTTGTGACGTGATGTTCACAGCTATTCCATGAAGGTTGTGAAGGCAGCAGCTCAGGTGTTAAACACACTGTGGCAGTACAGAGAGCTGAGGAGCCTCTACAAACAGGTCAGTTACATTTATCACGACTGTTTGTTTGACATAACACGCGTCATGTGACTGAAAATGCCTCATCAGAACAACCTTGTAATGACACACCTGCACACCCAGTGACAGAATATTAAACATAAGTGTCACTGTTTAAGTTCATATCTCCATATTTCTGACTAACTTGATGGAAACCTTGTGCAGGATGGGTGGAACTACACCCACTTCGTCACTCCCATCTCCACTCTGGAGCGAGACCGTTACCGTTCACAGCCGACCCTGCCCACCAGCCCTCTGCAGATGTCACCCGTCATCCAATCAGGTGGGCCAGTGAGGTCAGACTAGGTGACAAGGTCATGATGTGAACGGCCTTGTGAGCACAGAAGATACAGTCTGTGAGGGTGATGTTTGAGTGTAATTGTAGAAATAACCTGTTGTTTTTTTTTCTTCCTCAGGTGGTAGTGCAACATCTTCGCCGGCGATGCTCGGGATAAGAAGACACAGTTCGAACTATCAGAGGGCACAGTCATCTATGCAACTTGACACATATTATGGAGACAACAGTTTACACAAACGGCAGTACACAGGTTTGTATCGACTAGCTCGTATTGAGGCATGCCTCGGTGATTATAGCTGCTGAAAAGTCATCAGTTCATCTACGTTTACACTCAACGTTTTTCTCTGTCATTGAATTTTCCACTTCAGGGTCTGAGAAGAAAACCCCGTATTTCATTGGGACTTATTCTTCCCAGTCAGGAGAGGATTTGAGAAGGTCCCAGGTGGGAAGTCTCAGCCAGAAACTAGAACACAGCTGAATCTGTACAATATTGGTTTAATGATGATGTTACTAAAAAGTATATGAAACCATGTGTGTTATTATTGATGGATATTGTCCAACAAGTCGGTTGTGTCTAATGCTCATTCGAAAGTATAATGTTAATTTTTCATTTCATTAATTATTAATATTGAATTATCCAATTAATTTTAGTTAATTGACAAAATAGTGGCAAGTGTTTAGTTAATAATGAAGTGATGTTTATGTTTATTGATGACCAAAGCTAACCTGATAGTTGATCAATAAATCACCTTATTGTTCCTCTCGCAGCACCCAGAGCCATTCTACGATGAGCCCGACAGGAAGAACTACAACAGCTATGGAATGTACCTGTCATCCCCACAAGGTTACGGGGAGGAGCGCTACGAGGACGAACCGGTCCACCTGACCCCGTCCTCCCCCAACGGCTACGCCAGCCAGTCGCTTCGATTCAAAGCCAACACCAACTACGTGGACTTCTACTCCACGACACGGAGGCCTTCAAACAGGGCGAACAAGTTCACCGGCTCCCCCGACTCCTGGGTGTAAAAACACGGACACCATGTATGTTGAGCTTTTGTTTCTGTGGGTGTTTGTTGCGGGGTGTGTGTGTGTGTGTGTGTGCGTGTGTGTGTGTGTGTGTGGTTGTATGAAAGGCTGAGGGTGCATGTGAATGTGTGTGCATCTGTGTTGACACTGTACTGAATGACCAGGGCTCTGGTTGCTGTGTGCAGCTTTTGACTAAGTTGGACCTTGTGCACAATGATGCAGATAAATATGAACTTTCTTTATTGTGACCTTCTTACAAACTAAAACAACCTTTTTAATTGTCATGTAGTTGTGCCCTCTTCCATTGGAACTGGAGAAGAAGTTGCACCACTTCCTTATTTCCACCCTTGCTGATGAACATGACTTGAAATTTAATGACAATTCACAAACCACATGCAACTTTAACGATTCTCATGTGTATGACCTGACCGAGGTGACCGGGGTGAGAGTCCTTACCAGTCAGTCAGGAGTGAAGCAGTTGTTTGCATGAGAGTGGAAAAGTCTTCGAGAATCTGGTGTAAGTGCAGTTAACGTTTGATGTAGAAAATGTTTAAAAGAGGAAAAAAAATCACCAGGAGACATTTTGCTCTCCAAACATCAGCAGCATTTATTTCAGCTCTATCTGCATTGTTCTGGACATCCAACAGCACAAGAACGACCGTGATCAAAAGGTGCTTTTTAAAAAAAAACAAAAACAAACCCAGCCCTAAATTTGTTGTTTACCGGAGTGTTTAACGTCAACCGATTTCATTTTTCTCTGCCGTAAAAGTGTGCAGTGTGTTGGCTTTATAACATAAATATTGTCTGCCATCTTGAATGCAAAAGAAAATGAACTTAATGGAGCTGAGGATCCTGTAACAAAGACCAAACCTGGAGCAAATACCGTTTACGAGGAGTTTTTTTTTGGTTTTTTTTTTGTGCAATTGCTGCCGTATGTAAACTACTATGATACGCCAAACAATTCACTGAATTTTATTTGACCCAGGTTTGGTGAAGAGAAACTTATCGATGTTAATTCTCACTTTAATCAACCTCTTAAGACTCAGAGAAACAAGGGTTATGTCTGTAACCCTTTGCTTTTCTGTAATGTTGCCCAAAAGTGCAGTATATTATAAAGTATGTGAAATATGTGGAAAAATGTGAAAATCTATTTGTACAGATGCAATGGTTTAACTGTCCAGTTACATTGTTGTATTCAATATGTAGAACTTTATATGTGATTGTGTGGAGAAGATTTTTCTATTATTTATTATTTTTATTAATTTACTTGTGACCTGACCAAAATACCCCGTCTGTCTGTTCTGTCCAAACCTGATGATGATGTGTAATGTTACAGAGGGAATTATATGTATAGGGATTAAAGATTATATCATGACAAGATATATGCAAGTTGTGGCTTTCATCCTATTTTGGAAAAAATGACCAAAAACAAGATAAATAGATTTTTATCTTTATTAGCTCTAATCACATCTGTTGGTAGGTAGATTTCAAACTCTAAAGCCACAGCCAATAGAAACTAAAGGACCTGAAACAGTCAGAAGCTCAGGGTCCATGGGGTGTAAACATCGTGAGTAGAAACTGCCTGTTTGTCCTGAACGTGAGCTCAACACAAACACTTTTGTGACGTACGGATAAAACGAGAACGATGGAATATTAAAAAATCAATTAAATCTGTTTCTTATCAGACCCAGAGTTGTGATACTTGGCAGCTTCTGGAACAACAACAACAACAACTGTTGTGATGTTTCGCTGCCTCAAAGCTGTTTGTATATCTCAGCTGCTAAAGTATCAAAGGAACCATCCAGAGATCATGATGTTTATTCAGAACATGCACATAGATGTTGAGACCGAGTCCCTGCAGCAACGCAGTGATAAGTAGACATCAGCTCCAGGTGTTTGGAGCCACTATAGTTGAGTTTCATAGCAGGAGTTTAAAATATCCACAGGAAGCTTCAGGTTCTGGGCAGAGAGGGCAGCTGTTTTTCATCCTCCACAGTGGACTCAGTGGAACAGAACACATTCACGGCGCTCAGGCTTTCATCAATTGCACATATCCTGCACAGAAACACCCACTGGGGAGGTTTTCTAACAGCCTTCTGAAAATCACTAAGTGAAGTAAAGTAAAAGAAGGCAGAGAGGGACTAAATTAAAGAGCTACTGTGTCAATTAATTACACTTTATTACAACTCGGGACTTATTTTCGATGCTGAACCTTGCTCATTATTTCATATCAATTATGACTTAGCGAGTAGTAAAAGGATGTCGGATGTGGCAAGAAACTTGAGAAGACGAAGAGCTTTTAAAAGGGGAACGTCATCAATTAGGAAATAAGTTTGTGAAGTGTGACAGATTATGGATCGACCTCCTGCTACAGCTCTTTGCTGCTGTACTTGTCAGCGTGCAGATTTCTCAGGTTTCCTTAAACCAGAGTCTTTTTATTTATAGCATATTTTAAAACTGTTTGCAGATACTGAATCTGCACGTTTCAATGTGAATCTACCACGTCTGCACCTACGTGATGAAATGTGTGAATGAATATGAATGAATGGTGAGGTCTGATGTGACTGCAGCTTTGTCTGAGCAAAGAACGGTAAAGAAAAGACTAGTAAAAAGCTTTTTATTTCTACCGTTTTTCTTCTGATTGTCCTTTTAAAGCAGGAACTGAATCAGTTCGGCTCATCGGGCCTCAGAGTCACCACCAGGCAAATTCCCCCAGACACAGAATTAGACTATCAGACTAACGATGCCAAGTGAAACTGGGTTGACTGATTTCTCTTTGAATGACACCATTTTTTAAGTAGTAGAATCAGAACAGTGGGGTTTTGTGTGTGTGTGTGTGTGTCTGCAAGTGTCTGCAAGAGGTGTGTTTACTCTAAAAAACCAGACAGGCAGGCTGTTAGCAGCAGGAGTAGGAGAGGAGGCCATTTCTTCCCTGCCTATTGCTGTTTTTTTTCCTCCATTCCTTTGCAGAACGAACACAGTTCTTATTATTTTTGGTCAACACTGCCCATTTTTTGTTTGTGTAATAGTTGAGAAGGACGGAGCGTCTTGTTGCTGACCGGAGAGACGTCAATATGATGGACCCAGAGCTCAGGTTCCTGGAGGTGAGGTATCTGTTCTTTATAGAAACCACAACACCGCGGCTCTTCCAGACGGTCTCGTGTGATGCCTGAATATTTCAAACAAAAACATCTGGAAGTTTCTTTCATAGCTGGAGAATCAATATTTTGATGTTCATGGAGTGAAGAGATAAAAGTGAAAGTTTCCAGTATGTACAGCCTGACATAAGGCTGTTGGAGACAGGGTGACAGACCTCCTTCAGTAAGACTGACGTGCGCTTTATCGTACAGTCCCAGGAGGGTCTGCTGCTGTTGAGGCTCTGAGAAACAGAGACACGTCCTCAGGGACTCAAAGTGTGGCATGACTGTTGCTGTAGAGTTTCTGTGAGATCTGAACACTGCCTGTTAGGGCTGTATGGTACAGAGGTCTCAACTAGCCTGTGTTTTTAGCTTTTATTGAAGACGGTATCACATAGTGTCCCGTCAATAACGAAGCAAAGAGAAACAAGAGCAGCAGGGAGTAAAGATTACATCTACACTGATGGTCAAAATCTGGAGTTTTACAAATATTTTGATATTATTTTGTTAGAAAACAGTGGAAACATATGCATCACAATATAATTAGGAAGAGGACAACTTCAAATTTCTTGTTGTATCCAAGCAACAACATTAAAAAAACAGTTTATTGTCACATAAGACAAAGGCAGCAAACAGGAACTAAGCACTGTTTTGTATTTCTGCCTGGAAATGGCTTTAATTGATTATCGATTAGCATTTACTGATGATATGTCTGGTCCTGGTTGACTCAGGACTGTCCAGGTCAAGACATGCAGTTAAACCCAACATGTACAATGTGCAGTTTCTTTGGCTGCTCGGCTGCCTGAAGCCCAGCTGGAGCCTGGGGATGTTTAACGAGCCCTGCACACTTGGTCAGTCAGTAAACCTTGACCCGCTTTTTTCTAGGTCAAGGTAATGGATTCTGTTTTTCTTCCACATCCTTGGCTTCTTTCTGTTTCCTTTCTAGAAATATTTGAGGAGATAATATAAAGATGATTAGATGTTATTTCCACATCGGCTATATGCTAATTGCAACAATGCACTTCAAGCAGAACTGTCACATAGAGAAATGTGAAACTATGGAAATGAAGCTGAAAATGTGTGTGTCACTCTTTGTTGTGTGTGACAGTGTCTTCATGTTGGCTGTTTTTCATGGCCTTGATTCCTCCAGCAGCCAGCCCAGTTTTTGTAACTCTTTATGTAAGCTTTTCATAGCTGCTGTGAAAAAACAACACTTATTTATTCCCTGTGTCAGAAGCCTCCTCTCATTTAAATGCAGTTTATACTGGAAACCTTTCAAAATCAGCGCGAATAGATTAAAATGTCCATGTGCAGCATCATGGAGATGACTAATATGTTTGCAGGTACATGGCTTTCATCTGCCAGCAGCATTACACTCCCCCTCACAGCTTTTTGTCTTCATGCCAGTGCTGTTTGCAGTTTTACATGTCTATAAATGGATATTCAGACCTTGAGGAGATTTAAGGCATTCAGACAGTTCAGTGTTTAAGTTCCCTTTCTGCTGCTGAGCACACTGAAGCATAAATTAACATGCAGGGAGACTGGAGCACAGACTGGAGCATTATTTTATTGTGATTATTTACAGGTTGGTCCGACCGTAAATATAAAAAAAAAAATTTAAATACAGTAAATAATAATATGCAAAAGGTTAAACTTTTGCCTTTTTACATATCCTTTCATTTTGAAAAGCCAGGGTGAAGATAGGTACTTCTGAAGGACACAAGTATTTGAAATACACAGCAGAGGAAATAATATTTTCTTCTTAGTCTGCACACGTTCGTCAGAGTACGATGAACGATAGAAAGAAGAATCTTAAGGACTTACTGCAGACATAGTCAACTGCATTCAATTAAAGTAACACTGGGCCACGTAATCAAAAATGATGTGTCTTTAAATGAACACGGACTGGAGGGGGCAGCAGCATGTGCCTTCCTTTAGTAAGCACAGTTTGGTGTAGCCTGAAGGAGAGAGAAAGAAAAGCAGCGATGCAGTATGTCGAGACTTTAACCTGCTCTTATCAGGACTTCACTTCGGATCCTTCTGGGTCAATTAACCCACTTAGGAACCTTCCTTATCAAAAAACCTTTTCCCACCAAAGCTCAGTGGTTCCCAACTGGAGCCCTGCAGGTTTCTATCCTGGCTGCAGGTTAATTACATTCACCTGGCGTCCCAGGTTTGAATCAGTCCCTGATTTGACAGCAGGCCTGAACCCCAGAAGGGTTTGGAGATGAGGGGGGAGGAGGAATCACAGCTGTTTTGGCTCAAGACCTATCGAAACAGTGATGGTTGATGGGTACACAGTATACACGCAAAGAGAAGGCAAACATGCACAGCTAGTAATACATGTGAACACCGGCTGATGGTGTGAAATCAGTGGAGAAGATTTCCTCCGTGGGGACGTTAGTGAACTTCCCAAACACCAGCAGAGGTCAGAGACAGACAGAGATCGTTTCCATGTGGTCTCTGATTCCACCTGTTAAATATTTAATGGAAAGGAAGAGAGTCCACGCTTTGATGATCTTTTCTTCCCTTTTCATCTGTTCCTGACATTTTTCTTTCTTCTACCACCCTCCCTTTCTTCCCCTCCTCCACAACTTCCATCATCTTCAACAGTTTTCTCTGTGCCCTTTGATTCAGCTCTTATTGCTTCCTCCCTGCTTTCCTCTGAATTTCCAATCTGCTGCCATTTTCTTCCTTTTGTCCCCTGCTTGTTGAACTTCCTCTCATGTAAGCACTGACACTGCTCATTCAGTTTCCATCAAGCACACACACACACACACACACACACACACACTGATGTTTGTGCATGTCTTTTTACTCACCATAAGATGAAGTTAAAGGAGAAGAACATCTTGTGTGAGCAGTTTTCTTTGGCTGCTGCTAAATTTCGATCTCATGTGTTGACTGCCAATGTTAATTTGTGTATCTGGATTGAGACTTAAAGCTGTCAGTCTTTGAAAACATAGTCGCACAATTATGCAACATCAGGTTGTAATTCAGGCTGATCTGAGGGCGGGATTTTTACGTTAAAATGTTCCTTTGTGTTGCCTTTTAGATCTGGACCAATAACATATTAAATATTTGACACCAGGTTACTCTGTGTTAAAACAAATCATCAGCAAGTCAGCTGGACATGCACCAGCAAAAAGCAGGTCTGAAAGCTGCCCAGCAGCAGCAGCAGCAGCAGCAGCAGCAGCAGCAGCAGCAGCTCAGAGAGGCAGGTCTTAACTAACAGTCATTCTCGAACACCAAATACACGAGTGAGAAACTGATTTTGATTTCTTTGTGTGAGCATTTGGTCTTTAGACATAAAGACACACACACACACTCTCTCACACACACACAAACACACACACACACACACACAAAGGAGACAAATATCTGCAGGCTGGTTTGTCTTTTACCATCAACTCGTCTGTCTTTATTTGTGTTTTTTTTTTCCAATTCCCTCCCTCCTGTTATCTTCATTATTTTTAGATGGGATAGTGGGCACAGTGTGTGTGTGTGTGTGTGTGTGTGTGTTGGCAGGGTTTGTGTCTTCAGGGTTTTCTCTGTGACACCTATCAGTTTGCGTTCAGTCACTTGGCAGCAGGAAAGGCCAGCTGGTTACTGATCTGCTCGACTGTCTCGCTTCATTCTCCTCGGAAGGGATTTCGGATGAAGCCTCAGTTTGGTTCTATCTCAGATGACGTGCAGAGCTATCAGCCCATAATTCATTTCTGAGAGATATTTTAATACTAGATATTACAAAAGAACTTTTAGTCCCCGAAGTGATATTGTAAGAATCATAGCTTGACATCAGAGGTAAAAAAAAATATCACAAAGTACTACTAACAGACTGTACTCTAGGTCCCTGTGGGAATATTACACTGCATTTGAAATACTAATCCACAAGAAAACTATAAATACCAGTACCTGAAACCAGCAGTGAAGCTCATGTTGCTTTTGCTGTTACTATAATGAAGATACTTAAAAGTTCTGTTATGAAAAACACAGGAGGATTCAGTGATTTTTAATGTAATTACTGGAAGTAATGACTAAACTTTGCCCCCCGGATAAAAGCTGATTTTCTCCTAACGCCCCAAAATAAAAACTGCTCTCTAGTATAGTGATACAACCGCAGGGTTTCAGCACCATGGGCAGCACTACAGATACCACTAGTCCTTTTGTTCAATGGAGACGCTGGATTTTTTAAAGTTAGCCACAAACACATGAAATAACACCGGATGTTAGTATGACTTACAAAATTAAAAGCCTATGTAAAAAACTGCATCAAAAGTGAATCCAAAATAGGGTTGCTGCAACTTTATTCTCCTTAAAACAGATTTAACATTGGTAATATTAAACCTATTGATTCTATTGATTATACAGCTGATGTTAATTGACAACTATACTAATGTACTAAGCAGCTGGCTGCACAAAACAAAACATCTGACATCGTTTTTGTTTTTGGAAATGTGTAATGGGCCACAGTCTGAGAAGTAATCAATAGCTGCAGTGTATTGAATGTCCATATTTATAACCTTCTCTGCACTGCCACAGAAGAGACTATTATAATAATCCCATTGACTTTTATAGCACCATTCATCCAAACTACAAAGACGTAATAATACAAAGCAAATAACTAATAAATAAAAAGCAAGTGCGAGTAAATACAAAAAGTAGAATCATAAAGAAGAAGGATGGCGAGTTACACAATAAATAAATATTGGGCACTAACGGTGTGTGAGACACATAGAAGAAATAAATAGGAAATTAAATCAGCCCTTAGCTCTGAATGTCTTGTCAAATTGGCCTTTATTTTGAAAATCAGACCGGTAAGTCGTCCCTGTGCTGCTGCAGACCAGCTTAGCGCTCCTGCTGTTAAATTGATGCGCCGACAGTTTTGGATGTTATTACGGGGAGAGGCGCTGGATCCAGGCTGAGAACCAGGATTGTGGCTCCGGTACAATGACAGCGTCCAGAGAGCCAACCAGAAAGAAACAGAAAGACTCGCAGCAGGATGAGGTACATGCGAAAATCCCATTTCTTTTTCTTCAGTCAGCTGCGAAGACAGAAATCTGGCACTGTATGATGATAGATTTTGGAAGGACACTGTGGTTCCTCAGATGCGTTAGTACTGTCCCTGGCACTGAGAAGTATATTATAGGGAAATTCTTCAAAGACTAAAATACAGTGAGGTACATGAAGGTCAAGGCTACAACTCAGAGACCACGGCGAAAATTTTAGTGCACATAAAATCAATATTCTCTGCTTTGCTGATTTTGGGCAGATTTAAGATTTAGCCTTATCCTTGTATTTACAAACTCGGTATATTTAAGTCTCTTCGCCTTCCTCAGACAGAAAACAGCGAGTGGAAGTGATTAAAACTGCGTCCTCTTAGTCAAACCTAGAAATTGACCATATAGGCTGATCTTTGCAGTGAAGAAGGTTTTATTATCTATGCAGCTCATGCAAACTGCATTTTCTCGGGAATAAGTTCAGTCTCAGTTTTTTTCCCCGGACTGGATCCACGCAAAGTCTGAGTCTGATCCAGTGCAAAGTTTGTGGGTTAATGTTTGTGCCTCCAGAACCTGATTTAGTTTATGATGTTATTTCGCTGTCACACTGGGAAATAAATGGACGTTCAGGTTTATCTAAAAAAAAAACTGCTGCGAAGACTTTGGAGGTCACTGCGCATGCTCATGATTGTTGGTATCATAAAGTACAATTTTTTGTTTTACCCTTTTCAACTTGTACAATTTTAACTTTAAATAATGTAAAAAATAAATAAATAAATAACGCGTTTCTGAATTTTAGTACCGAGCATGCGCAGTGGCCTCCACATTACAGGTGCTGTTTCCAGGCCTTTACCGTACAGGTAAGTGTGTTTTTTATTAACGGGTTAAATATAATTTAACATTGTAAACTGTGTCCCGGATGTGTAAATGTAAATTCAGTATGTTTTATCAAACAGCTGCATAAAAGTTGACTTTAATTGTTTACTTTAAATTTCTTCTTCTGAAATGAAACAAAGGTAGAATCGTGTTTTTTCTGCTGGACTAGTTTTTTCTGTCGGTTTCCTAAAGATAAAGGTAAAAACAGTAGAACAAACGACAACTTCATTGTCTGCAGCTGTTGTTTAATTGTTGCAGCTGTGACTCTGCACCACCTGTAGTGAGACGTTGTTGTGTGTTTGTGGATTGAAAGGAGTTTTTTTGTTTATAATTTTTCAGTTTCAGTTGGGTAGTTGAGAGTTTATCCATTACTCTGTCTCAGTTTGCAGTTTTTTTGGACAAATGAACTTCCCCAGCTTTGCCCTGTTGTGGGCAGGTCATGGTTTTGTGGCTTCAAGAAAAGAACAACTTTCATTTGTGTTTCTATGCAGTTGACAGCCAAGTTGAAACTGTTTGTAAATGTCACGGTGGAGTCGTATTTCTGCCTTTCTGTTCTTTGAACTGTTTCTTGCTCTTAAACAGAAACACGCTTGTAGACACAGACACATACACTTGAACTCCTCATCGCTTTTCTTTCCACTGAACTGAGTCTGATCAATACAGTCTTGCAGAGAACTGTCTGCTTCTCTCACACACACACACAGTCACATGGTGCATGCAGAGAATTAGCTGTGAGATGTTGAACTAATACTCAGAGAGAAGTCGATGGCACCAGTGTTGTGCAAAAAATGCTCTATCTGCTGCTCTGTGTGTGTGTGTGTGTGTGTGTGTGCGTGCGTGTGTGTGTGTGTGAGAATCAGTTTTTCCTGCTTCATTAATGAAGCTGTTTCCACCTCACCAACAGTACATGTGATACAGATTATTCTGGCATTTGTTCCTCCTTAGTGTCTGATCCATGTTATCAAAATGATTATCAATATAATCCTTAAAATACCCTTAAACTGGAATTATGGTCAAATATTTTGATAACTGAATTCAATCAAAGTATAACCTTTATTTCCAAGCAAAATGCCCAGAATGCTTTGCTCTCTGCTTCTAAAATGTGTGAACTTGTAGTTTTTGTTGGTTAATTTGAATATCAAACAGAAGAGGAGAACACATTAGCTGTAATTCAGTACCCTCACATGTAGTTTGTCAATCCCCAGAGATCAGTATTATTCTGTTTCCTTTCAGCCACTTCTCTGCAGCAGTAAGAAGTCGTATCTTGAAAGCTCCGTGTGTCTTAGCTCACCTCTCTGGTGTTATATGGGGACACTTTCTATGTGTAAGTCTCACACAGGAAACAAGTAGTGCTGCTGGAGAAAGTTCGCATTCAGGCTGACACGTTTGATGTGTGAAAAAGGCTCCACGCTGTCGTCCTTGATTTCTCTTACTGTCTCTACCTCAAGCTCTGCAGAAAGGTGAATTGAACACCGTACGACAGCTACATATTACACTTTCCTGCAGTGTCACTGCTGGAAACTTGTGAGCACGCGTCCGTGTCCATTTTCTGGCCAAATCGGAGGTTGAAGTAAGAGCTCTCCTTGCATCATTTTCCTCTTTTCTCTTGGATACAGGTAACTTTCATCATCCGAGCCTGAAGTGAGAGTGAAAAGATCAGTCTGGAGACGTGATGTAACCCGGGAGCTTCTCGATTGCCAGGGCAGAGAAGTGTCATCTCACAAGAAAAAAAACAAAAAAAACAAGAAGAGTTGTAGTGTTTCTACCTTTGCTTCAGATGGGAGTATCATCTGAAAAGTAGAAAATTCAAAGTCAAAAGCTGAGATGACATTTTCCAAGTCAAGCCCAAGTGTTTTTTTTTACTCTGTTGGCTGTTTTTGGTGGGTAATCACTTCTGTCTAGACTGGATGAGCGTTAGCTGCACGAGTCTCCTCTTTCTCTCCAGGAAGAAGAGGAGACAGGCTGCAAAATTGAAATTGAATTTATCCGCTAGTTAGATACTCAAGACGAATGCTGACAAGCTGCTCCACTCATCAGCAAGACACATGTTCTGTATTTTCTGAGTTTTTCTGATTTGACTTTCCATTTCATTACTTGTGCCACACACCAAATGAATCGATTTTTCTTTCTTTCCTGTCGGTTAATGCGGACAGGACTGTGTATGCCAGACAACAGGTGTGAAGTCACAGAGAAAAATACAAGATTATAGCAATTTAGCAACAAAGACACTTTTCTGTTCAATGCGATAAGAAACCAGAGAAAGAATACACACACCGAAGCTTTAGGTACTTATTTGAGTCAACCATCATCTATTTATCCCAGGATCACACAAGCAGTTGCAGAGTGCCTTATTTTCTTTCTTTGTGTCCCCGTGCACAGAGCCAGGTCCAGAGTTTGACCCGTCTGGCCTGCACAGTGCGCCTCACCTAGTTTCTGTGTGTTTGCAGGAGTTTGTGGACGTCAGCCCCCCTCAGAGGAACTGGAAGGGCATCGCCATCTCTCTGCTGGTGATCGTAGTGGTGTGCTCGCTCATCACCATGTCCGTGGTCGTCCTCACACCCAGTATGTTAATGCATGATCATATATCATAGAGATATGGGATATCACAAGATTGAATACTCTGAAAAAATCCTATAAACCAAATAAATAATTACTATTCTACTTGATTGTATTTCTACTAGAAACGTCCTTTGTAATGAAATGTTAAATCATAAAATATACTGTGTTTAAGTGTGTGTGCACTGACTCATGGGTAAACAGATGAATATGTATAATCACTGTATCTCTGATTTGTCTTTTTGGTTTTCATTGCTGTTTGTTGTTCCAGTTGGTCTTGAGCTCAGAACTTAACGTGGTTCTTCGAGCACCTTATTTTGACCTGGTTAGACTTGGGTGAAATAGTTAAAGCTGTAAAAATCAACAGGATTTGACTTGTGTTCTCTCTTCTCCCAGTGGAGGCCCCCGGCAGCAGCAAATCCAGGCTGACTGTGGCAGATCTGTACAAACCGGAGTTCAGTGTTCATGATCCAGAGGCCACGTGGATCAGCGGTTAGTGCTGCATGATCACTGCTCACAGAGGTTTTATGTTCGGGGATAAATGCATTTAAGACTCTTGGCCTGTTGGTTTTATACTTTGCATATTTTTACTTTCCACTGAAACAGGCGCAGTGTGAAATGTTTGCTTTCAGCTGTGTGTTACAAGTCTGACTGTGTTTGTGTGTGTGCACCTGTTTAATGATATGTTGACGTGCTGGCTGGTAGCTGTGCTGAATCGGTCCAGTACAGGGGGTTTCTCCAGCTTTTCACTGAAAACGGTCTGCCTGCTGTGGCCGGAAACAATAGCATGAAAGTTGTGGGACCAGAAGAGAAGCTGTAAAACTCCACACAGTCAGCTGAGGCTTCACAATATACGATTTAACAATGCACAAACCAAAGCTTTGATTAGTACAGCTTACAGTTAGACGGGTTATTAGAGGACATGCTGCCTGTGTCTACACATACGCATGAAGTTTCATAATTCTGTTGCTGCCACATTCGTATTATTGTACAGAAAACAAACAAAGCACGTTGTCAAACAAAGCTGACCGGTGTAATTTAGGAGGCTAATAAAAAATAACTGGTACTGTCCAGATAAATTCATCTAATCACAATGAGGACATGAAAGAAACCAAGTTCAAAGACCTGTGGAAAAAAACGTTCAGAGCGTCGTGGCAGCGCATTAGCAGAAAATGAGAATCTCTCCACCCGAGGTTTCATTACAGACTCCAAACATTTGTCAGTGGAGAGAGGTGGCCAGTGATAATTCACTCTATATTAAAACCATTTGTTTCTCCACATTATCATGTCCTGAAGGAGTTGTATGCAGACTTCCAATCCCGATAATCTCATTAAGAAGAAGTTTCCAGGCTGATCAACAAACTCAGAGAAGGTTAAGTGTGAGAAGAAAATGTGAAATACAGTACACAGCCATCTGTATTCCTGACATATTCACTTTCCATAAATGAATGTCTTCATTTGACTTCTGGCAGAGCAGTTCATCAACTGGAATTCTTTTGGGGAATCCACAATGCATTCAGGGCCACAGGCACAGTAGGTTTTTAGAAATACTGAGGTCATTAATCCATATTCCCTCAGCAGAACTCCATCCATCTGAAAACCAACTCCCAAAAAACCTCAGGAACAGTCTTGGCAGTAACACATTTCATGAAATTTACTACTGAAGGACAAAATGCATGAAATTACAAGTAGTTTAATAGAAAAGACAAATTTAAACTAAATACCAAGATCAGCAAATGTAAATTTCTCCATTAGAGAAAGTGAATACAGCGACCCCTGCTGGCCTGTGCGTTCAAACAGTGTCATGTTGAATCAGCACTGTGACTTAGCAGCTTCTGCAGCTGGCTCTAAACCTATTGAACTCATTGATTTCTCCTGCATCCACCGCACCCAGACAACATATATTATAAAGATAATAGTAATTAATGGGCGATGCACATTCAGTCCTCAAGAACCATCAAGTGTATCCAGTTTTATTTACTCAGATTGTCACAGAAAAGTCTCCGACAGCATTTTTCTTTAATTTCAGCTAATAAAAGCAAATCTATAAAAGTAAATCTTTGATGATACTGAGATCTCTCACTAATCGATCTTAGTTTGAGAGCTCGTGGAGGGGAGTAAGGTATACAGAGGTGTCACTGCTGGTTTCATTATGCTCTTTGTAATAGCAGACTTGTTGTCCGTGCATGTTTTTTTAGTTGGGTAACAGCTTCCCATCACGTGGAAGAACCACTGAACATCAGCCTCTTCAGCTCACGCTGCCTCATGGACACTTTCCTTTGTTGTGCTTGTCAAATAAACTAACGAATAAAAGGCTTTAGCTCTGTCTTTCCACTTGTTTGTGCTATCAGGTGATGATGCAAACTTGTTTGCACCATGCAAATTTCCAACATCCAACATTTCCTTCAGGGACGATTTTCCTAATAGCAGCAGGAAAAGGTATATTCGTTCTTCTCCACTCCCCCCCTCTTTGCAAACAGACACTTTTACACACCCGTGAGCTAATTCAGTGCTTCAAAGATGTCAGTAGCTCTGGTAAAAATGAGTCAACATCCATCCACATTCAGTGGACATCAGCACAACAACCGAGCGGAAAAGCAGCAGAATGTTGAATGGCCAGAGGTTAGACAGATGTTTTTATAGTATGAGCTGCAGCCCAGGGGGCAGAGGGGTTTGTTTTTTAATTGTAGAGTTTGTGGCAGTGTGCCCCTGTGCAGAGCAACCTGCATATCTCCCAGTACATATCTGAGAAATGTGAGGTGCTTTGCAGTAAAATGCAGTAAATCCAGGGCTCTCCAACCATAGTGTTGCTCACAACCAGTGCTGTTTTCATTATGTCCCTCCATTTGAGTTCACTGACCTTTCTCCTCCCCAGTCTTTCTCTAGGCCACATCTCCAACACCTGCTTACCACGTTTCTCCCCTTTGTTACATAAGATTGTCCCTGCAGGAGGTGTTACAGCACCACCTTGATCTTTGACTGAGGGCTTTGTTGTCACCAGCACAATGTCTCCGTTGTTTCACTGGCTTCTCAAAAGCCTGACAGTTTTTGTTTCCAGCTGAGGAAGAAAGGGAGAGAAAGTAAATAGCAGCTATAGCTGGAAGAGCTGAATGAATAAATAAAAATCAGAGGTTTGTTGACAGCGTGACAGCTAAATTGTCCCTTTAATGGTAAACTCAGGAGATTAGATGACTAAATATATCGTGCTCGGAGTGACAGGAGGTATAAGAGGAAGGAAGAGACGTAGGGACAGAGGTGGAGGGAGACGAGGAGAGGCGGCCTTTCTGCTCTGGATATGTTCGCTGCCTGCTGTGTCCTTCCCTTCCACAGAGAGACGATAATACTAATGACTTGTTCTGTGGCCTGTGGCGTCTCATTATGGGCTTCGGTTGGCATGACCTGTAACACACACTCACACTGAAGTATGTGTGAGTGTGAGGACCTTGTTTCACTCCCTCAAGGTAGTGACACACATTTGATCTGAATATCATTTGGGCCGTACGACCGATCTGATCCAATCAGCTTCAGCTCTGTCTGGAGCTGCAAATAAACCTGTTCGGTTTGAGGTGATTAAAACTCCTACTATCAGTGTTTTTACGTGAACAAATGATCACATGATTATTTGTATGTGAAGGGCGATAAACGCGTAGTGAGTTATCACCCAGTTCCCCTCAGCTTTCAGGGGCTTTATGGTGTCTTTCAGCTCACTGCTTCGTTTCAGGCTGCTGGAAAAAAAATGAGCGTATTGAGCATTAGCACCACAGCTCCACAGGCCAAATGTTAATATTTACAGTGGTAGATGGAAACATGCATTCATTTAGTTTTTCTCTTGCTGATTTAGTGGAGTGTCAGTTAAAACGTGTTGTATTTACTGCTTGTTTCTGCTGCTCAGTCTCAGCTTAAATCAAAGCATGAGGACTAACGTTTTTACCACCAACAGCTCAGGGTGTTTTATACAACATTTTTCTGCAGCATCTTCTAGGAATTACTCTTTTCCCCCTGTTGATCTCGTCAGAACTGAAAGCACACAAAGTAGTTTTAGTAGTACCTGTTACTGAAAACATATGGCATAGAAACACTGCTCTGAAGCCTTGAACTGATGAATAAAGATGCTTTTTATACTGCCAGGTGCTTGTGCTGCCTGGGGCAAGGCTTTACATTCTTTTAGCAAAGGGAGTCTCAGAGGTCACTGGGTTCAAGATGCCGTGTAATCACAACATCCCTGATTCAGATTTGTCTGGGATCCTTCTACACACGTTCATCATTTAGTGGCAGTTTTTACAAATGATCGTATTTTCCAAAACAGCAGCATTTATGTGACGTTGATTTTTGCTCTTCTTGTAGTTCAGTTTAGTTTTTCTGCGACAGGCTGTGTCATCTACATCTACAGTAAATCTGCTTTTCCTGCGTTTTGTAACATAATGTAGCTTTTCAGTCAGTAATGCATGATGAGTAATTGATTCAACCTGTTCAAGTAACTTGCTGAATAGTGTGTATCAATAATGAAATGATGGACTGAGTGAATGTAGTTAGTTTTCCATTTAGAAACACACATAGCTCTGACAGATGCTGCACTGCATTGCCTTCGAAAGTGAGAAGTATGTTATGTTGCAGCCGCACAATAATGAATTTTTCAACCCAGCAGGGTCAGGCATCACATTAGCTGTTCGGCTGAGATTTATGATGAAGCTGGGAAATTACAGTCTGACACGTTGTGTGGTGTAAGTCAAACGTAGACCTGGTGTGTGAGAGCTGAGAGCCTGGGTGGACGAGCAAGGTCTGGGCATGAATTTACTGCTGGGCCTCCTGGAGGTGTTGCAGGTATAATTCAAACATGTCTGTAATGGAAATTACTTCTTTGACAGTCCCCAACTCATTTCCTCTTCTCTCTTCTAACATCAGAGTCAGGCTTCAATAGCTTCTCACCCTAATTTAATAGCACAGGGACACTTACATGAGATCTCTTATAACACTACTTCAAGAAGCACCAGACTGTTGATAAATCAAGTGAAACAAAGCGAGAGGCAGGGGAAATCACGATGAGCTCCTCACACTCTCAGGATGAAGAAATCATGTCCAAACATGTCAAAAAAAAACTAAATAATACAAAAACATAAGATGTGAGGTTGCATCTCCATGAATTCAGTGGTGGCTAAACAAGAGCTGAATAAAACAGATCAAAACAATCAAACATATCAGTGTCCAAATCTTCTGTCTGGCCACACAGACCATGTACGTTCGCAGTGAAGTGCAGCACAAAACACAGGACAGATGAGTGTTGGTCGCCTCCTTTTGTTTTAGATAGATCAGAGCCTCAGTATTGGGAGTGAAGATAAACATTGTACTACACGTACAGGTAAACAGTATTTGCTTGAATACCTGATTCTGTGAGTGTTGTATTTCGTTTAAAGAACAATTTAACATTTTTATATCGTGACTCGGTGTAGTTTATTTCATAATTCAAACAAAAGTAAAACGCAGCAGTTGGAAAGTAATAAGTCCTGACGAAATAACAAAATGAATCCAAAAGTCAGATGTCGAGGCTGTTGTACGTTACATCAAATCGATAAACACAACCTTAAAATGAACAAAGTACTAGTATTAATACTGCATGTCTCCGTTTCTATAGTGCTCTCTCTGCTCATGAAGGATTTTCTGGCGTCAGCGTTGTGAATGCTACACTGATTTTTGTTGGTATCAGGGGAACTATATAATCACCTTTCAGTGGCCTCGATATTCCTATATGCTGTGAGTTTATAGGGTCATTGTTGAAATGTATATGAGTGAATTATTTATGAGGTAGTTGTTTACGCTGTGTGTTCTTGATGTGGTGTTTGTTCATAGCAGATTCAGCTGAGGATGAAGAAACTGTCTTGGTTCTTGTGTGTGTGTGTGTGTGTGTGTGTGTTTTAGTGTGTGGGCAATCAGTGTGTTATGGATGAGTGCTTCATGATGCTTGGCTCGTCATACATGATTGCTAATAGGGTTTGTACAAACAATAAGCTACATCTTCAGCAGTGACCCATACGAGTAAAGCAGCATGAATAATACATCATTTATGCAGATATTCTGCAGACATGAAACCTAAGAGCAAGATCAGAGTCCTCTCTTTAGTAAAATGTTAGTGAGGTCCAGTCCGGATGCTGGTGATAAGGTCTGGGTGGTGAGGTCTGGCTCATCCAGAGGTGGTGCATGTGCTTGAGACCAGGAATCTGTGCAGGCCAGTGAAGTTTTACCACATCTGGCTGAGTAAACCAGGTGTTTATGGGCCTTACGTATGAGACTAAATAAGTGCAGATGACCACACAGCAGCATTGAGAACAGGTGACTTTAATACTGGGTCAGTGCTACTAAATATTTATAGTAAATTTTCCAGATGAGATTTTGAGACTTAAACACAAAAATTGTTGCTGTCTCCCTGTAGCAGCAAAAAGCCTGCGAATCTCTAAAGCAGCAGCCGTTTTAAAAACGAATGTTGCTACTGTTTTTCAGTAATGTGTTTTAAATTCACGCCTCTACATGGACTCGACCGTTAGACTCTGATTTCTTTTTTTCCCCTGCTTCTTTAATAATGCACATTTAGCCTGAAAGCTGTCTGTTCTCAGACTTGTAGCGAGTGATTGCCTCCCCTACAATCAGCCGCAAATTCACTCCAAATGAGTTCCAGGAGTCCATCAGGAGGAGAGGGAGCGAGGTGCAGCTGCTTCTGGCTCACTTTGACAAAGATGCTTCGAATTGGAAACAGACATTTCTGTCAATTGACTGACCGATTAACATTTTAAATCTTTGGCCCTTTTTTAAATTGATATGTCCACGGGAGTAAAATCCATCCAATTACATGATTGCCTTTGAAGTACTGCAGGAGGAGCTGCTTCAGTTTGAAATGTGTTGCAGGATTTCACTTCTCATGAATAAGGTGAATTAATGTGACAGCAGGTGTGGAAGGTGCAGCTACGAGTGTGATACGAGAGATCCAGTAGAGTTTGTGTGTGTGTTTGTGTGTAGCTAGTGTGGGTATTTGTGTGCTGCTGCGAGTTACAGATGTTCCCAGTGCAAACGGCCACACTCAGAGCAGTGGCTAATGGACTGAAGGGCTCTGAAGCCCAAATCAGGGAGATGGGGGAGTCTGTGCTACTTTTTCTTCTTCTTCTGCAGAAGGTGCAGAAATAATGATCATGTCTTTGCCCTGTTTGTTGCTGTACTTGTTAATCTTTAAGTTCAGACAACTCCATACTATTAATGCTGCATTTATACACACATTCCCCAGCTGTGATCATGTGTCCATCATGTTAGGAGCCAGTCAGGTAGTGGGGTCAGAACAAACAGGACTGTCTCAGTAGTTTCTGTCTGAAATGTTCTTTATTCGTTCTGCTGAACAACTTTAACCACGTGTTCTTTATTGGAACCATAACCACATAACTGTCTGGTTAAGATGCAGAGCATTATGGGATGAAAAGGCTGCAGTGGAATCAGAAATTGCCAGCCGGTCACTTTAACATGAGCTGTGACTGTAGCTGCACCTGATTTAGGAAAATCAGACATTTCCATCTCAAATTTTGTTTCTGTTTCAGCCAAATGTTTATTCGTTGGATTTCCAACTGTAAAGCCTATCCCACCATGCTGCTCTGCTTTGTGCAGTACAGGGACTAATATCTGCTGCTTGTTCTTTTATTCTTCTGCTAATTACGTTTTTCTGCTTCTCTCTCTCAGATTCAGAGGTGGTCTACAGGAACCGGGACGGACATGTCATCAAATTTAATTTCGCCTTGAATGAGACGGAAGTCGTTCTGAGCAACAGCACATTTGTACGTTTCGTTTGCTTTTTCCTGCCGTCTGTGCTTAACATTTGGTCATATAATATATAATATATCCCTTATTGTTATCTTCTTTCGTGCACATGTTGAGGCAGGTATCTTTCAGCACTTCTGGTTTATATGTGGGGTGAGGCTTCCTAACCTTTCTGCTGCCTGGTTCTCAACATTATTCCTAAAAAAGCATCAGATCCCCAGAGACGGCAGGAAGCATGTCAGCGCTGCCGGCGGCACCTCATCACCGCTACCTGCAGGATCACAATATGATAACATGCTGCTGAAGGGCTTGTGTACTCAGCTGCTGCACTGTGAGCGAGCTGGGGCTTTAATGCCTCTAAATCTGCTCACCTGACCTTAACTCACCTGGAAGAGAGTCTTTGGCTCGTTTGAAATATCATTTGTGATTAGTGCTCGCCTGTTATGTAAGGCAGTCAAATTACTGAATAGTCAGATTTGCTTTTAAACTCCTTCTGGATCACTTTACCTCTAAAAGCAAATGATATTAATAGGAGTATTAAAGAATGTGAGTTATGTCAGCATTTGTAATCTGATTATCCGACCAGGATGTTTTTATTTAGCTGTTTAGTTGTAATTGCATCATTATAATCCTGCTGTAGGCTGCTATTCCATAACCACCATGAAGCGTAAACAATCCTAAACCATTTTCTCGCTTTCTTAGTGAAGCTTATTTTCAGACAAACATGTTCCTTTGATGCTACTCTCTGCTTTCTTCATGTCTCTAAACATTAATGTTGCACAGTGTTGTAGTTTTAGTTTGGATGGTTGCACAAGGGGATTTATGAGGATTTAAGGTTTGTCAAACTATATGAGTGAAGTCAAAAGGCAGAGGTCAGGACCTCAGAGCATTGATTAGTCAAAATTACAAAAAAACAGCAGCTGCAGCATCCGAACTTCACCCTGCACTGTTTCCAGCAGTGAGCTCCACACATAGAAAATATAACATCAAATATGGACAGAAGACACACACAAAAAAAACCAAAAACAAATAAATGAAAATCTTTTTCAGGTCTGACTAATTCACAGCTGAAAAAGACTCCAGATATGTGTTTTTTAAATATGGTCTGAAACTTCTGCCCAATACGTCCTTTCCCAGAAATGTCAGACCCTGCTGTGGCTCCCTTGTGGTTTTGCGCCCTTTAGCTGCTAGATTAGTTTTTGCCAGCTGCATTATTTTTCATTGTCATGAGATGAAAGCAAGAATTACTGCAATGTTAGCTGACATAGAAGGAGCAATCATTTTTTACCCATGTTTTCTGAATAGAAGAAAACATAGATTTGCTCCATTATTAGATTTTTATTTTAGTATTTTCATGATCAGAGGAAAAAAAATATGATGGTTATATCTATTTAGCTATTAAATATTTGTCTACCTGTTTGCTCACTTGTGTATTTAATTTTTCAGTTTTATCTACTAACCATTTACCTCTTTATTGTTTTCTATTTATTTTTGTGTTGCTGTGTTGCCTCCCACCTGCAGTATCAGTTTCTGTTGTTTTTGTTCATGAGTAGTTGTCGGTTTACCTTGTTGTGGTCAGAAAAGTCAAATGGTTTTTCTCTTCTGTGTCAGGTGGCGTTCAAGGTGGCGAAGTACTCCCTCTCTGCAGATCTGAAGTATGTGCTCTTTGCTTACGATGTCAAACCGGTGAGTTTCAGATTCAAATGCATCCTCAGCTCTTTGTGATAAATCAAAACACATGTCTGTGTCTTTCTGAGCGTTGTCCGTCTCCCGCCCATACAAGCTCTTCCACACACCAGCCGGTATCATTTACACTGTGCTCTGGGGCCCAAGGGTGCTGTCACAGGCTTTGGCCCTGCACCTTCAAGTTTGTGGTGTTTCTATCTAGTTGTTTGTGCATTTGTTTGCTAAAAGTACTTTGCTACTTTTCTTTCTTTAAAGCAACAACATTGGAATTGACTTGAATTAAAGAGATTAACTTTGATGCTTTGGATAATTTCGGTCGGAGGCTGAACCAATCATGCAGCAGCTGATGGGGGAAGCACAAGCGCTTTGATTGCACTGTGCTGCCGATAAACAGACAGTGTTTCTTTCTAAAAACAAATTGCACCACCTGCACTGAAACAGGTGTGGGTGTATTTGTGGTGTTTCTGTTTTGTTAGCCTTCGTCTCTGCGTTTTTACCTTTCATTTCCCAGTGTATGTTGTTGTATATGCAGTATAAGTTGTGTTTTTGTTAGTATTCTTTCCTCCTCACACTCAAGGTTTTTACATTGATTTTAGGATTTGTCTGCAAACACATGGATCCTGGCTCAGGTTTAGAAATCCTGAAGCAGCTGAAAAGCTGTGGTTTTAAACCCACTTCTTTTTTGCATATTAAAGCATAATTGGTTGCACTCCAGTTGTATTTGTTGCCAGGGCAACATAACATCTTTTTCATTACAAGTAACATCATTGACTGCGAGTTTTAGTTGTTCTTAATTGAATTTGCTTCAGTTAGTTCCCTGCCCATGCATGAAGGGAAATGAGCTGTGCAGGATGCATGTAGCACAGTCCATCTGCCCGTGAGGAAAATAGGTCGGAGCTACGGAGCAAGTTTCTCTGAGTTTAGGCCAGAATTGAAATTCAAATGGAGTTTTTCTACAAATACTAAGCAAGCAGAGAAAAAGTCAATTTGAAGGGATGGTGCAGCTAACAACACAGGGGTCCTGGCTTTAAATATTTAATTCAGTGTAAACATCATATAGATTTCATAGAGCACTGGAGCGGGTTGATACAGAATAAATATGATGTTGTCAGACAGTGTACAATACGATGACTCTTCTGACTTTAAAGCCGTTTCTGGGGCCAGTAAGAAGAGGAAACTGGATGTAAAGGGGTTTTGAGTAAAATATAACAGTCCAGTTTCTGTCCTGTTAGTTGTTCAGCTGCTGCACTGACTTTGATTCTTTTATATTTTTTAGTTAGAGAGCCTGATATTGCTCTGATGGATCTATATTTGCTTTTCATGACGGTTTGAACTCTCATTCCAGATGTACAGATATTCATACACGGCATCTTACATCATTTACAACATCTACACAAGGTAAGCAAGTTTGCCTTAGCTGCCTGTTTTTCCTTCACGCTTTTACATGCAGCGATGCTCTCTGATGCACAGCGGCATTCAGGAACAGATGATGATGGTTAATCTATATGTGTGTGTTTGTGTGCGTGCATCAGGGAGGTCTGGGAGTTAAACCCTCCGGAGGTTCAGAACGCAGTGCTCCAACATGCAGCGTGGGGGAAACAAGGACAACAGCTGGTACGACCGAGTGTGTCCCATCGCTCTGTTGCTTCTTTTTCCCTTCACAGGTTTTTTAGAAATTCATACTGTCTTGCTGCTTTGGGGGGGATTCACTCCAATGACGGGCTGCTGTGACATGAATGTTTTTAAATGGCTGTTGTGTGACTAATAAGTGTGACTAATAACCACTGAGAACAAACATGGGAAAAATAAATCCAAAAAAAGGAGAAATGCTCATTGGGAGAAAAATGAGTTCAGGCAGTCTCAGGATATTGGTGAGCATCCAGGACTGATCCTGTTTGTATTTGCAAATGCAAATATTAAAACACTGATGGATGGAGAAGAGTAAACACACATGTTTGCTGTGGTGGCAGATAAACCAGGGACTTTAAAATGAAAAAAACAACAAACATCAAAGAGGAAATCAAAAAGGAAAAAAACATTGAATGGACAAGCACAAACTGACAGCAAGAAAAAAAACCCTCAAAGACAGAAACAGCAAGAAACATGACCAATGAAAAGCCTGAAAGAGAATAAGGGATCATGCAATCAGCACCTTCACCCTCTGTACTTTTCTTTAGATCTACATCTTTGAGAATAACATCTACTACCAGTCAGATGTGAGGAGTAACTCCCTGAGGATCACCTCCTCTGGGATGGAGGGAGTCATCTTCAACGGGCTTGCCGACTGGTTGTATGAGGGTGGGTACCTTACTGACTGGTTGTATGAGGGTGGGTACCTTACTGACTGGTTGTATGAGGGTGGGTACTGGTAACACACAATCAGCACCAACCCTTGACTGTCCAGATTTAGGGCAGCTCACTGTAAGAATAGACGGGCTAGATGGGAAACTTTACTGAAGGATTTGTGTTTGTAAATTGGATGTTTTGGCTGATGTTTTTACAGTGAAGGAAAGACCTGAATACAGATGTTGTCCTCTTACAATCTTACAAATTTCAGCAACTTTCCCTCTTAAATTGTCTGTTTTTTAATCAGTTTTTGACCAGAATTGACATATGATCATATCATCTACAAAGAAGCATAATCAGACTAAAGATGAGGAACATGAAAGCACATGTGTTAGAATTAATAAAAGAGATAAAAATAAAATAACGGACCTTATCACGAAGGCGGTCCTGACTCTGGCTGTAGTATTCAGACAGAAATGGGTCTCATCTTTCTGTGTTTCTTGTCAGAAGAGATTCTGCGTTCACACTTGGCTCACTGGTGGTCACCTGACGGAGAGCGACTGGCTTTCCTCGCTATCAACGACACCCTGGTGCCCAACATGGCCCTGCCCCAGTTTACTGGCAGCGCCTACCCCCGAGGAATACAGTACCCATATCCTATGGTGAGTCAGGGGTCTCCAGAGGCTGTTGGATTGTGGGAAATAAAGGCCTCAAGTCATCTTATCGGTTTATATTTATAACATTTGTATTTGGTAAATCATCGCAATGCTCTTTAGACCATTTGTTCTGTCAGGTTTACAGCCAGATCAACCCCCTAGTACCATAAACATGTCTGACGCCTCTGGTTTACTCCTTCAGCCTGGTCAAACAAACCCGACCGTCAAGTTGTCTGTGGTCAACCTGTTCGGAGCGACCCACACTCAGGAACTGGAGCCTCCAGATCAGCTCAGACTCAGGTAAGACACACACACACACACACACATAAATAAACATCAACACAATACTGTAGTGCTGATGGTCCTGTCCACATCTTCTCTGCAGGGATTTCTACATTACCATGGTGAAGTGGATCAGTAATACTCACCTCGCTGTGCGGTGGCTCAACAGGCCCCAGAATGCTTCACTGCTGACAGTGTGTGAGGTCACCATAGGAGTCTGTCTTCGGGTGAGCGTTTCTGATTTATGAGCAGGTTTGGGGTGAAAGCTTTAGAGTTCGTCTGCAGCCTCAGCTGTGATTAGAGAAAAGTCCTGAAACTTGTGGTGTGCTGGGCCTGCGTGTTGCCTTTTTATTCATGTGGAGTCGGTTTGTGTTTGTTTTTGTCTTAGTTTTAAAGCCAGCCTTGCTTGATATGCAAATCCACATCATGCACAGTTGCGATTTGCTAGGTGAGTGCTTTAGCTCCTCTCTGAGCCTCTGCAGGTTTACCCAGAACACCCAGCCTAAAGTACTGTGGAAGAGCTGTAGGCAAAGGGAGGGTGCTCCCCAAAAACAAAGCCTTGAACAGTTAGTATTATCAGTAAACCTCACTCAAAGTGCAGTAAACAGGAAAAAGCTAAATCAAATCGATATATCATCTGTGACGACCCTTTGAAACAGCACCAGTTCTCCTCGGTATGTTTGCAGACATTTTTTCAAGCTTTTGGCAGGAATGTGTTTCCAGGCATCTTGGAGAATTTGCCACAGTTCTTCAGTGGCTTTAGACAGTTCCTCTTCCTCCTTGTTCCTCTGTGTTTGGACTTGTTGTCATGCTGGAGAGTCAATTTAGAACCGATCAGACGCCTGCCTGATAGCATCGTGTGATGTGTGAGAACCTTAACATCTGAGATGCCTAAAACCTCTGCGCAGTGCTGTGTGTTTTAGCAGAGTTCCAGCTTACATCAAGACAAAAGCAGTACTACAGCTGTCATCGCCTGTTACGAACAACACAAATCAGATGGAAGTACAGCACTTCTCTAAAATCTCTGCAGCTTACTTTCACATTTCATTTGCTGTTCATTATTAATGTCTATCAACATGTTGCGAAGTGGATTAAAACGTCTTCCCTTTCATTCAGAGACATGAGGAGTCTTCAGAAACCTGGCTCTCCAGACAGGTAAACCTGACTCGTATATTAATAATGCACTGACCTCTGCTAACACACTTTCTAATATGAGTGTGACATAAAACGTTCTCACCAATAAACACTATACTTTATATTCTAAAAGCAATACATGAGCCACTCCTGGAGTAGAATACACCCAAACCCATTCATGTAGAAAGTATGTCACCTGTGAAGTCTGCTGTGCTCTGCAGAGACAGGTGCCGCTGTTCTCCAAGGACAGGAGCAGGTTTTTCCTCACTCTGCCTGTGAAACAAGGAGGTCAGGGAGATTTTCACCACATCGCGATGTTCACCAAAAAGGTGACTCCAAAAACACTCTGTCTTTCTCATCCTCACTCAGAATCTTTCTTTTCATGCTGTTAAAATATATCCTAAATCAAAATCTACCATAGACTCGTGGTGTATTTGTTTGCGTGTCCTAAACGGAAACTGTCCTTCAGTTACGTAGTGACCAGGATGAGGTTCGCCACCTGACGTCAGGAGACTGGGAGGTGACAAGAATCGTAGCTTATGACGAAAACAATCAGCTCATGTAAGTTTTAGTTTTGTTTTGCATGTGAAATGTTATATGAGTGAGGCTGTGTCCTACTTTAGTTTTTCTCCACAGATACTTCCTAAGCACAGAGGAGTCTGCACAGCAGAGACATTTATTCAGGTGAAATACATCAGCCAGTTTAAGTGTTTATTTCTTCTTCTACCTAAGTCTTTTTTTTTTTTGTGTGCTCAGTAAATGTGTCGTCTCTTTGCTCCGACAGCGTGTCAGCCCTCGGCCTGTTTCCACGACGATGTCTCACCTGCGGACTAAAGGAGGAGTGCACGTTTTTCGACGCCGACATCAGTCCTGATGCACAGCACGCCATCCTGCACTGCAAAGGTCAGGGCAACTCAGTGGGCTCCACTTAAGTTATGTTCATTATTGATGCATCTGCAGATTATTTTGTTGGATATGGTTTAGAATTTGTTCTATTCGTTTGAAAGAACAGCCTAAAATACCCAAGTTACCATCCTCAGATGTCTCCTTTTGTTTATCATTATGCAGGAAATTTGTCAGAATCCCCCTTTGACTTGATATTTTCTTCCGTTGAAGGTCCCGGAGTTCCAGCTGTGCTGCTTCTTAGTTTCGATGACGTGGACTGTGAGTATTCTTGTTATATTTAACGTGTAAATTCATTTTGTGTCGATATAACGTTCACATTTACTCACATCTGCTTTGAAATGGAAACTATTTTGCTGCAATTAAATCAAATCTCATTTGTATGAAAACACGAGCAGCTGTTGGATTTCATACCATGCCAGACTCAAGATGCATTTATTATTATAAATGGCCACTATTCATCTCCATAAGAGAGCTCCTGTGCACAGTCCTGACTTTCTAACTGTATAGAAACTGGAAAATACCTGAAAAGAAGTAAAATTAGCATGTTTTGCTTATATACTGGTTATATGTCACATTTACTGACATGCTGAATATTTCTGAGCGACAACTTGATGGAGCAAGAACCTAAGATATTAAAAAGTACTGTTAATAGTACATATGCAGGAGAGATAATAAAATAAAGATGCTCTACCATGGGTGAACTGCAGAATGAATATTTAATGTGAACTTCTGTCTATATTGTCGTTATTTCTGCATGACCTGCTGGTTCACCTTCGCTTCTGTGACCACGTGAATTTTTAAAAATGAATTAAATTGAATTTTAAAATACTTTGTGTTAAATTTACAACTACTGTATATTCTATGGAGAAGCTTATGTTAAAGATTTCTCTAAAAAAAAAAAAAAAAGAAGACAGTAGAGTCAATATGTGCACATGCTAATTGAATCCTGCAGTATATGACGTGTTTACATCAATAGACACCAGAGGAGTTCAGTCACAGCTTCACCAACATGTAAATGCACCTGCATGTCTTTTCACCAGTTTGCGAGTGAATGTGTCACAGTAAAAGCCTCACAACACAAGCGTTTCCTATACCAAACGGCTAATTGATTAATTGAGAAAGCAATGTACAGTAGAAAACGAGTGTTCCTGAATTGGACTGATGGAGGACAGAATATAATGCAAAGAAGTCCTGTCTGTTGATTTTACCTGGTTTTAAGGCTAATAGGTAATTGTTTTATTCTACTGCAAGAAACAATAAAACAAAGCTTAATAAAATGAATAACCAAATGTTTTGTAGCCACTGTACATTTTGCAGACTTTCTTCTATTAATGTTATCTCTTATTTCACAGCGTATTTCATCTTGGAGAACAACCTAGCTCTGCGCTCTGCGCTGGAGACTAGAAAGACGATCCAGACTGAATTACGGATGATCACTAATGACAACTTTGGTACGAATTATCAGCTGTTTTACTGTGTGGATTTTGCAAAATAAGCAAGTTAGAGAGCAAATTATATGTATCTTTGTGTGTGTGTGTGTGTGTGTGTGTGTGTTTGCACCTGTCTTATAGTTTGTGTATGTCCGTCCTCTGTCTGCTTGGCTGCAGTCCTGAGTTCCTTTCTTCCCCACTCTCTCTCTCTCTCTCTCTCTGTCACCTTCCCTCCTGCTAATGTTTGTGCCTGATCTCTCACAGAGCTGCCTCTGAAGCTCATCTATCCTCCTGACTTCTCTGAGTCCTACCTCTATGGCCTTCTCCTTGTTGTGTAAGCCTATTCTATTTGATTACATTAACATTTTTCTCACTTAGCCTTACTGCAGCACCGAGCTTCAAATTCACTGCAGACATCTGAAAGTGAAACACTTCACTCCTCTACCTGCAGGCTGTCAGATACGTTTTACAACTCAGCAGTACTAATGAAGGAAAGTAAAGTCTGCTAGGTTTAGCATAAAATGTCAAATTGTTTTAATGTTCTGTGACTCCCTTTGCATACATATTAGTTTCACTAGTGTCACGCAATCCAGGACCATGACAGAATTAGCATATTAGCACCGTGGTATTTTTTATTAAAGTACACAGTAGAACCTGTATACCCTATTTTTGCTTCGAGTTAATTTATTGCAAAGGTCAGAATATATTATTCTTAGTTCTCAAAATACATTCAAAGCCAAATGTCTGTGACCAACCCTGTTTGTATTCTTGAGCTGTTTTTCATGGTTTGTTGTGGATCCAGTGAGGGGAAGTGTTTAAGGAGCAGATTTGTGCTCCAGACTTTGTGGCAGCAGTTTGTGTTTGTCCCTTTCCTGTTTCAACATGACAAAGCCTCCTTAAGGAGAGCCAGCTCCACAAGCTCAGCCAAGAATTGGTTTTCCCATTTAGGTGTGGAAAAACTTGACTGGCCTGCACAGACCCTGATCTCAACCATGTCCAACACCTTTGGGACGGACTGTGCGCCCGGTTTTATCTGCAGTTTTGGACCACAGTAAAGCTCCTTTGGCTGAAGGGGAGCAAATCCTGGCAGCCAGGTTCCAACATCAGGTGGAAAGCCTGAAACCAGAGCAGTGGAAGCTGTTACACAGCAGATTACTGTCCATATAATATGTTCAGTACTGTAATACAGAGCAGGAATTTTAAAATGCCTCCAGCAGCTTCTCTGGCAGTATTCCCTGAGCCAGGAGTAAAAAGCTTTCACCCAACCATTAAGCGAAAACATCCCATCAGTGCTTAGCCTCACTGTATGCAGACAGTCGCTTTTTATTGTTTAAATCAAACTTCATTTTTAGAGTTTTTTTTTTTTTTAAAAATGGTTCCAAAGTGCTTCACATAAAAAAACATTTGATTTAGAGCAAAGGGGGTAGAACATTTGGAGAAATTGAGGTGAGGAAACACAAATAAAACCATGTGTTAGTACATGTTTGATTTTGGTTCTTTGCTGACAGCGGCAGTTCTCCAGGAGATCAGGCGGTGACAGAAGAGTTCAGGTTGGACTGGGACTGGGTGCTGGTGGGATCGGAGCAGGTCATTGTGGCGCGACTCGATGGAAGAGGGTCTGGGCTCCGAGGTCAAAGGTACTGTCCAGTCAGAAGTATATTCAACTTTTTTTGGATTGATTTTTTTGTTTTATATGAACCAACACAGATAGTGAGGTGACCAGTGTTTAATGTTTAGCTCACTATAAATAGCGTCTGTCCCCATGGCCTCTCATATCTTTGCCCCTTCACAGGGTTTTGCATCAGGTCCACCAGAGGCTCGGCACAGTGGATGCAGAAGACCAGATAGCTGCTCTGGAGTACGTACAGAAACACATCTGTGAATAATTTAGTTAAGGGACTTACTTTCTGTCTGGTCTGCACTAAGATCTGTGACTGTCTGTGAAGCGGCTTGGAGTTTCACAGATGTTGCATTTGAATTGTTTTGAGGAGAAACGGTGCAGCCCAGACAGAGTCGTGTTTAAAGGAGGGTTCTATCAATGCACCGTGCAACATGACGCAAGGATAAAAAGCTTGAAACACCGAGAACCTGGAGTCTTTAGGAATAATTGCAGCTTTGCCAGTTTTATTTTCTTAAACTAAATACATGCTGTTGACTGATGACAAAACAACACATCTGGAGATGTCAACTTGGTGTCTGGTAATGTCCAATGTTTTATTTCATAGAAAAAATGAAGAATTCTTAGTTTCAGCCTTAAAGCTGATATTGTTTGTGTAGGAGCTAATCTGGAGTAATTAGAATAAGGATTGGACTAATGCTGCTGGTGCTATCTGGAGGTTTTCTCTGGGCTGGTGGGTCATAGCTGCTAAAAAGATGTAACCTCTGAAACGCATTTCATGTCATTTAAAACCCATCACACATTTTTTTAGAATAAAAAAATTAAAACAGAAGATCTGTTTCAAATAGAGACAGTCTCTGCCTTTGGAGTTTGCCAAGTTGTAGAGAGTGTTGGGAATGAATTTAGTCAACACAGACAGAAGAGACAGGTCTACCTGATTGTTAGGTTCGTTCAAGGAGACCAGGTTTTACCTGAGACTTACAATCATCTTCTCTCTCCCAGCGAACAGACTGTCTGCACTGGGTTGGCATCACAGCAGTTTAGCTGCAAAAGACACATGTCATTTACTGTTTTTGCATATAAAACACAGTCATTGTGAAACAGATGGTGCAGAACGCCCTGCTTCAAAAGTAAGCTTTTCTTAAGGTTTTTCCCAGCAACCCCCTCTCTCTCTCACACACACACACACACGATCATTGGAGGCACCACAGGAGTATTCTCAGTAAATCCCTGCAGATTTGGGCTTTGACCTTTTACCTGTGGTCACTGTGAATTGAAGCTTCTCATTTGCTTTGGATTAGAGCGTCAGCCGAGCGTGTGAAATGCAGGTGATTGTATGAAAACGTGAAAGTGTAACTTCCTCTGATCCTTTGAAATACAAAGTCCAGAGTTAAGGTGTTTTCTCCTGTGTTTTTCAGATACCTGATGAAGCTGCCGTTCATTGATCACACTCGTGTCGGGGTCTTTGGAGAGGTTTGTCTGTCAGCCTGTGAATTCATCAGACCCTCCCCCCTGATTAGATAGTTTCTGAAACAACATATAATGATAGTGAGAAAACTCTGTTTGTGCTGGGGCCATTGTTATTTTCCAGGAAGTATCTATACTCTGTTCTTTAATATCTGGTAAATAAATGTGAGCAAATGTTTCAGAATTCAGACGAAACAGGTTTCACGTCTCTTCTCCGTCAGGACTATGGCGGCTTCCTCACACTGATGATGCTGAAGTCGACAGAGAGGCTGATCAGATGTGCTGCAGCTCAGGCTCCTGTCATTGACTGGACCATGTACGGTGAGTCGAATGAAAATCACCCTGAACTTCTTTAATACACACAGAAATATTTATTACTTCTGCTGCTGCAAAGCCGCTCTCGTTATTTCCTTATTCACATTTATCCTACATGATCTTTTTCATATACACTGCCTGGGTAATGTGACTTTAATTTTCCTTAGCTTCTGCTTTTGGTGAATTCAGGCTTATTGGATTTCAGGATGAAAAGTTTTATTCATTTCTGCGAGCACTGACCCAGTGTTACAGCTACTGTACAGCTGAGGAGCTACTGCTGGATGTGATTATGGTTTAATACACTGAAGTATGTCTGTAGACCTTCCGGTTCTTGTCTATCCAGTAAAATGTACGGTGGGTTTTCAGTATTTTGACCACACCGTGCACACTGTGTAGGACACATTTGCAAATTCTCTGCGTTTCTGTTAGAAATGAAGAGTTTAAAGAAGAATCCTTCGATTTCTTTTTTGCAAAGCTCCAGGTCTTTTTTCTTACGCCGCTTAAATAAGCTCTTTGTTTTCTGCTCTTTCTCACTTGCAGCCTCTGCATTTTCAGAGAGATACTTTGGCTTGCCTTCGACTGAGGAGAACAGATACCAAGTGAGCTTACCAGTCCAGCCATCTGTTGCTGGGGTTTTATGTTTTGATCCAACAGCCAAGTGCAAAAAATTCAGTGTAGATTCAGTCAGTTGATAAACCAATCAAAAGAACAAAATAGTTTCTCAGTCAAAAGCTTAAAATCCTCTGTGTTTCAAAAATCACACCAGATTATTGGATCTTAACAAATCTACTCTGACCTTTGATATTAAATAGGCTGACAATACAATTAATAATACACCATTACAGACATTAATACAGTCAGTGGATTGTCTGTAGATACACACATTTCTTTCACCAAAGCAGCCAGATTGTCACCCAGTTGAATTATTGTCTGATCTCAGTCACAACAGTGATGTCAGTCCCTTGCACCCTTGTTATCTGCTGTCATCCTAATTAAATTTAAAAACCTAGTTTTCTTCACACTATTTTCTCGCCCGTGTACAAAGATCTTAATTTGTAGAGAGACTAACTACAGCTGCCGGTGGAGTAAAAAGGGCATCTACTTCAGATTTCTCCATCTGTATCCTTAATGGACTTAGTTATTGTTATTACTTAGTTATAGACGTCTTTACCAATGTCTGACTGTGGAGCCAGCTTGGAAATGTGAGGCCACTCTCCTGTCAGTGCAGCATAAACCACTAAATCAGTAACGTTTTAAAAATTGAGCTGTGAAATCAATTTTGCTTCCAGACATTCACTGATTTTAATGGAGGCACATCTCAGAGGCTGCAGCTTTTAAGCTAAAATACAACACTGCAAATGTTCAGACTCAGCATCTCACTTATGCTTCCTTTAAAAATGTGTTTTCTTCACAAATCTCTTTTTGTGTTGATGGAGGTCATGCGGCTTTCTGAAGGAGGCTACAGATGTTGTAATGAAATGAACAAAACAAAGCCCCTCTGTTAAAAAATAAAGCATCAGCGCTCCAAATCCAAATCATGTCCTTTACACAAATGAGGACAAGAAAAATCACACAAACGTGAAAACAGGACAATGCCAGGGGTGCAGGCTAAAAAGTATAAAATTATACAATTGTCCTCTAAGTGAAGGTTGCAGTCGGTATGTTTTTGCTGCTAAGTGGGTTACCTGCAACTGGGCCAGAGGACAATATTTCTGAGGCTGTCACAGAACGAAGGGATGTCGGCTTTCAGTGACACCCAAGAAGGAAAATGTGGCACAATCTGATCAGACAATTATCAGCAGGACATCATCAGTCACTGGGTCCTCTGGGACACAGACACAGAGAAAGTAATGGGATATAAAATGGGAGGGTTTTGATATATGGCAACTCACTGTGGCCACAAAACCTCCTCCGGTTGGGAAAATCAGAATGATAGGAGTGACAGATCTAGAGACTGTCTAATATAACAGCTACACTCCCCTGAGCGATAACTCTTTTTGTTTCAGAAAGAAATATAATACACCGCTTAAGTGAGCTTGATGGTATTTTTCCTTTTGCATACAAACATGATGATTGCCAGTATATGCAAATGGGCCTGAATCAGCGCAGTCAACAGAAAAATCAATCAATCAAAAATAATGACAATTCAAATCATTGGGGTTTTTTTTGTTTGTTTGTTTTGTATATGAATAAACAAACATGTTTCTGGCATCTTATATTTGATGGTTAATTATCCCAGTCAGCAGTTCATTCATTCAGTTCTGTGAATTAATTAAACAGAAGACTTTAATACCTTCTTAGGCCTGTTTTGAGGTTTATAAACTGACTCTCCAGCTGCAGAAAAATCCAGATTAGCATTTGTGATGTGAATAATTTCTTTAAATAATGTGTCTTTATCTGTGTGTGCAGGCCTCAAAGGTTTTGTCCGACATGAAAGGTCTGCAGGGAGGAGCTCTGTTTTTAGCTCATGGAACTGCTGACGGTACGCACATCTACGCAGTTTTCCCAACAGCTTTCATTGCAAACCGTTTAATAAGCTGTGATTTTCGCAGTAACCCCAGTGTCTGTTTAAAAGAAAATGCGATGTGAGTCTTATCAGCCAGTGGTTGTGTGCTCTTGGTAATAGCCTCTGTGCTGCTCAGCCTTAAGACTTGACCGGGCTGAGGAGCCTGAGCTTTTATCCAGCAGTGAAATTAACCCCCCATGACATTTATTTACATGTGGTGTTTTTCTCTTCAGCTAATATCCACTTCCAGCACACAGCAGAGCTCATCAAACACTTGATAAAGATTGGAGCCAACTACACTATGCAGGTAAACACTATACTCTCCTTAGTCCTTCTTAAAGGGCGACTTCACCCACAGCTGGACACAAACACATTTCGTGTTTCAATACAGCCTCTCTCGGAAATATCTGTGTGTGTGTGTGTGTGTGTGTGTGTGTGTGTCTGTTAATCAGAGAAAAATGTGATGATAATCTTTTCTTAAAACAACAAAATGTGCCAGAAAGTACATTTTCCAGCTGTTGCGTTTTGGTTGTTTTGTTTCCTCTTTACTGATGTGTCTCTGGTGTGCTTTGGGACAGATCTATCCTGATGAGGGACACTTCCTGTCAAGACGCAGCCAGATTCAGCTGACTCACTCCCTAATTGGATATTTTAGAGGATGTTTGCTGGAAGTGTCATCATTACTGGACCAGCAGCGGGATGACGAGTGAGATTGTTTTTAATGGACCATATAAACAAACGTGTGTCAGTTTGTCTGTGTGTTTTTGAGCGTATGTGCCCCTGGTAGACTGAGGGTGTGTGTGTGTGTGTTTGTGGTTTATACCTGTAACAGTGTTTGATGGGCAAAATAAGCTTCTTCTTAACATATCCGAGTACTTTCTATTGCTCAGTAGAAGTAAGTTAACACACTCGGCTCTAATAGCAAGTATTGTGACGTAACTTTCAGCTGGAGAGGGGCACGAGACAGCGAGCAGTGTGGTAGAGGTCAGTCATGACAGGACAGGACAGAGGAAATGCTGCACCATATTTAAGGCGTACAAAATATGAAGGAGGTTTGGGGGAGAAGGTTTTTCTTTTTTAAAAGAACTGGGAAACCACACTGCTTTTAGCTTGTCTCCACAAAATTTAGTGAAGGAGAGATTCATATGACAGCAAACATGACCGATATTGTCCCTCGACCAGGAAAGAACTGTGCAACAGTAGCATTTACATGTGTCATTGTTTCGTCTGTATACCGTGTTAAAGGTGGGTTAGTTAATTAATTCTCGTCTTAGTTAGCATTGTAACCCAAAAAAAAATCTGAATCTGTTTAAAATCTGAAGTTTTTCCCAGTAATATAAATATAAATACACATGTATTGAAAATGACAGGGAATCAGAATAGATGGTACTGCAGCAAATACCATAAATTGCAAGAAGGCTGACAGATTCAGCTGTTTATTAAGGGCAAAGGGTCCCACCGTGTTGAGAATATGAATTTAATATACTGCTCTGCAAGGCAGTGGGATCGGTGTATCACCAGGAGAGGCCGACATTTTTTCAATTTCTCAGAGCTGCAACGAGGCTGCAGGGCTGTAGTTCACCTGTTAAATTAATAGTGTTGTGCAATAGCATTTTCCATATGTTGAATCTGTATATATGTTGTTGTGGTCAGATAGACCTTTCTGTTTATCTTGATATGGACCAAACCACAAGGATATTTCAACATGTAGACCACGTGTGTGCTGCTGCTTTAAGAAAGGTTGTTGTTGTATTTCTCACTAGTCTGTGGATTTGTAAAGTGATTAGTGTGAGAAATAATAACCAAAAGTGTTTTAACTCTGACAGACAGACAGTGTTCATGCAGGACCCTAGTGCTTCAGGTTAGAAGCTAATTGGAAAAATAGGTAAAGAAGAGCTGCTGAAAGTGTGTAATCTTTACTGTGCCAGAAAATGTTTCTTGTCTTGAGTGTAGCATGGTACATTTTACTTAACAAAGCATTGTGAGACCAGACTGCCTCTGTTAGTTCCATGTGTTACTCTGCCATGGACAACACACTGGCCTTAGTGTTGCAAATAGCAGATATTTCACTGATGGGCTGTAACTGCTTGTCAGTGGGGAAAGGATTTTTTATCAATTAAAATCTCTTTGTGTGAATATTGAAAGTTTTTCTTTTGATGCAAATGACACCAATCTGGTTTGTCTGGGACATGAAACCGTTTAAAAATGTACAGACGACTAAAAGCGAAGCCTTTTAACCATCTTAAACCAAAAACACACCGTTTCCCCTTCCATTAAGTTTATTGGAATTCAATAAAATTATTGATGAATAACAGAAGACTAAACATTAAGTCTGGCATGTACTGCATTTTGGGATCAAACCTCCTTAAAATAATATTTTTTCTTAAACACCTTTATGAAAAAACTAATCTCTGGTGGGTCTGTTGCAGTGTTTTTGTATATACTGTACATTTTGATGTATAATTCCTGCTGTACATTACTCATCTCTCTTGTTTCAATAGTTTCAGCTACTGTTAATAGGACAGAGGATTTTTTTTTCTGTGTTTTTATCATTTCTATCAGTTTCCTGAATGGTCAAATCATTTAATGTCCCTTTAAACCTGTGAATGACAGAACCACTTGCTCTACTTAGTAATATGATTTTTGTTTTGTATATTAAAGATTTGTCTGACTTTGTTCTGGATAGGTTATTTCAAGAACACTTACTTTTCACTTTGCAGCTGAGATTGTGCTTTTCCAGCTTTTTAAAACATGTTGTTGTAGCAAACAGTTTGGAAATACTCCCAGGTTATAGCGTTATCCATAAAGCACTGCAATAAAAAGCATCGTAAGTGTTATGGCAGCAGTGAGCCTGAGAGCGTTCTTCACTGTGATTATGAGTATGGGAGTGAATCAGACGATGACTGCTGGCTGCACACGAATGCCATTAATCGCAGTGATGTATGTCCTCTGTGCTGCTGTAGCTGTTAGAGGAGACGGAGTGTCTTCAGTGTCAGGAGTTTAATTTTCTAAACTGCTATCAGCACATGAGATTAAAAACATGAGAAAACAATGACGTTACAGTAACGGAGCTGGCATGAATTGCGATAATCCCCTAAAGCAATTGGTTGCCATGCCAACACCTTCGGTAACCTTGGAGACAGCTATGCTCTCATAATTAATTTAAACATGAAACGTGGAGCTTTTTGCGTCATGGTGCAAACATCATCCCCACATTTACCTGCTGAGAAAACCAACCAAGTACAATGAAGGAGTCGTCTTTAGACATCACATCAAATATTATGACGCCATTGGCTGTTATCAGTTATTATCTGCACCACAGATACAGATGAGAGTTGTTAGGAGCCTGTGTCTGTGTACATGGGGGCTAATTGTGTGTCTTAAAGGTGGCAGGTTGTCTGCTCTGGCTGCTTTCTTTGATTCTCTGCTTGCTGTACAGTTTTCACACCTCTTTAGTCTCGGTTGTTGAGGGGTGGTGGTTTTTGTCAAGAGGTGATTGTGTGGAGTGGGTGGTGTCAGCATGGGGCACCCCAGGAGGTGTGAAGAGGCGTTTTAGCTGCTGCACCACCCCATCCTTCACTTTGTGTACCGAGTGTATGGTGGTGTTGACTTTGGGATATGTTCTCTCAGCACCCTCCTTGTTCTTGTAAGAGAGCTCCCTCAAAGGTCTAATTATACAACCATTTGCTATAAATGGTCACCTCCTTGCTGCAATATGTTATTCATCTATTGCACCATTATCATATATTGCCAGACTGTCCTGAGCATATTATGGCACCGTAGAGAGCATTAAAGGTATGGCTGTGTTTGTGTGGCAGCACGGAGCCCTGTCAGCACTTTGAAAATGCCAGATCCAGTCTGGAGTCTAACCATCTCACGCATAGCGAGAACAAAACTTCTTTACTTATCTTTCTCTCTGACCTTCATAAATCCCCCGTCCACACTGCCTTAACTCTGCTCAAATTGAGCCTTAATTACATAAAAGCAATTACAGAGCCAATATGAAGGCCTCATCCACTGAGGACTGGAGTGAAAAGTCTGCCAGCAACTTCAGAAACTATGAATTAAGGCCTGAACTGGGAAATATGTGTCTCAGGTGGTGCTGTGCAGAAAATCCATGAAGTAAGAGAGGACTTTTTAGATGTAACACTTTACTTTCCAACAGGACTTTCTTACAGCATTCACACAAATTAGCCATCACGACACAGAGACCATAGCTGTGGTTAATTGTGACCACAGGCTTACTGATCCAACAACGGTGTAGCTTCTTCTCACAGCGGTGCTGCACTGCCATCTTGTGGTGGAAAACCTGCAGCTCAGTAATCTTAACAGACTTATTGAATAAAAGGTCAAGTATTTTTGAGTTTTAGCTCATCAGATATGAGAATTCAGTGCTAATCTACTCTTTGTATTTAGTAAGCTAGGGGCTATTTAAGACACCCACATGTTTAAATAATTACATGTTGAGGTAGTGACTCTACTTATAGATTAGGTTATGTTATGTTGATTTAGTGCACAAGATGAAGGATGATGTTGTAGGTGTAAACAGCTTTATTTAGAAAAGAAGGTAAAGATGTTCTGTCTCGTAGGATCAGTGAAACCAAACACCACAGGATCAAACTGCTGCTTGGCAGTAACCGTGTTTATTAGTGGTCTACACACCAGCCGTCAAAACTGAACATTAACACTCATACTCGACATTAAAACTATTTCTTGAGCTCTGTTCTTCTGTTTTTAATACTCCTCCCCCTCTTCATCTTCTTCAAATGAGTCGAGGCCAACCTCTTCGTAATCCTTCTCCAAGGCAGCCATGTCCTCTCTGGCCTCTGAGAACTCACCCTCCTCCATCCCCTCTCCGACGTACCAGTGGACGAAGGCCCTCTTGGCGTACATCAGGTCAAACTTGTGGTCGAGTCGGGCCCAGGCTTCAGCGATGGCGGTGGTGTTGCTCAGCATGCACACGGCCCTCTGCACCTTGGCCAGGTCTCCTCCGGGGACCACCGTGGGGGGCTGGTAGTTGATTCCCACCTTGAAGCCTGTAGGACACCAGTCCACAAACTGGATGGTGCGCTTAGTTTTGATGTTGCTGATTGCCACGTTGACGTCTTTGGGCACCACGTCCCCACGGTACAGCAGGCAGCAGGCCATGTATTTGCCATGCCGAGGGTCACATTTGACCATCTGGTTGGCTGGCTCGAAACAGGAGCTGGTGATTTCAGCCACAGTGAGCTGCTCGTGATAGGCTTTTTCTGCTGAGATAACTGGGGCGTAGGTGGCCAGAGGGAAGTGGATTCGAGGGTAGGGCACCAAGTTGGTCTGGAACTCTGTCAAGTCCACGTTCAGCGCTCCATCAAAGCGCAGGGAGGCGGTGATGGAGGAGACAATCTGGCTGATGAGGCGATTCAGGTTGGTGTAAGACGGACGCTCAATGTCCAAATTCCTGCGGCAGATATCGTAGATGGCCTCGTTGTCCACCATGAAGGCGCAGTCTGAGTGCTCCAGGGTGGTGTGTGTGGTCAGGATTGCGTTGTAGGGCTCTACCACGGCTGTAGACACCTGGGGAGCTGGGTAAATGGCAAATTCCAGTTTGGACTTCTTGCCAAAGTCTACCGAGAGGCGTTCCATCAGCAGAGACGTGAAACCAGAGCCAGTTCCTCCTCCAAACGAGTGGAAAACCAGGAAACCTTGGAGCCCTGTGCATTGGTCAGACTGAACAAGAAAGGTACAGTTTACTATTTAAGAATGTTTTCATGTTTTTTTCAGTTAAAAATATTTCTTTTAATTGATATTCTGTCTTCTCATAAATGATGTGAAGAAAGATGTTAGATCCCTATTTAGCCAAAGTTTTCTTGCCGCCCTTCTTACCAGTTTGCGGATCCTGTCGAGTACAGAGTCGATGTGCTCCTTTCCGACGGTGTAGTGACCTCGGGCGTAGTTGTTGGCGGCGTCCTCCTTCCCTGAGATGAGCTGCTCCGGGTGGAAAAGCTGGCGGTATGTGCCTGTACGGACTTCATCTAAAAGAAAGATGATAGCATGTCAATACTTCATGAGGGGAGTTGATGTGTTTTGTTGAAATGTTGAAACTCTCCCCGATCAGCTTTTTGTGCTGCACTTTGTGACATCTGATTGAAAAATAAACTGGGCCCTTCACACTGGAATATTTAGGTGTGTATGCAGTTATGAATGTTATCAGTTGGTCTGTATATATGTTTGGCCACTTATTTGCAGAATTATTACTTTAAATGAGCTTTTAAGATCTGGGTCTGAAGTGAACCGTTGCTGATTTGCACATTTGAATGGTTGGAAATGAACTTTGGTCAGAATACAAATTCATATAAACACCAATGCTTTGATTCAAAAAGAGCTAGTTAATATGTGAAATGATCTGCTAGTTTAATCTTTATGGCTTTATAGATTATAGGTTCCTTGTCTTTGAAATGTTGACTTTTAATTGCTTTTCCTTCTCCGGAAAAGGTTAAAAACTCTGCCTCAAAGTGTTTCCATCACAACAACAACATTCAATCAACAACAACAACAGCAGATTTCATCTATTTGCCGCAAAATTCAAAGAACATCCGCACCGATCACAGTGGGCTCCAGGTCGACAAAGATGGCCCTGGGGACGTACTTCCCGGTGCCGGTTTCGCTGAAGAACGTGGTGAAGGAATCGTCATACCCCCCGCTGGGTTTGCTGCTGGGCATGTGGCCGTCAGGCTGAATGCCATGCTCCAGGCAGTACAGCTCCCAGCAGGTGTTGCCCATCTGGACACCAGCCTGGCCAACGTGGATGGAGATACACTCGCGCTGTAGAAAAAGAGGAGATAATAGATTGTTCTTCTTATAATTATTATTCCCTATACAACCGTGTACCATGTTTACAAATTTACAGCTGCAAGATGTTCAAATTGCAAATCAAAACATCATGGAATCGGATTTTGCTGGATTGCTTGATGCCAACATTTCTTCCTAAACCTGTCATGACCTGCTGCAAATAACAGTTGAGAACCAGGAAAACTGGGTGGAACCAACCTACTACCTTGACTTTTCAACCTTGTTTGTATTTCCACATCATTTGTGCCACAACCTGATTTGCGTGATAAATATAAGCAGCCAGTGATCTAAAGAAGCAAGCAGTGGTGATTAACACAGTCTTGTCAGAATGTCTGTAGGGGCCAAAGTGCTCCCACACCCTGCTCAAGTATTTCTAGTTCCTTGTAAGTTATGTGGGTGGTGGAGGAGGGAGCCAATGCGTGCATGCACGCCGCTGTGGATCGAAACAAGTTTGGTCTCATCGTTTCGAAAGAAAGATTTTGCCTGAGGGACTTTTAGATGCAACGCTGTCGCTCCTTGCTGGTTAACTGGCCCTTCAGAAGGAGATGAAAGTGGTCAAATGCTCATGTGTGAGACAGGAAGTAGAAGCCAAAGCCAAAAGTCTCATTAAAGGATGACTCACATCAAAGTAAACATTTTTTGTCTTACAGATGTGAGTGAATTACAAATCAGTCTCAGCCATCAAATACATTTTTGCTGGTCTGGCTTTGTCCCACTGACATTATTGCAGCAGTTACCAGCTGTCACTGGTAATGTGAGAGCACACAAACGTCAAGTGTTGCTGTCAAAATATCACGTGGCTCTTCAGGCGGCACCCTCATACCTGTGTTTACAGTATGGACGCTAAAGTAAATAATATGTTTGGAGGGTAACTTAGAGGACAGAGCTGTTGACCTGGTTCAGATGAGACGCACGTCAGTGAACTATTCATGTTCTTTGAACCTGAAGCAGAAACTGAAAATATCTTGGTGGTGCAGCTCTTCGTGTTTTTCCAGTGTGATGCCTTTTGCAACACAAACAAGACTCAACAATGCACAGGAGCACAGGAGCCTCATAATCAGTCATGCAGTACGTTTAACCTTTGACCAGATGGCCCATCTCCTAATAAGCTGCTTTATTTTAGATTATACACATTCTTTGCGAGCTGTATGTGGAAATAAAGTCGTAAAAGTCGTGGATAAATGGTTGTGATATCCAGTTTCCACCACAGCAGCAGCACAAATAGCCAAACTGACAGAAACCACAGCTTTAAACCTCAGCACTGGACTTCTCAGTGACAGACTTTTGGCTTATTTTGAATTTAGTTTCCTTGATGTCTCCCTCACCTCTTAAACAAAGCCCCCAAAAAGCTTGTGATAAGGCAGGAGGGGTCACGGTGACATGGGAGCTGCCAAGTATGGCCATGGCAGCTCAGCTCAGCAGCCAGTTATTTTGAGTGGTGTCATTGGTGCGACCCACACAGACGCACACGCCCCCGGCAGCTCTAACCCGCTAACCTGTTTGGACTCCGCAGCTTCTGTCGCTGACAAACTGCTGATTGCTTCTAAAATAAGAGACTCTGGGCAACTTCCCAGAACATTTTTAGTTTCTGCAAAATGCAACAAGCACCTGCAAAATATAGTATGCTGAACAACAACATACAGATCTAGTGTGCAGCTTATATTCAGCATGAACCTTCAGTGTGCTTTGGGAGTTTCAACATTTGTTGGCTGGATATGAGAAAAGTGGGAGTGGTAGCCTGTTTGCTTGCTGGTGTTGCAACATGTCACATTGGTTCATATTTATGGGACACGGCCTGTAAAATTATACTTCCAGGAGAAGCAGGGGTGAACTGTGAGTTTTCATCTGCTCTCTGTATCTTGTCCTGACCAGGACTGGGTCTCGCTCGACGTGAGGATCTCAACGTGTCAACACAGTCGAGCGCTGTACTGTGAATCTGTTGTGCAGCAAAATCCAAATGTGGAAATAAATCTGATCATGTAGAATTTCAAGGTCTCCAAAATGATTTTGTGCATGTTTTCATGCTTTAATGTGTGTTTTTCAGTAGCTGAAGGGACCAGACCGGATAGATCCAAACCTTGTATCCAAGATTTAAGGTAAATAAAATAAATCTGGAACACCAGGTGCTAATTCTGTCTTTCCACATCCAAAATAGGCCAACACATGGGGGGTTTAGAACAGTTAACACTGCAACAAACCAGTTTTATTCACTTCTGTTTTTTCTGCTTTCGCAATGACCTGAAAAAGTTGCAGCACACTCACTCACTGTTTGTCAACATCCTGAACTTAAGACTTAAGACTTAAGACTATTATAAGTTGATGTTAGCTTGTGAAAAATGTTGATCCGCAGCTACAAAGCTTTAAGGTCACATGTCTGACTTCATGTTTAACATCAGAAATGTGTTAAAAACATGTGAAAGTAGGTGCTTCAGGTCTAATGTTGCAGGAGCTCAGCAGCTTATCAGCACAGTGGTGAGCAGCAGAAAGAGAAATGTGAAGTACACAAGTGGCCGCTGGAAGCCACATCAGCATTCCCAACCAGCCGGGCAAACAAGCACGCCCTGCTGACAGACAGGCCTCCAGTCCCCATATGGAAACAGTTAACCTCTCGTGGAGCTGGAGCCACATGTCTGCTAACATGTTTCCACTGACTTTGTGCCTTTCAGGACTTTAAACACATAAATGCTTTCCATGGCTCCACTTTTATGTGCTGTACTAATGGCACAGTGTTTTTCAGAAGCAGCTTGGGGCCAAAAAAGTAGAAACAATGGACAAAGGACCAGGTTTGTAACACAGAAGGAAGAACATACAAGAGGAGGATTCTCATTATTATAAGAGTGGTTACAAATGAGTCGTAACTGTCCTCACTATCACATAAGTTGCTTCATATTTAGCTTTTGGAGTTTAGCCAAAGAAAACCACCACTTGTTAGCTGCTAGTGTTAATAGTAATGACTCCAGACTCACCATTGTGCAGTTGTGCTGGTCCTTTTCTGAGAAATTCAAACTTGCAGGTTCTCACAGTGCACCTATAATGAGATCTCTGTGAGTGAAGTCCTATCAGTGTGCGACACACACACTTTTATAGCTACTACAGGGGGCGGAGGAGAAGAGGTGGAGCCATTAACAGCTGCAACCTTGTTCTGTTACAGTCACAACCCTCCCCCTCTTTTTTTTATTTGTTATTATTTTAGAGCAGGACCAGACTTTGTTTTCTTTTCCTCTGGCCTTTTCAGAATAAAACCCAAAGCACCAATCAAGTGATTACGATTTAAAAGTTTATGATAATATTTCTCATGACTTTGCTAAAATCCTTTCACATTGATTCAATTTGTCTTTGAACTGAGACGGACTCAAAAAAATGATTCATTAATCCTCATTTACATGTTTTGTTTTCTTTCTGAAAACAAACGCAGCCTTTGTTAGAACTTCAGATTTTTGTGTGTAGGTCAGAGCCACTAGATGGCGTCCTCATCGTTTTGATTTTGTCTCCAACATTAAACCACCAGCTTCCCTCCAGTTTACAGTGTACACAGGGAGTTAAACAGGTAATATTTATTGTCAGTATCTGGGCTGAGCTGCCGAACATGCAGGGGCCTCAGGTTCACTGTTGGTGGTTGTTAGGAATTTGCACCATTAATATAAATATTAACTAGGGTGTATGATGATATCTTGTGGGTGTGTTTGGTGGAGGGTGCTGCAGTTCTCACTGGAGGTGAGAGTATCTCAATGTGTTGAACTGATGTGTGCAACCCATGAGCACCTTCTATCTGGATCTTCATTGGTCCGTTATGGAGGAAGAGTCTTCGTGTATTAGGGAAAACATGTTTCCTTCACCCAAAGACAGTTTTCTCTCCACATTTATTGTCCTGGCTGTTTGTGAACTTTACCTGTCCATCATTCTTTACAGGAATGCAGAGCTGATCCAGGAGCCTTCAGAGGCCTGAGCTCCTCGCACCAGGCCTCCAGCTCTGAATGTAAACGTCCTCATAATCCTCAAACAAACCCCTGAGTCCTCTGGAGCCTATAGCTTCATCCCCTGAGCCGCTCCTTCCTCTTCAAACGCTCCCGTAAGCATCTTTTTGGAAAAGAGAGATAGTTTGTGATAGAGACAGATCGTAGAGATCTTTTTCAAGTTTTGCGTTTTGTCCTCCTCCCCCTCGCAGGTATGCAGGTGACTGTTTTTCTTTTATACCTTCCTCAGTGCTGAAACTGTTTCTCTCACTTTTCATGAGAGTTTTTCAGGTCTTTGCCCTGTTCTGCTTTGCATCCCAAATCATTTAGCCAAGTCAAGCACGTCGTGCTGTGTAAACATCAGCTTCTATTAGTAGTTTAACATTAATTACTGTGGTTTTAGGATTAAACATGTCAGCATGTAAAGTTAAACTGCACTAATGAAAATGTAAAAAAATGGGATGAAGGAGAGCTCAGTTTCACACATGATGATCTGTGTACTTATTACAAGCTGTACACTCTGCCTCAAGTCTGAGAAAATACCCATAATGATGTTTGTATTATAAATTCCAAGTGTGGAAATGCCACCGGGATCCAGCGGGCTTGGAGCTTGACCCATATTAGAGACGAAAAGTCATAATATTTGAACAAGAATCCCAATTATATGAAAGGTCACACTGAAAGGCACATTAATGAGAGATCAATCATATAATTACACTCAGGGACATCGTGTACAATCCAGGCTGCATGGTTTCTATTTACAAATATGTCTGACATGACTTTGTCAGTTGCGTTAGGCTTTTCTGCAAAAAGAAAGAACAGACTGACTTAGGTAGAAGAATAAATGTTTTGTTCTCCTGATCATGACTCTACACCTCCTCAGGAAGGTTTTTCGAAATGTCAGCTGCAAATCTGATAGTAATGATAAAGGACTTTATTCCACATGCAACTTAACTCACTGAAGCTTGAGGCGGAAATATACATGTAAATGGGAAGGATATTGTGCTGTATTTACATGTGATTACGATGCTGCAAGGATTAGTTATTTTGTTTGTTTGGAATTGATATTAATCATTTTATTGTCTATTTTTTTAAACAATCTCAAAACTAAATGTCCCTGATCTTTTCCCCATCAGAAAATATACATTTCTTATAGATGAAATTATGTTTTTATCACCAGCACATGTTGCATTGTCAGCTTTAGTCATTTGGCTTAATGGCTTCAATGCTAGTTTTCAGAGCGTAGATACAGATGTGAACCAAATCAGAGCACAACAGCTGTCACTGTCGATCACCTTCCACTGCTGTAAAAAAAAAAAAAAGCATCAAAGATCACCTTTCTCAAAAATAAGTCAACACTTTTCCCACTCTACTGAAGGAAATCCTCTATAATGCAGATCACAGCAGCCCAGTGTTTCTGTGGGTGCTGCAGGAGTTGTGCTTTGTGTATAAAGATGGAGGATGTTTCTTCTTTAGTCTCACTCCAACACACACACACACACACACACACACACAGACCCGTGATGCCTCCTTCAGAATTATTCTGAATCACTCCTCAAACCAGTGTTTGATCTGCCTAGAAAGCACACACGATGAAACACTGACATGCATACAAACTTATCGTCCGTCTGTCTGACACACAAAGACATATATAAGCTGGAGTGGAAGTCTGCGCAGCTGAAATGAGAAATCCATGTTGCTGTTTATGAAACTTTTCTCAGATTTTATTTTATTTTTTTAACTTTTGCAGAGAAGTCCAACCTAAGATGTTTGCAGCTCTGATTCCAGTGGAAATGTGAGTAGATAAAAACACTTGTATTGCTACAACAAAATGTATGTTACATTTCCAGCAGAAGCTGTGGAAGGAACGAACTTCCCTCCACACTGTATCAGCAAATAACTCAATATTTCAACGATTAGCTCAGGACTGGTGTTACTGAAGTGAAGTGGGACATTTTGGGTTCTCGATGCATCACCTGGGATGTTCTGTGTGTTTTTCCTCCTTCTGAAATAATCCAACACACTGATTCAAGTGTTCAGATCATTGTCTGTCCTGTTAGCAAAGAAGGCTAATTCCATTTCTCACTGAGAAAGATTCAGGCTCCCTGAAGGATTTACCCTCTAACATACCTAATAACTCTAATCCCTGCCAGTTATCTGGTGTTTTGATGGCAGTTTTGAGACTTAAAGCAACAGTTGCTAAGTGGACTCTTCATATTTACAAAACACTTATCTGCTTTATTACAAAATCCACTGATTGTTTTCTTAAAGTAATGCAGGTCTTAGACAAAAGAATCTGGTTTAAGTATTTTCTAATCATGTTAGTGCAGTGCTGGTCTGACTGATTAGCCTGTAAGGATCAGCTTGTATGTTGTTGTATGTTTGTTGCTGTTGCATTTTTACCAGTGTATTTTTAAGTTAAGTTTTGTTAAGTTAGAGGAGCTGATGATTTCACTGGAAAACATTCATTGCTAAAAAATCTTAATATCCCATTGATAACGTAAAATATTAAATAGCCAAAATATAGTGTAGCACTTACTGTGTAGGGGGAGATTTCAGAGATTCATTAGCTGTTTGTTTACAATGACATGGACTCTATTACTGCCATCAAATTTATTTATAATTACAACAGGTAGTGAAGCATTTGACCAGTAATCTGCAATAATCTATAATGGATTACATGTTGAAAGTAACTGGGGGGTCCTGGCTGTAAATCTGCCTGCAGTCTCTGGGATGGCAGTGATAAGGATTGAGCTGTATTGAAGTGGGATGGATGCAGAGATCAAAGTCGGCACTCACAGCCTCACAGAAAAATCCCACAAGTCCTGCTCTCGAGATAAAATACTTGATGCTCCTGTGTGGCCACAGTCGGCCTGGGGGCCAGCGGCTTCAGGAGCCCAAAAACAACCTGTTTCTGGTGCAAGATGAGGTGTTTGTCAGTGAGAGACAATCAGAAATAAAACCTCTGCACAATCACGCATTACAATCATGATTGGGCATACGTGTCCAAAAGTATATGGACACAACATTACACCCTATGTAGTTACTGAACATCTCATTGTAAGAATGAGGCTTCAGTCTTACCACAAAATGTTGAACCCAGCTGCAGGGGCTTTCTCCTGTTTGTTCCCAAGAGCATTAATGAGATCTGCACTTACTTTGAATTAAAAAAGCACAGATCGCTGCTGTATTTCATCTCAGAGCTGTTGCATGTGGTTGAGGTCAAGTTTCTGTGCAGGCTTGTTCTTCCACCCTAAACTGCAAGCAGCTGGCTTAGTGCATGAAGGCATCGCCATTTAAAAAGAGGAAAGGGGCAAAGCATAAGGTGGAAGCACATTACTGGTGATATTTGTGAGTTTATTTGAAAAAACACAAGGCAAAACAACATAGTTTTGGCCATGTAGATGTGTATGATGCTCACTTTTATTATCCAGTCCTACACACATGCTATGCGAAATTTCTGTTATTCTCTCTACCTGTCAATCACCATCATCATCAGAATAAATTGGATGTTTCTCCCATAGGGTCATCGATTCATTTCTATCTCTGCTCACCACGCCGGAGCATTGAACAGCCTCAGTTATTGATCTGCAGACCTATTAAAACCTCCTTGGGAACATGAGCCTATTTTTATATTAGACCTCTTTCAAACCATAAAATCAATTCTTTTGTCCAGATAGGAGAGAAAACGTGTCACATTGTTGCAGACCAGGCTCAGGCTGGGCACAAATCAGCTGCATGATTTTCAGTGTTTCTCCCCGGTGAGTGGATTATGACCTAACATGTATTTGACCAACCTGTTTAGACTGTTGTTTTAACAATATGCAGAAGGACCAGCAGCTCTGTGTTTATTTGTTTCGCCTGCATTCAGCTGCTGGATTCTGGACCTTTATCTTTAATGCCAGATCTCACCAAAGGGCTGCAGAAATGTCAGACAGCCAGCAACCATAAAAACACACATAGCTTCTTGTCTGGCAAAATGATCCTTGAAATTTGTCGGCTGTGTTTTCTGTCTGTATAGATAAAGAGTCCTGACACTGACCTTTGACCTTGGCACAAATATTTCCAAGTGCATAGATGCAGCTAATAAAGAATCCAACTGCAGCAGTGACGAACATTTTATTACAATATGGACAATGACACTTCAGTCCAAGAACACAACCAAATATAATTCTATTAATCACTATTTGACTAATATACATTACAGCCTAAACATGATGGGACTCATTCAACTCGTATCAAAATTTTAATGCCGTAAAAGTAAGTGATCAACATTCTTGAAATAAACTGGTTTATCTCGGAAATCCTCCAGTTGCTTTTAGGAAATGTTAATTTAATGGCTTAATGTTAGATTTTGAAATGTTTTTGTGCAGGCTGTCAGGAATGGCTGTTGGGATTAAAGGAAAATGAGTCAGTGCCATCGCTGAAAGACACGGAAAACGTCCCAGTGTCACTTCTCTCATGTCTCTAAAATGGCAACGTGTCGAGGAATAACTTATCTATCACGGCAGGCGGCGGCACCAAGTCCTCCAGCTTCAAATAGAAAATTCTTTGCAGGCCCTGGACACACAGAGTGCGAAGTTCAGGCAGTTTTTCCAAAAGTCTGGACAAATGACTGGACCAACAGCTGGAGGCGGCGTCTGTGCACATCCCGCCGTCCTTCAAGCACTTGATGATGTTGTTCTGCAGCTCCTCCACCTTCTTCGGCTCCTTCAGCCCGTGACGCTCTGCAGGTCCATAAGCGACAGTTCACACACACACACACACACATTAGGTAATAAATAATCAGAGATAATATACTGAAAAACCTGCTATCAGTTAGATAATCTGACAATAGCATCCTGCTACTGATAACACTGACATCTTTAATTAATTCATTTAGAATTTGATTCTCAAACACCCACGTAGATATATAAAAACTTAATTAACCATTTCACACACAGACAATGGTATTTGCTATAAGTACAAACAAAAAGCGGGTCCACATTGTTCATATTTACATGTGCTATAAGTCAATAGTAGCAGACCAACAGTGTGATGTAATGTTTGACTAAATGACATTTGGCCTGCCCACAGCTACCAGTAGTGCAAGTATCACAGGAGGAAACATATTTCACTGGGCTTTAACTTTAATCTTTTGCCATGTAAACAATATTATCTTTAATAAGCTAATAACACATAGCCCATGGCTGCAGCTCACAGGATAGTGTTAACTGGTGGATAATTTCCAGTATTGTGTCAAGAAAAATTGTGAAGTGTGAGCAAAAAGTGTCTTTGACCATCTCACCAGTGACCAGGGCGAGGGTGCATATGCAGGAGAAGGTGGAGACATCCAGATTCATCCTCTGCAGATTGATGGAGAATTCCACGATGCTGTCGATCCACTCCCCAAAGCCCCGCAGGCACTGGAGCCGGTGCCACACCGACCCATCGCAAAAGATCATCTTCCCCTCCTCAGGGTTGGACCTGAAACGATACGACAGACTCAGGTGAATAGACTGTCTGACTACCCTGTCCACTGCCTTCTCGACGCTTCACCCACATTTCTTTAGAGTTTTATTGGAGGGTCCGTTAACACACATTTGTTGATGTCATGTTCATGCTTTGGACTGATTGCTAAAAGGGAATCTCTGAAGTGTGTTCCTGACCTGTATGACAGTCGTAAAACAAAGAGCTCGAGGAAGGCTGAATAGAAGAGGAGGTCTTGGTCGTGTTTAGGCAGGGAGGTAAAACCCGGGATCTTCTGCGCCCAACCCCGAATCACCTCCATCGATCTGGTCAGGAGGTCGTAAAACTGCCGCACGTGCTGTGCATCGTCTCCCAGTGGACTTCCAGGATTCTCCTTGAACTATAGTCACCAGTAATGGTACATATCATCAGTGCCAGTTTCACTTTGTGTTAAATTTGTGTGGAGCATTTCTTGAGTAACGATACCAACTGACTTTGGAGTAGTCGAGGCGAGAAGGTGTAGGGTTGGACTCCATGTGTGCCCTGATGAGGGCGCTCAGGAGGGTGCCAGCGGGCGAAGAGGAGTCTGGAAGAGTTTTGGGTTTGGACGGCAGACGACCTCTTCGACCCTTCAGACCGTCTGTCCTCACCACTGCAGAGCATGAACGGGACACATGATTTCACTACTGTGATTGAGGATTAGCTCACATTATGACTGAAAACTTCAAAATCAGTTGAGCTGGAATTAGGCCCCCACCAGTGTCAGCTCTGAAATGGGACTTTTAAGAAGATCTGTGTACCTTCTTTGACCATTCCCACTGCAAGGCACTTCTGGAAGCGACAGTACTGGCATCGGTTCCTCCTGCGTTTGTCCACAGGGCAGCTTTTGGCAGCCAAACACACATACTTGGCGTTTTTTTGCACTGTACGCTGCATGAATGGAGGAAAAAATGTGGATATTTTTCAATAAACAAAGTTAAAAATTTACAGAACATGCACTTGAGACATCTGACAAAAGACTGTTTTAATTGATTTATTTGCCTGTTCCACTACAGAACAAGCCCTAATGTGTAAGAACCATAAAACCACAGAACCGTCTGAGTGTGGACATGTTTAGGACCTCTTGTGTTCTGCATTTGGAGTTCACTTTAAAAGCACAATATTTGTTCCTGTGGAACCAAAATGAATTTAAACAATTCACTATGGGCACAAACTCAAAGAGGGAGGATCTAATCTGATGCATGGAAGAACTTTTGGGAAGGTTTTCACCAGAACAGTGTCCTACAAAAAGAAAAAACATAAGTGGTAACGTTGCCCTTTATGTAAACACCAATGGCCGAGAAAAAAAACTATCTTGAGCATTTATTTTAAAATAATTGAACATAAAATACCTTATTTTTAGGTAGTTTCATAAACTCTTAGTAAAAAGTAAAAAGCCTTAAATGGTCCTTTGATATTAACAGCAACACTCTTGCTCCCATGGGCCATGTAAGGCAGTATAAGGCATTCAGCAAGCGGACAGGGTAGTCTGGGTAAATACGAGGTCGTGGTCATTCATAATTTGGAGAATCGCCCCCGGGAATCTCCTTCAGAGAGAAGAAGAGGGAGGTTTTTATTCATGGCACGTCGGTGACCATTTTTACACAGGACATTTGCCCCTAAAACGCTTGTGTCAAGAGATCAAGACGTGCATCGGAAGTATAATGTCCAATTAAGGAGGCAAGTCTTGGGTTCCAGTGGGATTTTTACATTATAACCTATTACTGGAAATTATTGTTTCATTAGTGCACAGCGTGGTTACATAGTCCTTGTATAAAAAGTGAATATATCCATGTTAAAATGTATTTTATTCTTTTAGTAATGTTCAGATATTCTTTTCACGGGCTGTAAAATATCATTTTGACAGAAATCTGCTGATCTAATTCCAACTCTTAATGTGGGTCTCCATCATTTGCTCATCAGCTGCCGTCAAATTTCCCAGTGATTTAAATAATTCACCTTTAAAATAAAGTGGCTTTGAGAACATACCTTGAAGAAACCCTTGCAGCCCTCGCAGGTGCGTACTCCGTAGTGCTGACAGGCTGCGTTATCCCCGCACACCGCGCACAGACCCTCCGAGCTCAGCGGTCCTCGGCTGGGAGCAGAAGGGCTCTGGTAGTCCATGAAGTGGTGGCCGTGGGCGAGTTGGAGCGGGTGAGAAAATCCCACACCGGGCTGTTTTCCCAAACCGGTGGAACCCAAAACCCCGGCGCTGTCCAGCGGCTGATGCGCTCCGGCTGCGTCCAGGTTCATGGACACATGCAGAGACGCGTCAAATTTCATCTGGCAGGCTGACAAGCTCTGACTGCCGTGTTGAGCGTGTTTAAAAGAAAAGAGGGAGAATCTGGATAGTGCGCTTTTCCTGTGCGCCGCTGCCAGATAGTCTTGACGAAAACTGTACAGAGAGCCGGAGTCCTCCCATAAGTGTCCCGGAGGAGTTTGGAAGGTGGATGGGATGTGGGTGTGTGGTGATGGAGACCGGTAATAATAAACGGAGCCCGGGGAGGAGAGCAGCTCGTCTGCCTGGTGTGGTTGATGCTGGTTCGGCTGGTACCGCGGACACCCGTGCGTATCCTCCACCTTAACGCACGGAAGCTCCCCCTGCACTGGCATTTGGAACAGACACGGGGACTTCACGTCATACCCGGAGCCATAAGTGTCCGCCAAAGGACCAAAACTGGGTCCCGACGTTGCAACTGAGATTTCACTGTTGGTGAGGTCCATGCTGAACTTGACGAACTCCGGGGTGAGGAAGTCGCAGCTGCGCTCTCTGCCGGAGCTCTGGGAGGCCGGACTGGCTCCTTGTGGAGAGGATCCGCACTGGGTCTGGACGCAGGGCATGGTCACTGCGAGCATGGGTATAATGCAGTCAGTCCAAAGTAGACAACGCAGGAAATATCTTGCAAGTTGTCATCACTACACAACAACCCATTGCACTGAAGTGTTTTAAAGTGATATTCATTTAGGGAGGAGATAAAATAGCGAATATTTAACAGCATTATATTTACATTTTCTTAAACTATTAAAAACTCCTTCGCAAACATCTTAGATTTTCACTTGATTTGATTAACTTTGGTCACATGATCAAATATTTCTTCTGCGTTTGAAATTGCATTTTTCCAGTGTGTCATGAGACGGAGTTGCATAAAGACCAGACGCTACTAGTTTCATACCTCGAGGCTACAGATGTTTGTTTTTTTTCTTCCAGAGGATGGTACCGCTCGCTGGTATGTTGGTAAGTTTTTCTGGTATGAAACAGAAAAAAACATCAAAGTATCACCTGCAGCCTTTACACTGATATGAAATAATTTGAGAAAAAGTAGAATTTGCAATAGGCCTACCTTAAACCTCCACCCAGTGCAGGAGGACACAGATGAATAATCCCATCTCTGCTGTTATGACGCTTGAGCCGCGACCAGAAAAGTCCACTCGCTGTGTGCAGAGCAGAAGAAGTGACTGCTCACTCCTCCCGCTCTTGGTTTGCAGACTGGCTGCCAGTGACTCTGACAATGTGCTTTTGTTTACGTGGTGCGCACCCATGTGCCAAACCGTATTACGCACAAGCCTCAGAGGGGCGGAGTGGTGTTTGTGTCTCTCTGTATGAGTGTGTGAGTGTGTGGGCACAGAAAGTGATTCATGTAATGGGGAATAATACTTGTGCCCCACGTTCTTGCAGTTTGCGTCATTTTGTAGGTATTTTATTGCGTCTGAATAAACCGTTAGACATGTGTCTCTTATACAATGCAGATGAATTTTGATACTGGTGGACAAGTCAATTCAAAGTGGAGTCATTTAATGATGAAGCTCATCTTCAACAACCAGCTGTCAATTGTTAATCTGGGCAAAGCGTCACTTTGCGTCATTTTTGCGTCTGTTTGCGTCGTTTTGTTTCGTCACTTTTGATCATTTCATGTTTTAATGATCAACAGTTTTCATCTTTGTTTTTGTTTTTTTGTGGTATTCCACTTTTCTTTGTTCTTTTTGTAATCCTTTATGTTTTTTCCTCCTTCAGTGACATTTTGCGGATGAAACCCAGGGCCCGCTGACCCCTTTGGCCCCTGGACTTGTGCCCAGCGGGCCCACTAATCCTCAATGGCCGAAAGACCGAGAAAATGACAGCTGGTGTCTCTGCTGTGTCTTTATTATCCTGCAGGAGGAGAACGATGGACGACAGACTGGCGTTGGGCAATCTTCCCCGTCACCTTACGTCAACAACGTACCGCCTCCACTCGATCGCCATTGGTCGAGCTGAGTTGAGCGCCGCGTCCCGATTGGCTCTTGGCGGTGTCGACGCCAGACGCAGAGTTTCCTGGTTGTATCTGTCAAACACAGGCTAACTGCGGCTCCGGCAACAGTTGATGTCTCCAGTCGCCGCCCTGCGTCGCCCCGAGCGAGTTTTAATCAACACAAACCAAGAAACCCTGTAAGTGGGAATTTCTGATGTATCACTGGCGTCTTTGCGCATTTTACTGCCTGTCTGACAAACCTTAAACCCTCTGTGCGTCTGCGCGTTTTTCTTTGCTGGTTTGATGGTGAAGGAATAACCTCTTCTCCTCCTGAACTATTTACCTCGTCTTTTCTTTTTTTTTTTTTTATAAGAAAACCCTTATTCTTCATTATTAATTCTTCACCCGGAACTCGATCTTAAATTTAATCCACAGAAAGATTTCCGTTTACCAAAAGCCCCGACTTCCTCATAGGAGGAGATAGCGTGTTAGATAATGGGGCAGTAAACAGCGACCTGCCACCTTAACTAAACAAACCGCTTCATTTATCCCCGTTAAAATGCTGCAGACACGTTTTTCAAAAGGAGAAACTGTCAATGGGGTTTTTCTTTAAACCGAGAACACATTGCAGCCAGGAAGCCCCCTCCCCTGTTGACGCATCGTGGGGCTGCAGGCTGATGGGAGTCAGGGTGGGGGTGTCCCAGCATCATCAGGAGGAGGAAGACTTAGGTTTTCTGGTTGTGTCATTCAGTTTCACTCACGCGCGCACGCAGCTCTGCGCTTCAGTATGAACCACATCCATCAGCACATTCCTGTTACAGGGAATCCCCAGGGCTAATAATGCGCATATTTACGCGCAGTCCTGCTGCGCATTTTTTTTAGTCTGGTTACAAATCAGGTCAGACTTTGACTCTTTTATGACATTAGCAGTTTAATAGATTTACACTGAGCTTTCAGTAAAAATGTGCAGTGGGTTTTTGGTGCTGATGTCAGACAGTAGTGTGCTACTTGGAATAGGTCATTTTTTCACACCAAACTAGTTAGTGACATTTGTGCCATCTGTAGCTGTGTTTTATTAAAATGCATTAGAATCTGCTTCAGCCTGTGTCCCTCCCTGGGAGCCTGTTTTCAAAGTGCACAACAGTGGGAATGCAAATTCTTTTTAGGGCTGGCCCTGGTGGGAATTGAGGCCTTCCAGGGCTGGTGTCATGTTCTGCTCATTATGGTCCACAGCGCCATTATGAAAATGTGGAGACATTTTCTGACAGGTGCTTAATGGTGAGCTGCAAAATTACCGATGTCCATTTAAACCCCATAATGCTGCAGAGTCAAGCTGAAGATGTGGGAAGTGATTGTGTAAGTTTTCTCTGGTCTATATTTATTGTTTCAGTCACGTCTTGTAGATTATTACTGATTAACTGTTGGCAGCTCAGTCAATCATGAAAGTATGTATTTAGTTGGTTAGTAGTGGCCAGAAGTATTTGGACAGGTTGTAAACAAATCTGATGCACATGTGATTGTTCGTAGAGGAACGAGCCTTCTCTAATGGTGGAAGAAAACTGCTATTTAAAATGTCATTTTTCTTTAGGGTAACATGGTAGATGAGTGATTAGCACTGTTGCCTCACATCAAGAAGGTTCCTGGTTTGAAACCCATCAGGGGCCTTTCTGTGTGGAGTCTGCATGTTCTCCCTGTGCTTGTGTGGGTTTTCTCCAGGTCCTCTGGTTTCCTCCCACAGTCCAAAAACATGTATGTCAGGTTGATTGGTGACTCTAAATTGCCCATAGGAGTGAGTGTGAGTGTGTGAGGTTGTTTGTCTCTATGTGGCCCTGTGATGGACTGGTGACCTGTCCAGGGTGGACCCCTGCCTTTCACCCAGAGAGAGCTGGGATAGGCTCCAGCAGATCCCTGGGACCCTGGTTAAGGATTGAACAGGTATAGATGATGGATGGACGGTTTTAAGGGTCTGGGACTCATGAAAAATGGCTCTACTTGATCCTGCCTGGAGCTGCAGCTAGTAACATATTTTATTATTGATACATTTGCAGATCATTATTGTTTGTATTTCTTGTCCAAAAACATGACAAATGTTTGTGTTATCTTTAAACTGCTTGTTTTATCTGACTGTTTTAAAATAAATCACAGTAATTTTAAGTTTCTTGTACTTCTGCAGAGCATGAAGAGTGAAATATACTATTATACTATTACTACTATTAATTCACATGTGTCTCACACACCTCTTAATTATCTATCAACTGCTCCTTAGCTGGGCAGACTTAATGATTTCACAAGAGTCATTTTTGTTATTGATGAACGTGTCAATTAGTTCTCAACTGATCAGTTTGTCTGGTCTTGTAGTGTGAGAAATGTCAGAAATAATAACAAACACATGATTCCTGGTTCTGTAGTGAGGAACTGCCTTTTGAATGAGACGTTTTCACTGAAATGTGACAAACATTTGATGCTTCCAGCTTCTCAAATATGAGAATATTCAACCTTTATCTTATTTTATTGTGAACTGAATACCTTTGAATTTGGTTGGATCTTGGTTGTTCTGATCATCACAGTTCCCTTTTCCTTCTTTCTGTCCAATAGGTGACAAACACACAAACTTGATCTTTTGCTCTATTGTCTCTTTTTCAGTGTGACTCACAGCTTTATGAACCCTCCCTTCTCCTGTGATCGCTGTACTTTCTTTCATGCCTCCTTCATATATAACTGCTTGTCATTATAACCTGGGTGTCCCTGCTCTACCTTCTCACTGCACTTTACTTTATCTGCAGGACCAATGGCGTTCAGGAAGGCTCTGAAACGGACAGCGATCATAGGCGGCGGGGCGGTTGCTGCAGTTTACGGCCTGTCACAGCTGATCGAGTACAGGAAGGCGCAGGTAAGTTGAGCCAAAGAGGTAGTTTCTCTTTTTGTGTAGCGTTTTACGAGTCACACGACCAAATATTGTTGTGTGCAGTTTGCAAAAACATCCACTTTTACTGGTTTGACTGAATATTAACTTGGCAGTTGCTAAACTCAAGAACAATCTTTGTATGAGTCTAGATTTTGGGCATAACAACAGTAATATTTTGGCAATAATAAAACTTTCTGCTCTGAAACCTTTCCTCTGAGCAGGGCGGGACTCCCTTTCAGGACATGTCCAATCTAGATTTTGGAATGTGTGTTTTCTTTTCTTATTTTTTTTGGTGCTTATCAGGAGGCATCAAATTACTTGCAAGCATGCCTGCAGATCCTAACCTGCTTAGAAATGCAGATAAAAAAAGATATTTTTTTTAAACTCTTATGGAAATAACTATCGCTAAATGTGTTTATTCTACTTTCTGCTTTAAAATGATGAGGGGAGCTTGCTCAGTGAGCCCTGAGAGGTGTGACAGTTTTAAATTGAACACTGTATTGGACTGTATTTGTGTTTGTCTACAGGTCACAGTTAAACTTCAATCCCCAAACCCTCCAGAACACGATTGAAGTGCATAACCATCACAAAAATAAGACACTTATGCAACAAGAAGAAAAGGTTTAATGGTTGTTAAGGTCTGACGTTAGTGTCTCATCTCATGACTGGTGACACTGGGAGCACTGCTGGCCTTCAAAGGCACCACTGTTTGTTTTATTGTCAACTCTTGAATTAAGCCACTGATATTTGTCTTTAAATAAGTCAATTTCCACACAGTCTGGCTAATTCAAGACTGACAAGCAGCAGCGCCACACAGCTGCATACAAGGCTTTATTTGACTGTACATCCTAATGTGAACTCTGTTTTGTGTCCTGGTGCGATAATGTCTCCTCTTGCCCATCGTTGTCCTTTCAACCAAGCGTGGATTGGTAAGCAAGAAGTCAACCCTGATGAAATCTAATTATTTTAACAATACTTTGTAATCATGCATGCCTCTAATCCCAGTAATTGCAATGCTGATGAGATGAATGTCCGTCTTGTCTCCCTTAGCAAGGGCATAGTGCTTGGAGAAGTTTTCAAGACAGCGGCCGATTGGCTATTAGCGTGGGTCTTGCTGTGGCATTCACTGACTTAACTTGATTACGGGGGGCACGCTGGTACTTAATTCTGTGGCGGGGTCTTGTCTGTATGCATCATCAAAAATAGACAATGATTATATCATTGTCTTGTTTGCGGGTGCAGGCCTAAATTACAAGTGCCTGCTACTATTTGCAAGTCAAATGCTGCATTGGCTTCAAAGCAGTTTGATGCAATCATTGAGCTTGAACTGCTAAATGCAAAGATGAATAAATATTTCATTAGAAGTGGAAACCTCATATCAGAGGGGCGCTGGGGTTTTATTGTAGTATTGATTATTTCTGTAAATGAAGTATTTTGCTAATCAAACGATTGGCATAAATGATGTTCAGACTGGGGTGTGCTTTTTTTTATTTTTATTTTTTTCTGGGGTGTTTTCACGGATGAGCAGCAAGTTGCAGCAGGTACCGAACTTTGCTTTGCTTCTGGTCACACCAAGAATATACACTGATGAAAAAGAGACGTTATAAGCACATGAGGAACTGGTTTTCTATGGAGAAAAGCTTCAGAAAACCTGTTTTGGATTTGGATTTTTTTTTTTTTTTTGTAAAAATACATTTATACTTTAGTATATTTGGACATGATGTAAATGTGTCTGTTTATTTAGGCACCACAGGAACAAGAATTCAGATCTTGTACTGCAACATTACAAATTAAAAATACTCTTACATGTAAAAGCCATGCATTGCAAAATAGTATAAAAAACTAATTTAGCAGTTTTTATATTATTATACATAATAATCTGGAATCAGTGTTACTGAAATATAATATCACAGTGTAAGCAGCATTTTCACATTGTACCTGGTAGTTAAAGTTAGTTTTGGCTACAGTATATACTGTTGGGTAGTTTAATTTATAACCAGACTAACTATCCTAGTTGTTGTGGTGGTTAAGATGTTCACTAACACACTAACGTTCAATTTCAGCCAGGAAACTTTGTGAGGCTCCATTGTCTCCCATGTTTCCTTCCATCTGGATTTCGTTTAAAGTCTGTGAAAATCAATTGGCATCACTCCGTTTAAGTCCATAACAGCTAAATAATGAATATTATGGTTTCTATTTTCAGCTGCTGGTCAGTGCTGCAGGCGTCACAACAGCTCCTATACACACAGTCATAGATACAAGTAATTCTCACTTACAGAAATTATATCTCATCCATTACGACACAAAAATGCATATAATAAGCAAACTTATGGTAAACTCACTGCACAATCACACCAAATCCATAATGTATTTAAATGATTGCAAGTTATTTTGCATTATATTGCATTTCATTTTATGAGATGATTATGATGCAAGAATAATGCATAAGCCCGATACACCTGGAATGTTCTTACAGTGTGATTGTAATGTTTCTAAATGCTCCTCGAGGACAGAGTTGCTGTATTTACTGACGTTTGTGCTGTTTTGAAAGAATTTAAACATCAAACTTTATCCCTCAGTGCTAAAATGTTCGGTGCTCATTGTATGTGTGTGGCATCCAGGCTCGGTTATCTCACGTGGCAGCGGAAGCAGAGCTGAAGGTTCCTTTTTCGGATGAGCTGCCCTCTCGGCACGCCCAGCTTACGGCGCTGAAAGACGCTGAGGAGTTTGATGTTCTGGTTGTCGGAGGAGGAGCCACGGGTGCAGGATGTGCCTTAGACGCTGTCACACGCAGTAAGTTCACTGTCCACAGCTCCTGCTTTCAAGTATCTCCTCCATCTGTATATGCATGTGCAGAAATAACATTCATGCTTCGTTGCGTCTTCCCAGGTGTTGAAACCAAACGCCTTTAGTCGAACATGATGATAAACTGTACAGCTTTACTGACTTACCATTTGTTCCAGACCTCAAGACTGCTCTTGTAGAAAGAAGCGATTTCTCTTCGGGGACGAGCAGCCGGAGCACCAAGCTCATCCATGGTGGAGTTCGTTATCTCCAGAAGGCCATTATGCAGCTGGACTACGAGCAGGTTCCTCTTTGTGTTCTTCTTTTTCATCTCTTTTTCTTGATGCTCCTTTGTCGTCATCTTCGCCTTCTTGTTTCTGTTTAAAACAGTACATGATGGTGAAAGAGGCCCTGCACGAGCGAGCCAACCTACTGGAGATCGCACCTCATCTATCTGCACCGTTACCCATCATGCTTCCTGTTTACAAGCAAGTGTCACGCTCATACAACATGAAAAATGCCACCAGGGAGCACAGGACACATGGGGGGGACGTAGAAAACCCAAGCCGTTGATAATTCACCTGTTCTGTTTGTGTGATCTTTTTGCTGAAGTTGAGTTGATTTCTCACTTTAATCAATGTGTTAATTCCAAGATGGTGGCAGTTGCCTTACTACTGGGCAGGCATCAAGATGTACGACCTGGTGGCTGGGATCCAGTGCCTGAAGAGCAGCTACGTCCTCAGTAAGACGAAGGCCTTGGAGCTGTTCCCCATGCTGAAGAAAGACAAGCTGGTGGGAGCCATCGTCTACTATGACGGTGAGATGAGTAATGGGATGGTGTATATACGTATTTATACTTATGGTGCTGAGCCTTTTAAATGATCCTGGTTCTGAATGAATTGGGATATTATAGAAATTGTGTAAAAAATTGTATGATTAATTCAGGAGCTTTAAGATCACACACTATTAAAATAGGCAAAATTTTGCCCTTGTCCTTCTCCACTGGTGTCTCCACAAAACGTGTTGACAGGGTGCTAGGAAGCCGCCTCTCCCCTGTGGAGGTAACGGTTGTGTGTTGTCTGGATCGGTACTAAGGAGAACCAGACATGCTGAGTGTGAAGGGCTCTGTACTGTGGGCATGCTTTCTATACCACCACCACAAAAACAACTTTCCATCTGCATGTGAAGTGTCTGTTACTGTAGATTTAGTGACAAGCTACTGTTTTTTTTAGAAATGAGACACATAAGTCTCATTTCTGTTCATCCAAATTAATGTAATTGCATTTTTTTTACATTAGTCTCAGTTTGACAGTCCTCATAAAAAAAATCATCATGTTTTTAGATGGCAATAATATTTTGGCAGATTTTTCCAATGTGCACTAAATGTGCAGTTGCATTTTTAAAACCATGACCAACAGCCTTTTTACTCCAAGATAGAATTGACCAGATTTAACTGAATTTTCAGCAGGGCAGAGAAATGGAAGAGCATTTTCTTGGTGCAAAGCAGCATATGTTTGATTTCCACCCGCCCCCCCCCCACATGCCATCATCTGCTCTGTGGGGGGACAGGGCCAGGATGGTGAGGGGGTGGGGCATTTTTTCTCCAATTATGCCGTCTGGAACAATCACGCCCGTGACATTTCAAAATCTGACCTTCTCTCCCGGCGGTGTAGAGCGCAGCGGAGCGTTGTCGTCGGTCGAACCGGCTGAGAAACAGCTATTTCTCCTGCTGTCTTGGATTCTGCCACTCCTGCTGCCACCAGCAACAGCAGAGGCTCTTTTACTCTCACACACACACGCAATTCAACAAATGTGTTGTTAATCCTTATTTTCATGTGGCCGTGTGGTGTATCATATGGTCATACACCTCAGACTCTCTGAAAAATGCACAGTGTGTTTAGCTGCTTGACTTTTCTGCAGTGGTTCATTGTCAGTGCTGTGAAAAACACTTGCATGATCCCTGGACTAGATCAACAATCAACAACATGCCAGCTGAGATGATTCCATTGCTCCATTATGATTTCAGTTGTGTACTGGGGCTTTTTCTGTAGTTGAACATACACACAGCATTACAATATTATTTATAAGTATGGTCGGTTCTGTAAAACAGCGTGTTAAAGTGCTCCTGGCTTCCTTCTTTAGGATTTTATGTGTGTTGTCTTTCTAGTCTTATTAGAATTGAACTAATGGAATCAGTATTTATTTCTAATAGATGTGGTTTAGGAAAGGAGCTTATTTTATTGTGTGTACTTTGGAAATCGGTGCCTGAATCCCTCCATCTTTCTCACACCCTCTCTGTTCCTTCAGGGCAGCACAATGACGCTCGTATGAATCTGGCCATCGCCCTCACTGCCGCCCGCCACGGCGCCGCCGTTGCCAACTACACCGAGGTGGTTCATTTGCTGAAGACGAACGACCCGCAGACGGGCAAGGAGAAGGTGTGTGGTGCTCGCTGCAGGGACGTCATCACAGGTGAGACATGCAGGTGGAAGGATGGTCTGACAGAGCACCTGTGGACATTAACTAGGACTTATTCATTTCGTCATGACACAGATCAGCAGTAGAATTAAGGCTATTAATACTAGAGGTTAAATTGTGTTCTGTCCAAACATAATAATTACTGGAACATGTAAAAACTAAACCTGATTTATGTCCTTTATTTTAGTTTTTACTATAAAACCTTTTCTGGTTTAAATGTGATCAGCAAAGGTTTTGACTCTTGTTATTTCATATCCATCAACACCTAAAGTATCTTGGTTTGATCTTAATTCAGCTGCTCAAGAAAAACAATAACTGCAGGTGAATTTTATTTATTTATTTATTTATTTATTTAACAGGACAGGAATTTGACGTCAAGGCCAAGTGCGTGATCAACGCCACTGGGCCGTTCACAGACGGTCTGAGGAAGATGGACAACCAGGAGACCAAGAATATCTGCCAACCCAGCGCTGGTGTTCACATCGTCATCCCCGGTTACTACAGGTACTACATAATACTGACATACACCACACCTACATGCAGTATGTCCTTTAAAACTGCCGTGTATTTTTATTTAAGTTGTGGATGATATTGTGGTTGACGTTTGCTATTTCAAATGCATCAAGCTGCACATATTATTCCTGTGTTTTTCCATTTTTATGTGTAAATACTAAGCCCGATAAATAATTATCTGCCCTATACCTACATGCATAGGACAATCTTCTCTGGTTAAGATACAGCAGAGCAATAGACTGGTTTTGTTGAAGTCTGGGGGTTTTAAAGTTCAGCGAAGCTTATTGAGCGAAACCCGAGGGAGCGTGAGCCCTTTGAACAGCAGCAGAAATGCCAACCACCTAATTCTCTTCCTCCCTTTCTCTCGTCTTCCTGCTGGCGCTATCTGCCACCCTCCCCCCTCCTCTTCCTCTCTCTACCTTTTCTCCTGTTTTCATTCTCTCAGCCTCCTCAATTTGTCCTCACTAGTGCTCCAGCTTTTATTTCTTTTTTCTCCAACAGTACAACACTCGATTCTTCTCCTTAGACACAAATTCAAAAAATTAGATAACGTACGTCACAGGAGAATGTAATTGTCACACCAGCCACAAACACTAGACAGTATCTCTATCAACAAATTAGACAGAATAGAAACTTTTACCATTTGCTTTGTTTTCTCCTGCGTGATAGTCCTGACAACATGGGGCTGCTCGATCCGGCTACGAGTGATGGACGTGTCATCTTCTTCCTGCCCTGGGAGAAGATGACCATCGCAGGAACGACCGACACACCCACCAATGTGACGGCCCACCCAATCCCAGGGGAGGACGATATTAACTTCATCCTGAGGGAGGTCCGCAACTACCTCAGCCCTGACGTAGAAGGTACTTCTCCTGGTCCTTCAGAGGATCATAAACTGAAAAATGGGTCTTAAGTGCTTTTTTTTTTTTTTATATTTAACTTTGTTTCAAAAACTGAAGAAATTAGTATCATGCTCACAAACACACTGAGCAAGAGGAAGTGCAACAGCTACTGTAAGTGGGACAGTTACCAAAGATAAAGACAGAGCTGTAATAATCAGGGGGAGTAAGATACAAATGAGACTCTAGCGTTGGCTCTGAAAGAATCCTGGTTTGTCTGTCTGTGTCTGCAGTGCGTCGAGGAGACGTGTTGGCAGCGTGGAGCGGCATCCGTCCCCTGGTGACTGACCCTAACTCTAAAGACACTCAGTCCATCTGCAGAAACCACATCGTCAGCATCAGCAACAGCGGACTGGTCACCATCGCTGGTCAGTTGTCTTAACTGTCCTTTTCTGAAAGCTGGGTGTTACGATGCTAAGGTGCAGGGTTTGTGTGCACCCAGGTGGGAAGTGGACTACCTACAGGTCCATGGCTGAAGAAACTCTGGATGCAGCCATCAAAGCTCATGGCCTTTCAGCCGAGCCCTGCAGGACTGCTGGTCTGATGCTGGAGGGGGCCAAGGGCTGGACACCGACTCTCTACATCCGCCTGGTGCAGGACTATGGACTGGAGAATGAGGTAAGACCTGTTTAAACATTAGAAACATGTGCATGGAAACGGAAACAATCAAGTTGTTTTTAAACATTAGGTGAGATGAGACTTGCTGTTTCTCCTGATTCAAGTCTTCATGTTAAACTGAGTTACCAATGTTTTGAGTCCAGCTCTAAAATGAACAGGCTGCTCTCACGGGTTAGAAAGCAAATTCCCTCAAATGCTGAACTTCTTTAATTGCAGCTCGGCTCACAAGAACAGTCCGACTAACATTTTGAGCACGGCGAGGCCTTTAACTTGCTGCTGCACTGTTCTGCAGGAGCAGGTACAGACAGTCGTGTCCAAACAAACCTGTAAAAGTATTCCTTGTTTTTCAGCAGCAGCAGTGGAGCTGACATTAAAGTCAGTGCTGTAACAACGCTGACATTTCTACTACACAAAAGACTGGACACACGTTGAAACACACTGCATGCTGTACAATTTATCAGTGGCATTAAGTGAGGGCACATTGATTTACAACAGCTACATGCCATCGTTCCCATAATTAGCCTAAGCATTTTCATTAAATCCAATAGGACATTGTTTCATGAAGAAAAAGCACTGAGTGCCTACAGTATACTTACTCCTCATTAGAGGCATCGGGCACCGGCTCTGGTGTTCTCTGGAATATTCCTAAAAGGTCACTGTTGGTATTTGGACAGCGTTTGCCCTTTCACATGATTGGCAAGCCAACGATCTGAATAGCAAATAGCTCTCTTGTGTTCTGTAAACATGTGACACCTCATTGACAAAGTGGCGCAAACGCTTATCGTTTAACTTTGAAGAGGTGAAATCGATTATGTGAAGACCAAAAGCTGCCGCTGCCATCTACATGGTTCAGCCTGTAGGTTTTATAGTGTGGAAGCAGCAGAAGTGATTATTAACAGGACTCAGTGTCATCCAAACATTTTCATAAGAGCTTCATCTTCTTTTGAATATTTTCCCAAATATTTCTCTGACATTTCATCAATATTTTCCAGAGATTTGTTGGGCGCACAGGGTGTGTTACAAAGTCTTTCATATTAGATTTCGTGTTCTACCCTTTGTGCACAGGTAGCCCAGCATCTGGCCTCGACGTACGGTGGAAAGGCGTTTGATGTGGCAAAGATGGCTCAGGTCACTGGAAAAAGATGGCCAATAGTGGGGAAAAGACTGGTGTCTGAGTTCCCGTACATCGAGAGCGAGGTAAAGGGGGATTTAATCCGAACTATTAATAGTCTAGTAGTTTTTTTTCAAAGCTGATTTTTGTGTGTGTTCTTTTTCAGGTTCAGTACGCCATTAAGGAGTACGCCTGCACAGCCATTGACGTCATTGCCCGCCGAACGCGCCTGGGCTTCTTGAACGTGCAGGCAGCCGACGAAGCCCTGCCTCGCATCGTCCAGATCATGGGAAAAGAGCTGGACTGGAGTCAGGAGAGGAAAACGGTGCGACAGTTTACGACATCTTATTCTTCCATCTTATTTTGCCATCCATTTCACTGGTTTGTGACGTGGTCTTCCTCACCAGAGAAAAGAGTTTGGTTTTACATAATGCTCTAATCCCTGGTGGCTTTTAAAGTCCCTGTAGTGTTTCTTTTTTCGATCAGTGGACAATGGAGGGGTCCACACCCCTTATCCCTTCAGAGAGGAAGCTCTCTGTGTATGAAAGAGATGAAGTGATATGTGTGTATTTACATGCGCAAGAAAACTGAACCTTTAACTATTTTAAGACGTTATTGTTAACCAGCAGAGGAAAGACCAAAGTACTGAAGAATAACTGGTCAACAATGTGGTTGGTCATATATCAATTCATAAAAGCTGCTTTTTCTCAGATTAGATCAAATCATCTGCTTTTGTTCTAGAAACTTTACTTCTTTCATAAATGATGTTGTTTCTTCAGTTTGAGAGAAAAATAGATCACAAAGAAATAAAAAAATCATGAACTAGTCAGTCTCCCACCGCCAGGATGGACAGAAGGTGCAATATGGACTAAATACACATAAAATACTTCAACAGTAAAACAGAAATTAGCTCATTTTCTTCATCATGTTGGATGGAAAATAAAACATCTCTGAGTTTATGATGAAAAACAAGACACTTAAAAATGTTTTCTTGGTTTCATGACGTACGATTAGTGTCTGAACTCTGACGTCTCTGTCCGTGATGTGAAAACAGGCGGAGCTCGAAGCAGCTCGGAAGTTCTTGTACCATGAGATGGGCTACAGGGCTCGTTCTGAACAGCTGACCAAAACATCAGAGATCAACCTGGACTACCAGGAAGTAGTCAGGTATTTATCACCATTCTTTACAATCCAAATCAAAATCTGCAGTGACACAACCCCAAATAATTACACTGATCGTTTTTTCACCGATGCATAGACACATGAACCGATGCATCCAGATTTAATCTCAGATTGTATCCGGGTCCCAGCAGCAAGTCTGTGTATCGGTCCAAATCAGTTAATCTTCCCATCCTTGTTGCACATGCACGTTTGCAGACTGTTCCCTGCAGACTGTTCCCTGCAGACTGTTCCCTGCAGACTGTTCCCTGCAGACTGTTCCCTGCAGACTGTTCCCTGCAGACTGTTCCCTGCAGACTGTTCCCTGCAGGCTGTTCCCTGCAGGCTGTTCCCTGCAGGCTGTTCCCTGCAGGCTGTTCCCTGCAGGCTGTTCCCTGCAGGCTGTTCCCTGCAGGCTGTTCCCTGCCTTGAAACCAGACGTAAATTACCGATTGAAGTGTGTTTGTCAATAAAAACAAAGAAACAAAACAAATATTTCTGATTTCAAACCTTGATACTTTAGCTAAGATGTTCTTTGTCATAATTCACTGTGACCATGTGTTAGTCAGGACTTTAAATAAATGTGTTACTGTGATTGTTGAGGTACAAGAAGCGTTTCCATAAGTTTGACAAGGAGAGCAAAGGATTCATCACCACTGTGGACGTCCAGCAAGTTTTGGAGGTGAGTTGTTTTTTCTGTCTCTCATCTTTGCACACCTCTCTTCATTAGCTGGCATTGATCCCTGCTCTTGTTTTTCTTCTCTGCAGAGCATCAATGTCCACATTGATGAAAATGCACTGCATGAAATCCTTAATGAGGTTGATCTCAACAAGAACGGACAAGTTGAAATTGATGAATTCCTGCAGGTACGTAACAGGTGGACTGTGATCCTGTACAGCCCTGAGACACTGGTAACACTTTCGAAAAGTCCATATTACCTGTTTTTAACCCAAGTTTTATCCGATCGATCACCGACCAACCGTGTCATGCTTCAGGAACTGATATGAAACATGGCAGAAAAGCTTTTAGATGCATATTTTATCCCAAATGTGATAAATGAAGTAATTTAGGGGTTTTAAGAACCAGTTGGTAGATACTTATGGAGCTGTGTCTTAATAGTGAAGATCATTTTTACAATCTCAGGAGAAGCATCAGAGATAGAAAGGTTAACAGGTCATATGTTATCCTCAGGACATAAAGCACATCATCATCCTCCTGGATGATTCTTTTAAAAAACAGAAGATGTGAGAGCAGTGAAAACATAAAATGTGAACGCTGATGTCTGGAAAGAGGAAGTGAAATGCAGAAGAGTCTGTGAGCGACTTTTGCGATGAGGCCCGACAAGTGTCGGGGGCTCCCACATCCCTCTGCTGCTAAATTGCTTTCTCACGTAACGAGTCCAGAAAAGAGTCATTGTAGGAGCTTGAAGACAATCACTAGTCTGCTTTGCATTGCCGAGGAAAAATATATGAAGCTACTGATTTTATTGGGTCTCAAATCATTGACAGATTCATTAGCGTTTGTTGGTTTTGCTGATTTCATGGGATTAGTTGACATTAAGCCTCATCATTAAAAAATGGAGTGGAGAATCTGAAGGGTTGCTAATGTCTGCAGCACCACTGGAGACAACATGTCGTCTTTTCATGTCCAAAGGTCCCCACCTGTTGAACTTTAGCACATGAAGAACATGGTTAGTGAAGGTGGTTGGACAGCTCCAAAGCCTTCCGTGGTGTGGCGGCAGGGTATTATCGCCGTGCTGCAGATAATTATTTCTCCCTGAGGAAAACAGCTGGTTTGGCATGTTAACCTTTCTTCTTGTTACTGTACGTCTGGAGTCTCTGTAGTCACCGTCTCTGCTGGTTCCTCTGTAGCTGATGAGCGCCGTGAAGAAGGGACAGGTGTCGGACAACCGCCTGGCCATCCTGATGAAAACGGCGGAGGAAACTCTGGATATGAGAGGGCCGGTGACCGTGGACAGAAGCGGGGGTGGAGTCTGAGCTGGAGACCAGGAGGAGTTCAGAGAAGCCAAGACACAACCTTCGGTTCCAGCTCTTTCCAAAGGTGGAAGTGACAACAAAGGAAGGGTCTCATGCAAATGACGCTATTTGAATGACAATATTGCAATCAAGCACACTGAGGGATGAATTTGGCCAAATCAAGTAGAGACAAGCAACGCTGCTGAGTGTGTTTGGGGTGAAATCGTATCTGAAGATGGGGAACAGATCTGTGTTCTGTCTTTGATTGACTGGTGCACACAAAGTGTCTTTTAAACAAGCTCTTTGATATTTAACTTTTGATTTTATCTCATTTTTAACATTATTGACGTAATTGTTCTGTTTCATGTGACAGATGAGTTTTTGATTGTGCTTTATTTTAGAGGTCCATGTTTCCTAAGTGCTTCCTGGGATGGTGAGTTGGGACTTGGTCCCAGGTAACCAGAGAAGCTTTTAGCCCCATGAAAGTGTTTTATTTGTATTGTCTGGTGTGGACAGGGGAAGTGTTTCCTCACCAAAAAGGCTGAAATCAGAATTTGTTTGGTATATTTGCCAGAAATGACTGAATCAAAGGTCAGAGACGTTTCCACTCTATTTGTGGTTTTACTGCAGCTGTTCTTTCCAAATCACCAGGTCTTTCCTGGAAACATCCTGTTTCATGGACCCCTAAAATAAAACCTCACTCGTGATTTTACCGTGTTCTTCTGATCTTGGTGCGTGACGAGCACTGGGCAGATTCTGGTTCCTGGTTCTTAAAGCTCCTGCTGCCCAAGAGGAGCGAGTGTTGTTGATTGTGTTTTCCATCTGTTTCACTACCTGTTGATACTGATACTGAGGTTCACACGACACAAACACGTTCCAGCTTTAGTCTTGATACTTTGAAATCATATTCAAAGAGGTTTTCTAAAGTTATTTAGAGCTGTTGCTAAACGAACATCACAAATCCAGGAGTTTTTTTCTATTATTAGACGCACAGCTGCATCTTAACTCTGAGTAATGTAAAGCAAAATCTTTATTTTTACACCGTGTGTTTGAAGTTTATTTTGTATTTCAGTGCTTGAGGTGAAAGCACAAAGATCTGAAACGCTGTATTGACGCACAGTCACAGTTTTGTCACAGTCGGCCTGTCTGAGGGCAGCAGACTGATAACTGAGACTTTCTTTGTTTCTTTGAGTTTTTTGAAGCTTTTCATCGTGTCACAGCAGGTTCTGTCTTCAGTGTATTAGTGGCGGGTGCGATGAATGTAAATGTACCTCGATGTGCCTAAGACACGACACTTACCTTGTTTTTCACAACGCTGCACTGCAAGTTTAACAAATACAGGAAATAATATTTCAAATGTAAAGGTATTTATTTAAAATCGTGTTTAGACTGTATGTCAATATTTGTAAGGAGTGAGACATGGTGGAGGGCTTTGATCAAAGATTACCTATTTTTAAAAAAATAAGCATATTTTAGTGTTTGATTTGTGTCATTTGGCATTTAAAGGCCCTAAATACTCTTTTGTTGATGTTTCCAAGCCAATCTGATCAAACTACACCCAAACTGTTTCTGAATGTAAATCTAAAAATGTTTTTCTTCCCTCCTGTAACGATAATTGTTGCTGATTTATCACCTTTTTTAATCCTATAGATGAAAATATCAGCCCTAATAGGCTCAACTTACATGGTCAGTGAACCGGATAAATAAATGAAGCACACACTGTCTTTACTGTTAAAGGTTTAGTGATGAATGCGTGTGTTTTGTATTGTGAAAGAAGCGTTTGTTTGCAGTTTGTGCCTGAATTGCCTTTATACTGTTCATACCTGCAGCTCTCTGTTAGATTGTTCTGATTCTCACCTGTACCATCACTGTAACTGTGTGTGTGTGTGTGTGTGTGTGTGTGTGTGTGCGTGCGTGTTAGTTTGGGGTCTCACGGGGGTTTGACTACAGTGCCTCCACACTCAGCACGGCATGTTTCCTGATTGTCTTCTTTAGATGAAATTACAGCTTGAGGATCATATTCCTCCGTCTTCAGGTAAAATAAAGGAAGAAACACAAAGCAGTTATCTAATTAAATGTATCTTTGCTTGCACCGCTTTGTTTTTGTGTTTCTTGTGGACGTCTTTCATACCTGGTATCCAAACAGCCTGTGCACAGTTAGAGAAGAGTCTGTTTATTATCTATCTGTTCTGTTAAAGTAGCTGATCTTGTTTTTTGTCATGTCAGATTATCTTCGTCACCTTTTCTCTGTCTCGACCATGTTGTCTGCGTATGGTGGAGCCTCAGCCGCTGGAAAATACAAAATCCTCATAGCTTGTAGATATTTTTTAGCAAAGCCCAACAGTTTGTCTGTCAGTAACACAGTACAGTGGTGGAGATGAAAGTACTACCTGTCTGGCTGTAATTGTAAAACAGGAGGTCAGATTGCACCTGGTCACAACATCCTCAATCATGTCGGTCCTCACAAGGATAGAAGCACATGAGCACACACTGAACTTCACCCAGTCCCTTCCCTGCAAACTGGGTGAAAAACCTTTTCTCCCGAAAGGTCAGTGAGATTTGAATGACAGCTTTAAGTCCTGCGCCCATATTACAATCTGCAGCACAGACGTGTGCAGAGTGCTGCCTTCCTGGGAGAGGCTGGGAGTACGAGGGAGCAATTAATTGTAATGAATAATGGGAACAAATCTGCTGGCATATGACCGCTAATGCTGCTTTTTTTTTCTCTCTCTCTCTGGAGGGTTAGGATGGTGATGCCAGCCATGCTGAGATGTCTGCCTGCACACTAATTGAAAAGTGTGAGGATGGGAGGTGGTGTCAACTACTGTCTTCTTCCATTTCTTCTTTGTCTTCTTAATTGATCTGAAATGCATCACATTTGTCTGCTTTGTTTTTCAGCAACCAGTCCTGATCACCTGGTTTATTCTGCAAACAGGACCATTGGCAAGACTTTAGAAATGTTTCATGTGTTTATGTCTAGTAGGACCCAGTGGGCTCAGCTGAGAGCAACTTAGTGGGTTTGGATGTGAGGAAGTGCCCGAGGCCCAGGATACCTTTCAGCCCTATGACCCCCCTCCCTCACTAATCCATTCATGGATGCGTTATCACCTTTTCCAACCCATGAGCTGGAGTGCTGGTGTTAGTAATTAGAGGTTTGTAAGTGGAAATTATCAGCCTTTCTTCCATTTTCCATAAACAAAAATAAAGATGTTTTGATTAGTTTTAATTAGAAGTGTGAGTAAGAGCACTGGGAGCAGATGGCCCCACAACAACTCAGCAAACCCTCACTTATTCAGCCAATTATTATGGTAAATAAGATGATAATTAACTGATGGCTTGAAAAATTAATCACATCGACCTCTTGCGAGGAAGGAAAAGTTCAAATATTGATATGGGAGAGGGCAGGTAGAGGGACTGACTAATTAAATCTGTCATCATTTGGTGGTATTTGTGCCTTTAAAATTAATTGCAAGTAAAAATCATTGAGAATGAGGGTTTGGGCTGCAAAAAATGACCTCCTGAAGTTTCAAATGTGATCTCTAGGCGTTTGTCTTAGACTTTGAGAGGACTGAAAAGAGCTGCATATAAAGCATTAAAAAAAAAGTGCCTGGTGAACCTTGGAAAACCTGCACTTTCTGGGGGGGGAATAATAGCTCAGACCTTTGCAGGCCACTCGTTGAACCTTCTCTGGTCGAACAAAAACCCATTCTGCAAGGTGTCCTGACATTTACCTGGGTCATTCACAGGCTTTGTGCCAATATGTGCGTGGACAGGAAGTTCTTTCAGCTGCGCTTCCATGGACACCTGCCAATCAACCCAAACAAGGTGGGAATCAGAGTTTTTATTGTTTAAACCTGGAAAATTAAAGTTAAAAATGAGGAAAGTGGATTAGTGATTGATGAGCAGTGGTTTGTTTTTTTTTTTTTTCTGAGACCGGAAAAAGGAAATAAAAGAAAAAAACCTTTTTATATTATTTTTAAAGACTCGGTTCAAGAGCCCAAACATTGTGTCTATTCTGGTGGCGATCATAACCCAGGCCACCTTTATTTTGTATTATGTCACTGTCAGTAGAGTCAGCAGAGCCTTTTCCATTTGATGTTGTGGGGGTGACATTGAAAACTCAATGTGAAATCATCAGCTGCTTAGTTATTGTTTTTGTATGTTTAATTCTTAATAGAAAATTATTTTCTTCACTGAATAATGAGCTTTTTAATATTATAGCCAGTTTTTTGTCTGTGTTTTGTGTCTCCATGTCTGTCTGTATGCCAGCAGAGCCTTTTCCATTCAATGTAATAGTGTTTGGTGACTCATCGTCGCCCTCTTGTGGACACATTTGGAAACTACAACACAATATTAATTCAGCAGATAAATGGTAAGTGATCTTATACTTGTATATACTTGCACTGAAGTTTACTCAAAGCCTCTTTTACACTATTTGTCCAATCACCAATTCACTTCCACACCGACAATATAATAATGATTTTATTATGTTAATATTATAGGCAGTTCTCTGTCTGTGTATTTTATATTATCTCTGTCTGTCTGTATGCCAAGAGAGCCTGTTCTATTTAATGTAATGGTTGTGATGACTCATTGGTTCCCTCTTGTGGACACATTTGGGAACTGCAGCACAATGTTAATTCAGCAGCTGCAGACAATATGAAAAAAACGGCCTAATACTGTATCTCTATTTGCAAATGGACACTGAAAGACGAAGGCGATGAGCCTAATGAGATTTCTGACATTTATTGTGGCTGAATCTTATTTCCCTTTGTCTCTCACTCCTGCGTCTTTGATTGACCATGATGAAGGACGTCCCACAATGTTTACACCTTCAGAGAAGCTACATAGTCCATCCTTTGTGGACGTGTGTTACAGATTGTCTTTGGACACTTCCCGTTAAGAGGATATGTTTGATGTCTCGTAAAACGTGAGTCTCAGCTCCTCTTCTTATCTGTTGTGTGCAGGGATAAGACACAGGTGAATGGTGTTAATGTCATTTAATTTACCATGTGATTATTTCATTCATGCTCCAGGGCCTGAGCACCGATCACTGGGAAAACCTTTTCAGATGAGTCCCTCAGGAATATATAGGTATTAAATTCCCTTGTCTTTATCTCATGTTGTTTATGACTCTAGGCACGTCTGACTGAAAATACAGACACATTTATAACCTCCATATTTCAGGTACACACAGCCAGGAAGTGTCTGCTGGAAACTTAACCCAGGATGTTTGTCAAAAGAAGCTGCTGGAGAAACTGAAGGTGTGTACACTGTCCTGGTCATGGTTTCAGAATAGTCCTGTTTTAGGAAAGGGGTCTCCAATCCTGGTCCTCCAGCGCCCACCCACTGCTGATTACCAGGCTCAGGTGTGTTCAGCCAGTCAGAAACTGGAAGATACCATCTCAGATGAGGGTGGAGTTTGGGCAAGACCAGTCAATCGGTATTTAAAGAGCTATCAATGGAAACTGCATCAAAAAATAGTGTTTAAAATAGTGTGCTTAAACGAAAAACCAGCGAAGAAGAGCTGTTATCAAGTATGTTTATTAATTCAGTGCACAAAAAGGCAAGACTAACAACACTACCATCATTACAACGATGTGCCCATTTTGGAAGAAACAAAAGCCCGTGAGGTTTAACGTCTAAAGGAGCACATTAAAATCAATACATACACATCCACAGCAGGATTGGCAGTAGGGTTTTCTTTACAAAATGCTCACAAACTACTCCGCGTGTTGCAGCTGAAGCTGAGATATATTTTGTGTTCTGAAGCTGTTGACCGAGCTGAGAAAATATTTTCATTTGTAAGCAGACTGAACGAGTAAGTGCTGAATTTGTTGCTACATTTAAAATTACACAGCTCAGCTTTTCTGTACATTCCCATGAAAAGACATTCACTTTTCAGACTAACCTTGAAGTAATTCACATTGACAATATGTATGACAGCTTCTTAAAAAAACTCATTCATCCTGATGAGAACAACAGCACAGGTTAAACAAAGTCACAGTCACATAATACTATGTACATACGAAAAACACGTTGCATGAACGCACATACAAAGAGAAAATGTGTTAGAATAAGGGAAGACTAAGTAGGAAAAATGATTCTGCAAAAGTTTGTTTTTGAATTTGAGTTTGTGGTAAATATTGCTTCTGGTGCCGTTTTATTTATTTATTTATTTTTTTGGTGTTCATGGTGGATGTTATCAGTTATTATCAGTTGTCACTGAAAAGGTTTTGGGGATGTTACGTTATTCACAGTTAAAAGGCTGCACTTTGAGCTAAATGCTAGAAACCAGTTTTACTGTGTTCATCATCTTAGTCCAGAAAAATATGTTTAATACCATCTTCCTTTGAGAGTAAAGTAGTCCAATAATAAGTAGTAAATAAAGGCTGTAGTCGGTACGTACGAGACGCCAGCTGTTGTAAAGGATAATACTGTGCATGGCGAGGAGTCCAGTCATATAACAACGAGCTTTGGTTTTAGTCTGAGACTGCAGATTATTTGTATTTTCTAAATTAAGCTGTTGATTCAACATCCCTCCAAACCAGTTTCCAGTAGCTGATGTTTCAGACATTCTCCTGTCAGAACAATGAATCCCTTAAAACAAACCCTGCCATGTTCAGGGCCTACTCTTTAGTTACACACTCGTGTTTCTCTTGTGTTTTTTTTATTCTGATATTTTGTGGTAATTCTCATTGTCAGTGTACTCAAGTTGTTTTTTATTCAGGTTTAAAACCTTGAGTCTGTGCTAAATGGCAGCTTGGCTTTACAGTCTCTATCGGAGTTTTCCTCCAAAATCTGTCAGGGTCCAGAGTCCAATTTTTTTTTTTTTTTTTTTTTTAAAATGAGATTCAACGATAATTTTTGGAGAGAAGCGATTCTAGTGACGACACAAACCCGTCTTTTCACGAACTCCAGAGTGAAGTAAAAAGTTAGATCAAAGCAAGATGTCAGCATCGCAAACCACGAAAGCGTCTCTAGTTAAATTTACAGCAGGCATTTATGGTGAGGATAAGTGCACTACACATAAACCTGTATTTGTGTCCATCCTGCAAACTCACCTAATTTACTAACTGTAGACAAATACTGATGTAATCATATCTGATGATTACAGGCAGTAAGAAGGCACCTTCTTTAATGCCAGTACCCGGGACAAGAGAACATGTTCACACGGACATTTTGCTGTGAAGAATCTTGCTGGTGGTTTTTAGATTCAGGGAGAATAAGAGAACGTGGTGCACAAACTTGTCTAACAGCAGCTACAAAATGTTTAGCATGTTTATCGAGCTAGCTTATGCATTCTTTGGCAGAGTTGTACAATCACAAAACTCAACAACAACAATGCCTGTGTGAGCACATGTGGCAAGACGAAAGCTCAGGATGGATTCGGTGATTCAGATGAATGAAGTGAAAATGCTTGTCTGGATGTGCGTGATCACGAGCCATGCTCTAGCTTCGCTTGGTCAGAGGTCTCCCCTCACGGACATGCTTGGCACCCCTCTTCTCTGTCTTCCCTTTCTCCCTCACCTTTCTCAGGCGGCGTGGGGGTGGCGTACCTCTGGACTCGCTGTCCTCCTGAGCGCTGGATGTGTCCATCCCGTCTCGCTCCTCGGGGATATTGGGAATAGCCCCACTGCTTCCGTCTAAAATGTTCCTCAGGGAAGGGTCCTCTGGTGTGCAGGTGGCAGTGGTGCCACTCTCACTGCTACTCAGGTCCTGTTCTTCGTTGTACCGTCCTCCTCGGCTGTGGTGTGGCAGGGAGGAGGCCCGGACCGAAGGCCTGTCACGCTCAGTTTCGCGGATGTTCTGCTGAGGCTCGTTCATGTCCACCCCTGAGTCCAGGCTGGTGTCGTTGCTGCTGGGTGGCCGGTGGCGACTCTGGAGCTCAATGATGGAGTGGCGTACCTGTGCGGCTGGCTTCCCGTCCAAGGAGACAAACCAAGCTCTGGGGTGAGATGACGAGGACTTGCCCCGGGTCAGCTCCAGCAGCGTGCGCTCTGAGATCCCCTGCAGCTCACTGGGCACACCATGGCCACTGCTGAAGGCCTCCATTCCAGCTGCCTCATTGAGAGTCCCAGGCACAGAGACGGAGGACTCAAGCAGGTTACTGTAGCGTCCCCATACACCAGAGTTGGGGACTTGACCTTGCGGAGGAGTCTCCAGAGGCTGGGGCTCATCTTGGCTGCTCTGTTGTGGGCTGCTTCCACCTTGAGAGTGGTGGTGAAGAACTTTGGGCAGCGTCTGGGTGTAGCTGTCTTTACTCGCAGGTTCTGAGTGAGCGTCATACTCAACTCCGTTGCGGGGGAAGGTAGCCGACTTACAGCCTGACAGCTGCTGCTCCTGAGAACTGAAAAGCTCTGGAGCCTGAATAATGGCCACTGGTTGGTTATAGATGTGAACCAGCTTATCTTGAAAGAAGTGATCAGAGTTCATGTTGGCTCGGTTCTGCTCGGACTTCTCCCTCATCCGAGCTACCTCCTCACTGTTGATGTAGTGAGGTGGCGGCTGGGGACCTTTTACCCGATCTGAAGAGATGTTTTCATAGAGGGGGGCTGCTGGGCGACTCCCTGGATCCTCCACATAGATGTTGTAGTTGGCTTTGTGTCTCGGTGTGGTCGAGGGCTCACACTGGACGCTACAGGACGCGAGGCTGTTGTCACCAGAACGAAACAGCAAACCCTCTTCCATGTGGGTGGAGGTGGTTTGGTCTTTTTTCACCACGGTGAGTTTGGAGAAGCGGGCTCTTCGCCTCCTGGGCTCTCGATGAGAACCTCTGTATTTGGGGGACACAGAATTGAATACATGGATTGCAGTTGTACAGGGCTGTAGCAGCAAAAGCATTGACCATTATTGAATTCAGTGGTTTCATTGCCTATAAATTCACTTCCTGTTTGTGAGAAAAGTATTGTTATTCATTCTGTTTTTAAAGGTGTGGATGCAGTTTTTCATCATCAGACTAAAATCTGTTCCTCCTGCCAATGAAAGAGGAGCTGGTTTATGTACTGTTGGCATTTATTTAGCATAAATATGACGTAAGCTGAAAGATGTTTGATTTCTTACCCACAGTGACACAGCAGCAAGGACAGAAATCCAATCACGATGGCCAGCGTTCCTCCCAGTATTCCCATCAGCAGGTAGGTGTGGTATGATATGAAATCCACAGAGCTCCCATGTCCCAGATAATCTGAACAGTTTAATGTACATGTGGACATAGAACGTTTGATTCAATTCAATGTGACAGTGCTACACAGACACCACACACACACGTGGTAATGAAGGCAGATGAGGTATGTACCATTTGAGGAGGGCAAGGGCGCAGCGATCCAGTAGCCCAAATGAGAAGCCGTGTAGGTCCAAACCAGCTCGTCACCAACTGTTTTTACTATTCCCAGACCCTGGTTCTCCCAGGCCCCTTCAAATACACAGAACATTTGTCAGTGTGATGATCTTCTACAAACTACATCCTGCAGCCTAAAGTGTCTGTCACTGTAATTTCATAATTTTAACTTGTGTTAAGCTTATGTCACATCTTTCCTCATACCAATCTTTTGGTTGAAGGCCCAGGCTGGCACAGTATCAGCGGCCCTGAGGTGGGTGTTGTGCCCCAGTGGCAGGCTGATTTGAATGGGTCCTCGGACCTGCAGCTCCTCATCCCCGGTGTACAGCAGGACGCTGACGGCTGCTACTGCCTTCAGATCGATGCTTCTGAACACTGAGGACAGGAGTTGATAAGATACCAAAGAATGATCATGAAAGAAGCAGCAACATCTGTCCCAGTTTATTTTGAGAATCTTGTCAAACCTTAATTTAATGACCAAACCAAACAGTCCACACTAAGAAAAAACTACTTTAAATGTTAGTGTGGCCTTGAAGACTCACCTGATTTGCTGCTGATGATGCCTGGAGTACAGTTGACGCAGTCTTTAGCCAGGTGGTGCTGTGGTACGGTCAGATAAGCGGTCACTGACGAGATGTTGCTCTTATCAGAGAGCGTCAGGAGGTTCTTGGGGAACTTCACTTTAGGCTGTGAGGAACTGTCTAAGAGAACAAGATGGGATATGATTAATCAGAATCTGGACCTTTGGCAGAAAAGATGGGGGGGGAAGACATGGTTTCAAGGCTCTTTGTAATCTGGCATTCATTAGAAAGGACTTGGTTAAATTAATTCATTTACAGTCAAAAACAATAATTAGTGGGGGAAAAAAAAATCTTGCATAGTCCAGTTGAGATCCTTCAAGAAGTCGTTCCTTTAATATGAGAAGGTCCACTGTGCTTTCATTTGTTCGATTGTGCTTCTGTTCCCGAAACTATCACATGCCATTTTCTTAACTAATCTCAGTGTAATTATTTGAAGTAAGTTTCAGATTATTGCTCTTGATGTTTTCATTTTTATTCTGTTTTGATGTAACGCACCTTGTTTTGAAAGGTGATATATAAATAAGTTGATATGAGATGTTTGATTTGATGTTTCTTCAGTTGAAGGCTGTAAATGTGGTGGATTCATTCATTCATTCATTCATTCATTCATGTATTCATATACTGCGTATAAACCTACCAGGTAACTTCCTGGTGATGAGTATGGAGTCCTCAAACAGCCAGACGTTCCCCTGACTGTGAGGAAGCAGCAGCAACGTCACAGCAGAGAAAACTGCAGGGAGGAAAAGAAAAGGTCAGGACAGAAACACAGATACTGGTCTTGTTTCATCTTTTATACAGCCTCCATGTATTTCCTGTGTATTTCTATCAATGTGTTTGTCAAAGGATGTAATGCAAAATTATGACTTCACTGTAACTTCAGCTCTATAAATAGTTTAGGATGCAACATCCATAAGTAGGTAAGTGAATAAGGGGCTTTCAGCCATTCCTCTTTGTTTTGGGGCAGCTCATAAACCTTTGCTAGCAGCAGCAGATGGTGATGGTGATGCAACCCCAAGCCTCTTTTAAGGTGTCATTTATCTGGCTCAGCAGCACAAAAGGGAGGCACCACTGATAATTCAGAGCACCGGGGGGGGGGTTCTGTCCTATCACCTGCTCCTTCTTGCGTCGAAACACCACCTTCCTATGCCTTTACTGTCAGGAAGATGAAGTACAGTAAGGCCCAGAGTCCAAACCCTCCCCCTGCCCCTCCCCACTGTTGTTTCGGTGCAATGCAAAGACCAGTTAGCTGAGCAGGGGTAGGTTTTACCCAGGTCTGAGTCAGACACCATGACTGTGCATAAACAATCAATGAAATCACTTGTACTTGATTATACTGAACATAAACTGTCTTTCTGTGAACGAACCTCAGTGACACATGAAGTTCATCCATCTGTACAGGCAGTGGAGACGTAGTTGGTGTTAATGTGTCTGTAAGTGGTGTTTCATACCATCAATAAATAAAAGTGTCTACATATTTTCCTTTGCATCAAGTCATTGATTATTGTGATTGATGTTTCGGTTGTTGTGTTATTGCATTAAGAAGGTACATTAGTTATTTTACTGTCTGTGTGTCATCTTTAGTCTTTGGCTCCTAATTCTGGGGAAAGTTCTGCTAAACTGTGTAGGTGTAGATGTCAGAGAAGTCAGGCAATCTTTTAAAAAAAAAGTTATGGTACCGTAGTTGTGCAACTCACTCGGTTTCTTGCTGGTGCTCCAGGGCAGGGAGTGGGGGATGTATCCTTCCATGTTGCCCAGCAGGGTCAGAGTGAGGCCTGGACTGTACGTAACCCAGAGGAGAACCTCACCTCTGTCCCCCGTTTGGACTGAGCTGCTCAGGGTGTGGTTCACGTAAACGTCCACTGATGCTCTCGGCAGAGGCTGACGGGTCACCAGGTCCCTCACCTGGACTTTTAGTGCAAACTGGGGCTCTGGAGGGAATAACAGGTACAAGAATATTAAAGAATTACTCCCCTTTTATTGTCCCTACTCTCAAAAAAGACATGGAAATAAAAATAAGAGACACACATGGGCCTGACCTTAATCTGAGACTCAGTTAATATGTGTGAAGTTAATAATTTACCTCATTCATAAAAGGCCTTAAAAACATCCAATCATCACACAACAGCCCCAACACAGGTGTGGCTGAAGTACTGGTACCCTTCCATAAATAAAGCACAATCTGCTCTTATTGTTTGGATGTAATTGTTGTGATTTCTGCAGGCTACCAAATAACATGGGGGTGCAGCTACTTTCCATTTCTCTACCAATAAATGACTCGAGCAGAGCCAATCCTGTTTACTTCTACCTGCTGTAAGAGCCGAAGGGCTGAGAGGTCGCCCCGGGGCGCTCGGGTCGGTGGCAGACGGTCTTTCGACCGCGGCGGTGAGGCCATTGTTCCCGGAGGAGGAGGAGGAGGGCAGGCCGCCGCCCTCCTCCGCTGCTCTCACCGCCCCATCCAGGCACGAAATCAAAAACAATGACGGCAGACAGAGCAGCAGCGGCGGCGACAGGTGGCGTTCAGCAGCGGCCATGGCGAGAAGGGGAGCAGGCTCAAAGACATAACGAACCGCGAGAAACGAGCTCGGGAGAAGAAGAACAGGGTCCCAGAGTCCTGTGTAATCACGAAGGCATCGCCCCTCTCATGGCTTCTTGTGTTGCTGGGACGGACGGAAGAGGGAGAGCCCCGTGGAGAAATGATGGCTGGTGCTGAGGCTGGGCGTTTGTGGCCGAAGATCGTTTACGACAAGATGTTCCACTGAGGAGAGGAAATGACAGCGCCTCTTCATCTGTGTGATTTTAGCCCTAACGTTTTGTCCAAACGTGACTTTTATGTTAAAGAGCAGCTGTTAATGGAAATGGCTTATTAGTTATGACCAGAAAGAAAAACGTATAGTTGTATGAGACATGCGGTGTTAACATTTGTAGTATCAAGAAAAAGCATCAGAGTGAGCATTCTGTGTGTGTGTGTGTTGTGTATCTTTGATCATACGGGAGATGCTGTTACATCATTGCGGTTGTGTTTATGGAGGACGGAAAATGAGTGAAGTAGAAATAACTAGATGCATAATTAAAAGTGTAAAAACATAAATAGAATAATGAAAATTTAAATGAGGCTGAAAGATGCAGTACCGCTAAATTCTACAGGAAGGATGGTAGTCTGCAGATTTTGTGGTGGTGCCTGTGAAACCACTGGGAGTGGTTGTGCACTTTATGACAGGCAGGTTATGGTTGGTGAGTGGTCTTGTTATGGGGGTCCTGAAGACCTGAAGACTTATGATGGCGTAGCCTGAGTCGTTGTCTTCTGAAGGAATGCTCAGCCGTTCTCCTGTGCAGGCTGTAATGATACTTACTTAATGATACTTGTAATGAGGTCCAAAAGTGTCATGATAAATATGTGAGTTAAAGATGTCATGTAGGTGCCTGATTTAATATTTGATGTTGTAGTATAATGTGTGGTGAATTTAACACCCATCATTTTTATTATTTATTGTATTTTCATCTTTCCTAGGCTGTCATATTATCTTATCTGTTTTACTTTTATTTATTGACCTTTTTTTTTTTTTTTGGTAAGTCATGTTATTGAATGTAAAATATGATCAAAAGCTCATTGGCTCAGTGTCACAGGCTGTGGTGTAGTGGTATCATCACCACTACACTTGATGTCTCCTGTTATTTAGTACGTATAAACACCATTGAATGTCACTGACTTCATGCTCCCTTCAAGTTTCATTTCTACCACATACTACAGTAAAGTCTCACTTCAACCGCATACTACAGTATATGTAGTTTCAGGGTGTGAAAAATCAAGTTGTGATTATTAAGGGTGTGACTCTTCAGGGTGTGAAAAATCAGGGTGTGATTATTTAGGGTGTGAAAAATCAGGGTGTGATCATTTAGGGTGTGAAAAATCAGGGTGTGAAACAAAAACAGGGTGTGATTATTGATGGTGTGAAAAATCAGGATGTGAATAATCACAAAAAAAAAGAAAAGATTTATCAGGGTGTGAAGCACTTTGTCCTGATGTTTCCTCTTATTTAGTCCACCCTGATACAAACGAGGTGCAACAAACAACTCCCATCATCAAAACTTCTCAAGCTCAACTTGGTCTACTGCACACCTATCCCCCCCTTCAACGCCCTGACACTTCCCCTTCATACCTGCTCCTTGAACTTAAAATCTCTAGCCTTCCTAACAGCACTCTAACACCCAGAAATATCAACATCACTGCTCTCAGAGCTTTTCTGAATGCTTTACTTTCGATTAGCTATGTCATCCAATCCCAGCAAAAAAAAAGACTGGTAACTGTAGTGGTCGTGTTAGAGGTTTGGGGCCTGTTGGTTCAAGTCTCAATCAGTAACTTTTGTGTTAACTCAGGATGTCATCTCATGTCTGATATAACAAAAACATTCCTGCGTCAGCTGTCGAACTGTTGTCTAGTGATAAAGTGAGGGATGTGGGACCTGAAGGTTACAGGTTCAAATCTCACTTATATCTTCTTGTGGGCACCCATCAGGTCAATAAATGTAAAAAATGAACTACTACAATGCATCCACATGAAGACAGTGATGGCTCAGTGTTAAAGCTAGTGGCTTGGAGCCAGTAGGTTGTAGGTTCAAACTTCCCTTATGTCTTTCTGGTCACCGATCATGTCAATAAATGTTAAATATGACTGACAACATCAAGCTAGGGTGGAGACAGTGATGGCGTAGTGGTACAGTCAGCAGTTTCTATCTCGCAGGTTGTTGGTTCAATCCTCACTTATATCTTTTTATGATAACCCATAAAGAGAAATGTTAAATACGACTGACAACAACATACTAAAGTAGATGAAATGGTGGCTTGGAGGTATAGTCTTGGGTTGGGGGCCTGTTGGATGTGGGTTCAAGCACTGCTTATAATTTCTTGTGGTAAACCATGAATTCGATACATGTTAAATATGACCGACGACTACAACTAACGTGGCGAAAGTGATGGCCTAGTGGTACAGTCAGCAGTTTCTATCTCGCAGGTTGCTGGTTCAAGCCTCACTTGCGTCTCTTTATGGTAAAAAATCATGTCAATAAATGTTAAATATGACTGACAACAACATACTAATGTCGATGAAATGGTGGCTTAGAGATAGAGTGTTGGGTTGGGGGCCCGTTGGTTGTGGGTTCAAACCCTACTTATAGTTTCTTGTGGTAAACCATGAATTCGATACATGTTAAATATGACCGACGACAACTACTAATGTGGAGAAAGCGATGGCTCAGTGGCAGAGGTGAGGCCTGAGAATCATAAGGTTAAGGGTTCAAGACCTGGTGGATGGAGCGATGGAAGCAAAACTAGGGGAGAAAGTTGCCGTAAAAAGCAAAAAAAGTGCATTTTTAAAAAAAAAAAAGTTGTTTCCTATTCCCTTGCACTCTTCCTTCAACTTTCCCTGCCTGGACACCACTGCACCTGCCTCAACCGCCACTGTCCCTTCCTGCACGCCACTGTCCCTGCCTCGACCGACACTTTCCCTGCCTGAACCGCCACTGTCCCTGCCTCGACCGACACTTTCCCTGCCTGCACACCACTGTCCCTGCCTCAACACTGCCCCAACCGGGCCTCGAACTCACGACCACAATGCACAACCACCAACTACTTCAACAGCACATCAACCCACAAAGCCACAGGGCGAGAGCTGGAATGACTGGTGTTCTTACAGGTTTTCTGTGTATTTTAGTTGGACTAAAGACTAATAAAGTTATTTTCACCTGGAATTGAACCCCTGACCTTCAAGTACAGAAACCGCTTTGTAAGCCACCAAGCTACTTTACCGGACAGGAAGCAATCAAACAAAATGCAGTATCTTAGTGGGGACCTAAACCACAACCTCAAACTTTAAACACACACAAACCATGAGCTATTCTGTTAAACACCTAACACTTTCTAATCCAATCGGTCATAAATGCTGCACTTTGTCGTGATGTATTATTTATTTAGTCCACACACTGATATACACAGGACGGGCAACAGACAAACATCTATTTTAGTTGCACTAAACACAAATAAAATCGTTGTCTCCACCTGGGGTCGAACCTATGTCCTTTGAGTTTCAAGGCAGGTCTTTAACCAACTGAGCTTGGTTAAAGAGTTTTCGCTTGATGTCTCCTGTTATTTAGTACGTATAAACACCATTGAATGTCACTGACTTCATGCTCCCTTCAAGTTTCATTTCTACCACATACTACAGTAAAGTCTCACTTCAACCGCATACTACAGTATATGTACTTTCAGGGTGTGAAAAATCAAGTTGTGATTATTAAGGGTGTGACTCTTCAGGGTGTGAAAAATCAGGGTGTGATTATTTAGGGTGTGAAAAATCAGGGTGTGATCATTTAGGGTGTGAAAAATCAGGGTGTGAAACAAAAACAGGGTGTGATTATTGATGGTGTGAAAAATCAGGATGTGAATAATCACAAAAAAAAAGAAAAGATTTATCAGGGTGTGAAGCACTTTGTCCTGATGTTTCCTCTTATTTAGTCCACCCTGATACAAACGAGGTGCAACAAACAACTCCCATCATCAAAACTTCTCAAGCTCAACTTGGTCTACTGCACACCTATCCCCCCCTTCAACGCCCTGACACTTCCCCTTCATACCTGCTCCTTGAACTTAAAATCTCTAGCCTTCCTAACAGCACTCTAACACCCAGAAATATCAACATCACTGCTCTCAGAGCTTTTCTGAATGCTTTACTTTCGATTAGCTATGTCATCCAATCCCAGCAAAAAAAAAGACTGGTAACTGTAGTGGTCGTGTTAGAGGTTTGGGGCCTGTTGGTTCAAGTCTCAATCAGTAACTTTTGTGTTAACTCAGGATGTCATCTCATGTCTGATATAACAAAAACATTCCTGCGTCAGCTGTCGAACTGTTGTCTAGTGATAAAGTGAGGGATGTAGGACCTGAAGGTTAGAGGTTCAAATCTCACTTATATCTTCTTGTGGGCACCCATCAGGTCAATAAATGTAAAAAATGAACTACTACAATGCATCCACATGAAGACAGTGATGGCTCAGTGTTAAAGCTAGTGGCTTGCAGCCAGTAGGTTGTAGGTTCAAACTTCCCTTATGTCTTTCTGGTCACCGATCATGTCAATAAATGTTAAATATGACTGACAACATCAAGCTAGGGTGGAGACAGTGATGGCGTAGTGGTACAGTCAGCAGTTTCTATCTCGCAGGTTGTTGGTTCAATCCTCACTTATATCTTTTTATGATAACCCATAAAGAGAAATGTTAAATACGACTGACAACAACATACTAAAGTAGATGAAATGGTGGCTTGGAGGTATAGTCTTGGGTTGGGGGCCTGTTGGATGTGGGTTCAAGCACTGCTTATAATTTCTTGTGGTAAACCATGAATTCGATACATGTTAAATATGACCGACGACTACAACTAACGTGGCGAAAGTGATGGCCTAGTGGTACAGTCAGCAGTTTCTATCTCGCAGGTTGCTGGTTCAAGCCTCACTTGTGTCTCTTTATGGTAAAAAATCATGTCAATAAATGTTAAATATGACTGACAACAACATACTAATGTCGATGAAATGGTGGCTTAGAGATAGAGTGTTGGGTTGGGGGCCCGTTGGTTGTGGGTTCAAACCCTACTTATAGTTTCTTGTGGTAAACCATGAATTCGATACATGTTAAATATGACCGACGACAACTACAAATGTGGAGAAAGCGATGGCTCAGTGGCAGAGGTGAGGGCTGAGAATCATAAGGTTAAGGGTTCAAGACCTGGTGGATGGAGCGATGGAAGCAAAACTAGGGGAGAAAGTTGCCGTAAAAAGCAAAAAAAGTGCATTTTTAAAAAAAAAAAAGTTGTTTCCTATTCCCTTGCACTCTTCCTTCAACTTTCCCTGCCTGGACACCACTGCACCTGCCTCAACCGCCACTGTCCCTTCCTGCACGCCACTGTCCCTGCCTCGACCGACACTTTCCCTGCCTGCACACCACTGTCCCTGCCTCAACACTGCCCCAACCGGGCCTCGAACTCACGACCACAATGCACAACCACCAACTACTTCAACAGCACATCAACCCACAAAGCCACAGGGCGAGAGCTGGAATGACTGGTGTTCTTACAGGTTTTCTGTGTATTTTAGTTGGACTAAAGACTAATAAAGTTATTTTCACCTGGAATTGAACCCCTGACCTTCAAGTACAGAAACCGCTTTGTAAGCCACCAAGCTACTTTACCGGACAGGAAGCAATCAAACAAAATGCAGTATCTTAGTGGGGACCTAAACCACAACCTCAAACTTTAAACACACACAAACCATGAGCTATTCTGTTAAACACCTAACACTTTCTAATCCAATCGGTCATAAATGCTGCACTTTGTCGTGATGTATTATTTATTTAGTCCACACACTGATATACACAGGACGGGCAACAGACAAACATCTATTTTAGTTGCACTAAACACAAATAAAATCGTTGTCTCCACCTGGGGTCGAACCTAGGTCCTTTGAGTTTCAAGGCAGGTCTTTAACCAACTGAGCTTGGTTAAAGAGTTTTCGCTTGATGTCTCCTGTTATTTAGTACGTATAAACACCATTGAATGTCACTGACTTCATGCTCCCTTCAAGTTTCATTTCTACCACATACTACAGTAAAGTCTCACTTCAACCGCATACTACAGTATATGTAGTTTCAGGGTGTGAAAAATCAAGTTGTGATTATTAAGGGTGTGACTCTTCAGGGTGTGAAAAATCAGGGTGTGATTATTTAGGGTGTGAAAAATCAGGGTGTGATCATTTAGGGTGTGAAAAATCAGGGTGTGAAACAAAAACAGGGTGTGATTATTGATGGTGTGAAAAATCAGGATGTGAATAATCACAAAAAAAAAGAAAAGATTTATCAGGGTGTGAAGCACTTTGTCCTGATGTTTCCTCTTATTTAGTCCACCCTGATACAAACGAGGTGCAACAAACAACTCCCATCATCAAAACTTCTCAAGCTCAACTTGGTCTACTGCACACCTATCCCCCCCTTCAACGCCCTGACACTTCCCCTTCATACCTGCTCCTTGAACTTAAAATCTCTAGCCTTCCTAACAGCACTCTAACACCCAGAAATATCAACATCACTGCTCTCAGAGCTTTTCTGAATGCTTTACTTTCGATTAGCTATGTCATCCAATCCCAGCAAAAAAAAAGACTGGTAACTGTAGTGGTCGTGTTAGAGGTTTGGGGCCTGTTGGTTCAAGTCTCAATCAGTAACTTTTGTGTTAACTCAGGATGTCATCTCATGTCTGATATAACAAAAACATTCCTGCGTCAGCTGTCGAACTGTTGTCTAGTGATAAAGTGAGGGATGTGGGACCTGAAGGTTAGAGGTTCAAATCTCACTTATATCTTCTTGTGGGCACCCATCAGGTCAATAAATGTAAAAAATGAACTACTACAATGCATCCACATGAAGACAGTGATGGCTCAGTGTTAAAGCTAGTGGCTTGCAGCCAGTAGGTTGTAGGTTCAAACTTCCCTTATGTCTTTCTGGTCACCGATCATGTCAATAAATGTTAAATATGACTGACAACATCAAGCTAGGGTGGAGACAGTGATGGCGTAGTGGTACAGTCAGCAGTTTCTATCTCGCAGGTTGTTGGTTCAATCCTCACTTATATCTTTTTATGATAACCCATAAAGAGAAATGTTAAATACGACTGACAACAACATACTAAAGTAGATGAAATGGTGGCTTGGAGGTATAGTCTTGGGTTGGGGGCCTGTTGGATGTGGGTTCAAGCACTGCTTATAATTTCTTGTGGTAAACCATGAATTCGATACATGTTAAATATGACCGACGACTACAACTAACGTGGCGAAAGTGATGGCCTAGTGGTACAGTCAGCAGTTTCTATCTCGCAGGTTGCTGGTTCAAGCCTCACTTGTGTCTCTTTATGGTAAAAAATCATGTCAATAAATGTTAAATATGACTGACAACAACATACTAATGTCGATGAAATGGTGGCTTAGAGATAGAGTGTTGGGTTGGGGGCCCGTTGGTTGTGGGTTCAAACCCTACTTATAGTTTCTTGTGGTAAACCATGAATTCGATACATGTTAAATATGACCGACGACAACTACTAATGTGGAGAAAGCGATGGCTCAGTGGCAGAGGTGAGGGCTGAGAATCATAAGGTTAAGGGTTCAAGACCTGGTGGATGGAGCGATTGTAAGCAAAACTAGGGGAGAAAGTTGCCGTAAAAAGCAAAAAAAGTGCATTTTTAAAAAAAAAAAAGTTGTTTCCTATTCCCTTGCACTCTTCCTTCAACTTTCCCTGCCTGGACACCACTGCACCTGCCTCAACCGACACTTTCCCTGCCTGAACCGCCACTGTCCCTGCCTGCACACCACTGTCCCTGCCTCAACACTGCCCCAACCGGGCCTCGAACTCACGACCACAATGCACAACCACCAACTACTTCAACAGCACATCAACCCACAAAGCCACAGGGCGAGAGCTGGAATGACTGGTGTTCTTACAGGTTTTCTGTGTATTTTAGTTGGACTAAAGACTAATAAAGTTATTTTCACCTGGAATTGAACCCCTGACCTTCAAGTACAGAAACCGCTTTGTAAGCCACCAAGCTACTTTACCGGACAGGAAGCAATCAAACAAAATGCAGTATCTTAGTGGGGACCTAAACCACAACCTCAAACTTTAAACACACACAAACCATGAGCTATTCTGTTAAACACCTAACACTTTCTAATCCAATCGGTCATAAATGCTGCACTTTGTCGTGATGTATTATTTATTTAGTCCACACACTGATATACACAGGACGGGCAACAGACAAACATCTATTTTAGTTGCACTAAACACAAATAAAATCGTTGTCTCCACCTGGGGTCGAACCTATGTCCTTTGAGTTTCAAGGCAGGTCTTTAACCAACTGAGCTTGGTTAAAGAGTTTTCGCTTGATGTCTCCTGTTATTTAGTACGTATAAACACCATTGAATGTCACTGACTTCATGCTCCCTTCAAGTTTCATTTCTACCACATACTACAGTAAAGTCTCACTTCAACCGCATACTACAGTATATGTAGTTTCAGGGTGTGAAAAATCAAGTTGTGATTATTAAGGGTGTGACTCTTCAGGGTGTGAAAAATCAGGGTGTGATTATTTAGGGTGTGAAAAATCAGGGTGTGATCATTTAGGGTGTGAAAAATCAGGGTGTGAAACAAAAACAGGGTGTGATTATTGATGGTGTGAAAAATCAGGATGTGAATAATCACAAAAAAAAAGAAAAGATTTATCAGGGTGTGAAGCACTTTGTCCTGATGTTTCCTCTTATTTAGTCCACCCTGATACAAACGAGGTGCAACAAACAACTCCCATCATCAAAACTTCTCAAGCTCAACTTGGTCTACTGCACACCTATCCCCCCCTTCAACGCCCTGACACTTCCCCTTCATACCTGCTCCTTGAACTTAAAATCTCTAGCCTTCCTAACAGCACTCTAACACCCAGAAATATCAACATCACTGCTCTCAGAGCTTTTCTGAATGCTTTACTTTTGATTAGCTATGTCATCCAATCCCAGCAAAAAAAAAGACTGGTAACTGTAGTGGTCGTGTTAGAGGTTTGGGGCCTGTTGGTTCAAGTCTCAATCAGTAACTTTTGTGTTAACTCAGGATGTCATCTCATGTCTGATATAACAAAAACATTCCTGCGTCAGCTGTCGAACTGTTGTCTAGTGATAAAGTGAGGGATGTGGGACCTGAAGGTTACAGGTTCAAATCTCACTTATATCTTCTTGTGGGCACCCATCAGGTCAATAAATGTAAAAAATGAACTACTACAATGCATCCACATGAAGACAGTGATGGCTCAGTGTTAAAGCTAGTGGCTTGGAGCCAGTAGGTTGTAGGTTCAAACTTCCCTTATGTCTTTCTGGTCACCGATCATGTCAATAAATGTTAAATATGACTGACAACATCAAGCTAGGGTGGAGACAGTGATGGCGTAGTGGTACAGTCAGCAGTTTCTATCTCGCAGGTTGTTGGTTCAATCCTCACTTATATCTTTTTATGATAACCCATAAAGAGAAATGTTAAATACGACTGACAACAACATACTAAAGTAGATGAAATGGTGGCTTGGAGGTATAGTCTTGGGTTGGGGGCCTGTTGGATGTGGGTTCAAGCACTGCTTATAATTTCTTGTGGTAAACCATGAATTCGATACATGTTAAATATGACCGACGACTACAACTAACGTGGCGAAAGTGATGGCCTAGTGGTACAGTCAGCAGTTTCTATCTCGCAGGTTGCTGGTTCAAGCCTCACTTGTGTCTCTTTATGGTAAAAAATCATGTCAATAAATGTTAAATATGACTGACAACAACATACTAATGTCGATGAAATGGTGGCTTAGAGATAGAGTGTTGGGTTGGGGGCCCGTTGGTTGTGGGTTCAAACCCTACTTATAGTTTCTTGTGGTAAACCATGAATTCGATACATGTTAAATATGACCGACGACAACTACTAATGTGGAGAAAGCGATGGCTCAGTGGCAGAGGTGAGGGCTGAGAATCATAAGGTTAAGGGTTCAAGACCTGGTGGATGGAGCGATGGAAGCAAAACTAGGGGAGAAAGTTGCCGTAAAAAGCAAAAAAAGTGCATTTTTAAAAAAAAAAAGAAGTTGTTTCCTATTCCCTTGCACTCTTCCTTCAACTTTCCCTGCCTGGACACCACTGCACCTGCCTCAACCGCCACTGTCCCTTCCTGCACGCCACTGTCCCTTCCTGCACGCCACTGTCCCTGCCTCGACCGACACTTTCCCTGCCTGCACACCACTGTCCCTGCCTCAACACTGCCCCAACCGGGCCTCGAACTCACGACCACAATGCACAACCACCAACTACTTCAACAGCACATCAACCCACAAAGCCACAGGGCGAGAGCTGGAATGACTGGTGTTCTTACAGGTTTTCTGTGTATTTTAGTTGGACTAAAGACTAATAAAGTTATTTTCACCTGGAATTGAACCCCTGACCTTCAAGTACAGAAACCGCTTTGTAAGCCACCAAGCTACTTTACCGGACAGGAAGCAATCAAACAAAATGCAGTATCTTAGTGGGGACCTAAACCACAACCTCAAACTTTAAACACACACAAACCATGAGCTATTCTGTTAAACACCTAACACTTTCTAATCCAATCGGTCATAAATGCTGCACTTTGTCGTGATGTATTATTTATTTAGTCCACACACTGATATACACAGGACGGGCAACAGACAAACATCTATTTTAGTTGCACTAAACACAAATAAAATTGTTGTCTCCACCTGGGGTCGAACCTATGTCCTTTGAGTTTCAAGGCAGGTCTTTAACCAACTGAGCTTGGTTAAAGAGTTTTCGCTTGATGTCTCCTGTTATTTAGTACGTATAAACACCATTGAATGTCACTGACTTCATGCTCCCTTCAAGTTTCATTTCTACCACATACTACAGTAAAGTCTCACTTCAACCGCATACTACAGTATATGTAGTTTCAGGGTGTGAAAAATCAAGTTGTGATTATTAAGGGTGTGACTCTTCAGGGTGTGAAAAATCAGGGTGTGATTATTTAGGGTGTGAAAAATCAGGGTGTGATCATTTAGGGTGTGAAAAATCAGGGTGTGAAACAAAAACAGGGTGTGATTATTGATGGTGTGAAAAATCAGGATGTGAATAATCACAAAAAAAAAGAAAAGATTTATCAGGGTGTGAAGCACTTTGTCCTGATGTTTCCTCTTATTTAGTCCACCCTGATACAAACGAGGTGCAACAAACAACTCCCATCATCAAAACTTCTCAAGCTCAACTTGGTCTACTGCACACCTATCCCCCCCTTCAACGCCCTGACACTTCCCCTTCATACCTGCTCCTTGAACTTAAAATCTCTAGCCTTCCTAACAGCACTCTAACACCCAGAAATATCAACATCACTGCTCTCAGAGCTTTTCTGAATGCTTTACTTTCGATTAGCTATGTCATCCAATCCCAGCAAAAAAAAAGACTGGTAACTGTAGTGGTCGTGTTAGAGGTTTGGGGCCTGTTGGTTCAAGTCTCAATCAGTAACTTTTGTGTTAACTCAGGATGTCATCTCATGTCTGATATAACAAAAACATTCCTGCGTCAGCTGTCGAACTGTTGTCTAGTGATAAAGTGAGGGATGTGGGACCTGAAGGTTAGAGGTTCAAATCTCACTTATATCTTCTTGTGGGCACCCATCAGGTCAATAAATGTAAAAAATGAACTACTACAATGCATCCACATGAAGACAGTGATGGCTCAGTGTTAAAGCTAGTGGCTTGCAGCCAGTAGGTTGTAGGTTCAAACTTCCCTTATGTCTTTCTGGTCACCGATCATGTCAATAAATGTTAAATATGACTGACAACATCAAGCTAGGGTGGAGACAGTGATGGCGTAGTGGTACAGTCAGCAGTTTCTATCTCGCAGGTTGTTGGTTCAATCCTCACTTATATCTTTTTATGATAACCCATAAAGAGAAATGTTAAATACGACTGACAACAACATACTAAAGTAGATGAAATGGTGGCTTGGAGGTATAGTCTTGGGTTGGGGGCCTGTTGGATGTGGGTTCAAGCACTGCTTATAATTTCTTGTGGTAAACCATGAATTCGATACATGTTAAATATGACCGACGACTACAACTAACGTGGCGAAAGTGATGGCCTAGTGGTACAGTCAGCAGTTTCTATCTCGCAGGTTGCTGGTTCAAGCCTCACTTGTGTCTCTTTATGGTAAAAAATCATGTCAATAAATGTTAAATATGACTGACAACAACATACTAATGTCGATGAAATGGTGGCTTAGAGATAGAGTGTTGGGTTGGGGGCCCGTTGGTTGTGGGTTCAAACCCTACTTATAGTTTCTTGTGGTAAACCATGAATTCGATACATGTTAAATATGACCGACGACAACTACTAATGTGGAGAAAGCGATGGCTCAGTGGCAGAGGTGAGGGCTGAGAATCATAAGGTTAAGGGTTCAAGACCTGGTGGATGGAGCGATGGAAGCAAAACTAGGGGAGAAAGTTGCCGTAAAAAGCAAAAAAAGTGCATTTTTAAAAAAAAAAAAGTTGTTTCCTATTCCCTTGCACTCTTCCTTCAACTTTCCCTGCCTGGACACCACTGCACCTGCCTCAACCGCCACTGTCCCATCCTGCACGCCACTGTCCCTGCCTCGACCGACACTTTCCCTGCCTGAACCGCCACTGTCCCTGCCTCGACCGACACTTTCCCTGCCTGCACACCACTGTCCCTGCCTCAACACTGCCCCAACCGGGCCTCGAACTCACGACCACAATGCACAACCACCAACTACTTCAACAGCACATCAACCCACAAAGCCACAGGGCGAGAGCTGGAATGACTGGTGTTCTTACAGGTTTTCTGTGTATTTTAGTTGGACTAAAGACTAATAAAGTTATTTTCACCTGGAATTGAACCCCTGACCTTCAAGTACAGAAACCGCTTTGTAAGCCACCAAGCTACTTTACCGGACAGGAAGCAATCAAACAAAATGCAGTATCTTAGTGGGGACCTAAACCACAACCTCAAACTTTAAACACACACAAACCATGAGCTATTCTGTTAAACACCTAACACTTTCTAATCCAATCGGTCATAAATGCTGCACTTTGTCGTGATGTATTATTTATTTAGTCCACACACTGATATACACAGGACGGGCAACAGACAAACATCTATTTTAGTTGCACTAAACACAAATAAAATCGTTGTCTCCACCTGGGGTCGAACCTATGTCCTTTGAGTTTCAAGGCAGGTCTTTAACCAACTGAGCTTGGTTAAAGAGTTTTCGCTTGATGTCTCCTGTTATTTAGTACGTATAAACACCATTGAATGTCACTGACTTCATGCTCCCTTCAAGTTTCATTTCTACCACATACTACAGTAAAGTCTCACTTCAACCGCATACTACAGTATATGTAGTTTCAGGGTGTGAAAAATCAAGTTGTGATTATTAAGGGTGTGACTCTTCAGGGTGTGAAAAATCAGGGTGTGATTATTTAGGGTGTGAAAAATCAGGGTGTGATCATTTAGGGTGTGAAAAATCAGGGTGTGAAACAAAAACAGGGTGTGATTATTGATGGTGTGAAAAATCAGGATGTGAATAATCACAAAAAAAAAGAAAAGATTTATCAGGGTGTGAAGCACTTTGTCCTGATGTTTCCTCTTATTTAGTCCACCCTGATACAAACGAGGTGCAACAAACAACTCCCATCATCAAAACTTCTCAAGCTCAACTTGGTCTACTGCACACCTATCCCCCCCTTCAACGCCCTGACACTTCCCCTTCATACCTGCTCCTTGAACTTAAAATCTCTAGCCTTCCTAACAGCACTCTAACACCCAGAAATATCAACATCACTGCTCTCAGAGCTTTTCTGAATGCTTTACTTTCGATTAGCTATGTCATCCAATCCCAGCAAAAAAAAAGACTGGTAACTGTAGTGGTCGTGTTAGAGGTTTGGGGCCTGTTGGTTCAAGTCTCAATCAGTAACTTTTGTGTTAACTCAGGATGTCATCTCATGTCTGATATAACAAAAACATTCCTGCGTCAGCTGTCGAACTGTTGTCTAGTGATAAAGTGAGGGATGTGGGACCTGAAGGTTACAGGTTCAAATCTCACTTATATCTTCTTGTGGGCACCCATCAGGTCAATAAATGTAAAAAATGAACTACTACAATGCATCCACATGAAGACAGTGATGGCTCAGTGTTAAAGCTAGTGGCTTGCAGCCAGTAGGTTGTAGGTTCAAACTTCCCTTATGTCTTTCTGGTCACCGATCATGTCAATAAATGTTAAATATGACTGACAACATCAAGCTAGTGTGGCGACAGTGATGGTGTAGTGGTACAGTCAGCAGTCTCTATCTCGCAGGTTGTTGGTTCAATCCTCACTTATGCCTTTTTATGGTAACCCATAAAGAGAAATGTTAAATACGACTGACAACAACATACTAATGTAGATGAGAGAGAGAGAGAGAGAGAGAGAGAGAGAGAGACAGACAGACAGACAGACAGACAGACAAAGCGGCTCCCAATCAGGAGTCGGGGCGTGGCCGAGAGATAATCAGTAATGTGGAAAACGTGTGGCGCATTAGTCATGTGATTTCCGGCTCTTTTGGCTCGGCTCACTAAGACAGACGGTTCTTACCGTGGCTCTTCAGATTTTTTGGTGTTTAAATTCATTTATCACCAGCAATAATGTAAAACTATGCGCAACTAATGTGAAAAAACATGCACTATATGAACTGTTTATTATATAAGTCCACCTTTATTTATACACTCTACAGAGTGATAAAAAAATCAATTAGAAAGTGCAAAAACAAACGTTTCACTATTTACAAGCCAGATCTATATGAGACTTTAGTCTTGCAGACTCTACGTTCTGCCTTAGTTTGGTCATTGACATAGCCGGCTCCCGTCGTTCACGTCAAACAGCCTGCTCTCAGAACCGTTTCGTTCACGAACGACACATCAGTACGGCGCATGCGTAGAAAGGATTCACGTGCGATTGGACGGCGGCTCGGTCACGTGGCTGAGCGTGTATTTAAGCGTCTGCGGGCGGGGCCGGGCCTCATTTAAGGTCCAGGTTCAGACGGTTGCGGTACGTTCGGCGTGAGCTGGTCGATCGTTTGACGAGTCGACGCTCAGTTGAACTTGTTTCTGACATGTTGTGTTTTGTTTGCAGAGTTCGGGCTGTTCGTTCCGCTGAGGACGAAACCGGCATGAAAGTTTGGTTTGGTTTTTGGTTTGCAGGTGTGACTGCGGGACGACGGCAAACAGCGTCAGTCTTGGAGTCCGGGGCTGGCGGTTTGTGGGGAGTGTTTCTTTGTTTAATGTGTTTGTTTCCTACAGGTCGGCGGAGAAGGCAGAGTGTGTGTTTATCGTCGGAGCTAAATGTTTGTAGCAGGTGTTAACGGAGTTTGTTTCAGGTGCTGAAGCGGGTTGGAGTCGCGCAGCAGACCCGGAGTCCCCGCATGTTTTTAATGGCGGTTGTGGACGAAGATCTTTGTTTGTTTTACAGACAAGAGAAGCAGAAATAACGTGGTTTTTCTTTTTTGCTGTAGAGGAGGGCGGGGTTTGTGTCGGGAACGTGACATGGCACCGGATGTGTCCGTCACGGGCGGAAGGAATGAATGTAGTCTGAACTTCCGACAGCAGCCTCACGAACTGTGCAGGTGTTTTGACAGGTGGTGTCGGAAAACGGAGATCGGTGTGTGTAAAGTGTTGGTGTCCTCTCTACAGGAGGTGGCGGAAGGTCGCAGGTTCCGCAGCCGTGGGCAAAGAAAGACGAGTGTTTGGAGCAGCTTAATAATGTTCATTTAATTGTTTTTAATTTCAGAGACGTGCGACGGAGCAGTTTAGTTTTTTTCCTCCCCGTTTCCTTTGTCTCAGGATTGTAGCTGAGGCTTCCGCTTCCGGAAATACTGTTTTTGTTTTTCAGGTGAAATAACGAGGCCTGGAGAAGCTGTTGGCTACCTTGTGAACTGCTTGTTTGCAAGGTAACTTTTATTAAAGTGAGTACAAGACGAGCAGTGTTTAGAAACATGTTTTGTATTTTATTACATGTGGAGATGGTCAGTATCACAGAAAAAGTAAACATTTCTCTTATCAACCTCAATCCATAGTAAAATTGAACTTTCTTTCTTTTCATTTCAGGTTTCCTGGACTCTTCATTCCTGCCTTACAAAAAAAAAAAGTTTGCTTTGGATGACAAAGGAACAGCCATCGAAGTGAAGTCATTTTTGCAACACAAAGACCAGGAAGTGTACCTGTGGTTGCAAAGTGACTTGACTTGGATGTTTGCTACTTTGTCAGTGTTGCAGTCCAGAGCAAAGATGAGTTTGATTTGGATGAAGCAGCTTTGTGCATTGAAGTGAAATGACTTTGCAACTTTTGGCCTTAAAGGTCTGCGTGTTGTTGTGAAGTGATTTGACTTGAATGTGACACTTCAAAAAGCACTTTTTAAGTTAATAAAGTTTTAAGTCAATGTTGAACTTTAGTTTTACATTTACTTAAAACTTTGTAAGTTTAACGTTTAACTTCATTTTTCTTGTCCAAACAAACACAAACATTTTCTCCGTTTTTAGACACTTCAGTTTTATTAAAGCTCTTTTACCTTTTTTATGTTCCATATTCAGGATACCTTTTTTCCTCTGGGGCAGCAGCAGGAACCAAAAGGCCTCTGAATGGATCCTGCAATGACAACACAAACTGTTAACATTTGTTCCACCAATAAAGATGATTTACACTTATCCTATCTGCTTATCTAATTACTGCTTCTTCAAATTAAGGTTTTTATTTTTTTTTGTGTGATATAAATATGAGGGGCACATGATGCTCACAAACAATGAAACACACTATGTGCTCAATAACACATTTCTGTTCTCTACCACCACTACATAACCTTTGACACCTAAACTCCCTTCTTTCCCACATAATTAGACAATTAGCCCTTTACCCTTTCATTATCACATTGCTGTCTCATGCTACAGTTAGTTACAATGATCAGGACAAAAGAGTCAGATTTTACATGTCACTTTATTAGAAAGAACAAACATCACAAGTAGCACATCTATTCACACCCTCTCCTACACTGTTCTTTCCCTGGAGTCTTAACACTTTTCTAAACCTTTGCTCATCTATCACATCTACATCTACTGAAATACATTGACTGCATATGATTTGGAAAGAAACAACCACTGACTCTAAACACTGACATAGTTAACTGACTGGGCTACTGACATGACTAACGCTAGGAGATGACTGCAGATAAAGGTATGACATGTATGTGCTACTCAAATATTCCAATGCATTGACCTAAACGGCTTCTCGGTAACTAGTTTGTCTGAACAAAAACTTTCAGAACTACAAACCCACACCTTACGATATACGCTGTCCTTTATTCTAACACTCACCGCTCAGCGACGTCCTTTCCTGGAGGTCGACGACTCCGTCTGGATCGGGCCCCGGGTGTCCCTCCGTCCCCCGTCCTCCGTACCTTCATCAAAACATGAAAAACACGAAAACAATTACTGCACCTGACTATGAACCCCGTGTCTTCCCCCCCGGCCTCTCTAGACCTTTCTTGTTATTGTCGTGACAACGACAAAGGTACAGAGAGTCGTTTTCTTTCATATACATGTTGGACAATTCGCCCTGACGTGACCGCGACTCTCACACGTGGCGTCCGTCTGCCAACTGCCCAGCCGGTTAGCCGGTTAGCTGGTTAGCTAGCCGCCATCCTCCGCCGCCACGACCTTGTCCCCAAACGTCCATCTACGCGGTCCGACCGTCCAACTAAAGCCGAGTGTGTCTCCTCTGTCTCCGCCACACGACGAGCCGCCGCCGACACCGAATCTCCGCCGTTACTGAGCCAAACGCGGGTCGCTGCGGCTCTTCCGCCTGGCTCCGCCGAATGTCAAAGAGGAAGCGACGTTTTCCGAAGGGATTTATGGGAGGAAGTGGATCCTCTCTTCCTCAGCCATTTTCTCATGGCAGCTTGCAGCCTCGCCAAAGTTGCTTTACCGCCGCCTACTGACCCGCGGTGTGAACTTCATTCAACATTATTCTTATTATCTATATTTAGATCCGATTTCTAATATTTACTATGACTCGCTGTGTTCACTCTTTGTCTAAAACACCTTCCATGTCACTGGCTGTCACTCCCTCCGTCTCTCCTTTTATCCGACTAACATACATTTCCAGACGCCATTCATACTAAAGATCCAATGGTCCTGTCCGTAGCCTGTTATTATCACATTCCGCTTTATGGGCCAAAATTGAGATTTGACTCCGGTTCACTAAGCTCTCTCTATGTACAAGAATTACGATAAAATGAAACTTGTTTTTAAAGATACAAAGAAGTTCACGGTTTCCAAGCGTTGGCCGGTCAACAACGGCACCATCTGCTGGACAAATCAACTATGGCGACATCTGCTGGTCGGCGTCTAAGATTACACGTCTATGCGATATTGGAACGTTCCAAACATTTAATATCTATGGCAGAGTCAATACCAAGACTTTGTTTGGCTGTCAAATCAAACACCTCTGTTTGGATCAATTTGGACACTTTGAAAAGCTATAAATGATCTGGCAAAAAAACATTCATGGTTAATAAAATTAAATTCTTTTTTAAGGAAGGGCCTCTCCTTTTTAAGGATACAAAGAAGTTCACGGTTTCCAAGCGTTGGCCGGTCAACAAGGGCGCCATCTGCTGGACAAATCAACTATGGCGACATCTGCTGGTCGGCGTCTAAGATTACACGTCTATGCGATATTGGAACTTTCCAAACAACATTTAATGTCTATGGCAGAGACAATACCAAGACTTTGTTTGGCTGTCAAATCAAACACCTCTGTTTGGATCAATTTGGACACTTTGAGAAGCTATAAATGATCTGGCAAAAAACATTCATGATTTAGTTACTGAAGTTATGATTTTAAAAAATGACAAAAAATGCACCCAACGCTGATATCGTAAATATCACGTTTATTGTATATCATATATTCCTGTAGCTACACACAAACACAGTTACATAATTAGACACAGAAATGGCACCTTTAAAGGGAACAGTAACGCTTCTTCAAAAAAGCGTGAAAAACTCAACGCATATGCATAAGTTCACTTTACTATTGTAAAGACTACACACAAGATATGATTGTATCTTCACAAACTTGGACACATAATGTTAAACACAGCTAATGATGACACATTGCTTCACCGGTCAAATGACTTATAAGGAATAAGACAACATCACTAATACAAACTTTAATATAGTACTTAAATTCAAGTACACTAAACTTTAATAATGAGCCACTTTAATTAATACTGATTGATTTGATTATCGATAATTAAATCTTATATTTTCTTATAAAAATCCATTCTTTGGATGACTAATCTCCAGACTGTTGTATATAATGTATACAATATACACTACATGTATATCATATAATAAACTTTGCATCTTCTTCATAGATGTATATACTCTACTCTCACTATACATATGTTTAACTTCTGATCTTTATTGATGTCATCATTAACACCACTGATGACATAACATAACAGAAAAATAAACTATGTTATATTCAGGTCATTGCCTGAGAATAGAATAGATAGAGAATCAATCTACCTGTCGCCTCATCAAACATGGGACTCATCCAGGTCCAGGTCAACAGGGGGGTGAGGAGGGGATTCTCTGTGCCGTCATCCTCGCTGAAGCGCAGCAGGGCGTCACTGCGTGGAAGGAGTGCCACCGTGTCCTCGTCCCCGGGGCTTTCTCTGATCCTGGATGGCCCCGGAGGAGGCGGAGGAAGAAACGGGGTCGACGGCAGCGCTGGTGGTGGCAGAGGGCCGGGAGATGGAGGGTGGAGGGGAGAGGCTGCTGCGGAGGCCCCACTGCTCTCTCTTCTCCTGTTCCTTGTTCAGTTTGTTTGAAGAAAATAGTGTCAATGGATCGCACTGCATATTGTCTGTAGTTATCCAACTAAAGATTTACATTTTTTCATGAGTCTCCATATGCATGAACAAAATGCATGAAAATGCATGAAATTCAAGTGAGCGTCCCCCTTATATTGTCTCCTACCTGCTTGTTTGCAGGGCCGTGGAGGTCGGCGCTGACCGTGGGAGTGGACGTGACCTCCGGCGTAGGGGACTTTGAAGGGGCCGGAGGGGCCGCGACGCTGGGAGTCAGGGGCTTGTGGAGGGGTGAAGCAGGTCAGTTCAAATCTGCACACAGACACTAAATATCAATTTCTATCAGTCCACATTTGGCCTGTGTGCTCGATCTGAAGTGTGGGATAAGTGTAGCCTCATCCCTTTTTAAAATGTAAAACAAAATCGTTTCAGATTTTCACTGATCCTTACTGTCGCTAACTCTCAGACACATGTGAAGGTTGTTACCCAGTGGTTTGTTTTTGGGCTGGATGCTCCTGTGGGTTGTGGAAAGCCTCGCTCCAGATCGACCTCGTGGTTCATTCTTTGGAATCGGCAGCAGGGGGCGTCCTATCTGCAGAGAGGTAACAGCAACTAGGTATAGAGAATTGTTTCCACACTACCACTTTTACACAAACACAATTATTCCAAAGCCTTTGCACTTTCTTGATGACCATGATACATCTATAAATCAACCATATTATCCTGTCGTGTGTTGACGACCTTGATGCTTTCCGTGAAAATTTCAATCTGACTATACTATAACTGAGTCAATTTTCCTAAGTATAGCTGGCAATGCTCTTCTATAGGATCACAAACAGCAGAGACACAACTGGATCCAAGTTCACAGGTGTTTATTCACAAACCATAGTACAGACAATGAGCTACCCCAGGGTATACTACCCGTGTTCTCCTAAACTCTCTACCTTTATACTTTTAGTCAGAGGGATGGATTCCACCCCCTTAGACCATCTTCCTTCATTTTAAGGTTACACAGGTTTTCCCATTATTAGTTTCCCTTTTTTAGACATGTCTGTATACTATTTTCTCCTCATTCCTTTTAAAGATGCAGGGGACCATGCCCCACCCATGTCTCTCTCCTATAGATGGACAGGTTAGCCTTGCTCTCTATCCTGTATTCAGTCCTAGTTTTGGTACATATTTACTTATTAAACTTCATGTGAATAAATAAATCTTGACAAAATGCAAATATAAGTTAGATACGATGGATCTTAGATACCATCCAAATTGATTTCATAAAAACTGTTTATGAACTGCCTCAAATCAGAAAAAAGTCTGTACCTTTGCTTCCAGACCCCACTGTCAATACAAAGGGAATGAGCAGGTTGAGCAGCATCCCCTCACGCCTCTCCTGATTGGTGAAAGGTGAGATCACATGGCTGAGAGGGAAATCATCCTTTAAGGCCTAGGATGGTGGAAAAGGAGGAAACAGAAGTTAGCCCTGATAGTGGGCGTATGGAACATATTATTTAGGAACACAGTTTTGATGAAGTCAAATGAGTGTAATTGAAGTCTACCTGGATCTGCAGGGCCACCAGCCGCACCACTGCTGTGCTGAAGGGCAATGGAGGAGAAAGGTGTGGGCTGAGGTGCAGCAGAGGTAAGCCGTCTGCCACACTGGACGGTCCAACCACACCCATCACCTGACAATGCACAAAAATAAAAGCTAAAAATCCTTTTTCCTTACCAGGTTGACGCAGACGTTGATCAATGATCGAAGGTGTGAAAGGAAGGAGATGATTGGCTGTCGCTGCAGGGTCAGGCAGATCCCCTCGATCAGGCTGCTGGCTGCCTCCCACTAGAGATGGGAAATTCGATTCTTTTAACTGACTCAGACCTTTAACTCTCGAACAGTAAATTGAACGAATCATTTTGAGTCATTTCGTTCATTTTACAGCAGGTGGCGCTGTAGCCCTCTTGTGGGCGTTGTAAAAATGGCCGCGGTGCTCAAACACTATATAGTGAAGACACCATGGTTTGCTTCAGCTGACATATTATAATACACAAAATGCCACAAGCAATTCAGACCATGTGAAAACCTAGGAAAGCAAATACACACCACAATAAAGTGACTCGTGTCCTGCATCCTCCCTGCCATTGTTGTTTAACAGCGCGACAGTGACTTGGTAGCTGTCACGTGACAAATGAACGAGAGACCGATCCGAGAACGAGTGTACAGCTCGCCACACAGCCTGAGCTGTGAACGATGAACGATTTGTGGCAGAGTATAACACAAAATCAACATGTTGATATAATTTTAGAAAGTATTTATTTACAAACACACTTCACATGATATACACAATAACACTACACACATCTACAAGAATCAAAGACCACTAATTAATTATGATCCCATGAATAAATAATGTATGTCGGGTGTCAGGTGACAAATACATGAACGTCAGATATCAGACATCATCCATTTCCTTGTTTCTCAGTCCACAGCCCCGTAGCTGAGCTACAGCTGTCACGTGACAAAAGAAGAGGACCTGAGGACGGACGCGCAGTTGAGTGAGTCGTGAACTCATCATTTCTGTTTCCTGTCCTGCTGACTGAGCTTATGCAGCTGCCGCCATGTGGCGAGAGAAGGTACTGCATGACAATGAACGAATCGCTCACGAACGACACATCACTACCTCCCAGTCCACCTGTCTCCTGGAGAGGACACACCATACACCACCACCACATTAAAAGCACATTTATATGAATTTCTGAAAGACTAAAACACAAATGTCACAGTCATATCACTCTATAAACATGTCCTCCCAAATAATTACTACCCCCTCTGTGGCTGTAACAAAGGCTGTACTGACAACAACAAATACCACAAAGCTCACAAACAGCCAACTCAGCACCACAGCAACAGATTGTGGTGCGATCACACCGGTGTTCCCTCAATCAGCCGAGTCCTTCTTATGTCATAAAAGAGGAGCGATGTTTGCATGTTATGATTTTTTTTCTTACCATGGTTTGACATTTTTTGTACTGCATTGTTGACTGTTGTCGGGATTTCCTGACACTTTTTTGCTAAGGCTTTTAAGTCCATTAGGACTGAGGCGGTGCAGCGGAAACATTCGTCTGATATTAAAATCTGCATCATCTCAGAAAGACTGGACACCGCCAGGGATCTTTCATTACTACACATGTCCTCCTTCTAATTTCAGCGTGGGTCAGAGGCAGCAGGTGCCAGAGCCATCCTGAGGAAGAACCGCATTCTCAACATCGATGAGGCGACAGCTAACGTGGATCCCAGGTACGATATGTAGTCCTGTATAAACACCAGGGCTCATGACATATCCATGCAGTGTTGTAACTTGTCAGTTGATGGAATGATTGTGATCAAAAAGCACGTAAATGCTGATGTCCCTTAAACAAGTCTACAACTACAAAAGTCTACAAGTCTACAAACTACAAAACTAATCTGATGTTTCCTTGTACAAAAGAAGAGTTCAGTGTCTGTGGACTTCAACGGAGAACTGAGCAAGTCCAGTTGAAACTCCAGGTGCCTTCATTCTGGATTCACTGTTTGTACGGACCGGGATGGAGTCAGGTTCTTAAAGGCTCAGAAAGACACTGTGTCTTTAAACACAACTAATATTTTGTGGTGTTTTAGGATTGATGTCAGTTTTATTTGACTCCGGGTCACTGTTTGGGAGCATGTCGCACAGGCAATGTGGTGACATCTGCTGGTCAGAGACTAGAGTCAGGGGTTAGAAACTTGCACGTGGTAGGTTCAAGTCCTGTCCAAAGCTAAGCTGAATGAAGTACACTAACAGATCTTGGTCACATTAGCTTTGTTGATCAGAAAAGGTAAATATAGCAGAAATATGATGTTTGTTGACCGTTCCTGTCAGAACTGTGGCTGCAGCATTTTGGATGAAGCAGAACCTTTGTACGGGGGTCAAGACTATAGAGAGAAGAGAGAGGGTAAAGTAGGTATATTATAAGAAGAGGTATGTCAGAGGTTTGTCATTGCAAAGTACAATAACTTGTGTGTTTTGTGTTAGTCATACAGGCTTTTATTTCCTTAAGACAAGGTGGTGTGTTTCATCAGGTTTGTAGTAACATTAACTAATACGGTGCTTCACAGTAACATCGGCAAAGGTGAGAATGTGTAAGGTCAAGGAAGTCGGTGGTAGCACAGAAGAGGAATATTTAGAGGAATAAATAGACACTGCAGGTTGGTGGGGCCAGTAACTGCACATCAGTAATATCCAGCTCCAGGACCAGGGACACCTGCAGAAGGTACAGAGAGAGAGAGAGAGAGAGAGAGAGAGAGAGAGAGAGAGAGAGAGAGAGAGAGAGAGAGAGAGAGAGAGAGAGAGAGAGAGAGAGAGAGAGAGAGAGAGAGAGAGAGAGAGAGAGAGAGAGAGACAAACGGCTACCAATCAGGATTCGGGGCGTGGCCGAGAGATAATCAGTAATGTGGAAAACGTGCTGCCCATTAGTGATGGGAATTCCGGCTCTTTTTTTTATATGAGATTTTAGTCTTGCAGACTCTACGTCCTGCCTTAGTTTGGTCAATATAATTGAAATGTGTCCAGATTTTGCTGCGTTTTCTGTTGTCACTCATTTTCTCAACTTTTTCTACCTTTCCAGTCCGTTTGTGTTTCGGTCCCTCCCTCCTGTTCGTGTGTTTGCTGTGTGTGTAAATCCGCCCACACATGTCAATCAAATCAATCAAATGCGGATTGAAGAGAAAAGCGACAAAGAGAGAGAGAGAGAGAGAGAGAGAGAGAGAGAACAAAGTTAGTGACATGATTTAGTTAGTGGATATAGTTGGTATATTAGAGTTATATGGGCTCAGTATATTATCTTTTATATTATATTATCTCGTATATTACAGTTATATGGATATAGTTAGTTACTGTTAGTGACATGATTTAGATTAGATTATTGTCCATTTAGATCTGATTTAGATTAGATAGTTGAGCCAAAAGAGCCGGAATTCCCATCACTAATGGGCAGCACGTTTTCCACATTACTGATTATCTCTCGGCCACGCCCCGAATCCTGATTGGGAGCCGCTTTGTCTCTCTCTCTCTCTTGCTCTCTCTCTCTCTCTCTCTCTCTCTCTCTCTCTCTCTCTGTACCTTCTGCAGGTGTCCCTGGTCCTGGAGCTGTATATTGCTGATGTGCAGTTACTGGCCCCACCAACCTGCAGTGTCTATTTATTCCTCTAAATATTCCTCCTGTGCTACGACCGACTTCCTTCACCTTACACATTCTCACCTTTGCCGATGTTACTGTGAAGCACCGTATTAGTTAATGTTACTACAAACCTGATGAAACACACCACCTTGTCTTAAGGAAATAAAAGCCTGTATGACTAACACAAAACACACAAGTTATTGTACTTTGCAATGACAAACCTCTGACATACCTCTTCTTATAATATACCTACTTTACCCTCTCTCTTCTCTCTATAGTCTTGACCCCCGTACAAAGGTTCTGCTTCATCCAAAATGCTGCAGCCACAGTTCTGACAGGAACGGTCAACAAACATCATATTTCTGCTATATTTACCTTTTCTGATCAACAACGCTAATGTGACCAAGATCTGTTAGTGCACTTTATTCAGCTTAGCTTTGGACAGGACTTGAACCTACCATGTGCAAGTTTCTAACCTCTGACTCTAGTCTCTGACCAGCAGATGTCACCACATTGCCTGTGCGACATGCTCCCAAACAGTGACCCGGAGTCAAATAAAACTGACATCAATCCTAAAACACCACAAAATATTAGTTGTGCTTAAAGACACAGTGTCTTTCTGAGCCTTTAAGAACCTGACTCCATCCTGATCCGTACAAACAGTGAATCCAGAATGAAGGCACCTGGAGTTTCACCTGGACTTGTTCAGTTCTCCGTTGAAGTCCACAAACACTGAACTCTTCTTTTGTACAAGGAAACATCAGATTAGTTTTGTAGTTTGTAGACTTGTAGACTTTTGTAGTTGTAGACTTGTTTAAGGGACATCAGCATTTACGTGCTTTTTGATCACAATCATTCCATCAACTGACAAGTTACAACACTGCATGGATATGTCATGAGCCCTGGTGTTTATACAGGACTACATATCGTACCTGGGATCCACGTTAGCTGTCGCCTCATCGATGATGAGAATGCGGTTCTTCCTCAGGATGGCTCTGGCACCTGCTGCCTCTGACCCACGCTGAAATTAGAAGGAGGACATGTGTAGTAATGAAAGATCCCTGGCGGTGTCCAGTCTTTCTGAGATGATGCAGATTTTAATATCAGACGAATGTTACCGCTGCACCGCCTCAGTCCTAATGGACTTAAAAGCCTTAGCAAAAAAGTGTCAGGAAATCCCGACAACAGTCAACAATGCAGTGCAAAAAATGTCAAACCATGGTAAGAAAAACAATCATAACATGCAAACATCGCTCCTCTTTTATGACATAAGAAGGACTCGGCTGATTGAGGGAACACCGGTGTGATCGCACCACAATCTGTTGCTGTGGTGCTGAGTTGGCTGTTTGTGAGCTTTGTGGTATTTGTTGTTGTCAGTACAGCCTTTGTTACAGCCACAGAGGGGGTAGTAATTATTTGGGAGGACATGTTTATAGAGTGATATGACTGTGACATTTGTGTTTTAGTCTTTCAGAAATTCATAGAAATGTGCTTTTAATGTGGTGGTGGTGTATGGTGTGTGCTCTCCAGGAGACAGGTGGACTGGGAGGTAGTGATGTGTCGTTCGTGAGCGATTCGTTCAATATGAACTAATCTTTTATATGACTCAGGAGTAATGAGTCAGTGAGCGATTCGTTCATTGTCATGCAGTACCTTCTCTCGCCACATGGCGGCAGCTGCATAAGCTCAGTCAGCAGGACAGGAAACAGAAATGATGAGTTCACGACTCACTCAACTGCGCGTCCGTCCTCAGGTCCTCTTCTTTAGTCACGTGACAGCTGTAGCTCAGCTACGGGGCTGTGGACTGAGAAACAAGGAAATGGATGATGTCTGATATCTGACGTTCATGTATTTGTCACCTGACACCCGACATACATTATTTATTCATGGGATCATAATTAATTAGTGGTCTTTGATTCTTGTAGATGTGTGTAGTGTTATTGTGTATATCATGTGAAGTGTGTTTGTAAATAAATACTTTCGAAAATTATATCAACATGTTGATTTTGTGTTATACTCTGCCACAAATCGTTCATCGTTCACAGCTCAGGCTGTGTGGCGAGCTGTACACTCGTTCTCGGATCGGTCTCTCGTTCATTTGTCACGTGACAGCTACCAAGTCACTGTCGCGCTGTTAAACAACAATGGCAGGGAGGATGCAGGACACGAGTCACTTTATTGTGGTGTGTATTTGCTTTCCTAGGTTTTCACATGGTCTGAATTGCTTGTGGCATTTTGTGTATTATAATATGTCAGCTGAAGCAAACCATGTTGTCTTCACTATATAGTGTTTGAGCACCGCGGCCATTTTTACAACGCCCACAAGAGGGCTACAGCGCCACCTGCTGAAAAATGAACGAAATGACTCAAAATGATTCGTTCAATTTACTGTTCGAGAGTTAAAGGTCTGAGTCAGTTTTTGTGCATTGTCAGGTGATGGGTGTGGTTGGACCGTCCAGTGTGGCAGACGGCTTAAATCCTAAATAATATGTTCCATACGCCCACTATCAGGGCTAACTTCTGTTTCCTCCTTTTCCACCATCCTAGGCCTTAAAGGATGATTTCCCTCTCAGTCATGTGATCTCACCTTTCACCAATCAGGAGAGGCGTGAGGGGATGCTGCTCAACCTGCTCATTCCCTTTGTATTGACAGTGGGGTCTGGAAGCAAAGGTACAGACTTTTTTCTGATTTGAGGCAGTTCATGAATAGTTTTTATGAAATCAATTTGGATGGTATCTAAGATGCATCGTATCTAACTGATATTTGCATTTTGTCAAGATTTATTTATTCACATGAAGTTTATTTCTGGTCCTGAGGCAGCATGAAGTCTTTTAAGTGTTCTGTTTCTGGTCTGCACTGTTATTGCTGGTTACCTTGTAAACAGATTAGAAATCTTAGGGACGATCTAGTATAAACACGTCCGTTCACCTACCGTATAATGAAACTATGTTGTAAAATCAATGACTTTGATCCGTGCAGGTTGTTCCTCCATAAAATAACATTGTTGATCCCACAGTAGGTCTTTTCACTTTCACTTTCTCACTTTCCACTTCCTTTTGAGCACTGACCCTCATCGTCTCAGCTCATCTGCTGTGCTATCTAACCAGCCCCCTTCCTAAAAATCTAAAGAGGGCCCTTCAGCCCCAGGGCCAGGGAGCTCTGTCTCTTCTTCTGTGTTAGCTGTGAGTCTTTACAGTTGATGTGCCTTCACCAAAGTCAGCCTCTCTCCCATAGTGTTTCATACTGTTTACGTGTCTCTCAGGCTTCTCGCTAATCAAATTGGGCGTCCTACTGTGGATACCAATCTGTAGGCACAAGGGGGAACTGGGTTGGCAACCATAATGACACTTTTGTTGTATTTCTTTTTGGTCCTGTTCTATGAAATTGTACTTTTGAGAAATGGATGTCAAATCTGTTTAACCCCTATCCTACACACTTCAAAAGGAATGAAGGGGAGATTTAAAAAACTAGACACCTCCAGTTATTAGTACAAAAGTTTATTTTCTCTGCGTTGCTACTCCAGCCCCTACTGTCCCCTGTTGTGTTTTCAGTGTATGAATCATGGCAACCTGCCCCGACCGGGCATCTTGTAGCGTAGTGTTTGTGTTGTGTATGGGTATACGTTGAAGTTAAATGTCTTCAATAGGCAGAGCTGGGGATGCGGTGGCCTTTTGGTTCCTTCGCCGTTACGTATTTCTGCGTCTTTGCGTTTGTGTCCATCTCTGTGATTGAACCAGGGTGGCCAGCGTGCAGAGCGAACCGGGCCCGCAGAACCTCGTGATACAACCTCCATTAGGAAGAAAGCGTGGCCTCAGACAGGTGAGACCCCATCATCGTTTGTCATCTTTTATACACGCACAAACACTCATACATGCATTGAGAATAATAGGGTTGATTTATAGATGTATCATGGTCATCGAGCAAGTGCAAAGGCTTTGGAATAATTGTGTTTGAGTATTACAGAGAATCAAGCCTAGCAGGCGTCTGCAGGGGAGGGCAAGCGACTCCCAGCGTCGCGGCCCCTCCGGCCCCTTGAAAGTCCCCCATGCCGGAGGTCACGACCTCCATGGCCCTGCAAACAAGCAGGTAGGAGACAATATAAGGGATCTGCTCACTTGAATTTCATGCAGTATTTCAATATCTTAAACCTGTTATTAACAGGTTTAAGATATTGGAGACTCATGAAAAAATGTAAATCTTTAGTTGGATAACTACAGACAATATGCAGTGCGATCCATTGACACTATTTTCTTTAAACAAACTGAACAAGGAACAGGAGAAGAGAGAGCAGTGGGGCCTCCGCAGCAGCCTCTCCCCTCTCCCCTCCATCTCCCGGCCCTCTGCCACCACCAGCGCTGCCGTCGACCCCGTTTCTTCCTCCGCCTCCTCCGGGGCCATCCAGGATCAGAGAAAGCCCCGGGGACGAGGACACGGCGGCACTCCTTCCACGCAGTGACGCCCTGCTGCGCTTCAGCGAGGATGACGGCACAGAGAATTCCCTCCTCACCCCCCTGTTGACCTGGACCTGGATGAGTCCCATGTTTGATGAGGCGACAGGTAGATTGATTCTCTATCTATTCTTTTCTCAGGCAATGACCTGAATGTATAACATAGTTTATTTTTCTGTTATGTTATGTCATCAGTGGTGTTAATGATGACATCAATAAAGATCAGAAGTTAAACATATGTATAGTGAGAGTAGAGTATATACATCTAAGAAGAAGATGCAAAGTTTATTATATGATATACATGTAGTGTATATTGTATACATTATATACAACAGTCTGGAGATTAGTCATCCAAAGAATGGATTTTTATAAGAAAATATAAGATTTAATTATCGATAATCAAATCAATCAGTATTAATTAAAGTGGCTCATTATTAAAGTTTATTGTACTTGAATTTAAGTACTATATTAAAGTTTGTATTAGTGATGTTGTCTTATTCCTTATAAGTCATTTGACCGGTGAAGCAATGTGTCATCATTAGCTGTGTTTAACATTATGTGTCCAAGTTTGTGAAGATACAATCATATCTTGTGTGTAGTCTTTACAATAGTAAAGTGAACTTATGCATATGGGTTGAGTTTTTCACACTTTATTGATGAAGCATTACTGTTCCCTTTAAATGTGCCATTTCTGTGTCTAATTATGTAACTGTGTTTGTGTGTAGCTACAGGAATATATGATATACAATAAACGTGATATTTACGATATCAGCATTGGGTGCATTTTTTTGTCATTTTTTTAAAATCATAACTTCAATAATTAAACCATGAATGTTTTTTGCCAGATCATTTATAGCTTCTCAAAGTGTCCAAATTGATCCAAACAGAGGTGTTTGATTTGACAGCCAAACAAAGTCTTGGTATTGTCTCTGCCATAGACATTAAATGTTTGGAAAGTTCCAATATCGCATAGACGTGTAATCTTAGACGTCGACCAGCAGATGTCGCCATAGTTGATTTGTCCAGCAGATGGCGCCCTTGTTGACCGGCCAACGCTTGGAAACTGTGAACTTATTGTCTCTGCCATAGATATTAAATCTTGTTTGGAAAGTTCCAATATGGCATAGACGTGTAATCTTAGATGTTGACCAGCAGATGTCGCCATAGTTGATTTGTCCAGCAGATGGCGCCCTTGTTGACCGGCCAACGCTTGGAAACCGTGAACTTCTTTGTATCCTTAAAAAAAAGTTTCATTTTATTGTAATTCTTGTACATAGAGAGAGCTTAGTGAACCGGAGTCAAATCTCAATCTTGGTCCATAAAGCGGAATGTGATAATAACAGGCTACGGACAGGACCATTGGATCTTTAGTATGAATGGAGTCTGGAAATGTATGTTAGTCGGATAAAAGGAGAGACGGAGGGAGTGACAGCCAGTGACATGGAAGGTGTTTTAGACAAAGAGTGAACACAGCGAGTCATAATAAATATTAGAAATCGGATCTAAATACAGATAATAAGAATAATGTTGAATGAAGTTCACACCGCCGGTCAGTAGGCGGCGGTAAAGCAACTTTGGCGAGGCTGCAAGCTGCCAGGAGAAAATGGCTGAGGAAGAGAGGATCCACTTCCTCCCATAAATCCCTTCGGAAAGCGTCGCTTCCTCTTTGACATTCGGCGGAGCCAGGCGGAAGAGCCGCAGCGACCCGCGTTTGGCTCAGTAACGGCGGAGATTCGGTGTCGGCGGCGGCTCGTCGTGTGGCGGAGACAGAGGAGACACACTCGGCTTTAGTTGGACGGTCGGACCGCGTAGATGGACGTTTGGGGACAAGGTCGTGGCGGCGGAGGATGGCGGCTAGCTAACCAGCTAACCGGCTAACCGGCTGGGCAGTTGGCAGACGGACGCCACGTGTGAGAGTCGCGGTCACGTCAGGGCGAATTGTCCAACATGTATATGAAAGAAAACGACTCTCTGTACCTTTGTCGTTGTCACGACAATAACAAGAAAGGTCTAGAGAGGCCGGGGGGGAAGACACGGGGTTCATAGTCAGGTGCAGTAATTGTTTTCGTGTTTTTCATGTTTTGATGAAGGTACGGAGCACGGGGGACGGAGGGACACCCGGGGCCCGATCCAGACGGAGTCGTCGACCTCCAGGAAAGGACGTCGCTGAGCGGTGAGTGTTAGAATAAAGGACAGCGTATATCGTAAGGTGTGGGTTTGTAGTTCTGAATGTTTTTGTTCAAACTAGTTTAGGTCAATGCATTGGAATATTTGAGTAGCACATACATGTCATACCTTTATCTGCAGTCATCTCCTAGCGTTAGTCATGTCAGTAGCCCAGTCAGTTAACTATGTCAGTGTTTAGAGTCAGTGGTTGTTTCTTTCCAAATCATATGCAGTCAATGTATTTCAGTAGATGTGATAGATGAGCAAAGGTTTAGAAAAGTGTTAAGACTCCAGGGAAAGAACAGTGTAGGAGAGGGTGTGAATAGATGTGCTACTTGTGATGTTTGTTCTTTCTAATAAAGTGACATGTAAAATCTGACTCTTTTGTCCTGATCATTGTAACTAACTGTAGCATGAGACAGCAATGTGAGTATGAAAGAGTAAAGGGCTAATTGTCTAATTATGTGGGAAAGAAGGGAGTTTAGGTGTCAAAGGTTATGTAGTGGTGGTAGAGAACAGAAATGTGTTATTGAGCACATAGTGTGTTTCATTGTTTGTGAGCATCATGTGCCCCTCATATTTATATCACACAAAAAAAAAATAAAAACCTTAATTTGAAGAAGCAGTAATTAGATAAGAAGATAGGATAAGTGTAAATCATCTTTATTGGTGGAACAAATGTTAACAGTTTGTGTTGTCATTGCAGGATCCATTCAGAGGCCTTTTGGTTCCTGCTGCTGCCCCAGAGGGAAAAAAAGCATCAAAGTATCCTGAATATGGAACATACAGAAAAAAGGAAAAGAACTTTAATAAAAACTGAAGTGTCTAAAAATGGAAGAAGTTTGTTTTTTTGTGTTTGAACAAGAAAAATGAAGTTAAATGTTAATAAAGTAAATGTAAAACTAAAGTTCAACATTGACTTGAAACTTTATTAACTTAAAAAGTGCTTTTTGAAGTGTCACATTCAAGTCAAATCACTTCACAACAACACGCAGACCTTTAAGGCCAAAAGTTGCAAAGTCATTTCACTTCAATGCACAAAGCTGCTTCATCCAAATCAAACTCATCTTTGCTCTGGACTGCAACACTGACAAAGTAGCAAACATCCAAGTCAAGTCACTTTGCAACCACAGGTACACTTCCTGGTCTTTGTGTCGCAAAAATGACTTCACTTCGATGGCTGTTCCTTTGTCATCCAAAGCAAACTTTTTTTTTTGTGTAAGGCAGGAATGAAGAGTCCAGGAAACCTGAAATGAAAAGAAAGAAAGTTCAATTTTACTATGGATTGAGGTTGATAAGAGAAATGTTTACTTTTTCTGTGATACTGACTATCTCCACATGTAATAAAATACAAAACATGTTTCTAAACACTGCTCGTCTTGTATTCACTTTAATAAAAGTTACCTTGCAAACAAGCAGTTCACAAGGTAGCCAACAGCTTCTCCAGGCCTCGTTATTTCACCTGAAAAACAAAAACAGTATTTCCGGAAGCGGAAGCCTCAGCTACAATCCTGAGACAAAGGAAACGGGGAGGAAAAAAACTAAACTGCTCCGTCGCACGTCTCTGAAATTAAAAACAATTAAATGAACATTATTAAGCTGCTCCAAACACTCGTCTTTCTTTGCCCACGGCTGCGGAACCTGCGACCTTCCGCCACCTCCTGTAGAGAGGACACCAACACTTTACACACACCGATCTCCGTTTTCCGACACCACCTGTCAAAACACCTGCACAGTTCGTGAGGCTGCTGTCGGAAGTTCAGACTACATTCATTCCTTCCGCCCGTGACGGACACATCCGGTGCCATGTCACGTTCCCGACACAAACCCCGCCCTCCTCTACAGCAAAAAAGAAAAACCACGTTATTTCTGCTTCTCTTGTCTGTAAAACAAACAAAGATCTTCGTCCACAACCGCCATTAAAAACATGCGGGGACTCCGGGTCTGCTGCGCGACTCCAACCCGCTTCAGCACCTGAAACAAACTCCGTTAACACCTGCTACAAACATTTAGCTCCGACGATAAACACACACTCTGCCTTCTCCGCCGACCTGTAGGAAACAAACACATTAAACAAAGAAACACTCCCCACAAACCGCCAGCCCCGGACTCCAAAACTGACGCTGTTTGCCGTCGTCCCGCAGTCACACCTGCAAACCAAAAACCAAACCAAACTTTCATGCCGGTTTCGTCCTCAGCGGAACGAACAGCCCGAACTCTGCAAACAAAACACAACATGTCAGAAACAAGTTCAACTGAGCGTCGACTCGTCCAACGATCGACCAGCTCACGCCGAACGTACCGCAACCGTCTGAACCTGGACCTTAAATGAGGCCCGGCCCCGCCCGCAGACGCTTAAATACACGCTCAGCCACGTGACTGAGCCGCCGTCCAATCGCACGTGAATCCTTTCTACGCATGCGCCGTAGTGATGTGTCGTTCGTGAACGAAACGGTTCTGAGAGCAGGCTGTTTGACGTGAACGACGGGAGCCGGCTATGTCAATGACCAAACTAAGGCAGAACGTAGAGTCTGCAAGACTAAAGTCTCATATAGATCTGGCTTGTAAATAGTGAAACGTTTGTTTTTGCACTTTCTAATTGATTTCTTTATCACTCTGTAGAGTGTATAAATAAAGGTGGACTTATATAATAAACAGCTCATATAGTGCATGTTTTTTCACATTAGTTGCGCATAGTTTTACATTATTGCTGGTGATAAATGAATTTAAACACCAAAAAATCTGAAGAGCCACGGTAAGAACCGTCTGTTTAGTGAGCCGAGCCAAAAGAGCCGGAAATCACATGACTAATGCGCCACACGTTTTCCACATTACTGATTATCTCTCGGCCACGCCCCGACTCCTGATTGGGAGCCGTTTTGTCTCTTCTCTCTCTCTCTCTCTCTCTCTCTCTCTCTCTCTCTCTCTCTCTCTGTACCTTCTGCAGGTGTCCCTGGTCCTGGAGCTGTATATTGCTGATGTGCAGTTACTGGCCCCACCAACCTGCAGTGTCTATTTGTTGTTTATTGTTGCTGTTCTCTTCTCTCTCCTCTATCCACTCAGCCCAACCGGTCGAGGCAGACTGAGCCCGGTTCTGCTGGAGGTTTCTGCTGTCGCCAAGTGCTTGCTCATAAGGGATTTGTTGGTTTTTTAGTTTTTGTAAAGTGCCTTGAGATGATTTGTATTGTGATTTGGTGCTATAAAAATAAAGCTGAATTGAATTGAATATGTCATTTCAATGAAATATTCCTCTTTTGTGCTACGACCGACTTCCTTCACCTTACAGGATTTTTACGGTCACACTGGGGGCCAAGACTATAGAGAGAAGAGAGAGGGTAAAGTAGGTATATTATAAGAAGAGGTATGTCAGAGGTTTGTCATTGCAAAGTACAATAATTTGTGTGTTTTGTGTTAGTCATACAGGCTTTTATTTCCTTAAGACAAGGTGGTGTGTTTCATCAGGTTTGCAGTAACATTAACTAATACGGTGCTTCACAGTAACATCGGCAAAGGTGAGAATGTGTAAGGTGAAGGAAAACTGAATTGAATTGAATATGTCATTTCAATGAAATATTCCTCTTCTGTGCTATGACCGATGTAACATGGAATCTACGGAACTGGAGTTTTTAACAAAATATTTATTTTTCACTTCTCCTCGGTGACCATATTTAGCCTGGTCGACACGGCCAAACATAACAATCTCACCAAAACAAAAGTAAACCCGACAGGGAGAAAACATAAAAATCAACACTGAGAGTAAGGGACGCAGTAGACATACTGTTGAATACAGTCTTCTTCAGGCTTATAAAAAATATATATAGAGCCACCTTGTGGTGTCGCCACACAACTGTATGCACTTTGAGTGTTACACCGACTTCCTTGACCTTACACATTCTCACCTTTGCCGATGTTACTGTGAAGCACCGTATTAGTTAATGTTACTGCAAACCTGATGAAACACACCACCTTGTCTTAAGGAAATAAAAGCCTGTATGACTAACACAAAACACACAAGTTATTGTACTTGCAATGTGTTTGCAATGACAAACCTCTGACATACCTCTTCTTATAATATACCTACTTTACCCTCTCTCTTCTCTCTATAGTCTTGGCCCCCAGTGTGACCGTAAAAATCCTGTAAGGTGAAGGAAGGCGGTCATAGCACAAAAGAGGAATATTTCATTGAAATGACATATTCAATTCAATTCAGCTTTATTTTTATAGCACCAAATCACAATACAAATCATCTCAAGGCACTTTACAAAAACTAAAAAACCAACAAATCCCTTATGAGCAAGCACTTGGCGACAGCAGAAACCTCCAGCAGAACCGGGCTCAGTCTGCCTCGACCGGTTGGGCTGAGTGGATAGAGGAGAGAGAAGAGAACAGCAACAATAAACAACAAATAGACACTGCAGGTTGGTGGGGCCAGTAACTGCACATCAGCAATATACAGCTCCAGGACCAGGGACACCTGCAGAAGGTACAGAGAGAGAGAGAGAGAGAGAGAGAGAGAGAGAGAGAGAGAGAGAGAAGAGACAAAACGGCTCCCAATCAGGAGTCGGGGCGTGGCCGAGAGATAATCAGTAATGTGGAAAACGTGCGGCGCATTAGTCATGTGATTTCCGGCTCTTTTGGCTCGGCTCACTAAGACAGACGGTTCTTTCCGTGGCTCTTCAGATTTTTTGGTGTTTAAATTCATTTATCACCAACAATAATGTAAAACTATGCGCAACTAATGTGAAAAAACATGCACTATATGAACTGTTTATTATATAAGTCCACCTTTATTTACACACTCTACAGAGTGATAAAGAAATCAATTAGAAAGTGCAAAAACAAACGTTTCACTATTTACAAGCCAGATCTATATGAGACTTTAATCTTGCAGACTCTACGTTCTGCCTTAGTTTGGTCATTGACATAGCCGGCTCCCGTCGTTCACGTCAAACAGCCTACTCTCAGAGCCGTTTCGTTCACGACCGACACATCACTACGGCGCATGCGTAGAAAGGATTCACGTGCGATTGGACGGCGGCTCAGTCACGTGGCTGAGCGTGTATTTAAGCGTCTGCGGGCGGGGCCGGGCCTCATTTAAGGTCCAGGTTCAGACGGTTGCGGTACGTTCGGCGTGAGCTGGTCGATCGTTTGACGAGTCGACGCTCAGTTGAACTTGTTTCTGACATGTTGTGTTTTGTTTGCAGAGTTCGGGCTGTTCGTTCCGCTGAGGACGAAACCGGCATGAAAGTTTGGTTTGGTTTTTGGTTTGCAGGTGTGACTGCGGGACGACGGCAAACAGCGTCAGTTTTGGAGTCCGGGGCTGGCGGTTTGTGGGGAGTGTTTCTTTGTTTAATGTGTTTGTTTCCTACAGGTCGGCGGAGAAGGCAGAGTGTGTGTTTATCGTCGGAGCTAAATGTTTGTAGCAGGTGTTAACGGAGTTTGTTTCAGGTGCTGAAGCGGGTTGGAGTCGCGCAGCAGACCCGGAGTCCCCGCATGTTTTTAATGGCGGTTGTGGACGAAGATCTTTGTTTGTTTTACAGACAAGAGAAGCAGAAATAACGTGGTTTTTCTTTTTTGCTGTAGAGGAGGGCGGGGTTTGTGTCGGGAACGTGACATGGCACCGGATGTGTCCGTCACGGGCGGAAGGAATGAATGTAGTCTGAACTTCCGACAGCAGCCTCACGAACTGTGCAGGTGTTTTGACAGGTGGTGTCGGAAAACGGAGATCGGTGTGTGTGAAGTGTTGGTGTCCTCTCTACAGGAGGTGGCGGAAGGTCGCAGGTTCCGCAGCCGTGGGCAAAGAAAGACGAGTGTTTGGAGCAGCTTAATAATGTTCATTTAATTGTTTTTAATTTCAGAGACGTGCGACGGAGCAGTTTAGTTTTTTTCCTCCCCGTTTCCTTTGTCTCAGGATTGTAGCTGAGGCTTCCGCTTCCGGAAATACTGTTTTTGTTTTTCAGGTGAAATAACGAGGCCTGGAGAAGCTGTTGGCTACCTTGTGAACTGCTTGTTTGCAAGGTAACTTTTATTAAAGTGAGTACAAGACGAGCAGTGTTTAGAAATGTTTTGTATTTTATTACATGTGGAGATAGTCAGTATCACAGAAAAAGTAAACATTTCTCTTATCAACCTCAATCCATAGTAAAATTGAACTTTCTTTCTTTTCATTTCAGGTTTCCTGGACTCTTCATTCCTGCCTTACACAAAAAAAAAAGTTTGCTTTGGATGACAAAGGAACAGCCATCGAAGTGAAGTCATTTTTGCAACACAAAGACCAGGAAGTGTACCTGTGGTTGCAAAGTGACTTGACTTGGATGTTTGCTACTTTGTCAGTGTTGCAGTCCAGAGCAAAGATGAGTTTGATTTGGATGAAGCAGCTTTGTGCATTGAAGTGAAATGACTTTGCAACTTTTGGCCTTAAAGGTCTGTGTGTTGTTGTGAAGTGATTTGACTTGAATGTGACACTTCAAAAAGCACTTTTTAAGTTAATAAAGTTTTAAGTAAATGTTAAACTTTAATTTTACGTTTACTTAAAACTTTATTAAGTTTAACATTTAACTTCATTTTTGTCTAAACACAAAAAAAAAACACTTCCATTTTTAGACACTTCAGTTTTTATTAAAGTTCTTTTTTCAATGTTCCATATTCAGGATACCTTGATGCTTTTTTCCTCTGAATGGATCCTGCAATGACAACACAAACTGTTAACATTTGTTCCACCAATAAAGATGATTTACAGTTATCCCATCTGCTTATCTAATTACTGCTTCTTCAAATTAAGGGTTTATTTTTTTTTTGTGTGATATAAATATGAGGGGCACATGATGCTCACAAACAATGAAACACACTATGTGCTCAATAACACATTTCTGTTCTCTACCACCACTACATAACCTTTGACACCTAAACTCCCTTCTTTCCCACATAATTAGCCCTTTACTCTTTCATACTCACATTGCTGTCTCATGCTACAGTTAGTTACAATGATCAGGACAAAAGAGTCAGATTTTACATGTCACTTTATTAGAAAGAACAAACATCACAAGTAGCACATCTATTCACACCCTCTCCTACACTGTTCTTTCCCTGGAGTCTTAACACTTTTCTAAACCTTTGCTCATCTATCACATCTACATCTACTGAAATACATTGACTGCATATGATTTGGAAAGAAACAACCACTGACTCTAAACACTGACATAGTTAACTGACTGGGCTACTGACATGACTAACGCTAGGAGATGACTGCAGATAAAGGTATAACATGTATGTGCTACTCAAATATTCCAATGCATTGACCTAAACTAGTTTGAACAAACACATTCAGAACTACAAACCCACACCTTACGATATACGCTGTCCTTTACTCTAACACTCACCGCTCAGCGACGTCCTTTCCTGGAGGTCGACGACTCCGTCTGGATCGGGCCCCGGGTGTCCCTCCGTCCCCCGTGCTCCGTACCTTCATCAAAACATGAAAAACACGAAAACAATTACTGCACCTGACTATGAACCCCGTGTCTTCCCCCCCGGCCTCTCTAGACCTTTCTTGTTATTGTCGTGACAACGACAAAGGTACAGAGAGTCGTTTTCTTTCATATACATGTTGGACAATTCGCCCTGACGTGACCGCGACTCTCACACGTGGCGTCCGTCTGCCAACTGCCCAGCCGGTTAGCTGGTTAGCCGGTTAGCTGGTTAGCTAGCCGCCATCCTCCGCCGCCACGACCTTGTCCCCAAACGTCCATCTACGCGGTCCGACCGTCCAACTAAAGCCGAGTGTGTCTCCTCTGTCTCCGCCACACGACGAGCCGCCGCCGACACCGAATCTCCGCCGTTACTGAGCCAAACGCGGGTCGCTGCGGCTCTTCCGCCTGGCTCCGCCGAATGTCAAAGAGGAAGCGACGTTTTCCGAAGGGATTTATGGGAGGAAGTGGATCCTCTCTTCCTCAGCCATTTTCTCCTGGCAGCTTGCAGCCTCGCCAAAGTTGCTTTACCGCCGCCTACTGACCCGCGGTGTGAACTTCATTCAACATTATTCTTATTATCTGTATTTAGATCCGATTTCTAATATTTATTATGACTCGCTGTGTTCACTCTTTGTCTAAAACACCTTCCATGTCACTGGCTGTCACTCCCTCCGTCTCTCCTTTTATCCGACTAACATACATTTCCAGACTCCATTCATACTAAAGATCCAATGGTCCTGTCCGTAGCCTGTTATTATCACATTCCGCTTTATGGACCAAGATTGAGATTTGACTCCGGTTCACTAAGCTCTCTCTATGTACAAGAATTACGATAAAATGAAACTTTTTTTTAAGGATACAAAGAAGTTCACGGTTTCCAAGCGTTGGCCGGTCAACAAGGGCGCCATCTGCTGGACAAATCAACTATGGCGACATCTGCTGGTCGACGTCTAAGATTACACGTCTATGCGATATTGGAACTTTCCAAACATTTAATGTCTATGGCAGAGACAATACCAAGACTTTGTTTGGCTGTCAAATCAAACACCTCTGTTTGGATCAATTTCGACACTTTGAGAAGCTATAAATGATCTGGCAAAAAACATTCATGGTTAATAATATTAAATTCTTTTTTAAGGAACGGCCTCTCCTTTTTAAGGATACAAAGAAGTTCACGGTTTTCAAGCGTTGGCCGGTCAACAAGGGCGCCATCTGCTGGACAAATCAACTATGGCGACATCTGCTGGTCAACATCTAAGATTACACGTCTATGCCATATTGGAACTTTCCAAACAAGATTTAATATCTATGGCAGAGACAATAAGTTCACGGTTTCCAAGCGTTGGCCGGTCAACAACGGCACCATCTGCTGGACAAAACAACTACGGCGACATCTGCTGGTCGGCGTCTAAGATTACAGGTCTATGCGATATTGGAACTTTCCAAACAACATTTAATATCTATGGCAGAGACAATACCAAGACTTTGTTTGGCTGTCAAATCAAACACCTCTGTTTGGATCAATTTGGACACTTTGAGAAGCTATAAATGATCTGGCAAAAAACATTCATGGTTTAGTTATTGAAGTTATGATTTTAAAAAATGACAAAAAATGCACCCAACGCTGATATCGTAAATATCACGTTTATTGTATATCATATATTCCTGTAGCTACACACAAACACAGTTACATAATTAGACACAGAAATGGCACATTTAAAGGGAACAGTAACGCTTCTTCAAAAAAGCGTGAAAATCTCAACCTATATGCATAAGTTCACTTTACTATTGTAAAGACTACACACAAGATATGATTGTATCTTCACAAACTTGGACACACAATGTTAAACACAGCTAATGATGACACATTGCTTCACCGGTCAAATGAGTTATAAGGAATAAGACAACATCACTAATACAAACTTTAATATAGTACTTAAATTCAAGTACAATAAACTTTAATAATGAGCCACTTTAATTAATACTGATTGATTTGATTATCGATAATTAAATCTTATATTTTCTTATAAAAATCCATTCTTTGGATGACTAATCTCCAGACTGTTGTATATAATGTATACAATATACACTACATGTATATCATATAATAAACTTTGCATCTTCTTCATAGATGTATATACTCTACTCTCACTATACATATGTTTAACTTCTGATCTTTATTGATGTCATCATTAACACCACTGATGACATAACATAACAGAAAAATAAACTATGTTATATTCAGGTCATTGCCTGAGAATAGAATAGATAGAGAATCAATCTACCTGTCGCCTCATCAAACATGGGACTCATCCAGGTCCAGGTCAACAGGGGGGTGAGGAGGGAATTCTCTGTGCCGTCGTCCTCGCTGAACCGCAGCAGGGCGTCACTGCGTGGAAGGAGTGCCGCTGTGTCCTCATCCCCATGGATTTCTCTGATCCTGAATGGCCCCGGAGGAGGCGGAGGAAGAAGCGGGGTCGACGGCAGCGCTGGTGGTGGCGGAGGGCCCGGGGCGGGCGTAGTACCCAGCACCGGGAGCGGTGGAGGGAGAGGGGTGGAGGTGCAGGATAAAGGGACAGGGGAGCAGGTTCGGGAAAGAGGCAGCAGGGAGCACGTCCTAGATAGGGGTGTTGGGGTGGAGGGCCGGGAGATGGAGGGTGGAGGGGAGAGGCTGCTGCGGAGGCCCCACTGCTCTCTCTTCTCCTGTTCCTTGTTCAGTTTGTTTGAAGAAAATAGTGTCAATGGATCGCACTGCATATTGTCTTTAGTTATTCATCTAAAGATTTACATTTTTTCAGGAGTCTCCATATGCATGAGCAAAATGCATGAAAATGCATGAAATTCAAGTGCGCGTACCCCTTATATTGTCTCCTACCTGCTTGTTTGCAGGGCTGTGGAGGTCGGTGCTGACTGTGGGAGTGGACGTGACCTCCGGCGTGAGGGACTTTGAAGGGGCCGGAGGGGCCGCGACGCTGGGAGTCAGGGGCTTGCCCTCCCCCATGGACGCCTGCTAGGCTTGATTCTCCGTAAAGGTCACCGACCTCTTCCGGTCTCCGTGCGCTGTGGGCACACGTGCACGTGAGGTCAAAACAGAGATGACAGCGTCATTGCACAAGTCGTTAACACATCAGCACCACCAAAGAGAATGGAGGCGGGGATGGGACAGGAGGGCTAGGCAGGGACTAGCAGGGGATGCAAGACAGACATGCAGAGCGCCTTATTGGGTGAGGTTGCAGATAAAAGGGGTGGACCGTTGCAGGGTTGAGAGGAAAGCTAAGGATTGTGTCTCACCTTCACAGTCCAATAAAGTTTCTTTTCTTCGAAACAGGGCATGAGACAGAACAGAGTGAGAAGAGTCACTTTGAAGACAGGTGATACAACAAACAGCACAGGAACAAACACAGAGGTTGTGGAGGGGTGAAGCAGGTCAGTTCAAATCTGCACACAGACACTAAATATCAATTTTTATCAGTCCACATTTGGCCTGTGTGCTCGATCTGAAGTGTGGGATAAGTGTAGCCTCATCCCTTTTTAAAATGTAAAACAAAATCGTTTCAGATTTTCACCGATCCTTACTGTCGCTAACTCTCAGACACATGTGAAGGTTGTTACCCAGTGGTTTGTTTTTGGGCTGGATGGTCCTGCGGGTTGTGGAAAGCTCGACCTCGTGGTTCATTCTTTGGAATCGGCAGCAGGGGGCGTCCTATCTGCAGAGAACTCGCAAGTAACAGCAACTAGGTATAGAGAATTGTTTCCACACTACCACTTTTACACAAACACAATTATTCCAAAGCCTTTGCACTTTCTTGATGACCATGATACATCTATAAATCAACCATATTATCCTGTCGTGTGTTGACGACCTTGATACTTTCCGTGAAAATTTCAATCTGACTATACTATAACTGAGTCAATTTTCCTAAGTATAGCTGGCAATGGTCTTCTATAGGATCACAAACTGCAGAGACACAACTGGATCCAAGTTCACAGGTGTTTATTCACAAACCATAGTACAGACAATGAGCTACCCCAGGGTATACTACCCGTGTTCTCCTAAACTCTCTACCTTTATACTTTTAGTCAGAGGGATGGATTCCACCCCCTTAGACCATCTTCATTCATTTTAAGGTTACACAGGTTTTCCCATTATTAGTTTCCCTTTTTTAGACATGTCTGTATACTATTTTCTCCTCATTCCTTTTAAAGATGCAGGGGACCATGCCCCACCCATGTCTCTCTCCTATAGATGGACAGGTTAGCCTTGCTCTCTATCCTGTATTCAGTCCTAGGTTGGTACATATTTACTTATTAAACTTCATGTGAATAAATTAATCTTGACAAAACGCAAATATCAGTTAGATACGATGCATCTTAGATACCATCCAAATTGATTTCATAAAAACTTTTCATGAACTGCCTCAAATCAGAAAAAAGTCTGTACCTTTGCTTCCAGACCCCACTGTCAATACAAAGGGAATGAGCAGGTTGAGCAGCATCCCCTCACGCCTCTCCTGATTGGTGAAAGGTGAGATCACATGACTGAGAGGGAAATCATCCTTTAAGGCCTAGGATGGTGGAAAAGGAGGAAACAGAAGTTAGCCCTGATAGTGGGCGTATGGAACATATTATTTAGGATTTAAGCCGTCTGCCACACTGGACGGTCCAACCACACCCATCACCTGACAATGCACAAAAACTGACTCAGACCTTTAACTCTCGAACAGTAAATTGAACGAATCATTTTGAGTCATTCCGTTCATTTTTCAGCAGGTGGCGCTGTAGCCCTCTTGTGGGCGTTGTAAAAATGGCCGCGGTGCTCAAACACTATATAGTGAAGACAACATGGTTTTCTTCAGCTGACATATTATAATACACAAAATGCCACAAGCAATTCAGACCATGTGAAAACCTAGGAAAGCAAATACACACCACAATAAAGTGACTCGTGTCCTGCATCCTCCCTGCCATTGTTGTTTAACAGCGCGACAGTGAAAGGTAGCTGTCACGTGACAAATGAACGAGAGACCGATCCGAGAACGAGTGTACAGCTCGCCACACAGCCTGAGCTGTGAACGATGAACGATTTGTGGCAGAGTATAACACAAAATCAACATGTTGATATAATTTTCGAAAGTATTTATTTACAAACATACTTCACATGATATACACAATAACACTACACACATCTACAAGAATCAAAGACCACTAATTAATTATGATCCCATGAATAAATAATGTGTGTCGGGTGTCAGGTGACAAATACATGAACGTCAGATATCAGACATCATCCATTTCCTTGTTTCTCAGTCCACAGCCCCGTAGCTGAACTACAGCTGTCACGTGACAAAAGAAGAAGACCTGAGGACGGACGCGCAGTTGAGTGAGTCGTGAACTCATCATTTCTGTTTCCTGTCCTGCTGACTGAGCTTATGCAGCTGCCGCCATGTGGCGAGAGAAGGTACTGCATGACAATGAACGAATCGCTCACTGACTCATTACTCCTGAGTCATATAAAAGATTAGTTCATATTGACGGAATCGTTCACGAACGACACATCACTACGCTTCCTACCCTCATTGGATATTGCCTTGGGACGGCCTATTATATCAGGTCTTGGTTGGTTACAAAGCGGTTTTCATACTTGAAGGTATGTATTTATTGTATTTACTTGTATTTATTTGTATAGCGCCAAATCACAATACAAATCATCTCAAGGCACTTTACAAAACCCCCCCAACAAATCCCTTATGACCAAGCACTTGGTGACAGTGGAAACACTCCCTTTAATGGAAGAAAAAAACCTCCAGCAGAATCGCACCCTGATTTTTCACACCCTGATAAATCTTTTCTTTTTTTGTGATTATTCACATCCTGATTTTTCACACCCTGAATAATCACACCCCGTTTTTGTTTCACGCCCTGATTTTTCACACCCTAAATAATCACACCGTGATTTTTTTTCACACCCTGAATGATCACACCGATTTTTTTCATATCCTGATTTTTCACACCCTGAATAGTCACACCCTTAATAATCACAACTTGATTTTTCACACCCTGAAACTACATATACTGTAGTATGTGGTAGAAATGAGACTCGAAGAGAGCATGAAGTCAGTGACATTCAATGGTGTTTATACAGACTAAATAATAGGAAACATCAAGAGAAAATGCAGCATTTATGAAGGAAGATTGATTGGATTAGAGCACATCCTTCAGTATAATAATAGCTTAGTTGGTTGAAGACCTGCCTTCAAACTTAAAGAACATAGGTTTGACCCTTGGGGGAAACAGCAATTTTATTTGTGTTTAGTGCAACTAAAATAGATGTTTGTCTGTTGCCCCGTCCTGTGTATATCAGAGTGTGGACTAAATAAATAATACATCACGACAAAGTGCAGCATTTATGACCAATTGGATTAGAAAGTGTTAGGTGTTTAACAGAATAGCTCATGGTTTGTGTGGGTTTAAAGTTTGAGGTTGTGGTTTAGGTCCCCACTAAGATACTGCATTTTGTTTGGTTGCTTCCCATCTGGAAAAGTAGCTTGGTCGCTTACAAAGTGGTTTCCGTACTTGAAGGTCAGGGGTTCAATTCCAGGTGAAAATAACTTTATTAGTCTTTAGTCCAACTAAAATGCACAGAAAACCTGTAAGAACACCAATCATTCCAGCTCTCGCCCTGTGACTTTGTGGGTTGATGTGCTGTTGAAGCAGTTGGTGGTTGTGCATTGTGGTCGTGGGTTCGAGGCCCGGTTGGGACAGTGGTGTGCAGGCAGGGGAAGTGTCGGTCGAGGCAGGGACATTGGCGGTTCAGGCAGGGAAAGTGTCAGTTGAGGCAGGGACAGTGGTGTGCAGGAAGGGACAGTGGCAGTTGAGGCAGGTGCAGTGGTGTGCAGGCAGGGAAAGTTGAAGGAAGAGTGGGAGGTAATAGGAAAACCCTTTTTTTTTAAAAAAAAAAAAAAGCACTTTTTTTGCTTTTTACTGCAACTTTCTCCCCTAGTTTTGCTTCCATCATTCCCTCCACCAGGTCCTGAACCCTTAACCTTACGATTCTCAGCCCTCACCTCTGCCACTGAGCCATCACTTTCACCACATTAGTAGTTGTTGTCGGTCATATTTAACATGTATCGAATTCATGGTCACCACAAGAAATTAGAAGTAGGGTTTGAACCCACAACCAACTGGCCCCCAACCCAACACTCTACCTCTAAGCCACCTTTTCATCTACATTAGTATGTTGTTGTCAGTCGTATTTAACATTTCTCTTTATGGGTTACCATAAAAAGACATGAGTGAGGATTGAACCAACAACCTGTGAGATAGAAACTGCTGACTGTACCACTACGCCATCACTGTCTCCACACTAGTTCAATGTTGTCACTGACGTCACAGATTGGAACGAATATATAGAACATAGAAGGTGTTGGACGGGAACATTGAATGATATATTACGAGGCCGCCACACTGAGGATGCTGATGAATATCTCCTTCCTTGAGACCGGAAAGTCACGCTTTCTGCTGCAGTAGGAAGCGGAAGAGCTCCACTCTGATCCGTGCGGTGTTCTTAAAATGCTCAGACGTCCTTTTGGAACGTTCCTATATTACGTCCTACGCCTTCGCTCCGGGCTCCTTCTGCGCCGATAAAGATCCGAACGTCTCCGCCCGCCTGGGTCTGTCTGCCTTCGTGTTCACTGCCTTTTGTGGAAGCGCAGGACGGACAGTCTCTCATTCCCGGCTCTGGCAGACGAGCGGGACTCTCCCTCCAACCCTTGTTCACCCAGTAACCGCGTGATCTCCGCTGGTAAAAACACAAAAATATTCAAAGTCGTTATGGGCTGAGACCGTCTCTTGCACTTCGACGCGTTACGGACGTTAAACCCACCTGGATCGTTCTCTGCTACGGTCACGAGGTAAAACAGTCCTTTACTGGACAGTAACTTGGACGCCGCGGGCAGAAGTCTGTCGGTCACCTCCCGTCCCCGCTTCCCGCCGGCCCAGGCGGCCTCTATGCCTCTACCGCCCACCTGGGAAAAAGGCAAAAAAACCCCCCACTGAACACATGTGGACGTGTTTCACATCTGACCTTTAGTTAACCTCACGGTTGAAGCACCTCTTCTGAAGGCGTCGCCACGTAGGGAGGGTTAAACACGAGCACGTCCGCTTTTCCACACAGCCGGGGCAGAAGACACTCCACCTGAAGACAGGAAAGGGAAAAGGTTTTTAAAACATCATCATCTTACTTCTCTGGCCCCGAATACCTGACGTGTAAATCTGAAATCTCACCAGGTCGGTGATCACGGGCTGCAGAGAAACATTATTGTGAGAAGCCGTCTTTGCTGTGCAGCGTGCTGCTGCCGGATTCACGTCAGTGCAACTGAAAGAGGAGCATGTGATTTATGACATTAAATATTTCAAAGTTAATACTGATTTTTGTGGAAAAGTAATCATTAGTGTCAACTTTTATCTATTGTAAATGCGGAGACTTCTGTACAATCCTAAAGGAATTATATCAACACGTATCTGTCCCAGTATTACCCAGCTGCAGCCTGCAGACCGCATCCAGTTTAGCCCCCTCCAGGCAGGGGCCCCTAGCAGGTGAAGGGTTAGGGGCACAACTACAGGGGACCACACTGAACAGGACTACAACAACTAACTGATATTACATAACATTCGATTATTACGTGTCTGTCAAAGAATGTATTTATCCAATTAGTAATTTAGTGATGGAGCATCTTTCAGTTTAAGGGTTAAATTCTCATAAACACGTGACTTTTTAAAACGTCAAAACATTTAACATCTGTTTAAATGTCATACACATAAAAAGATCAACTTTCATTTCATCACAGGTGCAGCAAACTCCTTGTTCCAGGTACATAGTTTCATAATATATATATTGTTATCAAATAATAATAATATAGAATCTTTAATTAATCGAAAACATAATCGATCGACTAGTCGATCGTTAAACCAGCTGTTTGTTGCGGCCCTAAAACTCAAACTCGATGTCGATAACACCTCAGGGTGGCGCTGCGGAGCCGGTTTTTGTTTTTACGTGTGAAAACCACTCACAGGTACAGGGCTGAGGGTCCGACCAAGGACGCCAGAAACGCGGACACCGCTCCGGAGCCGCTGCCGACCTCCACGCACACACAGGGGCTGGAAACAGAGGAAAAACACTCCCGTGTAAACAACAACAACAACCACCTTACTGACACGTGATGCGGACACCGACGACCACCGTATCTCACCCGGTCCGCCGCAGCATCTCCGCGTCCTTCTCCAGCGCGTCCATCAGGAGGAAAGAGTCCTCCGCCGGCTCGTACACGTCTCCGAAGTCCCCTTTTCCAGCGTGACCGTAAATCGGCGTGGGGTAGTTGGAGCACATGTTGGAGAGACGAGTCTCTAACAGACGCCGACTAGTTCTCCTGGGCTGTACGGCGGTTTACGTCAAGTCAAGGTGCCGATAAAACCCCGAGCTAAGAGCTACAGCCTCAGGTGCTAACCCAGGCACGTTGTGTACGACCTACGTCACAGTGACGTCACTCTTCTTCTTACCTTCCCCCGGCCCTTCTTGAAACATCGTAATGCCTCACTACCGCCACCCACTGGACCGGAGTTGCATCGGGGGACATATATAAACATGTTTTAATGTTGAGTGTTTGCTGAAACTGTTTTAAAGAGGCGTTGATTTAATGATGATGATTTTAGAAGCAGCACTTTGTCTTGTCCACACACTAATATAAACAAACCCTCTCTATCTCTACCTCAGCCTTCTTGTCCTGCAACTCATAACCTCTGACCTTTCTAACAACACTCTTAAGACCACGAGCTACAGGCAGCTACGCCAACATTATGGACGTCTGAGCTTTTCTCTGTTGTACTTGGACTAAACAGTCAAAAGATAAAAGCAGTTCTTCAATAACTTCACATGATAAGATATATAACATTTCCTCTACCCCACAGGAAGAACAGACAACTTCACTCTGTCATGTCAGGTGGTTCAACATGAACTTTTAAAAGGCTCTGATCATCACAAGGCTCAAACCAACCACCCAGCACTTTCCCAACAGTCTGAGCTGCTTCGACAAAGACTTCACACGTTTGTCTAAAAGCTTCTCTCTCTTTTATTACATTACATTAACATATTGCATTTTCTGTTTAGGTCAGCCATTCTCATTACACTCAGATTATACAAAGTCTTGAGGGGAACATACAGATGAAAGATGCATGAAGGTAAAACCACATTTAAAAACACAACATTAGTATTTACACTGAACACTTTATTATAGAGTACAATGTAGAAAGTGTTTCCCAGTAAATGCAAATGACTTGCACAATGGAAAACAAAACCAGTATATAACCCACAGAAAAAAGAAAGAAAATCCTGTTTCTTCTTCTACACTACTGCCCTCTGCTGGTTTTGTAGCTTTCAATCACATTTCCTCACAGATCTTACTCACCATTAAGAGTGAGAGGTCACACATGCAGTTGTGTAACAAGAGGCAAATAATGCAGCCACTACTTTGATGAAGCTCACATGTCTGGACAGGCTCCACCTTACACACCTTTCCAAAGTAAAATAAAATATGTCAAATCCGCTTCACTTTTGTTTTTCTTAATCTCACAAACAAAAAGGACACAGGTCAAATCCTGCAGTTAACAAAGCCCACTATTAATTACACACACATGGCGTTTCAGTCCACTTTTTAAGCTTTTGTCTTTTCACCACCTCTGGCTGTCCTTCAGGAGAACACTGAAGGTCACTCAGATGCAGACAGGTGGACAGGTGAGGTCCTCATTTCACTCCAAAGGTGCTGGTCTCCTCCACAGTGGTCGGCATCTGCTTATACAGCGTGGTGGAGGACGGGTAGAGTGGCAGGTCCAGCCAGTTGAATCAGTTATGAGCTGTGGAGAGAAACCACAGGAACTTTGATCACTGATCATTTGAAAATGAACTTAATCCCAGTGACGATGATGAGTCCATTAAACCAGGGCCATACATTCAAGCACGTTGTGATCTTTGCTGCACATGTACCTGGGCAGTGAAGTGACCTTCCCCTGTTTCTCCACACAATCTGCAGGGTCCACAAGGCCCTTGTAAGAAATACTGGACATCCTGGTTCAAATTCCATTGGCTGCCACGGCCCTGGGGTTTAAAACAACACATATTTATCCAGAACACATCTAATTTTGGATTTATGACTTCAAAACAATATCTTTAATGCTAACAACAGGCAAATATAAACAAAAGACTGTCAACAATCTCCTCCAAATCAGCTTTATCTTTGAGAATATATATTTCAAGATGTCACTTACCAGGGATGATTTCCATTACAAATAAACATCCATCAGAATCACAGGCACTGGTGGAAAATCAGGCCATCCTCACATTGTAAACACATACACGCTACCAGAGGCAGCTGTAACTCACTGCAAACTCATTTAAAACACATAACTATGGAGGAAGCCAGATCATTAACACTAATAAATGCAATAACTGCAACTGATAACACTGAGTTTGGCCTAATTAATAACCTCGTGGTAACATTTTGTTATAATTTCATAATTACACAGGGATTTAAGCTTTTTTCTATGGATCCATGAAACATGATCTGGATCCAAGAAGTGAGTTTAGCACATAGGTCACATTTAAATGAAAATAACGACATGGAGTCAGCTCATTTTGTAAATTAAGTGTTTAACCTCCAACACCATCATCGCATACATTCCCATATTTTTTATATTAAACTCTTCTCCCTTTACAGTATATACATATTATTTTCCCCAAACCAATTGAAAAAAAATCGGAATTGTAGGTGGACAGGATTGGACGACATGCTGCCTTATGTTTACAATGACTCTAACACCAGAAAGGTACAACAGGAAATTTGTTCAACACACATCTTCATATCCACTTCTCCACAGGCATCTGAGAAAGCCCTAAAAATCCACAATTCTTTAAGAGTACAGTCTTCTGCCACTAGAGGGCAGTGTGACAGTGTGAGCTCATTCACATTGAGAGAGCCTCTCAACTTGCCCATATTTTACATTAAATCCAACTCTCCGGTCTATAAATGCTCCATTTGTCACAATAGTCCCACTGAAGTCCGTCAGGCAAATGTTCACTGCTGCTGCACCATCATCAGTCGCTAGACATTAAGTGACCAACATCCAGACTCACACTCTGATGATGCTGATGGAGGAGGAGGCTCTGTGAAGCTGAAAAAATAAAACAGAAAACAGTGGGATGGAGGGTCAGACTCTTTATCTACCGATCAGTGACATTTCACACTTAGGTCTGGTCTGCTTGGCTGAAAATGTCAGAAATTACAAATAAATGTTACGGTGAGGATACACTCACTTTTAGAAGTTCCTGCATTAAATTTTATCCAGAAGTTGGTTTTATTTTTAAAAACCTGAAGCCACCTCACCAGAGCTGAATCATAATTATTACTTCGAATGTCAGTCTGCTGCACTGTAGCTCTGCAACCTACAAAAACCTTCACTTGTGACACTGCTCACTTTTACTGAGGATGACTGAACAGATGCACAGCAACAAGCCATCCAGGGTTTGCAGCTACCTCTCTGTTTTATATTTAGCTGTGATGGCAGCAGCTCTGGTTGCTAGGAGATCTCTGGTGCAACTACAAAAGCTTTTCCAGGGGAAACAAAATATTTCTGGCAGCCAAGAATGATCATGCATTATAGAGAAGTGCTGCGACAAAATGAACAAATTTTCTAAATGAAGTTCAGTGGTTGGAGGAGAAATGAGTCACCCTGCTGCTGCGTACGGCTCCGTTGTGGTAGATGGGCGAGCTGCCGGCTGACGCGTTGTAGTAGGAGGAAGTTGCCCGAACCAGCGGCCTCTTGGCTTTTTCTTTGGTGCCATTGGAGTCATTGTCTTTGATGATGTCGTATTGTCGGCAGAAGAGGGCGATGACGGCTGGGGTAGAGAGCAGGACAGTCAGGACAGCAACAGCGTAACACACACACTTATTCACACCAGCCGATAGCAGACACACACACACACACACACACACATCCAGGCTGACCTGCCCACAGCAGCAGCACAGTGGTGATGATAAGCAGCTCTCCTGTCTGTAAGTGAGGGGTCATACCCAGACCTTCCATCGCTGGCTCATCTGTCAAGGCAAACATTATTCATGGTAAACATGGTTTAACTCGTGTATAAATTCAGATTTTTCCACATGCCATTACTTTGAGTGCCTTTCTGTTTTGACAAACTGTGACCTATAGTGTCACACTATCTGTTCTGCTTCAGCTGAGATAACCAATAGAAAAGCTTCTTTACGGTGGTCCAGGACTCCAGCTGGATAATGGTCACTCCTCTCCAAAGTCCTGAAGTGCACAGCACGGCTGGGTTGGCTGTCCCCGTGGAGCCCAACAGACTGCACCTGCATCCAAATCAGAGAAACATCCTCATATAAAAAAATAAAAAAAAATACTGCGAGCAAAAATGGTGCCACATAATGACATCACATAATGAGAAGAAACTGGTGAGGGTGCATTTAAGTGAGCAAATGGTTGGCCAGGATCCTGCATCATCACCAGAGAACAAAATGAATATGAATGGCCTGTTCTTTACTCAGACAATACATGAGACATTTTTTATCAGGACAAACATCCATCACAGGCACAACTACATCCACAGGGCTCTCTCAGTGCTACGGTCTCACCTGGACACTGTAGTGTGTGTCCTCATCCAGGTCCCACAGCACACACCAGCGACTGGACGTGTTCACCTCTCGGATGGAGCGCTGCATCAGGCCGTCCTGCCTCTGGAAACAACATGCACACGCAAAGACAAAGAACACAACTTCATTTAGAGAATTTAATAATCAGCTCACAGTTTCAAAGTGTTTCAAGTGAGAAGCTACAAATAAAATTCCTGCAATAACAAGCAGCTTCACCTCATAAATTCAGCTCAAACACTTACTGTCCTGCAGGGGCAAATTAGGTCTGCAGGCAAGGTAATGCCAGAAATCATCATTTGGAGGAAACATACAGGCACAGATTCTCCGCTAGTGCAAAAAGTAGTGTCACAGGTAAACAGTTTATCCTAACAGCATTTTACAGTCATTGTACAGACAATGTTCAGGACTATTTACAATGATTTTAAACCATGGACCAGTTTGGATATTGTACCACAAGGTACCAGAGCAAAACAAGTTCTCAAATGAAGGATCATCATGGCAAAGGTTACAGCTCATTATTTGAAAATGACCACATATCATCAAACCCATGTGTTTTGCTTTGATTACACTTACATGTGAGAAGGCTGTTGCTGCTTGGTAAGGAGCTCCATTAATCCCCATAAACAGTCCCCCCCCCCATTGGATTAGAGTCGACCATCCAGCCAACAATGAGCATTAAAGTCCAGTTTTGAATGAGACAAGTTTCTTCACTGAGGAAATGTAGCTGTAAAGCACTAAAAGCTGAGGAGGTCAATAAATAAAGGCCTCACAGGCCACGCAGGCTGGCACACTTTATTGCGCCATAGCACTACAGACCATAATATGCAATATCTTTATGGGGCTTAAAAGGATTGTAAATCAATATCTGTGACTCAGCTACGATTTTGGAACAAAAACTCCATATCCACCAAACTTCAAAATGCTGCTGAAGTAACTGGCTTTGTGTCAGTTATTACATAGTGCCTGCAATAACTCTCTCAGGCTAAACACAGACTTAAAAGCATCAGCCTGGCAGTAAGGCCACTATATTGTCTGTATTTCCTGAGAAGCAAAAAGAAGCTTTAAAGCCCCAAAGAGCTGACTGACCCTGGAGTTGAAAGGTCAAAGGACACTTTGGTTCTATAGCTCATTTTAGCTCAAGAAAGAAGCTAGCAGCAAAGAAAATAAATAAAAATTCACTTCTGTTGGTCACAAGTTAGTTAACCTGAGTGAATACACTTCACGCATCATAAACATCAAAACCAAAAGCAGACACTATCTGCAGCATGGATTAGTTTGATCAATGCCCACTCACAACACACGCATTTATCATCAATTAACTTGAGAGAGAGTGGGATTTATGAATCAGAAAATGGATTATTGGGAGTCTTAGACATACAGGCTTTAATTAGGACTGTGTGTGTGTGTGTGTGTGTGTGTGTGTGTGTGTGTGCGCTGTTACGTAAAGTGTGAATCTCAGCAGCTGGGATTTGGAACAACTTGAGAGCAGTGAAGCGACTCTTTATCTCGTCCTGCTTCTCCTTCACAAACAGGAGGCTCAGCTTGTTACTGAAAGACACTGCAGACGCCATAATCTCCTAAAGCAGCCAGTGTGTAGTTAGATTCAGAAGAACACGTGGCTTGCAAGAAAAATCCCTAAGATTTGCTTGATTGACAAAAGAGTGTAGCAGCTGTTTATATAAGCACATTTCTTGTAATATTTTTAGCCATTTTGTAAATCGATGACTAACAGAACAGGAAAAAAAAAAAAAGAAGCTCAGTAGATAAAACCTTGTGCATGAATACACGCTGCAGCTACCTGCTCCCATCACCTCAACTCTTAATGCTTCACCTGTTAATACTTCAGGTTTCACAGAAATCAGGTTGATGGATGGGGAAAAAAAAAAAAAAAAGACTTGCAGCCAAAAATTTCTACTAATGGAGATGACTCCCACTCAGCGCGCTGCTAATGTCTGACTCTCCTTTTGCCAAACCGTGGGTGGTGAAGCTGATTAGCCGAGCGGAGTTTGCAGCCTGTGTTTCACGAGATGAGAGAGACGAACAAAAGATGTTGATGCATGAGCAGCATTAATGTTACATGTCTAACATTTCCCAGCAATGATAACTTCACTCTGCTACGCCTCCGGTTGCCAGAAGTGACACGGACAGACATTATAAAACTAAATCTCCAGGGCTGCTTTTGGCTGGAAAGTTTAGTAATCAGGAGATTAGGTTTTCATTATTACTTGAAGTACCTACGTCAAACCAGCCTTGACATTCATAAGCTTTTCAACAGCTTAAATGTTTATGAGCCTGGCTCCTCTGGCACAGCCAAAATGTTCTACAGAGACGACGGCTCTTTAAGCAAAATGCTGACTGTCTGCCTGACGCAGCATTTAAAAGAAAAAAAAAAAAAAGCCAAGATTCTGCTCCTCATGAGACAGCAACAACAATAAGATACATCATTCAATTTTGAAATGGCTGTTTTTTAACCCCAAGCATGGCAGAAATCCAGGTTTTCTGGCCATTCAATTACTAATTTATATCCCCTCAATTTGCATCCCTGCTAAATCAATTGGCCGCCAACCAAATGAGAGCACAGGGGAGACGGGGTTTGATTTGACACGAGAACAACCGACTGAGTCTAATGGGAAGGCTAAAAAATTATATTTGAAGTTTTGAGGATTAAACAAATTAAGAAAAACTGATCCTTGAGCTCACACTCTCACGGATACAGTGATAACACATGGCTCCTGTACTGTACCTGCTGTGAGATGGAGTATCCAATGACGGTGTCTCCCTGAGGGATGTTCCAGGTCACCATGGCCGAGTGGGCCCTCAGCTGGGTCACCGATATGTTGACCGGGGCTGCTGGCACAGCTGTCAAACACACAAACACAAATGTGTTGCTGGATTTTCTGCACAAACACAACAAACGCTCTGATGCTCCATCGTGACCCCCTGTGTTTCCATCCAATTGTCCTTGAGCGAGACCGTGTGGAGGAGGAGGAGTGTCCCATCTCTTCTGTCAGCTAAATGGCTAAAACCTAAAAGTATGATCATGTGCAATTCGGGATTCTCTGGGGGCAGGTTAAAAATGGTAGAAAATCAGAAGTGTGTCATGAGGCTGTGAGATTCTTCATTACACAAAATGATCAGTGGAAAGAGAAAGAAGGAAGGAAGCAAAGAAAGAAAGTGGTGAAAGAATAAAACAATGTGTTTAAAAATACAAGACAGAAGGAAAGAGGAAACATTATTTCATCAAAGCAGGAAGACAACAAACATGAACTATAAAAAATGAAAAGACCAGATGAAGAAGTAACAAAGATGAAAAACAGAAGGAAATAAAACAATAGAAAAGTGTAGTGACGTGTCATTAGATGGTACAAGCCGTCACTAACTCTCTGCCTACGTGCTGCTGTGTCTGGCTGGGCCTTTAAAGGTGATTACACTCAAAAAGGACAAAAATAGAAGAAGAAGGCAAGAAAGAAAGTAAATGAGACAGAACGACAATAAATACAGGAAAGGATTAAAGTTACAAAGAACGATGGGAGACAAAACAGAAAAATCCAGAGAAATGAAATAAACAGATTTTAGTCTTGTGTCATTAAAATCAAACTACATGTTACAGTCTCTTCGTGAGAGAAAATAAATACTAGAATGATTTTGCAAACATTGTACACATTTTTAAAAAGAGGACAAAAACAATTTCTGATCAGATTAATGAGACACAACCAGATCTTCAAACCTCTGGGGAACATTTTCCTGAAGCAGCAATGTTTTTGTTCTACTTATTGAACATGACATGCTTGTAAATCCAGTGTCACTGTGTCTGGATCAACAGCAACATCAACAAAATAACAGCTTCAAGATTCATTTGCTGTAAAAACAAAGACAACAGCTCATTTCTGACACCAGCTCTCCACATATTCAGCGACAGACTAAAGAAATAATTTAGTCAAATTGCAACCTGAAGGCATCCAGTCAGACTCTGTGGAGTATGGCCATGACTGTCGAGCTCTATCTCAAACTAACAAGCTAACCACAGCTTATTATTCAGGCCAGTCTTCCCCCACTCGCTGCAGGAAACACTGGCCTGGCTGCCAAAACTGCTTCAGTCATTAAAGGAAAAACTCACATATTTTAACACTGTTATGCAGAAGGATCATCAACTTGTGATAGAGTGCATAAAGCTCCATCACTCTGCTTTGCTTGTGACTTCCTACATTTCCCACAATGCCCTTTGACAGCGCACAGAGAAAGATTATAAAGCAGTTGCATTAAGCATGTGTGGGTGGCGTGAAGGAAGGCACACAGCGAGCTCAAGAAGATGGGAGCTCTTTTTATTTTCAGTGCAGAAAAAGCAGCATTTGTGTGTCAACCCAACCTGCCTTGTGGCTGCAATGCATTCTGGTCCATTTCCTAATACTGTGGGTGTAAAAATTGGCCACTGTGACTGTTCTGTTATAAATTCCTCCCAGTGTAATTACTGAAGGTCTGAGCTGCAGAGAGATGGTCTTCCTTTCTGACAAGCTGACTGAAAACCTGATGCTTAGAACTGCATCATCTTCATCATCATCATCTTCAAAGGGGGCAACAAGGATCTGGGCAGCCACATTGAGGCAAAGACATTTTCTGGTTGAACTAAGAAATCTACTTCATTAATGCACAGTAGAGACAGTACTGGTAGCTAACTACAGCTAACATCTGCACAGTCTGAGGCAAATAAACACAGATTGGACTGAGGGTCCAGCGGTCAAGGTTCTGTGAATAAGTCTGCATTCAGACTGACTTTGGCCCTGCACGAAAAACACTGTCCCCCTCATTTGAACAAATCACAACCTCGACCAACAACAAAAGATGATCCAGCAAGTGTTGTTCAAATCCTACTCACGAAATCACCAGGCTTCATATAAACTCATTAAAACTCATCAGAACCCTCTTAGCTGTGTGTATAATGAGGACTTTTCCTTTAAGGATGTAAGCAAAGAGAACATCTGTATTTGAAAAACAAAAAGGAATCCCATTCTCCACCTACACACACAAACTCCATCCTTCCATCCATTTTCTATACCCGCTTTTTCCTGAATCAGGGTCACGGGGATCTGCTGGAGCCTATCCCAGCTCTCTCTCGGGACACACACAAACTCAACAGAGAGAGAAAAAAAGCCCATTGAAAACCATGTTCCCATGTCTTTGCCAAAGCGCTCCCCAACCTCCCATCACGTTACGGCTGCTAAATCCCAACCGGTTTCATCTGCCAGGGCTGCCATGGAGCGGCACACAGCAAATAGACGTCTGCAATTACATTATGCACAGCAGGAGAGGGGATGGAGTCGGGAAGACAGAGGAAAAGACATGGAGAGGAGAGAGAAAGACAGTGGAGAGAGAGAGGAGGATGAAAAATGACAGGATTATGACAGCACGAGGGATGAAGGAGTCAGAGGGAAAAAAGACGAAGAAAATGAAAAGAGAAAGCAATTATCTCAGGCAGATATCAAGAGATGGCGAGTGGATTTTCAATCTCTTCCTCTGAGAAAAAAAAGACGAACTAAGGGCAAAGAGACGGATGGTCAGAGAAGGAGGGAAGAAGATCAATGATGGAGAGAGTGGCAAAAATTGCAAGAGGTGGAGAGAAAACAGGGGAGTAGAATGTGGATATTGATTAAATGATGAAATGTACTAGTTCAGCTGGATGTTATGCACACACGCACACACACACACACACACACACACACACACACCTATATGTCCTTGTTTGTCCTTCATGTTTTAGATGCGTTTCTGCAAGTCAAACATTTTTTTTAATATTTAAAGATGCATTTAGTCACTTTTCAGATCAATAACTGATCAAAGCTAATTTCTGATATTTCTGTCCACTCTCTTATTTTACAGGTTCATCTTGATAATGCAGCGTTAATATTGTTGACGTACGCAGCAAAAAGAGTAGCACTCCTCACTAAACAAAATGAAACACAGTAACACCAACATTAAATCTCTTCCCTGGGCTTCCCTGTTACACCACTGCTCACCATTTGTTTTCTACACAAAGAACCTGCGCTGGGAACAGATGGACTGATCTGGCTCCAGAGGCAGAACATTCAGGACTGAATATTAAACTGAAACTTTCATCCTAATCCTGGTTTTAGCACAAAGCTCAAGTTATCATTCTAAGTAGAGGAGAGCAACTGCCAAGTCCTATGTTTGTCCATACCCAGCTGTCAGGAGTATACACACACACACACACACACACACACACACACACACACACACACACACACACACACAGCTCTGTTCTTCTCTTGTATCAAGAGACAGATAAAACCTTCCACAAAGTGCACATTTCATGTGAAATTCAACCCCGTGTTTCTCTGCAGCCCCAGCATCACTACAGTGATGGTGCCCGCCCCCGCCAGCGTCACAACAATACGCCTCGTGACAGCCGCTGTTTACGTGGTTTCTCCTGGAGTAGTCTGATGTACAGCTCGAGTCAGACGGCCGACTGTAAATCACAGCGCGGTAACAGTTTGCTGATAGACTCAGACAGCCTAATCTGGCTAATGGCTCTCTGCCGCTCTCTGTGAGGGATGAGTGATGCTGCACATGCACACGTGCGCACACGCACACTCACATGCTGCTGTGCTACAACCTGTGCATGCTGATTAAGTAAGAAACGGTCTGATCATCGATGGATTATGACAGTTTGCCCCTGGGCACAGACATGGAAAAAGGCTTCAACCCTGGCACAAAGAGACACAAAGAGACACACAACAACACACTCTTCTACATCTGCTGGTGGTTCGTTTTGTTGATATTTGGTTTATCGTTTCAAATCTTTCATTAATTTTGTGTTTCTTTGCAGTGGTTTTTATCTCTTCTTGTGTTTGTGCCGTGGTGCTGCCTGTTACAGACGCATCACTGTTTCTCATAACTCTTGGATGTATTTCACATATTTGTGCCTGATGTTTCTCATGCACAATACATTTCAATCCCACACAGTGATGACCCCTGTCAGCTCAGTAAAATGAAGAAAACGACCCTCTCTGCAATCATCCTATTGAGTCAGCGTAGATGTGATATAATCTGAGGCAGAAGACCGCTTTCAGTAAAAAGCTATTAGCTGTAATCACGTTATGGCAAAGAGAGGACTTCATTTTAGGGTTATATTGGCTCATTAGGAGTATTTAAACTGATTAAAATGAATGGATGGTATAGAGTCTACGCTGCAGCGTGGGACGAATACACTGACTCGGGAAAATGATTACAAATGGGATCACTTTATTTTAAACGTGGCCCATGTCTGTAATCACTGTCTAGTTTTCAAATATAGATGAGGAGAATGTCAGGCATATGAAATACATATACAGACAGACAACTTTAAAGTGCATTTAGCTTTTTTTAAACAATTAAATATTTAGCTTCTGAGACCAGCTGGGTAATGGCTCAGAGCTCCCTCCATCTAAGAGCTTGTTTTATTCATAATTGAGTAAATTGCTATGGCAGAAACAAATCAACATTTGTCACATGCAAACGTTGGATATAATCATGTAATTGCAGTCTATAGGTAACTCAGGCTATAACTCAGGATTGCCTGATTGCACTACACTGCAACCTCCTTTGGTTATAATTAGGGTTTTTGCAAGTCTTACAAATACACACTTTGGTTCCACTATGGGAAAACACACTGTGTCTAACCAGGGCATCCATAGTCGATGTAGGAAGGGCAGTGGGCTTTATGCTGTGAATTTCTCATTAAACCTTCTTGCAGCTGAACATATAAAGATTCTACACAGCGCACCATAAAACGCAAGCTGCCAAATCATTCTCTAACACTATAGAAATTTAATTAGCACACATCAAATCATAGGAGCTTCAGTTTTCTGCAGTCGTGTTGGGAAGTACAGCTCGTTGTACATGACCTCGAGGTCTCGCTAGAAAAAGACAAATTCCACGTAATAACTGGTTCCAAAACGAAGTTTATAGGAACTCAAACCTGAACATGAATAATGTTATAATGCCACCTGTTGCATAATAGATGAGCCAATTCTTTAAAATCACATGCGACTCCATCTTCATCTCCTCTGTCCTAACGCCATACCTACCCTGTAGAAACGGTGTTTCCACAATAGTCACAATGAACTATAGAAAGTGTTTCCTTTCCAATGACGCCAAGCTCATCAACATAAGCCTTAAAACAACAGCTAGTTTAATGTGGGTCTGCAAAAGGAGGGTGGGTAACTCTTTTTAAATGTGTTAGTCAGGCAGTTACTGTGGCAACATATTGTAGTGAAAATCTTATTTAACCCAGTGCAAAGGACAAAGAGGCAGCACGTCACGGGGATGATGAGCACCTGTAAAGCTGAGAGGTTCATGTCACGAGCACAGAAGGTAAAGGCCATGTGGAGATGAATGGGCACACATCACTGGCTAAATCAATACGCAGACTTGCCACCTCCGGTATATTCAGCTGAGTAAAAGCATGTTGATCGGGCTCCGTGTGCAAAAAAGCTGCTTTACATAGAAGCTCATGTGAAGGTACAGAGGGCAGGTATCTGACCGGTGCTTTGGGTGATTTAAGCTCTGGGTGCATTCCCACTACAGCTAATTAAACAGGCCAGAGAGTGAGAGGAAGATTGCTTTGAAATTCTAATCCCCTGATAGACATTCAATTAAGGCTCTGACAGTTTTACAACAGCTGTTTGTCTAGTTGAAAAATAAGGCAGAAATACTGTACTGCAACCCTGCACCCCCTCAGCCCTTTGCTCACAACAAAACAAAGAAAAAACAGACCAAGCAGTTTGTGAAAGCTGTGATGTGCTTTTATATCTATTCTAAACCTGAGGAACAATTCTTGTAAATCAAAAACACAGATGGACGTGCAGTACAGATGTGCTCGCCTTAAACACACCTGGATGAACCAGAGTGATTCAAGTCCCAACGAGGCTTTTTCACTGCATTTGTATGGTTATTATGATGTGATCAATCTGTTCTATTGCATTAAAATGATCAGTCCACTTTCTCAGGCTTCTTATCTTTAAATGTTTTATATTTCTTAGTTTGTTTAGAATGAGGTGTTTGGAAAGACGGAGCAGATCCAACAGATTTGCTGGTTGATAATCTGGTTTATTGATATATTGGTATTCCTGCATGTCTCTTCGATCAGGTTATTTTCTGTTTGTCAAATTCGCTTCAGGAAACAGATTTTCTGCATTTGATGCTGAGAAAGCGAATATAATATAATTAGCTCCACTTCGACAGAAAGAGTGAGAACCACATGTTCCAACACATACCCTGGTAGAGATTATAGGGATGCGAAGAAGCATGATGACATTTTCTAAGGAAAGACTTTTTCATGCAGGATTATTAGGACAGAAAACGCAAACAGGCTCACTTGCTCTGACCAGCCCCGGTGCTTGCAGGCAGACCAGCAGCAGCAGCAGCAGCAGCATCAGCCCGGGGTCCAGGTGGAGAGACGCGGTCATAACCTTCTCTGGCTCCGCGCACACTCACGCACACACCTCTGGCTCTTCAGCACCTTCTGGTCTTCGTCTTAACTCTCCTGCGTCTTACTGGAGGTTTCCCCACAGGGTCGCCACTGTTGGCACATCACACTTCATCTTCATCCGCCTGTAATGCAGGCGCACTTTTGAAACCTTGCACCGCGCTGGTTTTATTTACAACTTGCACAAAGTAGGTCAGGCGGTGGGTCAGCTGGGGGATCAGATCGAAACCTTTGCTGAATGAAAATGAAACGTCATCAGTCCTTTCTCCTGGGCAGCGGACGCGCAGCAGATCCCGCAGCCCGGGGACGCAAACAGGTAGTTCGCCCCTCTCCGCCACCTGCCCTCCGCTCCGCTTTGCGTCAAATGTCGGCTGGAGATGCAGAGAAATCCTCCTCCCTCCGCGACAGGTGGAAGGTCGCTGGGGTTTCAGCGTTCAGGCAGCCCGCCTGTCATTTCAGCAACGATGAAGACAAAGAACATCTGCGTGATTTCAAGACGTAAACAAATAGAAAGACGAAGACAACAGGACGATGTTTAAACAATCAGGGAGACAAGGAGGCTTGAAATGCAGGAGCGCAAAGGTCTGTCTCCTCCCCAGAGGTCTGCAGGCTGCTTTAATCTGACAGATTATGGGAAACCCGCAGGATCAGAAAATGTCTGTGCAGGAGCTTCGGTGGTAACTCCTCCAATGAAACACACACACACACACACACACACACACACACACACACACACACACACACACACACACACACACACGGCGCTTCTCTCAGCACCTGACTGATGTTATGAAACCTGCGACTACACAGGGAAAGGAGGATGAGGAGGAGGATGAAGAGTGTTTAACACATTATCACTGTGAAACGATAATTACTGAGCTTTAATAAATTAAGACCCCAGATCCTGGAGCAACAGCTGAACAGATGAATCCTGAGATTTTTCTTTCAGCAGCATCATCAGGTTGAAACATTAATGATGTTCCAACCTCAGCTGTGCTTTGTTTTTAGTGCTGATTCACAAATACTGACAAGGTTGATCTACTATTATTTAAAAAAACAAACAAAAAAAAACACTCTCCCCTGCAGCTGGTCAGTTTTCTCCGTCAAGCTCAGGTCCTCCACCTGAGGCCTGGGAGCTTCTGGACATAGATCTCAGATGTTGTTCCTGAAATCCACTTATACATGATCATGATCATGCTAAGTACTTTTCCACACGCTGCCACTACATAACAAAGAGATCTTGGCTATTTCAACCTGCCAGGTCAAACATGATAGACTGACCTTGCTCCTACAATCCACTCAATAAAACAAAGGCTCCTGACCTTCCTCAAAGCCTTTTCTATAGTGCAAACTGGCACTTGTCCCAGGTGCCGCGTGGTGTCAAAATAAAATACCCGTTTAATAAATTCCTACTTTGAACCCTGTGTACAGTCTACATCCATCACTGATCTTGGCTTTGATTTATTTGACCAATTTTAAACACAGCAAAGTCACCCATTTGACATTTCTGTTGTGTTTAACATTAAACACAGATTCAAGGACTGTTTGGAATCACATGGCAGCGAATGTCAAAAGGTTTGTGTAAAAGATTATTCTGAAAAAAACGACACATTAAATTCATCCAATTTATGAAAACACGTATACATTTACTCTCTGAGTAAAAATAAAATAAAAACAAAAATAGCTGTTCCTTCCTGCTGCCACTAGGGACCACCAAAGCCTTCCAAGTCCAAGTATACTGTACACGTAAAGTACTATGCTACCAAAAAAAAAGCTCTGATAATGCCAAACAGCTGAGAAAGTTTATAGCTTGGTTTTAAAAGCTTTGGGGTCATGGATCTGAGAAATAAAACAATCTATCCAGGGGGATTATGCCACATAACCACTGCTAAACTCAGTTCATAACAACCAGCTCAGGTGGTTTCAGCATCTGTTTGGTGCCTCCAGTGCGTCCACCTGTGGCAATTATCTACAGCAAATGGGGAAAGCAGAAGGAGATCAAGCACATTCTGGAGGGTATAAACATCCCATCTAGTCTGGGAACGCCTGAGGACCCCCCCAAACAAAGCTGAATCATTCACTATGAAAACAGAAAGCAATCTCTGAAGAAGCAGTGAAGTTTACAAAAATACAAAAATGGTTTAAAGTTTTCAGCCTGGCTGGGAAACTTACAAACTGGGAAACAAAGGTTGCTCTGCTGCAGAACGTACACATCTAGAAATAAAACTGATTGAGTTTGTTCAGGTAGATAAAATGTGTCTTATTTACAGCCCATAACTCATAGAGACTAAATGTTATCACTGTTTTATCTGTCCATTAAATTACACACAATTAGCATTTGATTACAAAAACATAAAATATCTACTGAAGTTCCAGTGTTCACTTTCTTAGGCCTAAATATATTTATTGAATATCCTACAATGCAGGCTAACAATCACTGAGAACTTCACTGACTAATTTAGGCTTTTAATTTTGATTTCCAGCTAATATTTTTCAGTATTTAATTATCACACTCTGTAATTAATTTGGTTATTAATACATTTGTAACAAAGGATTTGATTGTTTTGTTGATTTACTGTCATAAGAGGTGGGAGCATTATAACAATAATGATTGTGATAATAAATTAGTTGATTAACTTTAACGGCTGTATCTAATCATTTCACACCTGGTTAAAGTCATGCTCATCTATTTCCACATCCTCATGAAGACATACACCAGAAATAAGTTCACACAGCAACACTTCTCTGCTCTGACTCTCTCCACCAAGGGGAGCTAGTAGGCTGAAGAAGGTTTTTTGTCCTTTGGCAATGCCAAGATTATGAGTCAACCAACTTGAGAACGTGTCTTCCTGCAGCAGGGCACTCAGAACCAGCAGACGCTCAGTAAAATGAAGCTCGCTTTGCAAAAAAAAAAAAAAATGGCCAAACCACTGTCTACATTTCCAGTATGGTTTGTCAAATATAAACAAAGGCTGTGAAGCATCAATTGTCAACTGGCTGAAGCTGGAGACAAAAACCTCACACACAAATCATTTCACGACAGCAGCTCATGGGATAAATTAGCTGTTTATCATCTAAGGGATCATGTAGTGATTGAAACAGGAAAGATGAGGATGAAACACCGCTGCTAAACAAAATTCCTTTCTTTGACATGCATGATGTAAACTTCAATATTTGTCAAGACGCACTAAATCAGACGGCAATCTATTGCGACAGGGTTCACATTTGTGCCTAATGTTTATATAAAGAACAAACCAATTCAAAACCCATTTAGGAAAATGAAATGTGTCTTTTAAAAAAGCACTGAGCTGCGAGGTTCATTCTGATTTATCACAGCTGAATGGTTTGTGCTACCTCACAGAATCCCTGAGATGTGAATGCATATCACACGTCACGATAATTATGAGGGGGAAAAAAAAATCACAATGCAATGAGCTCCCTGCTGAGGTTTGACATTTATTAAATGTTAATCTTTTATTTTATTGTGTTGTAACCCAGAGACTGTCCCCGTGCCTTTGGATTCTCCAATCGGCTCATATTTCCCTACTTATCTAATTAAATTAGACAATTTGTTCTTTTTCTTGCATTTCACACTTTGGTGCAGGGCAGATCACAACCCACCCACATAAAAACTGCAGCATCTTTACTTGAGGGAGAAGAGAAAAGCTAAAAATTACAAGGCCTTTAATTTTTTGTTTTTTATTCTATGCTAATGATGAAAAGCAGCCATGCATGGAGTAAATGAGCAGCTCCACATATGGTGCTGCAGCCACGAGGAATGTCAGATTTAGTAAGCAGAAAATCCAGTGTGCCCACATCCATCCTGCAGGACAGACTAGACTTCAACCATCTGGATGAATGAAAGGAAAAAAACAATCGTCAACGATGGCTGGTTTGATGCCTGCTAATAAGACATATCTGTAAATATCTGATATGCAACTTCACTGCATATGTTCAGACAACATGCACGGCACAGGACTGCTACGTCTGTGATCAAAGGTTGCCCAAAAATCCTCCACTCTGCCTCAACGTGCCACTACAGTCCTACCTGAGGAGCGACATGTGTGAAGCCCTAAAAAGAGCTAAAACATGAGCTTGAATGCATCATAACTTCAGAACAAGACCACACCAGCCCTCTGCACACAATGCCATCATGCATCCAGTGACACTTCCAATATATTCAGGGCATCAAGGCTTCAGTGCTACTGACACCCAGGGGAACTTGTGTCCTTTGTCAAAGCAACTGGTTGTGCCACACTGGCAGCTGCAGCTAGGAGGCAGCCAGGACAGTGTGTGTGGACTAGAGACACAGAGTTTTAAAGAGAGAAAGAACATACACACAGTAAGTGTCTGCATGGTCATTAAAATCCAAATGTAAACTGCTTACAGTCTAAACTGTTGATCTAAACTCCAACCATATTTAAATGTGTAAACTGTAAACCACTACATCCTCAGCCTGTAAATATCTGCTGTTCCAGTCAACTCTACTGCTTCTTGAGGCCCCTGAGGTCAGAGTGTTTGTGGGTTATGGGCCCTCTAACTTTGCTTGCATCAAAAACTGTCCTTCTGAGGTTTAGTGATTTTCCTCCATGTGTGTGTGAGTATGTTTCATCTCCAGCCTCTGGCATGGTCAGGTCCGATTTCTATCACTGCACTCTTTGGACGGGCTAAGAAAATGGTTTGCTCTTCCTCTGCAATGCACCATCCATGCATTTGTTCATCTATCCATTCATGTATCATCACATTCATTCATCTACACGTGCCAGAGTCAGGCCTCTGTGAGGTAAATAATCTTGTACCTCTAATCCCTTTACTAATATCGCTATAGTTCTGCACATGGTTGCCCTGCTCATCATTTTCATCCGATTTCACAGCCCCAATCTTAACATGTCATATCTCATCGGATGGGAGGAGCCGATTGTTGCAGTGAAGCCTGTGTTGGTGCATTGTGTTAAAAAATAAAAACAGATTTCCCTCATACAGTATCAGTTATGACTCAACACTTACTGTTCTGGTCTATCAGCACCAACATACCCACAGACTGACGCAAACCTCTGGGTCTCCACGGCGGCAAAACACACCGAGAACGTAAGAAACAACACAATTTAATAAAAAACAACCTTAGTGATGAACAAGTTGAGAATTTACTGTAAAATGCAACCGTTCATTCAGAGCAACCTGCAAATCCAAAGTGTCTCTAAGCTCCTGTGTTTGCTGAACATGAAAACTGACTATGGTGCAATACTGGAGCGTCTGCGAGAGCCATGACACTGAGCCTTTGTTTGTCTGCCACTAAACCAACGCAGTACGTCAAACAACTACAAAGCTGCTGCTTGTTTTGGGCTAGTTGTCAGTGAGTGAAATGGGACTACAAGTGTCTCTTACATTACACATCATTTGATCCAGTGTGAACAGCAGCAATATGGCTTTAATAACAGAAGATGCAGAGGGTGACAATAGAGCATAAGGGTTGTTTGTTGTTTGACAGCACATCTAAGAACACGTCTGGTTGACAAGTTAGACTGCAACTGAAGATTGTAAGATATTAAAGATGAGTGCCTTAAATTATTGATGCTCTCCTCTAATTTTGTTTGCCTCAATTTTCATTAAGTCTTTTTGAAATGTACTTTTCTGTCAGGCTGAGTTTTGGCTCGTCCAAGCATCTGAGTAAAGATGAAGTCAGACTAACAAGCCTTCAAGATGTTTTTAGAGACATTTTCTGTAGAAACCAGTTTTCCGACTCATAATCTCCTGGAAAACAAAGTTATTAAAATATATTGTGTCGTGTATCTACATGGATAATGTCTTCTTTTTTTGTCCACTAACAAATGAAGAACACAGCGTTTGAGCCCAGAGGAATCCAACACAAAGTTCCTCACCAAACAAAAGTCTATTCATCATTGGTTTTTGCCAGGGGGCAATGAATACCCATTACTGGCTGCATTGACCACATCTGCAGAGAGGGTCAGGCCATATTTTCCATTAGGAGCATGGAGTTGCTTTGTGTGGAGCAGCTTTAGAGTTATAGGCAAAGGCTTTTATAGCATGGTGAACACTTACAGGAGGTTTATTGTCCCCAAGACACTAGAGTGCTCCAGTTATGGCTATCGGGTATATACTCTCGACTTACAAAAGGCTGGTTACACATTATTGAATGGAAAAAGATTCAAAAGGGCCTCTGAGATTCTTTGTAGATTATGGTTATTTATGTTTAGGTGCATCTCCCTGTCTGTGTGTTTATGACCTTTAAGATTATACTTTCATATTTTGACATTTCTCAAATAAAGCTATCTTCCAACTGCAGCTGTCATTTAAAGACAGTCTTTAGGAAATCAGACCAAAATTTAAAATATACAGACACATTTTCGACATTCACCAACAATAAAGCTCCTATAATGTTTTTAACTATGGCTCTATGACAGGAAACACAGATGTGTCAAATATTGCTATGAAATTTTGTTTACTTTTACTTTCTATTGATCTTTTTGTAAATTTGCAAGATATTCAAACTGAGAGGGTCAATGCAAAGAGGCAGCAGCCAAATAAATGCCATCATTTCACAGATTTATGCTTCCATGCCGCAGAAGAAATTACCTGAAGATAAAAGATTAGATTGACATTTTCAACAAAAGGTAAACGTGTATGATTATCTTATCTCGTCTGTTAGCTGATTTGTTTGTCTGCTTTCTTATCACCTCTATCATTTATCATTCCTATAGAGAATGATGAGCAGTGTCTACTTCCATAAATTAGTTTTGGACTGATGCCCACTAAGTTAGCTAGCTATCAATAGTTTCAGTTTCTCTTGGAAAAGCAGCATCGACCGTGGAGGGAAGTGTAGCAGAAATAGCTCAGAGCCACAATGACCCGTCACTACTTTATTCACACAGTCCTATCACTTTTCCATGACACGCTGATGTTTGTCTGCCATTTTTATTCCTTTCTACTTGTACATTTTCTTTTCTCATTTTCTACTTCAAGTTGAACTATAAAAAAGATGCAAAAGATTTTTTCCAGATTCCCCTGAAGACTTTTGATTGATAAATCTCTCACTAATTTAATAAACTAACATGCAAAAGTTGAATTCTGTTATCGGGTAGTTGCCACTGTCCTGTGTCTGTCAACAGCCAGTGGGACTGACTGTCACAGTGATCTCCCTCACTTTCTCCTTCATGCCCTTCTGCTTCCATTAGAACCCTGGCACCCTGATAGGGGGGTGGTAATGGATGGGGGGGTCTGTGTTTGCTAGACCAGCCTGGGCCCATCACCTTGCTGGAGGCCATGGGCAGGAGGGGGAGGGATTAGTCACCTTATAGGGCCATGGGAGCTGCCACAGCCCTTAGTGTGCCCAAAATCTGCCATCTTGGTCCTAAACTCCCAGGCTGCACCTCCTCTCTCCTGATCAGGAGCTTCCCCACAACTTAACCGGTAAGCACATTAACCTTTAACCTAAAGAAGTGTTTAAAGGAACTATATGAGAACGCCTCACCACTTCCATCAAACATCATTTAGGTTTCAGCCTCCTACATTGATCTTCACAAATGCCATCATTTGATTCAGTTGAGGGCTATCTATGATTTTGACAGGTTATTATGGCCACTAAGACATTAATGCTGCTCCATCAGACCATTTTTGAGTGATTACATGTCATTTGTCAAAGGACTGAGGACAGAACACATTTAGCACCAACAAAGATTAGATTTTACTCAATTATACAAGAATGTTATGTAAAGTAGCTTTTTCCAGAGCTGCCACCACTCTTGGTTTGGGGTTTTGAAGGTGAGCCAACCGTGTCGTTCGAATATAAAGCAGATTTCCTCTGACGTGCTGCTCCATTTTACCCCACACACTCTTCTTTTGCCTCTTATGGTCCAATGTGGAGCAAATTTAATGCTCTATTTGTAGTTTATCCCATGGGCCATTTTACAGTTGGGAGGGTAGGTAAAGGCTTGGTTACCATTTGGTGCCATATAGGTATGACAATTACAACCTTATTGGGAATCTCATTACAAAGCCTTTATTTTTTTGTTCAACATGGGAACAAAACTGGATTTTGCATGGCGAGCATCTGTGCTAAAAAAAAAAAGAAATTGACAACGAGGTGCAACAAATTCTTCATTATCTGCACTGTCCCTAATCCAAACAACATAACCCCACCCTTTGCTTTTCCCTGGCAGCTCCCTTCAATGTTTTGCTGCTACCGCCATCCAACCCTAATAATGTCAGATTAAGCTCTGTACAACTGTCCATCTGACACGAGGCTGGATTTGTGCTGGATTGGAAAATTTGGATGGGATGTTTCTAAAGCTCTGTAATTCTGCCCATACACACTCTCAGATAGACACAAACACTCACGCAGAAGCAGCTTAAAAAGCAGAGGAGCAGAGAGGATATGCATGTCACAGTAGTGCATTTGTGCACTGTTTGGTTTGTGTCCATGTCTAAGTGTGTGTTTGGTTTGACCTCAACTTCTGTGAGGTGTTGGCTCAACTAAAAAAGTCCTGCAAGTTCCTCAACTGTCCTGAGTGCGTGAGTCCCTCATGGCTACACATAACAAAGCGACCTGGCAGCCTCACCTCAGTGTGTGCTGATTCTAAGAAAGGCTCCATTTGAACATGTAACTGGATTATTTATCTGATAATAATCATCAGCATTGACAAAGATGATAGCTGAGTGGATTTTGGGAGCGTCTAACCATCCCCAGGGACAAACGAGCACCCTGGAGGCTACAGTTCTGGTTCAGAACACCTCATCCCAAGACATGCCCCTCAATGCCCATGTGCCTCACTGGGCATGTCCCCCTTTTGTTGTGGTTGAGGGAGAGGGGGGTCTGCGGGGGCAGTGGATGGTAGTCACCCATATTACGCCTTACGACCTATTTACGCTTGTCACCAAACAGTATGGCAAACAGAGTATCGCACCGCAGCAACGAAAACTGCACTCGCTGAGGATGCCAGCCCGTTACGTTTTATCTTATAATTTCGAGATGCGTCACGTGTCCCTCTGGTCGCTCATGTGACCTGGTGGTACAAACCAATAGGGTGGTACTGTTTGTCCTGGGCAGAGCAAAAGGAAGAGGGGAAAAAAAATAATTTTCCCTTTGCGATTTTTAATCCTGCATCGCTGAAAGTGCTCGTCCTCTACTGTATCCTGCACTACGTCAAGGTAAACTCTGTTTTTATGGCTCTTAAGAACTATGTAGGAAAGCGTAGGCCAAGATGTGCTTTAGCATTTTTCCTCGAATGCTAGTATTCAAATATTTCTTCTTAAATATTTTGAGGCAAAAAATGAAAATGGAGTCATAAACATGGTGTCTGCTGTTTCTAAGAGCATCAAAACCTGCATAAAATACCGATCTGTGCTGAGGTCAGTAATACCATCAATAATTAACTAACTCGATATCCTGCGGTCAAGAATAATCATTATCCTGATAATGACCTGTGACACGGCTCAACTTACTGAGTCATTATTATTTGAATTAGGTTATTTGAAGAAGATCAGGTTAATATTTTTGGAAGTTTTTCCGAGCGTGCTAATAAGGTGACGACATGCACTGTGGAAATATGTGTTGTTCTTTATCCCTCAGAGAACTGTCAATTTTATGGTCAGTCGATTCTGTTTTCGGTGGTCTCTTGATTATCATTGTTTGAACGTTCATTATCTCGGCTTAGATTCAAGCATGAGCGATTTTATTGTTCAACAATTAGCGCTACATGCAGAACATGAAAGGATGAGTGGAAGAAAAGCTGTATCTTTTGCTGGACTGACCTTTTCCACCATAGGAATGAAAACCTAACATGATGGTCAGTGGAATTGATACAAGATCATTATTCCAATTATCGTCACATTGATATTAGCGCTGCTGATGGCCTTATTCTCAGCTACTCACAGACCAACGACATCCATCACTGCCTCAGACTGTATTAGACTTTGATGTGCCCATGAATAACTCCTTTGTGTGGGTAAAAAGCTTGTTGTTCGGCCGGGAGTCTAAACTCTGATATGCTCACAAATGTATGTTCTAGTTGAGAATCTGGAAATAGAGCATTGGCTGAAAAGTGAGTGGATTGACAGTAACAATTAGACGAAAGCAGGAAACTCAACCCATTCTGCACGACTGCTCAATGAGAGCGCGACGTATGGAAGCCATGACTTTGTGACAGCAGTGATCTCACATTACAAATTGCGGCAAATCTAAAATGGCCGACTTAATGCTCAGCTCTTAGCACCGCATTCACAGCGCAACATGGTGTGCCTGCATTGTAAAGCCTATTAGACTCTGCTACAGAGATGAATGAACCCCTGCCACCCCCCCCACACCTGGACTATTTAAAGCGAACTCTGTGAGGTACTTTTTAAGCTACTTGGTGATAGTTGGTCCTGTTGTAAGCGTTGCTCATTGTTTTCTCTGATTTGACTAGTTGTGCTGAGGACGTGATAGCCACAGCTTTGATTGTGATGTAGACTGAGCTATCAGGATGCTGGACTGCTGATGTGGGCTGACAGCTCTTGAGAGCACTGTCATAGTGGCGTATAGGAAGGCCGAATGCGTAGACGCCCCCCCTCCCACTCTGCCGCACCGTGCCACATACAACAAAGGCCTGTGCCAGATGAGGCAAACGCTGCTCATATACCAGTAAACTGAGGGTGAAAACCTCAGGACTCAGTGTAACTCGCCTCCACTTCTTCTAATTCTCTTTCTGCCTACAGTTAGTATTTCTGACAGGGGCGCCCATTGCCAGAAATTATAAATCATCCTTTCCTCTGCTCCTCAGTGCCTTCAATACTTGTGATTTCCCTTCTTAAATTCAGTCTCCAAGAGGTTTTTACTCTCCAAATGTAAATCAGAAAGGAACCCGTTCCTTTGAGCAGATCCTGTGGAAACACATGGATCAATGTGCATCCTAATTTTCTTTTTCTTCGCCTGTAATTGGAGCATAAACAACCCAGTCGTGCATCAAACACTGTGGCTACGTTACAAGTTCTTGAAATTAAGAACAAGGGTAACAAATCTAAATCCAAAGACTTCCTGTTCAAAATGATATGTAGCAAATCCTCACAGCTGCTGTGGTCAATTTTCTGTCTATCAGCTCTAATAGTTACCAGCCTTCTTTGAAATAGAAGAACATTAACACTGACAGAAATGGCTGCTTGAATAAAAGTAGAAGTCAAAGTGACAAGAGAAGAAGGAGGTTAACAAGACTGTGCCTCTATTTTTAAAAGACACAGATATAAACAATGTTGGGAATTAGAATCTGCAAAGGTCTGCAACAGTCAATGGACACCTGCATTCATAACATCTGCAGAAGAGATAAATTTGGTTTAAGGTCACGTCTGCATCTCTGTACCTGCATTGCTCTGATCATCTGTCCACATTTCACCACCACACACAACAGAGAAGAACGTGAAATGCTGCCAGTACATTTAGGACAGCGCTGAGCACAAAAACGGAAAGTACAAAACTGCTGCAACTGGATGTTCAGATACACTTTGAGGTGTTCCATCCAAATTATTCACAGCAATAAAAGCATGAATGTTGGAGCCGAGTCTGAAGAAACAAAGAGACACCAAACCAGTTTAGACCCTTACACCACTTTTTGTGTGCAACACCATTTATCACTGTAAATTCATTACCTAAACATTTTAAAATAAGGAAATGAAGCTCATCAGTTTCAAAAACCTCTGTAGCTTTGACTCAGGCTCTGCTGCACAGTGATGAAGGTTTTATATCCAAACATCACAGTGACATATCTGTAGATATGTGGATTAGGATGGAACAGCTGACAGGAGCTTTGGCCTAGATTAGACTGCTGGTCGTCCATTTAATGATTTTCTTCACAGGATTTCTCTTTTCTATTTGTCACTCACTGCATCTCTCAGTGGGACTCAGCAACAGAACGAGTTATTTTAGGAGCAACAAAGCAGGAAAGCACTCAGCTGTATACAAATATAAATATGGCCAACTTAATTTCTTCAGGGCAGAATATTTTCCTTGATTGTTTTGGGTTTAGGTGAAAAGTTTGATTGTGTAAATTTACCCTGGTGACAGGAGTTTGCAGTTTTAACGTGTATAATTATCTTTAATCAAGGTAGTTTTGAGTTGCATGTCACAGTGTAAAGTAAACATCCTACATCCTACATGTTGCCTTAGATTCCTGAATGCAGAGCATTTCAGGTCACACCTATAATATAAAAATGCCCTAAAACTAAACACATTTAGCAGAAATTCTATGTTACCATCATTTCTAATCCTACTGTAAGAGAAACCACTACTTTAGACTTCATATTTAGAGGCACATGCTCTACTTTTTTTATGCTTCACAACACTTTCTGAACTCGAATGGCACAGGATGGTGACCTGTGGGGTCAAAGTGAGGTGATTGTTACTTAGCTGTGTGGGGGCTGAGGAAGAGCACCGTCCAATTTCATATGCAGTGGATGTTGTAATGAGTTTCCTCCATGTCTGTTGCCAGGTTGGCCTTCTTCCTGAGTGTCAGAAACACAAAGAGGCAGAAAAACATGAAATTATTAATAATATTTTTACATTTTTCTTAATTTTAAAAGCTGATCTTCTCTTAAAAAGGTGGGTTTTACAATCAGTTGTCATTAATGAATCACCAGCAGTTTGACTTCAAATATTGTATTGCCCCTTAACTGTGCTCTCTCATCAATCTCTGAGTGTTTTCCATCACATACACCCCAGTAGCTCTGCATAAGAGCAGCATCTCATCATTGTTTGCAGCACATAAAGAGATAAAAGAATAGACAGCTTAGATTCAAGTTCTTCAAGAGCAGTGCACAAGTCTTTTCTGTGGCGAGCGCTGAGCAGAAGCAAGGACAAGAGGGGAGGCGAGGGGGCGGGGGGCATTTTGTGCGCTGCGTTGTCCAGCCAAGCGTAAAGCGTGATTAATTCAATAGCCGCCATGGAGGAGGAGGCTAGCAGCACTGCAACAGCGAGCATGACCCACTTTCCCCATCAGATGTCATGAAAAATTCGCTGCCATCCCTCTGTGAGTTTCCCATGGCCCTTCTCTCACTTCCTGCATGATTAACAAAGAGACGAGGGAGGGAAGTCACAAAATCAATGCATGTGCACTATATTCAAAATGATCAGCAGGGACGACCACAGAGCAGGGATTGCAATCATACAGTCTGAAAAATAAGAGCTCTGAGCTGAATGTTCGAGAACTTTTAAATGCACCGTATAAGACTAAGAAATCCAGACCTGAAAATAACAATAACCTGCCCATTTGCTGCAAGGTTTTAGCCCAGTGGGGTAAATGATTCACAAGGCCTTGACCTAATTCTTTTATGCTACAGGATGTATGAGCAAAATGCTGTCTGGGAGAACAACTATTCAGAATGCAGCTCATGACGCTGACCTCTTTCATCTCTGAGGTCCAACAGAATCGTTTTTGTTGACCTAAATCTGCAGCAGAGGATCCTTGTTTCAGTGTCTTCATTATGGAGGAGGAGGCTCACACACAGTTTGGATTTAGTCGATTGCCTGCTAACTTTTAAAAAGAGTCAAAGTCACTTCTTCACGCGCTTATTTGCCTCCAAAAAGGAGCCTGTAGCTCAAAAGGGTGGAATACTGTGCCATCTATCATCATCTATCAGCGTTAGCTTCATGAGACCTGTCATCAGTCTTGAGTTTTATTGCTGTCCCCCCTCCTGCCCCTGGAGAGGACCTGCACCGCTGGCTTGGGTCTTAAACCCGGATTAAGGCTTTTTATGTAATCTGGTCTCCTTTGGGAGATTGGAGAGACAGCTGGCAACAGAATCCCTGTCCTTATCTCTCGAACCTCCGCTGGCCCCCGACCAACAGCTCTGCCTCAGCATGCAGCACAGATTAAAGGGAGGCACAGTTTCTGGAAAATACTCTTTAAATACATTTTAACATATGCATCTAGTTTCAAACGTCTTGCACAATGTAATGAACGGCACATTAACTACTGATGAAACAGAAAGGTTAAGATTTGTTAACAGAAAATCAGTCAGGAATATCCAGTTAACCAAAGTACAGGTCAAATGTCTATGCATTCAGTCCTGTGTCTGTTCAGGACCTTTCTCAGGAAAACTATTCAATTCATTGATAATAAAACAAACTGTTGTCACCCTATAGTCTTTGCTAATTTCTGAAGAGATGTTCTGTTCCATCAACGATATGCATGTACCTTATTTTTGGATGTTGTAGTCCACCTAATTTAATTTGCAATTAGGAGTTTGTTCGTTTACATCTGAAATGATCAGTAACAGCAGAGGATTACCAATCAATTTGATAAATAAATCTTTTTTTTAAAACCTATTTCTCATCATAGAAAACTGAATATCTGAGTTTGTCAGTCAAACGCTCCTTCGGCTGCTATTCTTTTACTACTTTCTAACATTTTAGAAACAACGTTATTAATCACATTGGAAATTGCTAAAACTAATGAAGGATGAAAATGTGACGCTGAAGTAAAGAAGTTTTCTGAAAAGAGTTCTGGCCTTTAGCTGGATGATTCAGGAAAAATTAATCTGCTCTAATTCTTAAAACTCCACATGTAAAGTGGCATGAAGAACATTAACTGCATCTCCTCATAGTTGCTGTTGATGCTCTGCACAGATGCTCATGCTAATGTTTCGAAAAAGGAGAATATTCGTAATATCAGCCTTGTATGTACAGGACTCCAACTCCAGCACCACTCAGAGGACTGAAGATGTTTAGTGAAGCTCCCATTGTGCTGGTGTTGATTGTTCAAAGGCCCCAGAGGGGTGACAGAAAGGTCAATCAGTCCAAGAGCCAGTCCTTCCACCTGATAACCTGGACTAAAGCATCTACACATTCAAGTCGGTTATTCTGCAAACACTGTCAATATCTGAGCCTGGAAACTCTCGTTCTTTGATTTGTGATGGACCACACACACAGCTGGTCATGTTATAATGACTAGGCAAGAAACATTATTTTAAGCACAGTCATTTTAAGAATCTCATGGGTTTCACAACAACTGGAAACTTCATAGCTGCTAATGCCATCAGCCAATTAGCACTCACACGGAGGAAGGAGACAGAACAGGTGATGTGTGAGGCAGAAACATTTACTTTCCATGTCTGCATAGCAACAATGCCTCTGATTGGCAGACACTGACATTATCTGTCTCTTCAGTCAAGGTCAGCTGCTTCTGGAGCTTTTATTTTCACATTCTGGTTGCAACAGTTTGCAATGCAGATTGCAAAAAAGAAGAAAAACACAGTTCAACTTAGATTTAGTCCTTAGATGCTTGTCTTCATAATTTTAGTAACCTCACAGAAGTACAAGATTGTGGCTCTGTATTATCTGCAGAAGGTAACGTCCTCTTTGAGCCAGGAAATATGAAATATTATGCCAAAATTATCCTGTACCTGTCTTGACCTGGAACAGAACCAAAATAGACACATCTGTGGCCGTTTTATTAATTTATCTTAACCCGTTTCCAATTGCCGACAGTTAATTTAATCATAATATACACAGTATCATTTCTCTACTCAATTTATTTTCTGCTTACATTAATTTTTCATAATATGAGAAGTTAAGTTCATCCACAGTCATTATTTCAACTTAAAAAATAATTGCCCTTCACACTACAACTGTGGCTCTCTCCTAATAAAGGAGGATATTTTTATTTAATTCTAGTCCAAATTTTGTTTTTGTTGTTGTCATCTAGAGCATTAACTAAAGCTGTCCAAACACAGAATACGTCTGCTCTGTTTCAGGATATTTTCTCATTTGTTTATTACAAAGGTTTTCATGTTGCCCTCTGTTTTTATTTTATTTATTTAATTTTTTTTATTTAAATCCTTCAGCCCTCACAGCAGTGCCCTAAAATAAACGTGAATTTCCAGAGCCACTGTCAGGCAGTCAGATTACAGACTAAAGCGCCCTCTTGTGTTCGCTCTCGTAACTGAAGCGTTGCTTGAGTCATTACATCACTTGTCAGGCAGAGTTAGAGGGGATGCAGATGAAACAGGCTTGATAAAAATAAATATGGTGCTCAACATTTGATGGCTCATCTCATGACTGACCTACATTTCAACAGCTTTTACTGCAAACGTTTGTGTACGGCATCAGGCCCATATTTCATTTTGTATGAAGCAAAAACCTACATTTTAGAAACTATTACTCAATTGTTGGGCCATATTTTCTACAGTGGGTTTAATCATCCTGTGACTATAGCATATTGTTGTTTTCCCTGAGGTAATAATGAGAAATATGTAACATATAACCACACAACTAAAATAATGAAGTCCCTAAAACTAAATTAAACAAAGCTACATTTGGTGATTTTCCATATAGTTTGACATATAAGCTGAAAACCAATAATGATATGATCTATTAATAAATATTGACTGGGTGCCTAAATCCTACTGTTCACTCCCCCGTGCCACCACTGGGCTCTAGAGACTATTAAAAACATATCAGGGAGCTACTCTGCTGAACTGGCTGACAAGTTCCTGCCTCTGGGGATCCAGTTTAACTGTGTTGATCCTGTTTTCTTTATTATTTCTAAAACAATAAGTGGAAGCTGCTCTGATTATATTATTTATTTGTTAGATGATTAATGAATATTAACATACAAAGTGTTTTCAATACTGACTCGTAAGGTGCCTCAGTCTCAGACTGGGCTTAGGATCTACAGCTTTATTTTTTTACTTATCTTTTGTACTCATTAGGTGACCGGTTGGCTGACTCTACCATCACACTCGTGTTGGCCCTTGAACTCCTCTCTCTCTCACAACCAGGCCCCTCATTGCCTCACATCTAATCCTAACATGGAGCCCATCAAGGTCCAATCAGAAGGTGGACTGAATGTGACCCTCACCATCAGGCTGCTGATGCATGGAAAGGTACAAAAAACAAAACAAAACACAGAAATGTTAGTCTGCAATTAATCCAATTCCCCATTCTGTAGCTTTGTTGTTGTGCTTTTATTTCCAAATATCTGCCAAGAACAAACAGCTCATTTCAAGGGCCCTGTGGCACAAAGGCACTATAATTGTTTTTTTGTGTTTTCCACAGGAGGTTGGAAGCATCATAGGAAAGGTATTTATCACCAACACAACAAGCAGACCATGTAAAGCACAATTACGCCTACAGGAAGCACAAACAACAACTCAAAATTGTTTCTTTCCTTTACTTCCAGAAAGGAGAGACGGTGAAGAAAATGCGTGAAGATGTAAGTAGATGTTTTCTACAAACAGTCTATTATCATTAACGCTCTTTCTTTTTCTCAACTGTGTAATTTTCTCTCTTTCCCTGCACTAAAGAGCGGTGCCCGTATCAACATCTCAGAGGGCAACTGCCCTGAACGGATAGTCACCATCACCGGACCAACAGATGCTATTTTCAAGGCCTTTGCCATGATAGCCTACAAGTTTGAGGAGGTACAGTCTTAACCATTAGGTGTCAGCTATTATAAAACTTGACAATCAATCGTTCCTGTTGTACTCATTAGGAATATTCAGTAAAGAAGTTTCATCTGTACCAAAACATTGCATTTTACAAACTCTTTGCATGTTTTGTCTGCACAAAATATCTTCATCTGTAAAACAACTAGTATCTACAAGGGTCAAATAAATACAGTGGAGCAGAAGGTATAAGAATAAAGGTCCCTACAAGTATAAGTATGTCAAATTTGTACTGAAATACAGTACTTTAGTTACACATTACCCCACTGGCATACCTTAGTGTCTGCACAGACTCATTTCCAAATGGAATACAAAGCAGGTTTGACCTGTTATGTAGGACAGAAATGTGCTGATCTAACCTTGCAGCACCCTTTGAAAGTGGGCCAATACTGTGTTTTGATTTGGGTGCCACAGCAGTACACTTACACCCAGACCAAGCCAAAGAGTCTCTGAAACACTACAGATAAACCTGGGCTAGGACTGAGCAGATATGTTTTAGATTGATTTTAAAAGATCAGTACAGTTCAAAACTCAGAAAGAAATAATTTTCACTTTTGAAGGTATTTTTGTGCTAAAGCAAATTAAATACCAGTTAAAAGCAGAATGGATACAGTCCATGCATGAATATGGATTTCCACAAAGCCAACACTGCACAGAAAACACAGTATTCATCTAATTAATTGATTAAACCTGCTCCTGTCTCTCAGGATATAATCAACTCCATGAGCAACAGTCCAGCCACCAGTAAACCCCCTGTAACCCTGAGGCTCGTCGTTCCGGCCAGCCAGTGTGGTTCTCTGATCGGCAAAGGAGGCTCCAAAATCAAAGAAATGAGAGAGGTAGAGTGTATATAGTACAGCTCCAACACTGGATGTGCACTGTCTATTTCTACTCTAATGATCTTTATATACATATGATAGCAAATGCTCCATTTTACACTAGTTTCAGAAAAGTTTCACCAGCCAGACTTCTGCTGCACTTACGAGAAACTGAAAATAGATCATGTTTAATCTTAATAGCACAGCCACAAGAATATTCAAATTATTTATATTTATATTTATCCCATATCCCATCCCATATTTATGGTCCACGTAAGCTTCAGTTCCTGCATAATCCCCAACATGCACAGCTCAAAGCTCATTTGGCTTGTTTAAAAAAAGTCAGGATTAATCGAAGAGAAATGATTGTGCATGTGATTTCTTGTGTTTTGATGTTTCCTTCTTACCCCCAGTCCACAGGAGCTCAGGTCCAGGTCGCAGGTGACATGCTGCCCAACTCCACCGAGAGAGCAGTGACGATCTCAGGGGCTCCAGAAGCCATCATCCAGTGTGTCAAACAGATATGTGTGGTGATGCTTGAGGTACAGTATGGAGGGGAGGAGAAAAAAAAAACAAAGCCAAGATGATGTTATAGAAATTCCCGACCTGGAAGATAGAGTAGCTTTCTCATAGTAACACGTTTTCAGGTTAATTTAGCTTTTTAATATCATATCAGGGAGCTGGTGTATCTGTTAAGAAAATGTGGTCTATTTTCTGTGTTATCTGGAGCTACTGTCATTTCATAGCTGCTTATTTTGCAACCTTTGACCTCAACATTGCAGCCTTTGACCTGGCTCTGTTTCTGGGACACATTACAGAAACTATCACTAGTAGCTTGTAAAAATGTACATGTCAAAACTAGGAAAATGTTTTGGGTCACACACACTCTGCAGTTGTCTCTCTTTTTTCTTGCCCCATTAATTTGAACTATCTGCACAGCCAGTTCTCCATTGGGCCTTCATGATGGCACCAGCCATGGATACTAGGACATTTGTGACATGACTGTAAGTCTCTAGAATACGGGCTTTAAAAGATCTTTGAAATACACTATGTAGTCATCATTATCCAGTTGAAAGTGCTTCTCCAGGTAAATCCAAGTTTAGTTGTGCACTGAACCACAGTTTGGACATTATGTCGGCATGAACACACAGTGAAGAGCACAATTGTGTGAGTGTCACAAGTTGTCTTCCCTAAGGCACTACCCCTCTTGGTCTCACTTTATGCAACTTCTTTCTTTCTCTCTATTTCCTTGTCTCTTTCTGTTCTAACACTCTCTCCACATCTCACTCCTTCTTCTCCCCACTCTCTCCCCCCTTTGCTCTCCTCAGTCCCCACCGAAAGGTGCCACCATCCCCTACCGCCCCAAGCCTGCCTCCACCCCTGTCATTTTTTCAGGTGGCCAGGTAAGAGCAGACCCACTGGGGGCGTCCACAGCCAACCTCAGCCTCTTACTGCAGCACCAGCCACTGCCTGTTAGTGTCGCACCAGGTTTTACTCACTCCCTTCCTCCACCTGCTCCTGATTAGCATGAAGCCACCACTGTGCCCTTTACTGTGCCCTCACTGTCATCTGTCACCCCCAAACACTCACCGCAGAACTGGGATAAATGGCATCAGTCATTCAGAGAGAATCTGAATAAATCTGTTGTTTACTCCTGTGAGTCCGAAGAAATTCACCCACGTCAAATAAAAACCACCTTAGTTGAAAATCACCTGCTAATGTCACCTAAAAGACGTAACCAAGAAAAAAATGAACCTTGTGTGATTTTTTGAAGAAGTCAACGGGGGCGACTAGTGGACAGAGAAGGCATTACAGGGTCAGAATGAGCAAATCTGGATAAAATGAATAAAAACAGTGAAGCTAATATGCAGTGGGCATAGAGAGAGGAGGGAGGAGTCAACTTAAATAACTTCCACCAGCCACAGTGCTCCATAACTATCACAATATGAGCTTAACCCCAGCACCTTCACATTTTATAGCTCAAATACTAAGAAAAATGCCTCATATCAACTCAGTCCTTATTTTACTAAGTAATTAATCCTATTAAAAGAAAGAGAGCAAATACAGGCACCATATAGAAGCAATAAATTATGAAACAGGGATAAAAATCTGCTTCAGCGTCACCCAAAGGCTTCACATGTGACTTTTCTGGGTACAGTATATTGTAGCTCTGATTACTGTCTTGTCTGATGAAATGAAATTTTGCCCAGTTCTGACCTCTGTGGCCCCTCTAAAGTCACATTCGTCTTTCTCGGGGCCACTGCTCTGGTGTCCTCCTCACCCTCCCCGTCACCTCCCCACTGTCCGAGTTGTTCCTTATTGGTTTAGTTCAACTGGATCTGATTAATGAATTACAGGACAGCATGGCAGGGAGTCGTCAGTGCATGGCTTTCTAGTCATATGATAAATTTCGATGCAAATATCAGTCTGTATGTGCTCTAGTTGTACAAACGCCATAAATCATTGTATCTGTATGGCCTGTATGATATTTTGTTTTGGTCTAATTTTTCTACAGACTCAACAGTTTTACTTTGTCAGAACAGATTCACTTTACGCAATCACATAAGAGTATTTTTGGGTGCTTGTTCTGATGATGTAACAAGATAACAATAAGCTCTTCTCCTCATGTTTGCAGGCTTATACCATTCAAGGACAGTACGCCATCCCGCATCCAGATGTGAGTGCTAACCCCACCAGGCAGTCCACACTGCACTCCGTAATTCTGTCTCTGAATCTTAATTTCTCTCTTTGACTTGTAGGCTCTTTGTACTCTCTTTCTACCCTTATTAATATTAACTGTTAATATTAATACAGCTTTTTTTTATGATATTTAATTCCTGTATCTTGTCAGTTTTCAGACTTTTGCCTCCCTGCCCTCTGTTTGGCTTTTAACTTCATGGGGCTTGGCCTGGTGGCTGGTGGTTTCTTTTTTTTTTTCTCCTATCTAGATATTTCAAGTTTAAAGCAACAAACATATTTGTTTTAATTTTCATGATGTTTTCTCAATGGTTAAGCTTCATTTTAAGATAATTTAGAATATGTTTATGGCCCAAACCCACACAGTAAATGTTGTTTGTTAGGATTTATAAAAGCAGACACACGAGAGCAGCCAGAAAGTTTTACCCAAACTGAAATACCACAGTCAGAAAAATCCAGAATCATGGTCGGGCTTCCACAGCTGAGTCTCTTGCACAGAGTCTTCATGCTTGTATAATCTGCTGGAAGACATTGCGATCGCTGACTATCAGACTAGCAGGTTCCTGATTCAGCGCCCCAGTCTCAGGCCAAGTCCTTCATGAGTTTCTGCTCTTCTTTCTCTCTGTCTCTATCCTTCACCTGTCTGTGTTGTTACTTCTCCTCACATCCTTTCTTTGCTCTTGTAGTGTTTCAGACAGACCTATATGTGTGTGTGTGCGTGTGCGTGCAGGAGTGTGTTTTTAATAATGACCTCATAGCTCTGCTGTCCTCCTCCGCCCCCCCTCAGCAGTTGAGCAAGCTCCACCAGTTGGCTATGCAGCAAACCCCCTTTACCCCCCTCGGACAGACCACCCCTGCCTTCCCCGGTACGTACCCACCTACACGACCACCCTCTTTACCAAAGCTCCTTCTCTCGTTTTTACCTATAGAGACAAAACACATTCTCTTCCTCCTTTTTTCTCTTTCTGTCTCTGTCCTTTCTCTTTTTTCTTCTTGTCGTTCTCCTAATGGTCTCTGTGGTGCACTGCCATTGACATGGCCTGCTGGTGGTCTGCTCTTGTAGATGTTGAGGTTTCGTCTGTTCTTTTGGTTTTCCCTCAGCATCAGTTATTTAACAACGCACTGATTCAGCTTGTTCTTTCATTTAGAGAGTAGAATTTAAATTGTCAAGTGAGAGATGTGCTACATATGACTATGACTTTCCAGTGACAGAGTAAGGATGGTAGCAGTCAATAGACAGTCCAGACTACACTTCATCAATGCTGTTCACTCCCTCAGTGTGCCAAACTATTTTATGTCCTCTTCCACCCCACCCCTCTCTCTCTCTGTCTCCTGATGTGTTCAGCAGCAGGTCTGGATGCCAGTAACCAGGCCAGTACTCATGAACTCACCATTCCCAATGATGTGAGTACATTTGTCATAGTGTGCAAAATATCTGCTTGTGATTATGACAAGTGCTGCTGTTGTAACAAATCTCCTTTTCATTTTTAACAAAACCAAAAACAGTGCTGTGATTCACACTGAGGAATTTCTTATTCAGAGAGCGACAGGACATACAGGTTTAGAACTTTCTGCCACGAGTATCACCAAGTATTTAAAATCTATTTTGTAGACACCACTGCAGATGTACTTTCACAGTGATTCAGCGGTTTTGATCATTTATAGGCACTTGGTCTAATTTGTCGCTGCCACTGCCAAAATATACCTTAAACTGTAGGTGATTATTTAAAATCCATGTCCAGGTCCAATGTGGGTATCTACGTCTCCTTTATGCTCTGGCCATCCTAAGTCCCGCCCCATTTTCTTCCCAGCTAATAGGCTGCATAATCGGACGCCAGGGAACCAAAATCAACGAGATCCGTCAGATGTCTGGGGCGCAGATCAAAATTGCTAATGCTATGGAAGGGTCATCGGAGCGCCAGATCACCATCACAGGGACCCCCGCCAACATCAGCCTGGCTCAGTACCTCATCAATGCAAGGTCAGAGTCTGGTGAGATCAAAATGCAGAAAACAAGGCAGAATTTAAAATCTTCTTGCTCCATATGCTCATGAAGCAGCATGAAGCAGCTATGAAGCTGCCATGCCACTGATGGTAATGTTTTGAAGCAGCAAAGTGCTGACATGTTCTCAGTTTGTGAACAAAGTGAGTATTTCTTGAATTAATGAGCATAAAACAGCACCAAGGATAACAAAATCCACCAAAGAGTCCCTCTAAATGTGTTGTATCTGGTTTATCAAAGAATGCCAAGAAAGAGTTTTAAGGGCATGACTCAAAGCAGCACAACAGAAATTCCCATGAGTTATTGCCAAAAATCTACTTTTCCATTACCCTCCATTAGATTCAGAGACGTGGCGGCCATGTGGAATGACCCATCTTCTATGACCACATCCTGAAATCCCTGACTGGCTCCTCCGTTTGGCCCTTTCCAGTGACAACTGCAGACAACCCTGGTGAAGCCCTTTGGACTCTGGCTATGGCTCTCTGAAAACCCTGACCACCTCCCTACCCTGGTTCAAAGTCCTTTATAGATCAGGGAAGGTTGGGCGCTCATTATTATTTCAGAGAGCCAAATTAAAAAAAAAAAAAAAAAATTCAAAAAGAAAATCTCTGTTGATTAGTTTTTTAGAGAACTGTCGAAGCATGTTGAATGTTTATTAGCAACAGCTTGTGTTATTCTTCTTTTTCTCTATTGCTTTTCTCTTTCTCTCTGTCAGTGCTGCGTCATAGAACATCATTTTAAGTATAAGTACTAGTAAAAGACTGAACATTTTTGTAGAAAGTAGTTATTTGCATATTAAAGCTGCTCAGTGATGCTATCTGCGGTGTGTGTGGTGGTGGGATGTAGCCAAATAATCAAATTTTGATAATACATTTATAAAGGAAAAAAAAAAAAATTGGACTGTTCTGCTTTTGTCCCAATTTGCATCTTTATGTGTACAAATCCAATCTCTACCCATGACTCTTTGCTGCATCACATGACCCTTTTAAGCCAATGGTATCACTCCTAGAGCCTCCCTTCTCATGGTAATTTCCTTTATTTACATTATTGCTTATATTGCATATGTTCAGTGTTGTATTGTTGTGTATTTGAGTAAGCCTGTTACGTGTACCCTCAAATGTTGTCATATCTTTGTGCTCCTGTTCTTTTCCAAACACTTTTTCAGTATTTTAGACTACACACGTCCAGTCCTACACCCTGCCCAAATGAAAAACTTTCCACCATAGGCTCCTTCTATCGACGCCAATTATTAGTATATAGATGCATGAAAGGGAATTAGTTTAAAAAAATCAGTGGCTAAAACACTGAGGGAAATTTTAAATGATTGTTTACTTACTATACTGTATTTGTTTTATACAAGGACTACTGTGACTTAGCACGTTAGTCGACTACGCGACGCTCATGCAATAGACTATTCAACACTTTACTCTGGCCTGACTCTGTGTGGGACGAATTAGTTGGGACTTAAAAGCCAAGTGTCGCGTCCAAACCTTTCGACTTCCTTCCCTTGTCTTTGACCAGATTCACTAGGAAAAAGATTTCGGGGTAATTGTGGAAGATTTGGTGAAGAAACAAAAACAAGGGAATGAAGCTTAACGGCAAAGTGGCCTAATGTTTGGACGGACCCAAATGGTATTTTTTGGGCCAAGGAATGTTCAGGGGTTCGTTGGGGGGGAACCCAAGGGGCCTGGGCGGACGTGACCACTCAGTCTCTTTTTCACGATTGTTCATCTTGTCATGTTCATTTCGTTGTCATACGGTTGATTAGATGCTTTAGGTTTGAATGTCTTTTTATTGCCGCAACTTTGTCACAACTCAACTGTTTTTCTTTCAAAAGGACAGGTTGGATGACAACTGTCAAATGTATTTATTTATTGTGTGGTGATGCACATACGACTTTTTGTCTGCTGATCACGAAACTTAAGCTAAGTTAGTTTTGTATTTCATTTGAGAAGGAGGTGTGGGTGATAATTGGTATGATTCAGTATTTCAACAAGTATTTGAGAATGCGCTACATAGTATTGGACAGCTTGAGTCAGTCTCTGAGCTTCAGCTGAGCTCAATTCAGTGTTGACACATACAAACAGCTGTTGAATGTCATTGTCCAATCACATTATCTACTGTCCAACACAGCAACACTCTGCAGGTTTGGTGTCTCAATTTCTTCATTCATACCATTTTTTTGGTTTTATTTCCAGTAGCTCATACTTAGCTATCGGGAAACGTTTGGCACTTTGGGGAATATGCTTATTCACTTCTTGCCAAGAGATACTACATATTTGTCTCTGTGCTAAATATGAAGCTACCACCAGCAGCTGGAAACAGGGACACACGTGCCATCAGTTTCAGCACATAGAGCTTACTAATCAATGATGCTATACTGAGTTTGTTTTAACAAGAGTCATGAGAGGACTTTCCATCTTTCTCTGTCTTTACTGTTTAGCTTATGGTCATTTTTAACAAACACACCACATGCTGAGCTGATGAAAAATGGAATTTGTTTTTTCATCGTTTCAGCGGCGGCTTCGTATTTAGCACACGGACATGTGACTGGTAGTGACATCCTCACCTGGCAGCAAGAAATCAATGAGGCATATTAATTAAAATGTCAGATTTTTCCTTTAACTTTGGGTCATGATGCTCTTTGATGACATAAATGTGATTTTGTAAATGGACCAAATGCTGTATCAATATACTGAACGATGCATAGTCAATGATTATTCTGCAATAATTCTTACATTTTGGTGTGAACTCAAGTAGTAGTGCTAGCATTGAAATTATGGATTTGTGTTTCTTTTTGAGTTGTCATAGCTTGTACTTCAGTGGGAATGTTTGTCAAAAGAACAAGCCGAAATGTTTTTGGTAAACTTTTTAAAACAGTCATAGCTAATAGCTAAGAGGGTGTTCGTCCCAGCTTACTGTGAAGAACATCCTCAGTGATATTATGGCTTTTATACAACAGTTATCAGTGCACGTATTTGCTTCAAATGTGGCTAATCAAGGGTTGCAAATGGTTAATAGCACAGTGCATTTGACAAAATGGATCGTGTTGTGTAATATGAACTTTAACAAGCAGAAATATTGAGTTGTAAGTAATGGCAGCGTGATTTCAATAACGTCAATATTCATGTGTTACTCAGTGTTTAATAACTGTATTTACATTTGTGTATATGCCTGAGTATACTACGACTTGGAAGCAAACTGCAACTAATGCAATAATAGGGTGCAATGTGCAATTATTTATTAGTGTAGATACAGGGCTGTGTAGCTTGATGGAAATATGCTTTTTTTTTAACTATCTTCTGACTTTTCATGTGGAAGCAACAGCAGGAAAAAGATGTTTTTGTTTTTGAGCTTTTATTTGTGTGTATTGAAGTTTGGGGAAACTATTTTCAGTTCATTTAATCGCTATGTGCAGATCTATATTAGTTGTGAGTGATTATGTAGGTTTTAATTTGAAAAGTGTTGGTAAGTATAAAAACAAATAAAGTTTCATTTTTTCTTTCTGTGACTTGTTCTCATCTGGTTTCGCTTTGCTGCTTCTTACAGAAAGTGACTGTCTGATCGTGTCTACACTGACCCCGTGCACACGGTAAAGCCTGATGAACCATGAGCTAACAAGGGCCTGTGCTGAGCAAAAGTCCCCGAGGGGATTTGATAGTGATTGAATATAGCAAATAATTGTATGACAAAGTGATTATGGTCATTAGAAGATGAGGTTTAAATCAAAATCTCACCTATCCTATATAAAAAAATAAAATAACACAGTTGTGCAGTTTTGCCAGAATAAACCATATAATCAGATAAAAAACAAATTAAATATTTACCAGTGATACATCGAAGGCTGTTTATAATAGACTGTCAGAGTTCTCCTCAGTCAATTTATCTTCACGCGCAGCTCAACAAGCGTTTGTCCGATTAGGTTCATTCACAATGTAAAGATATTCTCTGCCCCTGTGTTGGCCTGGCATCAAAGCTGGAACGAGTCCATGCTATCACTCAGCATTGCGTAAGCTGCTTATAGACAACCTTGCCTATAATGCAAAAGACTGATGTCAAAGTAATAAGGTCGACAATGTGCAAATCTAAAAGTTGCTGCAAATGTCTTGAAGCAGGTGACTGTGAGGAATCTCCTGTGTCCTTTACTTGTGGGTGGAAGCAACTGCAAGGCGGCTGAGCAAAAGCCAATGTCAGTCTCTGCAGCAGGAGAGCATTATCAAATGTAGTGAGCAGGGCTTCAGAGAGGTCAATATATACTGTAGGGCAGCAACGTGCTGCTGTCAGAGAGTGACTTTGCTCAGACAGGGAGAGCAGATGGGAAAGAGCTGTGTCAATACTCTCTCTACAGTCAGAGGAAACAATGTGAGTTAATAGGTTTCATGAATTGTGCTGCAGTAGACGCACTTGGTTTTAAATGTTTACCTGCCACAGCCTCCTCTAGTCTGGCTTGGCTCCGTACGACCGTGATCAGGGAGGGGCCTGAATTTATTTAAAATGGGCTGCCAGGAAGGAATTTTGCCAGGTGTTAGACAAGATGAGAGAAAGTGCAAATGCTTGGCAAGTCTCATGTAGCTTAAACAGCGGAGAACGTGAAGTAAATCTATCACCACGATTAAGAAGAAAAATTACCACTGTTGTCTTATTTTGACATTTAGCACCGTAACTTGTGATTCTGAATCCTGACAATAAAGCAGCTCATGCAGGCTAAAATGCTTCACTGCTTAATAGAATCAATGAGTCTGCCTTTCAGCAAAATTGACAGGGCTGAACTCTGCACATGCTTGCTATTTAATCACACACACACACACACACACACACACACACACACACACACACACACACACTTTGCAAACGCTCTAGCTGCTTCAGGCGGTTCAGGTGGTCTATAAGCGATACAGCTGGGAATACCTTCATAGATCTGTTCTCACCGTAGGTGTGACGGCCTCCATCAGAGGAGGGAAAAAAGATAATCAGTGTTTAGGACGAATGACAGAACGTGACACCAGGGGCAAACAATAAGTCACCGACAGAGCATAAGCAGAACAAGGTGCTGGTAGGTTACCAATTGGGTTCAGGGACTTTTAGGTTTTTGAGGAAGACAAGAAATACCTTCATATTTCTCTCATTTAGTTTGAATGTAGGATAGACCTGTGTTGGTTCTGTGAACTCTCAACTCCTGTTTTCTACTTCAAGTAATAGTGTTGTGGTCACATGACTGTACACCATCTATATGGAGATTGATAGATCATGTAGCAAAATGCCTGCATGAAATTAAGGCAGCGTCAGATTTAAAATGCATCCATGCTACATGCACATCTGCAACACACTGCACCTCTAACTTCTACAGTCAGTGGTGTTTCTGCACTACACAGCTACATTTTGTTAGTGTGCATGAAAATATCAAATGTATGTAAATTAAAACTTTTTTTGCAGACAAACCTTTGAATTGTTACATATATTTCAGACTCTTATGCAGAAATATGTAAGTTTCATTAACAAGTCGAGGTGGAGCCAATTTAAACTACTCTGTTCTGTAAGAGCTGATCAATACTGGGTGTCTTTACAATATAACTGGTGCCTAAAGATGTCGGGAGGGGGAGGGAAGGTCCCGGTCCAGGGTTCTTTCCTTTTAACAGAGTGAGGGTAAGAAACGGGATCACAGCGGTGCAACTCGCACTGCTGCGCCTTTGCGCACGTCCACACGCACCGACACATGCACAGCGGCTGCAAAGCGGCACCGACATGAGGTTTTAAACAGACCCCTGCTGCTGAACTGGCCATATTCTCTTCATGTGACTGTTTATTTCCGAAGGGCGACGCTGTTTTTTCCGACGATTTTATTCGTGGATCTTCCTGCAACAAAAGAACCAGGCCGGCGCGTTGAGCTGAACCGGACAGGTAGGTGCCGAGTCTTGACTCACTTTTACGCGTTTTATTACCAAGAGGTTTAATCAGTTTTGCAAGCTGACAAATTGAGATGGTCACAGAGTAGGTCAACTCTTTAAATGTGAAAACACGGAACATGCACAATTTAACAAATGTATTATATTTTGTGTTTGAGGTTCATTTAAACCAATTGGACCTTATTTCTCGCTGGGACAACCTCAGTATATTTTACATTATAAAGCGATTTGTTTGTAGTGGATTTGAGGATGGAACTGTTTAATTATATTAATCTCTTAAATATTTTCCAGATAAACTGGTTTTTGCAGAGCTAAAAGGGATATTTTAAAATATCTCGACCCAATATGACATTTTTTGATACTGAAAACTAAGAAAATATTCCTGTTCAGACAATTTAAGCTGTTAAATTTGGACCTTTTCTCTTCAGTAAAACTTCAATAAAGAATCAATGCTCAAAATAATTATTGCAATTTGCGTAATTTTAAGACAACTGAAAATATGTTTTCTCCCTTATTCCCAAATGTAATAATCTCTATTTATTTTTAAAATGTCTTTTGTAATCAAACAGAATATTAAACATACATGTTCTTACACTGTATCTGCTGCTCTGCCCTTTGCATCTCTGAATATTCACACAATGATACAGTTTTTCTGAGACATTTAGCTTATCAGTATTAATATTATTCTTTGCGTAGTGAGATCAGACACTATTTCTGAACATCTGCGATTCACCATCTTAATCAAAAAGCTGTCTCCTGCATCCTGACCTTCCCTGCTCTCACATACATCACGGTTAATCTCGGGGACTACAGACTAGTCTTTTACTAACCACAAATCACTATTTCAAAGTTCATCTGCTGCATATTCATGGGTCCACACCCTGTTTGATGGGCTGTCATGTTCTCACAGGGACAAATCACACGAGAAGAGACCCCATGCCATAGAAACATGCTATTATTATGATAATACTGAACTTTACTGGCTCGCCCTCCAAAGTGGGAAGGAGTCAGACAAGAAGAAATAGTGTAGAAATGTGACAAATTACACATTTGTTACATGATAAGACCAGAAAATCATTACATTTATTTAAAGCAACTTAAGGTCAGTCCTCAGTCAAATTCAGTCTCCAGCCTTAGCAACACAATGTGCTAAGGCTGACGTGAGGAACGCTTCAGAAAACCTTGACATTTTCTTTATCTCACCTTTTTTCTCTTTGTCTACCACAGGTTTCCTCCACGCAGCCCTGAGGAGTCGCCCCTCCACCCTGGACACACCGCTGTGACTTGTGCTATCAAAAATGCTCTTCTCCTTTCCTTTTAGCTACACTGCACTTTGACATCTCATTTAGCTCGAATGCAAGAATTTTGGACACATGCTTCTTTCATGTTGGATCAGTGCTTTCCATTTCTGCACCCTGAGAATGAAAGTTTAGCAGTCGATGCCCAGAATAAAGCCACATTCAGACAGACGTCAGCAGTGCTTGAAAAAACACAGTCCATTTATTTTCTTGAATGAAGTCCGCCCGGCGACACAGCAGGGCTGCAGGGCTGCTCAGCAAACAATTTAGATCTGACACAATTTATGCACAAAGTAGCACAACATCATCCAGGAAGACGCTACACTGGGCCAGTCATTTATGTATTCATGCACATGTTCTACACAGGTTACGCTTCAGTCATTGAAACTAACAATCAAATAGTCACTTTTCAGTCTTCAGACTCACAGCTCTGTCCCCCAAACTGAACTTAAGACTGTGCTTCATGTAACAACAACCTCCACTAATGCAGCCTCTTGCGTTGTTATAGCACAGGGCTGATTCTGATCTGGACACCAGCTAATGGGGGTCTCTCAAAGACGTAGCTCATCCCTAAAGCCTCCTATCTGTGGTTCTCTCTTCTCTGTGGGAATATTGTGGCTCCTGTCGGTGACTACGGCTGCACGTGCTTGTCCTAAGGTCTGTCACTGCACAGACAGGAACGGCATAGTGGTGCAGTGCACCTCACGCAACTTGGAGAACATCCCACAGAACTTGCCCAAGGAAACTGTCGTTCTCCTGCTCTCATCTAACCGGATCAAACACATTCCAAAAGAGGCTTTCTTAGATCTCCACCGCCTCAGGGAACTGGACTTATCCCACAACGCCATTGAGAACGTGGAGGTCAGTGCTTTTCAAGGGATTTCAGAAGGCCTGCGGACCTTGGATCTTTCAAACAACCACCTTAGTAGCCTCCCCAAGGACACCTTCTCCAAACTCCACGCCCGCATCCGCCTTTCCCACAACCCCTGGCACTGCGAGTGCTCGTTGCAGGAGGCGCTGAGAGAGCTGAGGCTCGACCCCGAGACAGCGAACGAGGTCAGCTGTTACACGGCGGTGCAGGAGGAGTATGTGGGGCAACCGGTGATCCAGGTCCTGGACTCAGGGATCAACTTTTGCAACTTCCACCACAAGACGACAGACGTGGCCATGTTTGTGGCCATGTTCTGCTGGTTCTCCATGGTGACGGCTTATATCATTTACTACATCAAACACAACCAGGAGGACACTAGGAGGCACATGGAGTACCTCAAGTCCCTGCCCAGCACCTCCCACATTAGTAAGGACTATGACACAGCGAGCAGCGTGTTCTAGTGAATGAGAAAAAACACTTTATCAGTGTTTTTGGCACCTAAAGGACATTGACAGCGTTTTAGGTTCTTTAAAGCTACAAAATAAAACATCAACTTCACTTTTTCCACTTAGAGAAGAAAAAACTGGTCATATATAGATTTCACTGTCTGGTTTTGCATCATTTCCATGATTAAAAACAGGCAGCAAATCATTATTTTTAATTCATTTGCTGTGTATAATCCATAAAAGCCTCTCTGAGGTAAACGTCACCAAAAACCCAAAACAATTTAGCGTATTATTACTTGAGTGAGGAAAACCTGAGAGCCACCATGGTGTCAATCAAAACTCAGTGAAATTAAATATGTAAAAAATAATCAGCACAGCTTCAAATACCGAAAAATAAACTTCTGTGTTTAAAGTGTCATTGGAAAAAGGACTGACCTTCAGACTGAAGAGCAGAGAGACAGGAAAACAGAAAGTGTATCGTGTTAAACTCAAAGACTGGTGTCTGTTATAAAGATTTTGTGTATTTAATAACTCACAAAGGATCTAAACCAGCGATGGAGGCTCGGTGGCACTGAACCTTCCTGATACTTCTACACTGCACACTTAAGGTGGAACAGAAACTGAAAATTAAATTTCACACGTCAACACTTGTCTCCTCAATGTTCGGCTTCAAGATGTAATAACTTTGCCACTTTTCAAAAGGGAAAAAAAAAAAAACTCAATTTCAGTCACAGAAAACCTTGATTATCTGAGCCAGTCTCAGATATTGAGGAAATATTAAGATTTTTTTTTTTTTGCTCTCTAAATGATATTAGACTCCTATATAACAGTTCTTGAGGATAATGTAGTATAAAGTACTATACACAGTTCTAGGATCAAACATTGTGAATGGACAAGACATAATTAAAACAGTGACCAACATTTCCAACTTATCCAAGTGTCAAAACTGTCCTGTGATATTTGACAGGCTTTTTCAGGCATTTCCACTGAGGATCTTAAATACCCAACATGCACAAGAGTCAGCTGGACACACACACAACTCTTACAAATACTCCAAATTAAACTACATTGCTCATAACTTCAGTACGTTTTCTAATCTGACTCCCCTGTTACTGTTTTGTGCCATTTCAAACTGTCCCAAATCACTGTTGGAAATCTGAGTCTGTTAGGGTTCACGTTACACCTAATCTTTTATTGGGAATGATAACATCTGTGTATTTAAATGTGCAGTTTTTCCAGGTACAGGTTTATGTCTGATTTTCTAATGGCTGTATTTATCCTGGCCATCCATGGGTCTGTGAGCATCCTGGGCTACTGCTCAGTGGGACAGATACAGTTGTTTCACTATCTCTTCTCACAAAAACTGCTGCATTTATTGTTTTCTTTCTTTTTTGGACAATAACACTTCTTTTTCTCCCCGAGGAAAACTAACTATCAGTGAGGGCATGGCTCTTGGTTTGTTTGTATTTTTTTTATGGTCATTGTTGTCACTGCCTCCAGCCAATAAATACACCACGCAACTTTAAAACCTCTCACAGCCTTTATCATCTGCAGCTACAACACATTCCTCACAACGCGATCCTGTTATTTATTCCTACAAATCACTGTGAAATATCCCCACAGCTCCAAATATGAAAGTCATACATCTTCAGCTCCATAGATCTGGATGAGGCAGGTTATTAAATGTCTTGCAATCTAAAAATACTTTCACCCTGCTAAATGTTCAAATCCATAAATCCTAATGATCCTTGTGGAAGGCACTGTGAAGACTGCTCACTTCTCACTACTGTGTCCATTTTTATAATCATGTAAATTATTTGACTCAGCTGTTTATTCTTATATGTGCTGGACAGAAAATCATGGCCTGTCTTCATCTGCTTCCTTAGAGCGCTGACAGTAATGTTTGTTGTATAATATCTAACTCTGACCTTCTAGTCTCTAAACCTCGACCCATCCCTGCTGTCAAACGGTCACACTATTAATTACTTCATCCCAGTGCCTGTGGTATACATCATAATGGCCTGGATGTTGTTATAATTAGCTGGGTGCAGTTGAGGTCAGTGTGTGCTCTAAGTTTAGGTTCAGAGAAACAAGTGGCAAATCACATTAGCACCAGGAGAAGTGGCTACTTTGGTAACAGTTCAGGTTACAGCCTACAAGGTCCTTTTAAAACCCTTTGTACATATGGGTTACTGAGGATATACCTTTAAGCACCTATAGATAATAAAAAGTGCATGGAACAAAGGAGTAATATCTTTGTGTTGGGGGACCTGGTAATAAATTACACCGTACTTTAGAAACGATCTGGTGGATACTGAATATTTATGGGCCAGACCTAGTCTGTGTGTCATTTCAACGTAAAGCCCTGGAAAGGAGTCAAACTATATGCAGCACATAACGTTTAATACAAATATCTACAGCCCTTTGTCCTTATAAATCTGTAAATAAGTGTGAAGGAAAAAAATCAATAGACCCACTGACCTCACTAGAACTGCTGTGGGAACAAAGAACCACTGTATATTACATTGAATCATCATTTTCAAAACATGAACACAAGCTATAAAACTACTGAGACTGATTACATTCTACCTCCTCATTCTGTAAATGGATCCTTTAGGTTGTTGAATAATAAACTGATACCAGTGTTGCAGAACAATCAACAAACACAACATACAGCTACACAAAAGCCATGTGACCTGAAGAAATATCTCATCTCTGACTCTAAACAATAGATTTTCTTTGGTGGGCTGGTTATCTCAGAGGATTAGGAGCATGGTGTTTATAATCACAGTGGTTTGAACTTATACACATAGGAACATACATCATATATGATCAGTCCACTGACCTGAAACTCATGGTTTCAACACTGGAGGGTCTGGTCAGACATAACTGGATAGACGTCAACATCAGCACTAAAACAGCATTTGTTCTTGGAGGACAATAAATAACCAAACACGGCCATGTCCAGACTACACTCACACTCACATCTTACAGAGCTCATGTGCACACGCACACAAACACACCTCACCTTTATTGGTCAGAGTTGATTTATGATGAAGCACCTTCACGGATCACTGTTCAAGGTCCAAGCGCCAGCAGAAGAGACAGAGGATGAGAAGAGAATTTATAATGAGCTGCATTTTAATGGTAACATGTCTCATATATATAACATAACATATATATATATATATATATATATATAAATAAATGTGCATGTCGGTGGTCTAAAAACATGGAGGCTAAGATTGGTGACATGTAAAGGCCTTAGTGCACGACTGCAGTGATTTGTTTAAGAAATTAGCATCATAACTCAGTCAAATCTAAACACACATACACACATAACTAACGCGAGTTAGTCAGTCAGTCAGTTATAAAGCTGGAAAGAAATCAAAGAAAAATCATTTGACATAACTACACACCTTGAACCATAACCTTTTAACTCTCAGTGTCACATTCTTCCACTGTGGGTTGTCGTATTTGATGTTACACAGCCATTAAAGAATAAAACTATGGAAACTACAAGCACATACATGCCTAACGACAGATGACGCGTATCACCCACATTGTTTAGGGCAGATTCATCTGCTAATCCAGAACACACCTGTTGTCCAACTACTCCTGTCTCACCTGCTGATGGTCACCGAGATCAGGTGTATTCAGCCAATCAGAAGCGTCTACTTCTTCTTCTTCTTCTTCTTCTTTTTGATTGGCCACTCCAATGTACAGTTGCGTTACCGCAACCTACTGAACTAGAGTGTGGAGCACTTACTCGCTGTCATCATTTACATACTTATTATTAATATAATGAACTAATTTATTTTCTCATTAAGAGCAAAATGTATTTTCTTCTATTTATTCAATATAAATGGAATTTAATTCGTTTAATTTAACCTGAAATGTCAAACTTGTCCTGGACATCATTACATGGTGTGTGTCTTCATTAACTGGATCAGATACTTAAACTCCTGCCAAGCACCTTAATATTCATAGCATGTTGATGTGCATGCACATTTGGTGCAGGAAGATATATATTTGTTCAGCAATCCTTGTCGTGAAAAGACTTACCCAGTTAGAATTTGATGTCTGTTTCATTGCAACTCTTGCTTTTCACACGTCACACAGATGTTATTCTGCTTTCAACAGACATTTATTGTCGCTGAAATTGTTTCTGAAGACAGGCAACAATAGGGTGAGCACATGTGGACACATTACATGGACATGGATGGGGAAATAAACAAAACCCTGCAATGAATACAAACTCCTGTTAGGATCTTTATGGTGCATATAATGTTTCATGGTGACCGTCTGTTCTCTGGAAGTGCCCACGGTGTGCATGTTGATGAGACAGACCTTGAACTTAGGATGCAAAAACAGACAAATGAGTTCCAGAACAATAAAAACATTGTCTGACATCACATTTCTCTTCCTGTCCATATATCTTTCCATTCTCGAGGCACGTTTCTGTATTTTTATGAATCAGGACATTAAGAAACAAGACACTGCGAAGAAAAGCAGTCACTGCACATTGCAGCAAAAAGATGAAAGATTCCTGTTGAACACTTGGATACAGTCTTGATGGGAGATGTAGTGTTTAGGTTTTAAAGAGGACAATAATTTATTGGATTTTATTATAAAAAGTATTATCTGTCTGGTCTTAACCAAAAAAATACAGCCTTAGTGGTCTGAAGGATAGGATACTAACATTGTGAAGTCAATTTTCATCTGGAGGGATACAAATAGGAAACAGGATGCATGTTGGGGTCTATTATCTTATATATATATCTATAAACAGTGCAAACCATCAAGGTTTTATTAACTTCTGGTTAATTCAAACTGTAATTTCTTCTTTGTTTTCTTTTAGACTCAAAATCTGTCCCTCATGCCTCTTTGAGAGCTAGATGAGGAACATGTACGGCTTTATTGCACTGTACACACATACCTGTAGCCTAATAATCAGGATGGATATTAGATACAGTTTGTGCAAATTCATGTACATTTTCTAGCTAATTGAAATCTACAGAAACATTTTTGTTCAATTGAGAGTATCTTGATTTCTTCCTTTACAGTGTCTGTTTGAAGCCCTGCTCCATTAACACTTAGCACACAAATATACAGCTGCAGGAGCAGACGTGAACAGGTCAGTGCCCTCAGCAGCCGGATACAACCAGTGGCTGGGGACATCATTTATCAGAGGCTGCTGCAGCTCTACACCTGAGGAGCACATACCAAAGAGCTTGTTTTTATCTGTGAAAGAAACATTAAAACAGCTATATCCCAGCTAAGTGGACCTTTGAACCAGAAGGACAAGTCAGAAGAAAAATCTTAACTTGCAGCTGCACACTGCTCCCAGCAATGTGCAGATGTTTAAATGAGCTATGGCAGTATCTCGGATTATTGCTTTTTTTTTCATGCGTTTTCAAAGATAAAAGTCAAGAAAACACACTAATCTGCTCTGCTTCATTATAACAAGGCAAAGCAGTGTACAAATTCTCTACTTCTTTTTTTTTTAAAAAGATCATCAAGATAAAATTCCAGAAAATAGGCATTAAAGATCCCTGTGTCCTGGGACAGCACCTTGCATTGCAAATAGAATTAACCTCTTAAATATGTAGAAATATTACACACAAGGATTCACTGAAATCATAAACACGATATCCGAGCAGAAACTCCATCAGTCCTTCTTCCCTTTCACATTTCCTACACATTAAGGTCATCTGCAGTCTGGTGATCCAGGAGGGAGTAGTGGTCTTGCTCCTGGACAGACCTAATGGATGGTACCTCACTTGAGGGGGACGTTGATGCCACGTGGCCTTTGTTCAGCTGTTCCCGAGTGGAAAGAGCCGGGCTCCGCCGCCGGCCGTCCAGTCCCAGATGTGTGCTGATCTGAAACGACCGAAGACTCTTCATCTGACCTCTCACTCGTTCCTCGTACAGCCCCACCGAGGGTTTCTTGTACCTGGAGGAAACAGATGGTTATTATATTCAGCTGAGATATAATGGGATGAAATCTGAAGATATATTCCTGCAGCATAAAGATTCATCTACACATTGGTGGAAAATCTAAACACTGGAGCTTATATAACATTTCCCTAATGAGCGCCACCACTGGAGGGTGAAAACTGCTAAAATGATGTAACATATGTTTAATCCATCTACAGCTTTAACTGTATAAAACCATATTGTTTTTCAGTAAATAGTTGAAAAGCCAAACAAACACAATAAGGCGTGTATGTAAACTCACATTCTCAGCAGTAAAGAAGACAGAACCACTGAAACAGACGAGGCAGCCATCGCAGCCGAGCCCATCCAGGGCTGAATGACGAGGCCAACAGGCATGAACACACCTACAACAGGAGAGGACTGCTGAGGGAACACTGTACTTTTGCAATCTGCCTTTGCCTCTTCTCGTCTTTATGTGACAGAGTCAAAGTCTTCTAGTTAAGGCGTGGTGCTACCTTAAGTCAGATCACAGGTGAAATGTTTCCTTTTCACTGTCCACATGGTGCCGGTATAAACACAGTGTTAGTTTCCCCTCCAAATCATTTCTTATCATTTTTAGTGACTTGTGGTTTCAGAATGACCTCCTTTGACCTGCTTGTGACATCCCTTTAAATAGTTATTGTTTATTCTGACATGTCTGCTGTGTTTCTGTTACAGTATCTTGTTACTACTGCAGACGTCATTCATACCTGCAGCCACTGGTATTCCTAGAAGGTTGTAGATGAGAGCAAAGATAAAGTTGATCCTTATCCTCCGCACTGTCTTCTTCGACAGTTCAATACTGGCCACCACATCCAGCAGGTCATTCTAAAGAGTGTAAAAAGATTCATAAAGATGTGAGTGAATCTCTACACAGACCAGTCAGTAACAGCCTGGCACCTACTCGGATCAGGACGACATCAGCTGCCTCGATGGCCACATCCGTGCCCGTGCCGATGGCGATGCCGACGTCAGCCTGAGCCAGGGCGGGTGAGTCATTTACACCGTCGCCCACCATGGCGACTCTCAGGCCTTGGTCCTGCAGCTCCTGCACTTTTGCCACCTTATGTGAAGGCAGCACCTCTGCAAACACCTTCCTGATGCCCACCTGTGCTCAAAAAAACAACCTCTTACACATTTTATACTAAATGATGAGGTGCCTTTATTAAAATCTGTCTGAATGTGTTTTTACCTGTGCAGCTATGGCTTTGGCTGTGCGCCTGTTATCTCCCGTTATCATCACCACCTCGATCCCCATGCTGTTGAGTGTATGCACTGCTAACGCCGACTCTCCTTTCACTGTGTCTGCAATTGCCAACATCGCACACAGGACACCTACAGATAACACACACACACACGATGGATGTGAAAATGAATGAAATACAACAAATATTACAAAAGAAAAAATAAATGTCAGAGTTTTTACTTGTTAGCAGATTCAATCCTCACCATCTATAGCGACCAGAATGGCTGTCTGCCCTTTTGCTTCATGACTGGACATGGCACCATCAACGTCTGCGCCAATGTGGTGGCCGTTCCTCCTCATCCACTCTCTATTCCCAATCAGGACTGAGTAGAACAGTGCTGATAGAGGCAAAGACGTGTAGGACAAATGAATCTGCATGTCAGTAAGTGAAATTTGAAGCAAAGAGGATTTGGTTCTAACGGGGTAACCTGTTATTCTCACATGAGTCATCAGGGAACTGAAAACTACAATCACCAGAGACTTGTACATTTATGTAGTGTACACAGAAGAATTGAAGTTGTTCTTCAGGTCAAACAGGTACAGTTTCACCCCAGAAACCCAAAGACCTCAGACCTGCAGGCGGGCCCTCGGCACTAGAGAGCAGGCTGCTCTCGTCGGTGGTGGCTCCCGGCAGCAGGACACATTCCTCACTCTGCTGCTGCAGCAGATGCTCCACATTCGAGACCCGGCAGCTGATCCCACATCCAGGTACTGCCTGGAAGTCCTGGCAGTATCCCAGCACATTACAACCCAGCTCCTGTTTATGGGCAGACACACATAAAGTGTATAACCCTGATCATTACAGCTGGATATAAAGCACCAATACATATTAAACAACACATACTTTCAGACGTAATATACACCACACATGCTTAGAAGCACAAGGGGTCTCATGGACTGAGCTAAGTGGGTCCCTGTCTCACCTCTTTGCAGTGTTTAGCGACCGCCATACCCAGTGGGTGCTCGCTGCTGGCCTCCGCCGTCCCGACCACCGCCAGGATCTTTCTCAGGGGCATGCGGGCCATTTCCCACAACACCAACACACGAATCACCCGCGGAACCCCATTTGTAATCGTACCAGTCTTATCAAACATCACAACCTTGATCTACGGAGCAACCAAACACAAACACACAACAGTCATGACCCCATCTTCTTTTTTTACGTTTCATTTTTGATCACTATGAGACCTGGTCTCGGTGTGTGAGAAACACACTTGGGTCACATTTTCCACAAGTATTAGGAAGATTATCAAGTATCACTTACATCTTGGGGTTGGTATGCTGCATATGTACATGCCAGGGCTTACTACACACAGTTTGTTTTTCTTACTTTAATGGCTACAATAAATGTTTGGGTCACTTAAATCTCTCCTAACAGTTTCACCACAGCTTACAGTGAAAACAAGCCTTTAATGTAGATGGAGAAAATTGCATTGCCTTATGTGCCATCTCCAGTGGCTCGCCTCCCTTAATGAGGATCCCATTCTGAGCGCCGACCCCTGTGCCCACCATGACCGCTGTCGGGGTTGCCAGCCCCAGAGAGCAGGGGCAGGCGATGGACAGAACAGTGATGGTGGTCTGGAAGGCGAAGCGGACAATGACTTCAGCCATGGAGATGTTCTGGTTATAACCCTGTGAGGAAGAGAACCGGTTATGACAGTGATAACAAAGCTGCTATTGTCTGCAAATTTGTGTCTGCACCTACCGGAAAGTTCTTCTTCACAATGTCAAAGTCGACAAACCCGATTACCAGCCAGGCCACAAGTGTTAGCAGAGAAATGATAACTATGAAGGGCACAAAGTACCCGCTGAGCCTGTCTGCAAACTGCTGGATGGGGGCCTGAGCAAAGACAAGAGCACAGAAGAGTGTACTGCAAATGTCTCACTATGTGCAAACTCTTGATTGTGTCTTTGCTCTTTACGTCCCTGGGTTTCTGTTCTGTTAATTAAATGAGAAGTAATAGTTTAATTTTCTTTGAAAGGACTGAGGAAAATCTCATTCCATTTAAGGATTTCCAGTTTTTGTTTTCATTCAATGTTCATTAGGACTCACTTCTGTCAATCTGTGTTTATGATGTATGTCTTTGGAAATTCAATTTGTAAGTTCAAGCTATCTCTTACCTTCGAGGTCTGGGCTTCTTCCACCAGTCTGACGATTTGAGACAGAGTTGTGTCTGCGCCGACGTGCGTGGCCTCTACCAAAAGAGCGCCATGAGCGTTGATGGAGCCGGAAATCACCAGACTGCCGACCTTCTTACTAACAGGCATCGGCTCACCTGCCAGGAACGAGGACGAAGACAAATCAAAGAAACAAAGCAGAGGCAAAAAACTCTTCGTCAAACAGAATAAACTACGTCCTTGGATCATTTGCTTTGTTGTTTTGTTATGACATTGCAGCTAACATATCCAAACACTCTACCTTTGAATGGTGAGTACATTCAGGGCTACTTTAGATGCCACACTAGACAACATAGGATTGCTTCTGTTTGTGTTGACACAGTTTGACATGAAATGGCTGCAGAGTACTGGCATCAGCACCAGCACGCTGAGCTCTGCTCTTTCTCTGAAGTGTTTAAAGGTCGCTGGTTAATTATCTAACTGCTGTAACAATAATAAACTAGTCAATTGCTTCCTCCTACCTGTGATCAAAGACTCATCTGCCATTGAGCTTCCCTCAATCACCTTCCCATCAACCGGAAACTTTCCTCCAGGGACGATCTTCACGATGTCGCCTCGCTGAACCAGCTCCACGGCCACCTGCTCTTCACTAAAACACATAAAATACATTTACAGTCACACATCAGGGTGAAATATAGTGATAAGTTCATTTTTAAAATCACATCTAAATTGTCATTTTTTCATATAGCTGACTGAAAATATGTTAAGTAGTCAAACACAGTTTTGATTTTTTTTTTTTTTTGTATCTTGTGTGTCTCACCTTATTATAGAGTGGTTGGGTCCCAGAGTCACCACAGTGGCATCAGTAGCTTGAAGTGACATTAATTTGGCCAAAGCCGCTGAGGTTTTACTCTACGAATGGAGACACAAGAAAGCACTTAAACACTGAGTGGGCTTCACTATTTATTATTTTGAAGGAGCTACATGTGGAAATACATCCTGGAATACGTCAATACTGTTTATAAGATCAGAGGGCAGAACATAAGGTTTTGTTAAACCTTGTTCACTTAAATGTTTCTACAAAAATGCGTAACTAAATATTATAGGAGTTCAGAAGTAAGAGCAGGATTACAGCTCTTGAGGATGATTCATGATTCATGCACAAAGTGATAATCATTTCTGCTAAAAGTAGTGGTCACAGACTGGTCTGGCAGTAAAATGCAATATTATAATATTCTGATTGTGCTACAGCAGCTAAGGCACAGTTAACCATCAACTATAACACAAACATCTCAGGAAAAGTGTGAATAACAAAATAAAAATATTTTTAAAAACAACCAAAATAATATATTATCTACCTTTGCGATGTGCTCCAGCCATCGCCCCAGAGCTATGAACACAAAGAGCATAGGTGGAGTGTCAAAGAAGGTGACAGGGCTCTGATTGGCACGCTCAGCCATGGCTACGATCAGGACCACACAGGAGTAGATGTAGGCGATAGAGGTGGCTAATACAATCAACACATCCATGTTGGCTGTGCGGTGTTTTAATGAGCGATACGCCTGGATGTAGAAGTATCTGCCTCCAAAGATCTGAGGGTAAAGACAGGCAGAGAGAGTTGGCTATAAGGTTGTCTTCTGTTTTTTGCAAAGTCAGGTAAGGTCACATGTTCCTTTACCTGCACAGGTGTACAGAGCAGGAAGAAGGCCAGGTTGAGGAGGGAGAGGCCCGGCAGCAGGTTCTGCTCCTCGGGCATGGAGCTGCCATGTTCCTTGTGCTGACTGTCCATTACCATCATGTAGATCATGAGGCCCATGACTGGCAATCCAAAAACAAGGCTGAGCAGGAAAGACTTCTTCCACCTGGAATGGCCCCAGAAATGTGTCAAATTATGGAAAGAACACACCCTAGAAACACACTGTCCACTTCCCTGTGACTTTATGTGTTACCTTTACACAGCTTCAGATGGATTTCCCTGTGTGGTACTTGTCATTTTAGGAGGCTAGTGAGACATGCACTTTCTATATTGCTTTTTCCAGTAACAAAAAGAGGACAGCAGCTTCTAGCAAAATAAACACAGACAGCTGTGGAGTCTTTGATGACATTCTTTCTGGACATATGGTTTGCAAAAACAATACTCTGCGTGCCTTATACAGCCCTAAGCGATGGAGTGTGGATTCAAGACTCATCTAGGGTGGTTTGCAGCAGAGTAGCACGGTAGAAACATGCTGGGCCCAAAACCAAGAGGTTGATGGATTAAAACCAACCTCCATGCAGTAACCCAGCCTGGCATTCTACCAGAAATGTATCAAAGACACAAGCAAGCTGCCAAAGGAAGTGTTTTTCCTTTCAACATCACTGTTGCCTCAACAGTTATTTCCACAAAACATAATGTTGACATGTACTCTAAAAAATAATGCTGAAGGTTAACATGCCTTAAAACTGAGACTTCATTTCTTCTGATGATGAGGATCATTTCAAATCACACACTTACTGTTTGATTTCTTCCGTATGATCAAGATTGTTTTTGAAACCTGCCTTCACCAAACTGGCCTCAAATCCAAGGCTCTGGGACGAGAAGCAAGATCAGAAGATAATATTAAAGCTGTGAACCAAAGGAGGCTGAAGAATAAAAGTTAAAAGAAGTAAGAACTACCTGAATGAGCCTGATGATATCCCGAGCTCCGAGCACCTCTGGGTCAAACTGGATCTGTGCTTTTTTGGTTGCAAGGGCAACGGAGGCCGAGACGATCCCTTTGGTTGTAGTGAGCTTGGACTCAATGTTGTGGACGCATGACGCACATGTCATGCCTGTTATCTGCAAAGGAAAGAGGGTGAACTGCCTGTTTGTGGTACTGTGGGAAACTAAATTAGATTTAAAATGCTGTTGCTCTAAGGACTCACTGTGAGGTCTAGTTTCCCAAGTGATACTACGTTGTCTTCTATGAGTCTGGCACCAAAACCCAAGTCTTCTATGAGTTGTGTTACAGCAGCACCATCTATAACCTCCGAATCATACGTCACCTCTGCCTTTCCAGCCATCAGAGACACTAACACCGAGATGACTCCTGGAAGTCAAGTCTACATTTGAGCTTCATTTGAACAGATTTTGACCAACACATTGATATAAAGACAATAATCAGTCTTACCCTTGTGTTTGAGCAGGTTCCTCTCAATATTGGCCACACAGGAGGCACAGGTCATTCCCTTTATGCAAATGAAGCATTTCTGTACTTTACTCTCAGGAGAGTTGGTAGAGGTTGGATGTGACCCAGTGACACTGCTGACTCCTGCTTTACTGGACGACTGCAAGGCAGAAGGGTCAGAGGGTCGGGAGCCACCAGGACTGGGCTTGTCATGGTTCTGGATGCTTGTTCCAGGTTCTGACGAAAAGAAAGAACATAGTGATACTGGCAGGAGCTAGAGATGTTTAAGGTCATACAAAGCTACATACATATATAGGTATATATAACTTTTATCACTGCACGTCTTCACTGAGACAAAATGAAAAAGGTACAGCTGAAGAATCGGCTCATAATTTGTTGTTGTTAAAGCCCCGGCTGCTATAAGAGCAGAACATACTTCTCTGGCCTCCACGGGACCTGGTGAAAACTGAAGTGGGCTGAATTAAAGGTGTCCTGGTGGTTTCATATCTAAAAGCAGGTTGTACTCACAAGGACTTAATCCAGATCTTTTTGCACATAATGTACAGGTACTACCACTAAGCTCTGACTTTGTCTCCACAAATATGGAATCACCAGGGTTAGTAGTATGCATGAAGCTATAAATAACATGGTTCTTGTGAATGCATCATAAGACTCATGTACATGACATAAAAGAGTTCTTGTGTGGGTTGAACTACATTGCTCGAATGACAAGTTGTTTAAGGGCCAGTAACAACAATGGATGTTTTTCCATCTCAAGGTGGGCAAGAAGAAAAACCAGTTCAGCGTTCGCCTGCTCTACAACTATTAACTCACAGCGTAAAAAAAAAAAAGTACTGCATTTATTTCTCTTGACTCTATAACGTCTGAATCATACTTCAACTATGACTTTCCAGCTGTCAGCGACTCTAATTCTAACACTGCTGACATTCATGGACATCATTTACAGGAATTCATGGGTTGGATCAACTACATTGCTCGAATGACAAGATAAGCTGTTTCAGCGCCTCTGTCAACAGGTGCTTTTTTATCTCAAGGTGAGCAAGAAGAAAAACCAGTTCAATGCTGCTTCTGCTCCAAAACCTCCTCCCTTTCTGGGAAATATATGAGTCTTCTTCTGTATCACATGCCATTTTTCTACACTTGTACAGTTTTGCTTAAAGTAAACTCTCCACTTTCATTTTTTTATTATTTCTGACAGCACATTAAGTGATAATGCCCTGATATGATTTTTACACAGTTACAGGGACGTGTCTTTCCCTTTTCAAAATAAAGCTGCACTCATTTCTGGAAGGGTTCATTTGATGGCATGGCTTACAGCTTTAGATGAATCTATTTATAATTAAACCTTTCTGAGTTGTGCCTACCTTCAAGTGACGCATCAAAGCCCATGTCCTCAATAGCTATCCTGAGCTGCTCCGCCTCTGTGAGACTGGAGTCAAATGTTATCGTTCCCCTTTTCTCCTTCAGTGACACAGCTATAGACTGCACTCCTGTCATCTGGGACATCCTCCCTTCTATGGACTGCACACAGGAGTTGCAAGTCATCCCTACAATCCAAACGGTTACAGTTTGGGATGATGAATTCATTATGTCCCCCTGCCAGTAGCTTATGGTTTGTAGAGATGGCTCATCGGCCAGTAACGTGGCATCAAACCCCATGTCCTCGATCTTGTCTCTCAGCTCCTGTTCTGTGACTCGAAGAGGCTGAAACACAATCAGCGCCGTACCAGCTTGAAGGGACACCTGAATATGAGAAACACCTGGTAGCTCTCCAACCTGTCCCTCGATGGACTGCACACAGGACTGGCAGTGCATGCCCTGCACACTGATTTGGACTGCTGATTCCACATTACATCCAGGTGTCTGGAGCTCCAGGGCGATCTCTTTGGTCGTGATAACTGAGGAATCATAGTCCACTTTGGCCAGTTTTCGAGGTAAAGACAAGCTGATACCAAGTACTCCATTCAGGCTGGAGATTCTGCTTTCAGTGGTTTGAGCCTGGTGCTCAGAGGCTAATCCCACGAGTTTAAAGGTCACTCTGGAAGCAGCTCTGGGTGGAGGACGGAGGTCACTGTGGCTCCCGTACGCATAGGCCAAGTTGTCAAAGCCGTGATTTTTAGCGTCACTGTCCTTTTCCTGAAAAGATAAATGAAAAGTTCATTGATTCAGCATATTTCAAAAATAGAGATCAGGCTAATTTTCCTAAAATTAGATATCTAGAGCTTGAAATTATTAGGTCTAATATTTCCTTTAGTCTAAAACCCTGGTAACAGCACTGCATGTGATGCTACATTCACAAAAACCACATGCTCTTCACATAAGCCTCCCAGCGTGACTCTGATTAAAGTCTGTGGTACCTCACAGACCTGAGGATCAGAGTACATGAAGAGTTTTACTTCACCAACTACTTACTTTTCAGAATAAAGCAACTTTTATAAGACCATACAGCAAACCACGCCCACTAAATTATAATTTTCCATTCTATGCAAATTGACACATGAAGTGGATTTTCCACAACAACCCACAAATCCGGAGGATGTACACTTGGATTCAGGCAAAACATCCATGTGCAAACATACAGCTCAGGTTCATCCTAGTACAACACCTGTCAGCATTTGAGGCTTTTATTTTGAAAATCAGGCTTTGATCAGGCTATATTGACAGTTGAGTAAAAATGTTTCAGTCTAGGCCACGGGGGGGTGAAGAGCAGCTAACACTCCAAAGCTGGAGATTTCCCATAGTGACTATAGCTGCAAAGATCTGTGCCGCTCTGTGTTACAGTACGACAAACACTGGAACTCTGACTGCTGAGCTGATGAGTACAACCGTTCAAAGTACACAATTAGGCAATAGCCGTGCTCTAATCTACCCAGGTATTATTCCCCGTTTACATATTTACAGTAATATCATTTCAGAATGAGCGTGAACAAACAGTGTGGTGGAACATAAATATGACTCACTTATTTATGACAATACAACACTGCTGTTGCCTCTTTGACCTGCTCCATTTGCACTGAATTTAACACACATTATATTCAACTCATTGAACAAACTGTCTCACACCGTACATGACAGGTTACTGTTTGTCGTGTTTTATAACGTCTTAAGCCAAATTTACTGCACATACGACATATTATATATATATGTATTATAGTTAGAATCACGTATTATAGCTGCTATGCATTTTGTATATTGCTTTAATTTGCATATATCACACAACCACACTGATCTACTACTCATTCTGTACATTGCAATTGGTTAAATGCAGCAGATCAATTAGTTTAGAACATTAATCCATATTTCTGTTTCGCAACCACATGCACTATTTGGTTCTATCCTAAACTGAGTGTAATTAAAACAAGATTTAATCTGATTTGTGCTAAAATAATTAAAGAAATGGAATTAAATTGTAATAAAATGATCTTCTCATCTTAAAAATATGTCATCAAAAGTGTTTTCTTCCTGTCAGCAGCTATTCTAATATTATTCACATAAAGAAACAAACATTTCTAGTTATTTATTTGATATTTTTACAGTTAGGAACGATCTTTGACCTACCTGCATCGTGAGCACCTGCGGTCACAGCTAACTCTTAACATTTCTTCTGGCAGCTGTATATACTGTAAATATCTTTTGTCATATTATCATAAAGGAGGAGGCAACAGGACTGATTGGGTATCTGCTGCACCAATTACATCCATCCACTGATTTCATCTACCTGTTAACACTGTCAACGTAAATCATTCATTGGATTAATACTCCTTTGAACTTTCCTCACACCTTGCCAGAGGCATTCGTTTATTATTCTTATCATTATCATTATTATATTTTTCTTAACTGGAAGGATGACCCACATCTTGAATGCTCAGGTTTAAGAGTTTTCCAAAAATAATTAAAAGTTGGAAAAAAAAAAAAACTAAAGCTGCACAGATTTTTAGAAATACCACACGACACATGCTCCTATTAATCTATTTGTGGTGTTTTTGCAGTTACCACTTTCAGACTGAATGACTTGCATGATTACATTACACTCATTTGGCTTTTGTCCAGAGTACAAATACAATAAGTTCATTCACCCTCCACAACAAGAGTATGGATGTTACAGATGAGACAGAAACATATTCAATTACTGCCTAACAATAAAACTGTTGTCCAGAGCAGAGAAATCTAATAATCTGACACATTTCTGCACGTAGGTACAACTACCCAATATTTCCCAATAAGCAAACACATAAACACAAACATAAAAACTAGAGACAAATAAACAAAGTTGGTGTAGAAAACCCCCAAAACTCCAAAATATAGTTTACTATAAACCAATAGTAAAAAAATAAAGTGTTCACATTGTAGGAGCTAAAACTAGAACTGAAAATATATTAAATGTGATTATTTTAAATGTAAAATCTTAATCTTCAGCTGAGTCCGAGTTCAACATTATGCTCTGAATTGTTGGGGGGTGAATATACTTCATAATAAAAGAAACTAAGAATGTAACACATGGTTTATAAGATGCTACAACATAGTTGTGAGACTTTAGAGGTTTATTATGAACTACTACTTCCCATGAAGACAAATCCTCATGTTCTTCTGTTTGCAGTGGCCTTCACTTATCAGACTTACACAGGTGAGTTATAATGCTGACATTGATAAAAAACACCACTTTCTCCATTACATTGACAGATTTAGTAAAAGATAACTCCAAAATGGAGGTGGTCCATTTAATAAAACCTTCCAAACTACACGGAATTAACCATGACTGAAGGAACGAGCCAGGACATCAGCTGGAGATGTCCTGCTGCTCTGTGGGGGCCTACCTTAGACTCCAGCGCACAGAGTCTTCCGGTGCCTCCATGACAGCGGGCGCTACAGGTGCAGTGTGGCTCACAGCCACATTCAACCATACAAATCTGCTCCCTGGGGATGTGCGACTTAGAGAAACACTTGGTCAAACTGTGCGGCGATTTTGGCAAAAACATCTTCGGGCTGCTCTGGTGTCTTATCTTTACCTATCACAACCCGGAGGGCAAAAGTCCGCAGTGGAGATAAATGGTGCGCAGCGCAGCGCCGGTGCGCACTCCCACAAAAAACGTCACTTTTTGGACCCTTTTTGGACAGAGAGGGTGGGGGGGGGGGACTCGGTCAGCAAAACCTGAAATCACATGACTTCTGCAAGTTGGGGCAAAGAGAAAGTCTACAGGGTCCAAAACTATTCAAAGCTGTTTCTGATCTTATATGTTAATTTAACCAAAAGCATTTTCTTAATAACCAACACGAAGCCTCGATGAGCCTGGTTACAGAAATAAAGTCATATCTGTAGAAAAATAAGTTTTATTTAAGTCAAAATAAATTCAAGTACAGGCATTTCATAAAGGCAAAAAGCGCCCATCACCACCCCCCCAGCAAAAACAGGATGATTTTCAAAATAAGAGTTTGCTTTTTACCTTAATGTAACTGCCACCTGTTTTGAAGATACACAAATAAAAATACTGCTAAAAATTACTTCCAACACTATACTCTCAACTGCACAAACTGACTCTTGATTATATATTTACAAAAAACATTTTATTTGCAGCACTGATGTCAAATGGTATACTGTCAATTATGCAATAGTCAAAGTGGGTTTGTGTAAAGGGTGGATGGGTGGTGGGCATTAAAGCAAAGCAAGAAAAAAAGAAAAAAAAATTGATCCAGAAAGTGACAAACTTCTGCCAGACGGCTGAGATAATGGATAATTTGCATAAAACTGAAAGTGTGTTTATTGATTTATTGTGAATTTTCATTGAGTGAGACTGCATAGGAAGCTAGAAGGCACCACAGAGAGGAACCTCTGCTAATGAGTTAAATATTTAACCAACATGCTTTTATAATACATATTTCTTCAAATTTAAAAAAAAAAAAAAAAAAAAAAAAAAAAAAATCTACAAAGCCTAGCTGCGTTTTTTTTTTTTTTTTTTTTTTTTTGTGGCTCAAAAACTTTCATCTAAAACGGAATAAATTCCAGATCACCACTGTGATATAAAATATTCCCTTGTCAACCTGATCCTGGCAGACAAAGATGAAATGAAAATAAGCTTTGGCCTGAATACCAACAGACCGTCTCACCACCATGAGCTCTCACTTTAAGAAAATACAGTATATTTAAACCACACACCAGACAAAATCTTCAGACAGACAACTTTTGCAGTGTAGGTTTGTACAACACGCAGGGTAGGGGTAAGCGACTTTTGTTTCCATCACAACCTCTCAGCGCTGTCGGTCCCAGCGCCAGATCGAAGCATCGTCACACACGGCTATCAAAATGCTGCTGTCGCGGCTGAAGCTGGTTTGTCGGATGGCGGAAGTGCATTTGGGGAGAGTCAGTGTGGTGCACCTGGAGAGCAGAAAGAGGAATTTTATCCTGCGATGTTGAATGGCATAATCCCCGATTCCCAAAAACTAGTACAGAAACAGCGAACTTAGAAGGAAACACTGATTAATGATTAGTCCTATTCCATTAACTCAGGGCTATGACTTGATTCTTTTCATAACTGATTAGTCTGTTGACCTGTTAACTGATATCTCTAAAACTGACATGACTTCAAGGGTTGGGTGTGATTTGAGAAGCTGATACCAACACATATTTCATTGACAAATAACAGTTGTATTATGTGACAAAGAAAAGGAGTGGAGGTCACACACACACTCAAACTTCAAAGCGCCAAGATGTTTCAAATTTCAACAACCAACAGCTGATGTCTTTACACTTAAGGCTGGTTGTGAGTTGCAATCAGCGAATTATAATACTGACAGGTCGTTTTTGGACCCTGCGCCATCAAACACATTCGTTCATTGTGTCATTCCCATCTGGACCCACAGTTTTATTCAGCAGCGTTGATGACAAGACCTCATTCTGGTGTGAAACTTGTATTAAATTAGATTCATAGCTTACATTTTCAGCCACCAAGCGTAACTGGAGCCATATGCTGGCTGTGATCACTTATCCAGGGCTGTGTACTCACTTGGCTTTGTGTGGGTCTTCCACTTCAAGGTCCCAGACATAAAGCTTTCCCACCTGGTTTCCCAAAGCCAGCATCTGAAACCAGCATCACGACAGACAGCTCAATCGGCGAGAGACGGTAACTCTGGTGATTTTATTACCAAAACTGTACATTCTTCATCTGTCAAAGCCTTTACAATTCAAACTTTGACATGTAAAGTGACTATATAAGCAGCTGCAAACGAAAAACAAACTACTTCACCTTTTGCCAAAAGTCCATGGAGAAGCGCATGTACCAAATGTCACACTGGCTGTAATCGAAGCGCCCCAGAATCGTCACATTTGACTCGTTTGGTTTGATGTGGTCGATGTCGTCCTCCATCTTTCCTGGTTTCCAGCACACAATGGCATTTTCACAAGACTGAAATGACATGGGGAAACAAAATTAAATATGTTCAAAATAAACTATCCCAGCTTTCACATCTTCTACAAAGGCCTCTAGAGTGGGTTGTTGTTAACAAGGTGCAATACAAACCAATTGGTCTTGTCTGGATATTCAATAAATGTGCAAGTATTTCTAAAAACAAAAAAAATTTATTGAAATGTATCTTAATTATAAAACACAATTAGGTTTTCAAAACGTCTAACGGTCTGAAAACTTATTTACCTTAGAAAGAACGAGATCTCCCAGCCACCGCACGCAGTCCACATAGTTTCTATGGATGTCTCGTGTTGAGAAGTCAGGGAAGTGAATTTTCTGTGACACAAAGGGCCTAAAGAACAAAGAATCATGACATCAGTCTGCCTATGTTTAATATCGTTTCAAATTAAAGTTTTTTGATAGCATGACAAGTCTACATCGATAAAACTTGACATTTTCTACCTGTTAGTCTTTGAGGGGTTGTACTCATAAGATCCACGAATGGCTTTTTGCATTCTCTCTGAATTGATTCTCCAAAGTTTCAGGGAGTGGTCCATCCCACATGACATAATCTTTTCACCTAGGAGATCAAAATCCTGCAGAGGGACACAAATAAGCTACATAAAGACTTTTTAAAGTACACGTTGAAGGGACTGCATCATCAGACTTGATGTGATTTGTATGTTAACTTTTGTTTGTTGTTGTACGATAACTCCTCTCTTAGCCCCTTAACAGTACCTAAAGAACTCTTTGGGTCGGACCATCAGTGTATGCGGTGCCGATGCATGGTGTATTTTCAGGATACTCACGGCACTCAGGACTTCGTCTCGATGACCTTCCACACCGCCAAATATTGCTACTAACGTGTCTGTCTGTATGTTCCATAAACGAAGGGCGTGATCTGAGGGAACAGGCACAAAACAAACATTCAAAATATAATATATCACTGGCAGGAATCAAGAGTTAATTTAACTATTATTATTATTTTCCACCATTAAACTTAAGATGTGTTGATCTATGATCTAATTTTTCATTTGCGGCACCAAAAAGCAGCTAAATTCAATGAATGACGCCACAGTTACATTGGTCAAATTTCAACCAAACAAGCTGTGGCATGTTCTGGACACATACATGCTTTAAATAGGTGTTTTCAGACTGAAGGAACGTTTTCTTATTTCTTAGAACCTTTAAGGAATTTCCCCTATTTTGCGTTTCTGCACTGTAGGAAGTGAGAACTATAACAGTTCCTTGCACACTTTTATGAGGGACTTTTTTTTTTTTTTTAGCTCTACTTAAGAGTAGGTAGCCTACACACACACACACACACACACAAATGGACCAATGCCAAAGTCTTGACTGCCTATGCAACAGACAAAACTCAGAGATCTTCATGGATCTTCAATGTTCCTACTGGTGACATCAATGCAAACAGGAAAAACGGCCATTAAGGTCTGTAGTTCCCAGGTCCGCTTTTCAGTGGGGTGGTTCACAGGATTAAGTTTGGTCTGAAAAGTGCCTAATGTGTTTAACAGCTTTATGTTAAATGATGTTGATGTTGCTGAGAAAACATTACATGTGCCCAGTCAACACTCACCTGATTAAATAAGATTGTTTTCTGCCATTTATATGGCCCTTATCAAATTAGCAGCTAGTGCCTTCTGCTTCTACTTTAGATTGAGGAACCACAAGACGATAAAATAGTAATAAAAACACTAACTATACTTTATATCTTTCAGCATTGTTATGCTCTGGGTACACCTACTGTAACCCACTTCCTTTGATTGTTTTTACGGATGTGTTTGTGCCACTAAAGGCAGAAACAAATTACTGGAATAGCATCAAAGTGATTTTATGGCATAACATATATCGGCTTTTCCTGCATCACTGCTGTTGTATGCACCTTAAAAAGGAATATGTTGACACCCAGTTCTTCATAGAGGCTTTTCTATGTGCTTATGATTAATTAAACATTTGTACCTTTGCTGACAGACAGGAGGAGATTTGGATCTCTGGGATGAAACTTCAGCTCATTGATGGCATTTCCATGACCGACATAATGCTGGGTTTGAAAAAAAATTGTTATAATTTGAGATCATTTTAATTGACATGTTTTTTGTAATGAAAATTAACTTGAGAATAGTGTCAAGCTAAAATTATGTAGAGGGAATGTTTTTGGTGGATGGTCTATAACTACTAAAATGTATTTCTAGTAGTTATAGACATTGTTGGCAGTTACACTTAGAAGATTTAGCTATGACAACAATGCATGCGACAATACAGATGAAATGTACCTTGATGCACTGCATTGTGATGTGGTTGATAACCCTAATGATACCCCGGGACCCGGCTACAGCCAGCAGAGGATGACTTGTGTTGGTGTCGTAAGTCCAGGCACAAGTATAGAAGTTCTCATCTGCCTTATGACATATTTAGTCAAGGAAATCAAAGTAAAAAGCATCCCAGTGATTGTTAAAGCTAGCTGGTATTTATACTCTGGTCTATAATCCACATATGGACTCAGATCTACATTCAGAAAGACTTTCATTTTAAAAGGACAATTCAAGAGCTTAACAAAAGAGCAATGCCACCAACACTATGTTTCATGTTTCCTTTTAACTCTGTTTAAATGAGCGAATGTTACAAGTATGCTTATCATAATCCAAACATTGTTTTGGTTTCACTCAGGTGACAAGGAATGAATTATGTCTGTTAGTCTTCTGTCATCTAGGTTATATGATAGCTGCTGAAAACAGGAACAATAGGACCTGTGAGATGGAAACTGTGACAAATAAGGAAGGAGCCAAATGAAAGGATACGTCTGCATCCACATAAGACTGCAACAGTCTAATTTCTCCCTGAGAGTGACATTCATACAGAGTAACCTAGTGAAGACAAGCCACAACTGGTTAAGAACAGAAAAACACACCACAAACAAAACACTGCCAAGAACACAAGCACTTGCATAATGTTCTGATGTGAATATGTAAGTTAACACAAATTAAAGGTTATAAAACCGCTTCTTAAACACTGTTGCGCAAATGCTTTAATATGGCAACAGTCAATATCAGAAATGTATATCTAAAATAAATCCATCATCATCATCATCATCCTCACTTACTCTGTTGCTCCCAACTGTGGCAAACACCAGTGGGTCTCCCTCCTTGCTATGCCAGTTAAACTGAACTCCAAAAAGAGGCTGGCCATGGTCCTCCTGTAAAACCATTACGTGATTATCGATAACATCCAGACAGTGAAGTAAACCAAGTTAAGAATGTTGAGTAATCACACAGCACTCCAAGAAAGTGCAAAGGTTAAGATGGATTTTGCAATGAACCAGAATGTATAACCCAGATAATTACAGCATAGAGAACAACAACTTGCTATGCTGAGGAGTGGGGACACAACAATTTGGATGGGACAAAAAACTTAAAGGCTAGAAAATAAGTTTTAGTAGAAATATAAAAGCGAGGCTAGACACACAGTGCAGGGTGGTAGATGTACCTACCCTCAGGCTGTTGACACACTTAAAAGAATATCTGCACTTCCTAGACTTCCACTTTCCCTTGCCCCAGCTCTTTCTGCCCGGGGCGTTGGCAGTGTTAGTGGGTGTGTCTGGCCGCTCCGCATTGGTCCCACTCTCAACACTTACAGCATCGTCCTACAAAGGCACAAAAATACAGGTGATGTATGTTTATCTGTATGAATGCAGAAATGAGTCTGGTTACAATTTTAAAATGAAAAGTCCAAGTAACTTTATTTCCCTGAGACTTAAAATGAATCATTACAATGACAATAATTTTCACTGCCATCTGTCTGGTGTTTAAAGCCTTGTAGACATGTTATTAACGTGCACACAGATCATATTAGTTCACATAGTAATGTGCATCCAGTTATATCTACCTATGCACTTCTATAACACTAAAATGTAGATGGCTCTGCTCTTGCATCTTGGTGCTGTATTTAGCACCAACATCTTCCCCAAAAAGTCCATGGGCACCAACCTTGAAGAGTTTAACTCTGGCACAGCAGGTTTAACATGAAACACTTACTTTTGTGGTCTGTATCCGCTGAAAACTGTTAAATAATAACAGCTACAATCCAAGATGCTTCTCACACTTCTGCCTTTCATATTGGTTATAACGTGTCTTAGTGAAAGCAGTGTTTTAACATAACATCATTCCTTTATCCAGGGAAAGGATGAAATTAACTCTTCATATTTTAGTTATTGTCAACCCTTTCTCAGATTAATTTATGCTAACCGTTTGTGCTAACTTCAGTTTACACGTGAATTATCGTTGTCTGAGCCCAAAGGACGCGACATTTGTGAGTGTACATAAATACAAAGACAATGAGTGCAAACCTCTCTCTGTGTAGTATATTTTGTAGATAGTAAACAGGTTGATAACTGCTTTCATTCGGAATTTGACCAGATGAGTGAATTTAGCCGGTATAGCTGGACAAAGCTGCTAGCTAGCTCATTTAGCTATTAGGCTATCTTAGCTCGATGCTACCTCGCTCAAAGCTAATTATGAGCTACTTGTCGCCAAAGAAACAACACGGTTTAACTGCTTACATTCTCATCTCCTGATAAATCGGGGTTACTGTTCTCGTCACTGCTTAATTTTTGCTTTTTCGCCGGTATTTCTTTTCCCGCTTGAGAAGGGGACTCGGACATGCTCTTATTTTCCCTCATTTTGGTTCAAACTCCGCCTCTTCCGCTCTGCCGCCGCAAGTAATGCTGGGTGTGGTAGTTTAATTCGATCTAATTTTGTAGTTCAGGCAGTTCATAAGAATTCCTTCCATTCCTGATGGAAAATGACCAAATATTTACAGGTTAGATTTTCTTTTCTCCGTTTCATTTCTCCATTCACTCATATTTGCACCAGTTATATATTGTATATATAAAAATATTCATTTATATACTACAGGTAATTGTAGCTCTGCTGCTTTTGTTAATTTTTTGGATGCCAGAGAGACGTGGAGTCCAGATGGTTAAAGGCCCATTTTTGCGGTTAAGCTCACCTTTTTTCACTTAAATTTTTTAAATTGTATATACCAGCAGGCTAACATCCAACATCTAACTTTATTACTGTCGTTAGAGGCTCTTGACACCAGTATTTCCAGTCATCAAACATCTGCTCAGGTTCTATGCGCTGAAGCAAACAACAGGTATCGATTAAACTCTTGAGGTCTACTCAGTTAACAAGTGGGGTAACCTGTGAACACGGCCTTTAATTAAACAAATGCAGTTGAAAGAAACACATGCACATTTACATACAAAATTTAATTTAAAAAACAGTTTACAATCCTAATGTTTTCCAAAGCAAATAACAATCTGCTTGCTTTTACAGTCCAACATTATCATTTTCTTTCTGGTGATATCCAACAGGCTTCAGAACATGGCCTACAACAACATCTCTGCATCCTCTAAAGAGGCTTCGCTCATTTCATCAGACAGGTCTTCTTCGTCCTCTTCGTCCTCCTCTCCCTCCTTGTCCTCTTCAGCTGCTCTCTTTATGCCCCTCTGCTTTGACAGGGCCACCGTGTATCGAATGTTATACATGTTAAAGTCACACCTGTAAAGAGAAAACACACATCCGTAACATGAAGACATTTAGGTAACAGAGACGAGGAAATATAAGTTTTAAAAAGCTGCACTTTGGGTCAAGGAAAGTAGGGAAATGCTGTTTAGTCCATTATTATCTTATGTTATGTGTTGCTTGGTTCAGTGGCAATTAATTTTGAGACTTACAGCTTGGACAGATTATCAAAGTGTCTCTGGATGCTCTTCTGCAGAGCCTGCAGGGTGGGTAGTATGGCTCCGGACCTGCACACCACAAGAAATAATTACAGTGACTCAGAAACAATATTAACACAGACAAACTACTCACTTACTTCCAATAAACACCAAAGTAAATGTCTAGGTTGTCCTCACTCCTCAAATCTTGTAGCACATTATCATTTCAAACTGATAAAAACTGTGCTAAAGGGGCTGGGGTCAGACCTGTTTTTAAGCTTCTGTCCATGCAACATGAGCAGGTTCTGGGCCCAAGTCATGTAGAACTGCAGGTGACTTGACTTTTCCAAACATGTCGCCACAAACCCAAGCAGCTTTTCGACATAAATGTCAGGAAGAGAGCCACAAACCACTGGAACTACAACAGAAACACACAAAACCCATATCAATCAATATACCCTGCTTCAGTGCTATGAAATTCAAACACTGAAAAAATCCCAGTAGTGTCTCAAGAACAAACAACCACTAACAGCCTGATTTTATATTAGTAACTATAACATCTACCTTAAAACTGTCATTTAGGTAGATGTTATCCACTTCTAAACTACTACTACCGGACTGAAGAGTGAATCAGGACGTTCACTCACTCTGCTCATGTGGCACCGTTTCCAGCACTTCCTGTTTGAGGGCTTTTTCATTGAGTCTAAACGCCAGGACGATGGCTGATGCCCATTCCTGCAGACGCAGCTGCTTGCGTATACTCCCTGGTGTCACATCCAAGTCCAGGTCGTAGGGGTCAAAGACCAGAGAACCATCGAGGGAATAGACCAGCAGGCCCTCGGTGGTGGTGGCCGCCCAGCTACGACCTAAGAGACGGAGGACACCCGGACAATTTTACTTCATGCATTTAACACTCAAGTTTTCTTCAGCAGTCAACCACAGGTGAACCGTAAGCTGAAAACATACCAGTAGGAGAAAACCGCAGTGAGCTAACTCTGATCTCTGGCTTGAAGTGTCGAGAACTCAAGTCACCTTTAACAGAGTCAGAGAGAGAGAATTGCACTGAGGGCAAAAACAACACAGGATGATGGAACAGGAATAAATGACAAAACGTGACTATGACCATTTTGTTGAAAATAATAAAGATAAAATAAAATAAAGGTGATTACATTTCCAAAGTTGATTTCTAACAAATAAAGCACCTCAGTATGGTTAGAAAAGGTAGATCCACCAAAACCTTGATGTTCATGTTTAGGTTTAAAAGCAAATGAGCGTCTCCTTTTATTTGGTCTCACTGCAAATTCAGTGTAATTTTACTTCAGAAAGATGCACTATAAACTTTACTACAGCTGATCTGAGTGTTGAAGGGAGCATCATACCTCTCCTGACCCCAGGGAGGCTGATGTTGACCCCGTCTCCATCCCCAGCTCCTTCATCCACCAGAGCCAGGCTGCCGAACTCTGTCATCTTTCGTCGGTCCAGGAACTCCTGACAGTAAAACAGGACCACAGCATGATTGAGACATGCAGCATGGTTCCATGTGAGTGCTGTGCATCATCTTAAGACAAACGGTGGTCAAATTTGATATATTTTATATCACAGACTCTGTATGTAAATAATCAGATAAGATGAGACTGAGTCACGTCTGAGGACGTACCTCCATGGCATCAAACGACAGGTTACAGGAGATTTCAAACTTCTTCATAAGCATTTGCTCCTTCACGTTGTAGATGCAGACAAACTTGGACTGACCTCCGGCCAAAATCGACTCCCCGTCCGCAGAGTAACACAACGACGTGAACGACCTTGATGTCAAATAAGAAACAAAAAGTCCAACCTGAATCAATGTGCTGTCACAAGTCCTGTAAAAAGTCATCAATTACATTTTTCGGGTATGACCAGAACCAAATAAAACAAATTGAGGACATGTTCACATCCCCACCCCTCCTCTCTTTCACTCACTTGCCCTTGGCGGACTGCTTGGCTGTGATTTTATCCGTCTCTTTGCGGCCCATCTCCAGGTCGTGGCGGCCAGCCACAGAGCCGGTTTGTGTCGCCGTATTTGGGTTCCAGAAAGAGATCTCACCGTTGAGGGTGCCCACAGCCAGCTCCTGACCATCAGGGCGGTAAGTCACATACAATCCTAAGAACAAAGAAGCACAATGAATGTGGCTGGAGAGACACAAACTAATGGTCATATATGTAGCTTTCAAAGCCCTCAATCTCTCTCTTTAGTTAAAAATGGAGATTTATGGGGAAAAAACTGGAGATCTGCTGATATCATATAATTTTCTACATTCTTTAAAACTGTAGATATGCACAGGAAAGATGACAAACTCTAAATTACATGTCATTTTCAACACAGTTGGAAACACGGTGGTTTAAACAACTAGAATTTAAAGCCACTAAGAGTGAAAGATCAAAACAGATTATACTGATGATGCTGCCAAGAAGCAATGGGAGTTGTAGTTCTGCCAAGTACTATTTACCATCAGAGGTGAGGGGAAGCGTTTCCTTGACCTGCCAGCTGTTCAACATGTCCCACAGCCGAACAGTGCGGTCCCACGAGGTGCTGGCCAGGATGGACTGGACTGGACTGAAACACAGGCAGCTGACTGGGCCCTCGTGGCCCCCAAGAACCTAGCCAGTGAAAAAGAAGGGGGAATTCGGGCGTTAGATCGTAATAAGCTACAAATGACAGATTAATGACTCTGCTTCTGCAGGTACATACCTCCAGCAGTCTGCCTGTCTGCATTGACCAGAGGAAGATCTCAAAGGAGTCCTGGGCTCCTGCGCTCACCAGCTCTCCGCTGACATCTACTGCAAGCGAGGAGAACTGTGCAGGCCGAGGTGAGGTGAACGTTCGGAAGTTTCGGTACCTATAAGCGCGCACACACACACACACACACACACACACACACACACACACACACACACACACACACACACACACACACACAATAAGACAACCAACAGTAGTTCATACTCAACCCAGTTCCCTCTCTGTCTGGCCTCTCTGTAAGTTTACCTGTGCAGGTCGAATGCTCTTAGTGTCCCGTCCAGAGAAGCGCTGACGACGACGAAGCCGCTGGAGGTGAAGGTGACATTGGTGATGCTGCTGGTGTGCTCTGTGAAGGTGACGAAGCAAAGGCCGCTGTTGGTGTTCCACACTTTGACCTGATGAAAACAAACCAGTATGACGTCAGATGTGAACCATCACAGCATCAGCAACAATTAGCTGCTTCTGTGTAGGGTTGGAATTCAAATTAGAAGCTTGCACAGTTGTATGATTCATAGAACTACATATCAATCTAACGATCTAAAAATGCAAAAATATTTGGATTCTTTTGTTTTTTGAGATTTATTTAAGAATGTGTGGAACACTCACTTTGCCATCATCACCTCCTGTTACAATGTACTGTCCATCTGGTGAGTAAGCCAAAGAGGCCATGTTGTTGAAATGTCCCTGCTGCTTGAAGACATACGACTCACTCTGCCACTCCCAAACCAGCAGCTGACCCATCCCTAAAACAGCAGTGAAACAAAAATGAAAAACTGAAGAAAACCTAAAGATATGGATCTGAAGATCCTAAAGGTGCACAGAACTGCAGTGAAAAAAATACAAAAAGTAAAATATGATGAATAAAAGGTGAAAACGAACTTCTCACCTGAGCACCCAAATCCAATCCAGTCTCCAGAGCTGTTTATAGCCACTGATGTGATTCGCTGGTCAGAAATACTGAATGGAGCAATGTTCAAAACACCAAATAAACGTGTCATTCAGATGTGAAAACAGGGATGGTCAAAATCACCCCCCAATGAGTATTTATTTCTTCTCTGTATGTTCTCATCTCTTCACAAATAAAAACAGTTCTCACCTTAGGGAGTGAATAAGGTTAAACTCAGGCAGTTCATGCAGATGGAAAATGCCAGAGGCAAAGCCTGTGACCAGGATGTGAGTCGACTTGTGGTAGGCAGCAGCAGTCAAGTTGTTGAAGTCCCCCTCCTTGTTGAAGAAATGTCTACAAGAGCAGGAGCAAAAGGAAACAAAGCTGAGCTGCAAATGAATTAGTTTCTTTAGCTGTTGTGTTTCATACTGTTATTACATTTGCAGAAAAAGAGGTACAGACAAAATCAGCCACAAAAAGAAAAGGAAGACGTGTCTTACTTGCTCCTCTGCTTGTATCGAACGTTTTTAGTCTTCTTCTCTTTGGGAGCTTCAGCTTTCCCTCTGATTACCTCTCCCTCCTGTCCTTCCATCCTCTCCTCCTCTTCCTCATCTTCCTCCTCCTCCTGTCTCAGGGATTTGGGTTTGTTCTGGCTCTTCTTCAGAACGAGTCCATCCAGCTCAGTGTCGCTCTCCCATACACACAGTGTCCCATCCTGGCTCACCGTGTACAGCTGCCAACACATGAAAAACACACTCATTACAAACATGTTTATATGTTCTTCTGAATCTCTTTTTTGATAATTTCCACATTTGTACATCCAACCTAAATCAATAAACTAGTGCAAAACAAAAATAAACTCACATCCAAGCTGTCCTTCTCAAAGAAACAGCCCACGATGACGTCCTTGTGTCCACCCAGAGAATAGTAGATCAGGTTGGCCCAGCGCTCAGCACCAAACACCCACGTTGACATATCTTTGCTGCCAACCACAAAACACCTGAGGAGAAAAGTCAAAACTATTTATTTTTTTTCTCAGCTTCAGGCTTCTTGTTCATTTTGAGGTCTAACAATCAGCTGAACTTTGTTGCTCACTTGGAGTCGTCTGTCCAGTCGATGCAGGTGGTTTCATCGTATGGGCCGTAGTAACTCTTGTCCAACACAAAGGCGTTAAACTCCCGCTGCTTCCCAGGAGCGTGGTACATCAGAGCGACATTCTCCTTAGTGACAACAAACTTCCTGAGGGAGAAAAACAAGCAAAGCCCAGCTGCACCTTTTGTTCAGGTTTATCTTCCTGACCCAGAAAACATCATTTACATTTGTGGAATTACATTTTTGGTGACTTCTTTACACAGCATACATAAAACAGATGCCAAGTGTAAAAGAAGCACTTTCTATTAAGTTCTCTCACTTTAGGGTCACAACACTAAGCAGAATTTTAAAAAGCCATATTTATCACATTGTGAGTTAAGTAAGTGAATAAATGATGCTGTGATGCTGCTATTATCTCAGCACAGATCCCATATCTCACACCAACATGAAGTGACAACGGTGTTAAAAAGAAGAAATTAAAAATCTAGCAAAGTCCAGAGTTCTGTTGAGCACAATCAAACACAAAATTATAGTTCTTTTACAAAAACCCAGAATCCAGACACCGTGAACTGCTGTAACTACTGGTGCTGATGTTTCATTGAGGGCTCCAGAGCCGAGCTACTTACCTGCCATCAGGTGAGAAACAGATGCTGTTCACAGGTTTGTGAAAGTGGAAGTGATGAAGGACGGCTCGGGTGATGAGACTGACCAACAGTGCTGCACCATCTGTATGACACACAGCCACTCATTTGGATTTGCTTTGCAACAAGACACTAGTTCTTATCAAACGTCACAGTTTGATTCAGTCAAATTTACCTTCATCCACCACAATTGCCAAGTTCCCATCAGGAGACAGACCAACACATCTTATGTTCTTTGTAGTGGAGACAGGCAAAGTCTCAGATGTGTTGCTGCAAGACGAAGGAGAAATTCTTAGTGCTGATTTACAAAGATTAGCATTTAAAAAACACAGTCTTTACTACAAAGTCTTAATGCACTACATTTCAAAAAGGCTAACAGCTGGGATTTTAATACTTAAAATTCAGCATAAAAACATAATAAATGAAGTAGAGGTATATATAACAGGTATTCATGTTACAAGAAAAAGTATATGAAAAGATCAGTGGCCCACAGTCATTGAAATTATTAATAAATAAAATTTCAAATATATGACTTTATTAGTTTTTAAGAATTTTTATATTTAATAATTGATATTTTTCTCAATAGCTTCCAGGTCATGTGACCTAATGACTCAAAGTTGTGCATAATTTATAGGCCTGGTCTGGCCACACAAGACACACCTCTTTCAATTCAAATATATCACTTCATTAATTATTTAATGAATTTTTATATTTAATAGTTGACATTTTTGCTCAATAACTTCCAGGTCATGTGACCTGGTAACTGAAAGTTATGCATAATTTATAAGCCCGGTCTGGTACAAAAGACACACCTCTTATAATACAATTTTTCTCATAACATGAACACGTGAATGGAGAAAATGTTTTTTTGTTGTTTTTTTTTTTTTTTTAAATCAGCTTTGCCAATTTTTGTTCTTCTCTGTTAATTATCTCAAGCTTTTCTTATCGTGACTTACTTCTTCAAGTCGAAGATAGAGATTCTGTTTCCAACGGGACTGATCACAGCGTTGCCGTCTTTGGAAAAATTCAAATTCCCCTGACGATAGACTGCCCCGAGCAGATTGGAAAACTGCAAAATAAAAACAATGGTTGTCTCACACTTGAGTCCTTATTCCATCTGAGGACAAAGTGCCTTCAAAAAGATATGAATTCAACACATAACCAAATTCTGTTATGACAGATATGGGCCGATTTAAAGTATTTGTGCTAACACTCTTAACAGCCGTAACTTAACAGTCTTAAATGTAACGTGTGGTTTATACTTTTGTCGATAATAAGAGCTGAATACATTTTGAATGGAGTTTGGTCTGACGTTGTGTTACCAAGCAAACACGACCAAGTTAGCTAACAGTAGCATACTTACCCTATAGGCAAACTTCATGTTTCTGAATATTCCTTAAACGAAGCGCATTCATCTACTTTCTAATTCTTTAAAAACCCGGTTACAGCGATAATACAGAGCTAACGTACGTGCTTCTTCTTCAACACACGTGTTTGCATTTTGTTGACACTTGACACATCCGGTTTGAGCTGCGTTAAAGAGACAACACTGCGCCCCCTGTCGACACGGAGGGTAAAAGAAAAGCATCTCGATTTTAAATGCATCCAGCCCAATAAGAAAAAAACAACAACATCGAAAACAGGTCCAAATGATCTATATTTGTTTTTTAGGTCCTCCTCTAATTTCTCGTTAAAGATCTGTATTGTTTTCATAAGATCACTGTATGTCTGGTGTATTTACCAGTAAGAAAAAGAGTGTTTATGTTTCTCCCATTTCAGAACCAGTTAATTTTATGCTCCTTTAATTGGCTCAGCCACACTGTTTTGTATTCACTTGAGATGCTGTAAGCATAGAGTGCCCATAATCACAGTATTATTATCACCACACTCTGACCAGCTGAGCTAACACACCTGACTGCTGAGCTCCTTCTAACATAATTTCTTCCTGGAAAGAATCGGTCAAACAAATAAACAAGAAAATATTTTACATATGTTTTTGATGGTATATATGAGGAGACACTTCAGAGGTCAGATGTGAACTCAAACCCCAAAGGGACCTGGCCTCATAAGCTTCTGAGCTGAAATCTGATGTTTAGTCCTCTAGGCCACATATGGTCTTGACTGGAATGATGGTTCAGCTGCAGTGTTTTTGTAATCATGTACTCACATAAAATGTTGGACGTCATTACCAAATAAAAGCTAATGGCTAATATTGGATTTGAATCCATGACATGACTATTGCTGGACCTGTGTTTTAACCAGCTGAGCTAACAAGCATAAGTTGAGTGAGTGTTTTAACATAATTTGATTATAAAATAAACAGGAAACCTCACAAATAAAACAGTGAGTGCAGGGCTGAAGCTTTAGAAGCTGTTATACTCTCATCCCAAAGGGTTTCAAACCTCAAGCTTCTGAACTACAATCAAACACTTTGTCCATTAGGCCACATGTAGGTTTCAGCAGACTCCTGGTTCAGCTGCACTGTTTTTGTAGTCATGTGTAGACACCAAGTAAAACATAACAGCCAGTACAGGACTTGAACCCACAGCCACTGGAAAGAACTCCCTCTAACCAGATGTGTTAATCTCCCTTGACTAAACTGCTCTTTTAACAAATGCTGTTCCCAAAATAATCAGGAACCACACACATTGCACGCTGTGCCAGTGGAGCCACAGCGCCACCATGAGGGCAAAAAAGTGTAAAAACTGTTAAAACGTCCCTCCATTATGTTCCACTTACTCCTTCGATTCAGGGTCATGTGGGAGGACTGAAGCTGATCCCAGGTAAAAGAGAAGATAACAAACCCAAACTGCAAACTGAGTGAGACATATTTCTGTCTTTGACCCTTTGTTATCTATCATATAAACCTAATATCGTAAGAATATATTAAATCAAGTGAATGCAAGTGTAGAATCTAGATATCATTTACACATGACATATCTATACACACTCATTAGGTACAATGAAAACAAAACGTCCTGCTGAAAATAACTGACACACTTGGAATACCTAGAACGCAGCAGGGTAGTCCTGTCTCCTGGTTTCCTCACTGGCCCTCACACAATCCTGTCTTGGCCCACGTTTAAAAGCCTTGTTGAATTATTCATCATCTGGCAACCACAGCACACACACAAGCAAACGCGTAGAAAAGGAGCGGTGCAAGAAACAAACGGAAAGTCAGAGATACAGTAAGTAATGGCTGAAGGAGGTCAGAAGAAAGTCATGGATGGTTTAGCACTTGGCAGAAGGACAAAAAGTCCAATTTTTATGATTTTTTAATTTAAAAGGGTGAACAAATACATATCTCAAAAACAACTTAGTAAACAGCGTCTTGTGCCACAAGAAAAAAAAAAACAACCTACCAATTAACTAAGTTTCTCACAGTGCTAGAATTTCTCTTTTTCACCTCAGTGTTTTGTGCCAAAGGTCAAAACAGGGCACCACATGCAGGCGGACATATTTTTGGCCCCTTGTTGAACACTCCAGACAGCCGTAGACAGTTTCCCGCTTCTGGTTGCCCATACCACACAGAGCACAAGGCCCTTTAGGGATGTTGTGTTTGAGGAGGTTGACCCGTGTGTGGGAGCTTTCCCTCAGGTAGGCGGTGGAAATATCCGTCATGCTGGCGGCTTTCTCATAGTAGTCCGTCACCACGTCTTCCATGTAGGTGTCAGAGTGGGTGAGCTCCTCAAATGTTCGGTCATCTACACAAGAAGTAGATAAAGCAAAATGGCAGCAGCATGGTGAAAGTAAAGGTGCGCTTATTATGTAACAGAAGACAATGCCACACCTGCCCTGAAAGGGTTTCCATAAATGATCCCGGACAGGAAACGGCGCAGTCGACCCATAGAGAAACGTCCGATGAAACCACCGAGCTGCTCACTGATCTGCTCCCGCTCAAATCCCCCCTGAGACTCTGGGGTTACACAAATATCTGGCACAGAAGAAGAAGACATCCGGGCTGACTCAGTGACAGACCAGCACTCAGACCTAAGTGGAATTTAGTCACCACTTAACCCTAACCTGTGTTTGGACTGTGGGCATGGAGGAAACCCACCCAGACAAAGGGAGGACTGAGAGGTTGAATACTGTGAGGTGACAGTACAACCATGCTGCCTTTGTTTCTCCTGCTTTTAATGTAAGAATTCATGGTATGAAAGTTTGAATTCTGAGGAACTTCAGGGGTTAAACACACCTAATACACAGACAGTGTTTCATGTGGGAAAACAGCTTTTATCCACAAAGGGATTCAAGCCTTCAATTTTCCTACAAGACACATCCATTATCCCCTAAGTGTCCTGTTGATTTTCTGCTTTCATAGTAGTCGTTTATAGTCTGTTGAAGGCAGTTTGTAATTTCAGCATTATGAGCTTCATTTAACCATTTCTATTCCCACAGTTGAAGAATGTGTTTGTTTAAAAACCTGTTTCAAAAGCATATGAAGGGCTGTTAAATTCAGCCTGACACATGGAGCCTCATGGCAGACCAGAGAACATTTGTGCTTCTGTATCTAACTTGTGTAACTGTGTGAGATGAGCTTGATGGCGACTGGCCTACCAAGCCGGCCGTCCAGCCGTACAAACAGCTCACAGATGCTGAAGGCGATGGTGGTGTGAGCCGGGATGACGATGGCCTTGTCCCGACCTTTGGGGTTTCTGCCGTCATCGATCTGAAACTGCAGCAGAGCAGACACAGGCTGATTGGTCGGATGACTGGCAGAGTCAGATTGTTTGTAGAAACGCTGAACTAAAAAAACTATTGTATCGTAGAATAGTCTCACCAGCAAAATCATCTACTTTTTCTTGTTGCTTGACTCAGTTTCTCCAACTTGCTTCGATCCAACATACAGTGTTTGCATTGGTAAGTTTAGGGTACATGCCTAAGAACATAAACCATGTGTATGTGTGTGTGTGTGTGTGTGTGTGTGTTTACCCGCATGGTTGTCCCTCTCATCCCAGCGTGTACGCTCAGGGAGCACTGACGGGTGGTGCGGATGCTCTCCACAACAACACAGAGAACGCTCCGGCCGCTCTCTTTGGACTGACGAACCAGGCAGTGATCCAGGTCCACTTTCCTGAAAGAACAAAATACTTTATGCCAGAACTTTAAAACGCCTGTTAATATCGAACAGTACGACATCTGCTGTGTATTTTCTGTCTTGCGTGTAGCTCCTGTGCATGTGCCAGTGTAGAATAACATCATCATTTATTCATCCTTACAGGGAAACCCTCTCCTCACATTCCCACTGTCACAGGGTCAGAGGTCAGATATCACTAGATATCACTACTCTAGTTAGGAAGAACACAAGCCAAATTTACATGAAGGAAAACAACTGCCAGCTGTGTCTCTACTCAAAAACATTGATCACACTGATCAAAAAATAGATCTTTCAGCTTGATTATTAATAAATCATTACCTTGATGGCACCTCACGTAATCAGACCTAAGTGGTAACGTGGTGCTGTGAGACCCAGCAGGTTAAGATAAGTGCACACACACCGAGCAGCTGTTGAAAAAACACAGAGGATGCTGGGATACCTGGAGCTAAGTTCCCGCAGTAATGTAGGGACCTCCAGCTCATGTTTGGTCACGATGCCAAAAGAGGCTTTGACGGCCACAGAGTCTGAGCCGCTGATGTTGAACCCCACGTCGTTGATGATGTGGTTTCCTAATCGACCATTGAGCGCTACATCAGATTTATCCTCATAGTTGAGGAGCTGATAGGAGGAGACTCCTGTTAAAGGATCAGAGAATCATTCAGTGATGTTATTTTAAAACTGTGAAAATAAATCCTGCAAAAAATGTTAGACTTTTGCCCTCTAATAGCCTTTTATTGTTAATGTCATTTAGTCTAAATGATCCTTATTAATAAATAATGAGATCTAGCAGCTAACGAGCTGCTGAGGTATATTGAGCATACAGTCTACAGCTGAGCTAAACAGCATGTTAAATAAATGAAATAAATAAAAACTTAGTGAGATGCAGTGTGATTCATGTTTCTGTAAACTTCTGTTCAGGACAATGTGTCACCACAGACGCATAAAACACAGATGGCACAGTGCGGTCCCTTCATTAACTATTTAAATCTTCTGACAAGACACCAGAATTTGTCCTTTTGTGCTTTTTTGCCAGCAGAGAGCTGAAGGATGATTTGTAAAATAGCAGCAGATGGTTCGGTTTTGAGAAGTAAAAGGATAAGATGTAAATTTGTAAATTAGTTTTATCAGGGCAAGAGGTGGGGAGCAGAGCTGCAGAGTTCAGAATGTATTAACTGTGAAGTTTGCAGGTATCAGTGCAGCAGCTGCAGCTCAAACATCAGAATAATATTGTTGTTTTTTTTTTACTTTTGAAGCTACTTAAAGAGAAAACATGTTTCACTGACGTACCTGCTGTTATCTCTTTCTCCCCGACCAGGATGTCTTTCAGTGAGAAAGGTGTCGAGGCGTACTTGTTCTTCTTCCAGAAATGCCTCTTCCTCTTCTTGGTAACCAGGCTGAGGGGCTGGTAGCGGTCGGCCTCACTCAGACTCGGGACGGGGATCAACCTCCCTGTGCCTCCGACCTGTTTCACAAAGTTCTTAGTGGCTGCTGCAAACATTTCAAATGCATGAGCCTTGAATCGGAATAAACATATGTTCCAAAAAACCTCAGGGCCTATTCACTGCTCTTGTTTGCTGCAGGACCTAATTCAGGAGTGTTCTTTCAATCTTGTGAAACGTTAAATAATGTAGGAAGTGTGTAAGGTAATATGGGACAAGGTGTGTGTTAACCTGATAGGTCAGTGCCTGTAACTTCCTGTCACATGATTAATGAGATTAAAAAAAGCGAATTACTAATTATAGCATCTTTTCATATATTCTGTAGTGAGTAAATGTGATTTTTAGCAGCCAATATGTGTTGAAAAAATGTTTCTATAACACCCCAAAAAAGTGAAGGGTGAAGAAGGAAAAAAGGAGGCAGTGCAGAATCATCACCTAAATACGTCTGTCCTTGTCCTAAATCGTTGTTTCCCTTTGATTTGTGATTCATGGAACATTTCCTTTAGACCCAGGACTTTATTTAGTATGCCTGAGAAACGGTGTAGATTATTTTTTTTAGCAATGTCTCTGTGGTTTTGTTTTTTCATTGCAGCTTTTTTTAGTTTGGATAATATCCACCTTGCTGACTGATGGCCTCCACTGTCCCAGTGTGTGTCCTGCATGACCACAGGCCGATCTTCTCTGTGGCTGCACTGCTGTCTAGCTTATACATCCAGGAATAGCCTGAAGGATTTAAAGACCACATGTCAGAAACCTTCTTACCAGAGGAGCTGAGGTCAGTATTAGTTTTCTATACGATCCACTCCCTGTAATTTTTAAGTTCAGTCACAGTGGTTGTGTATTGTAATTCCTTGAAAGTATGACTCAAGGGCCTTTCTGTAATTTACACTGAACATGCAGCAGAGATAAACTGTGACTAACTTTCTCCAAGCAGTTACATTTATCAATTAAGATGTAACACCCCAGTCCAAATATGGACTTTTTAGGTATAAAGCTGTTGGTTCACCAGCTGGAAGAACTGTAGTCCTGACAGAATCACCACACGACACCACCTGATTTGGTGCTTCGAAGCAGTTTCATCAGACAAACACGCCGTTTCAAACACTCTCACTTTTGTGTTCTCTAAGCTGGTTCATCTTAGTGTATAAAAGTCTAAATGTGCAGAAGCTGAACTCTGATCTGATGGAGGAACTGTCTTCCCATCTGCTTCTGTTTCTTTCCCCTGTGGCCTGACTCTTTAATGGGAAAGCAGTCTGTTCTTCAAGCGCTGTAAACACTTCCTGACTTGTTCTGCAAAGGAAACAAGTGAAATCCTCCTCATCCCTTGACAGAAAGGGCACTTTCGAATAAATAAGTTTACTTGTTAAGATCACAAGAGACCATGAAGATTTTCAAAATGTTTGTTTTGTTTTCCGGACATCACCTCAGGGGTTGGTGGGCTGCATGATGCTCTCAGACATTTGCCCTGGAAAACACATCAGATGAGTGTAACATGCATGTTGTAAACCACTTAAGCTGGAGTGCACAGATGTAGGGCGGCAAACCAAATTCCAGGTAGTTAGCAACAAGAAAAAAAAATCTTTAATCATCTGAAGGTTGTTTTATTTCCAACATGTCCTTCCAGGAACATTGACCCTTGTTAAAGAATTCATAAAGAAGAAAACAAGAAAAGTTCTTCTAGTTCGGTTTCTAAGTAAAATACAGAATCTTCCTGCATACAGTTCGCCACATTATCCAATAAAATCATAGAAATCATTTCACTCACATGTTCCCAAAACCAGCAGACATGACCAAATCAACAGGTTGTACAAAATAAAAGCTCACAAACAGGAGATTCTGACGTCTAGAATTAATTAAGTGTAGTGCACATTTTAAAGTGTAGTATCAGGCAGTATAAAGGTGAAAGGACTAACACGCAAAAACAACAGTATCCTGACAAACATGCACAACTTCAGCTTCAAAACTCTTCTTCAGCAGCATCATCCAGCCCACCTCCTGTCGTCAGCCGCTTGGTTGATCACTTTTAAACTCAGTCTCTAATTAGCTGCATCTTTCCAGGCCACAATGAGGAGGAGGGGGGTGGCCTTGATTTAAAGCAAAGAAAATAAAATAAATAAAGAGATGAGAGAAGAGGAGGAGGAGAGCGAGAGAAGGAGGAGGGACGTGGGGGGTGAAGAGGGAGCTTGTTTCAGTCTGCAGTAATCGCTCACCCAGGAGCCTGTTCCACTCAGGGATATTTGGGTTTTCCAGTCTGGATGCTGTAGCTCGGGGTCGGGCTCTCTGTGACTTCTTCGTCTGTTTTGCGGCGGCTGTGCTGTGAGGACGTTGCATGTCTGGCATCCAGACATGGGCCCCTCACTGCACTCTAGGATTACTGTGTGCCTGATCCTCACCTTGGCTCAGGTGATCGCCGTGAGCTGCCAAGAAGACACCAAGAAAGGTGAGCGACAGCTGCTCCTTCTGCTTTCTGATGTACCTGAGACGTTTAAGTGCTGACAGTTTTATTCAACAATGGAACAAAAAAGGTCATAAATGTCGTGGTTGTTTCCTGCTTCTGTGCTAAAATATAAACTTTAAGTTCATAAAATATTCCTATAATGTATCTGTTGTCACTGTGCTGGATACACACACATTTTTCATGTGTGTTTTATGTTGGACTCTTGACATAAATGTCGTGATTCATGTATCCGAGTCCAATGAAAACAATTACTGTTTGTTTTTTTATTTGTCTCATTTTATTTAGTTTATGATTTTGTCTTATGAAAAGTTTTGGAGGTGGTTTGGGCTTGGGTTTCTCGTCTCTTGCAGATTTCCTGCTCCTTGGTTCACTTTAAACTGCGCCCTAACACCACACTGGCCTTGCGGTTTGAGAAGTAAAGGTTAAAATCACACCCACAGCCTAGACCAGAAAGGTTTATTTGGCCTTAATGGGAAGCTCATGAAGCTGCTAAAACCACTAAGTGGTAATTATGTATGTGGAAACATAAAACAACTGGCAAAGCTGCAAACTTTTCAGGAATTGTTTACAGGTGAGAACAAGCTTCAACACTGCTCCTAACCTCTTGGAATAAAAGTGAAATTCATGCCTGATACTGAGGCTAAAGTGGCCCCATATCACTGACACAAAAACTCAAGACAGTGTTCCCGTCACAGATTCGGTTTTCTAAAATAAAATGTTCCGGGTGATGTGAAGTACACGCTGCAGAGCACAGAGTGGCTGGGTTATTTCAGTGCGAGGTTGAAGCTGAATGAAGGGGTTTGGAGAGCCATGGCTATAATGATGTGGCCTTGTGGATGGGATGGACAAAAGCAGGCCACTAATTTTGGTCAGACATGGGGCCAAAGGCAGACAAGACACACCCAGAACGTGAGGATGCTGGATATGAAATATCATTTGCTCACTTCTAACCGCGTTCCCCTCCACTGAAGCTTCCTCCACCTCCTTCCTGTTGTCGCGGCCCTTTCCAGGCTTAATGCTAAGCTAAGCTAGATGGCTTTAGCATAAAGATTCACCATTTGCATATATAGTTCTAGAAAAACTATTTGAATTGTTTTTAAAGATTTCAAATTGTCCAGAAATTCACACATGAAAAAAATGCACAAGTTCTTGCAGCACTTTTCGCTTTTATTTTTATATTCATGTTGCTGTTGAATCCCAAGAGTCATCTAATACCATATGATTAGGTAATAAAGACACATTAAACCAGTGTCGTATCAGGCTGAACTCAGACAATAAACTCAGACCTACCTGGTTCTGTCAGTGTTTGTTATGAACTCAGATTTATGACAGTGGCTTAGAGCCTTTTTAGACTTTAGTTTGCTGTTCTTGGCCGTGTGTGTGTGCATGTGTGTGTTTGAATGAAGAAAATGGAAAGAGACAGTGAGCATGGACTTCAAAACCTTTTGTCTGTTTCGCTTTTTGACGCTCTAACACAGTTTTTGCCGTGGCCTAAAAAACTACTGGAAGTCGCAAGAATCACACATTTCACATTTTTGTGTATAATAATCAGTGGATTCTAATTATTGACACATTTTTGTCTTCAACATGTTTGAAGTACCTTCCATACTGCTGGGTAACTTTCAATCATGGGTCAATTTCCCACCGGGGATCAATAAAGTTTCATGATCTGATTCTGAAAAGAAACTAAAGTTATCAAATAAATGTGGTGCAGTAAAAAGTACAGAAAATGGAAAAGCAGAGCGGTACTGAAATGCCTCTGTCGGTTCTGTCGATCTTTGACCGTTTTCTTTTGAAAGAAGGCAGATGAGAAATATTTTCCTTTTATATCCCATAAATCATTTCAACCTGATTCAGCCTTCAGGTGGTAAATCACTGGCTGACGTTCAGTTTATGTCGCTTAAATATTGTTCCTGAATAAACCTGTGTTCAGACATTGTGGGCTGCAAACGACAGGGTCATACAGATGCAGGGACAGTGCTCATCACACGCAAAGGCCTGATAATTGTTCTCATGCTGTATCTAAGCCATCACTTCATCCAAATCAAGGCCACCGCCTTAGAAACTCTTCTGAATGCCATGTAAAGAAAAACATTTACGTAATCTACAAATCTTTATGACATAAATGCATTTTTCTCAGAATAAAAGGTTCTTTACCCCAAAGAAAAAGTTGCAGAAGAAAAGAAAACCATGATGTTGGAAAAGTTCTGCTGCTAATATAAACCCACAGCTTGTTTTAGTTCTTGTCTCAGTGCTGCAGCTGCACCTCAGTGTGAAGCAGGTTTTTGGAGCAGGCGGGCTCCTTTGGGCGTGGCACCTCTGTGCGCTCCCAAATAAAGGCAAGCCACAAGTTTTACCCAAACCCAACATATAATACAGATACTGTGGTTTCCCCTGAAATAACTCCTGCTTTTGAAAACCAGCCTCCCTCGTGGGGAGAGGCTGCACCACATAATTAGAACTTGCAGACGTCACCAAACTGCCTGAATTAAAATATGCTCAAAAAGCCTGTAGCAGGTGGATATATTTGTTTTTTCTCTTGGTTCTTTTTAGTTTTGCACTTTTGCCTGAAATGTTTCTTTTTTTTTTTAAAAAAAGAGGATGGAGTCAAGGATGTCTACTCTCTCTCATGTTTGAGAAATTCTGCTGAAAAGAGTCTTTATAATTTTATTTCCTGAGCAACATTCCCAGATGAGTGAGGCAGTTTGACTTTCTCCTTTTTACCCTTCAAAAAACATAATTTGAAAAATCAAAATGAATTACAGGATTGCACAGGCATCTTTCATTCAGACTTTTAATTTTAGGAGATAGTTTCTGATTAAATGACATGTTTTGTGTACCATGATGTGCAAACATGAAAACTGTAGGTCTCATCTTGTTTTCAGCTGAGACAGAGACATTACGGGTGCACAGTTGATTACATACTTTCATACAGACACGTTTATAGACACATTTGCCGCCAGGAGCTGTCAAGTTCAACCACAGACTAGTCACTGCCAGCCTGAAGACTCCAAGTACCATGCTCCAATGCTGCCAGTGGCAATTTGCCTCAAAGTGTCTGTCAGTGCAAGTTTGGGGATTTGTGAGAGAGAGATTATACAACGATAAATAGCCAGTCAATTCAGCCAAGGCCAGAGTGCACTTCCCATAATGCATCTTAACAGCATCTTTACATAGACTCTACTTGCCTCTTAAATGCCCTTTAAAACGCCACAGCTGCAGTTTAACATAGTTTTTCCATTATAAATGTGCAGTCTCAGAGCCCTGTAGTTGATGTTGAACTCACAGTGATATGAAATTCAGGAATTCCCCTTTAAATTTAGAGGGTCATAATTATAAAGAGCTTTTTTTTTTTTTTTTCAATTTAATGTCTTTCTGTTCCTGTCAACTGCAGTGAAAACAGGACAGACCATGTGAACTAAATGCAAGTTTCAACATAAATAACCGGCTGGTTGAAACTGTGCTTTTATAAAATCATGACTCTATGTGGTACACAACAACAACAACAACAACAACAACAACAACAACAACAACAACAAGAAAAACTGAAGATTTCAAGAACCAAAATGCACAACGAACTAAACACAAACTGCACCAAAACCAAACCAAACTTTAAGACAAAAAATGTAATAAAATGGAATAGTTTAACAGTATAATATAACATATACATAATATTTAAAGATTCCTGCACTAAATGATTGATACAAACTTGTACTGAGTGATAGCAGCACTCTATCTGTTTTTATTGTAATACATGAGGGGTGAGCACAGCCTGCTGGCTGGAAGGGGAAGTACATCACACTGTCTTCAGGGACTGTTGTATTTGGATGTTTATATTTATTTCAGTTTTGTTTATGATTTGCATTTATTTTTTATTTTATCCATAAATTTGATGCTGCGTGATTCATTTAGGCACATTTGAGATACTGACCTACAAATCCTGCAAATTTTGATTTGATAGCTGAATTTCTTAAAACAGTGAAATTCAAAATCATTTCCAATAAGCCACAGATTTGATTTCCCTGCATTTCTGTTTTTCACAGATACCTGCACAGAAAATGGAAAGGTCTACGCCCACAATGACATGTGGAACCCAGAGCCATGCCGGATCTGTGTGTGTGATATGGGGACTACTGTGTGTGAAGATGTGGTGTGTGAGGACCTTGGTAACTGCCAGAAAACTGTGACCCCAGAGGGCGAGTGCTGCCCCGTGTGCTTGGCTGCAGGTTCAACACCCACACCCAGCACAGACCCCACACCAGGTGAATGTTCATCCTGACTGCGTGTTTCAGGCTCAGGTTACGCTGCTTTAGAGACATCATCCCTGTTTGTGTTCTCTACTGTAGCCGCAGAGGAGAAGAGCGGGGAAAGCTGCGCAGACGACGGCGAGCTGCACCATCACAATGACATCTGGAAACCTGAGCCTTGTCGTGTCTGTGTCTGTGACAATGGTGTCACCATCTGTGATGAGGTGCAGTGTCAGGCGCTGCCGAACTGTGAGAAGGTCGTCACCCCTGAGGGAGAGTGCTGCCCCGTGTGTGACAACTTCGCCAGTGCCAGCAGGAGGATTGGTGAAGCAAATCCCACTTATTTATTTTGTGACTGAAATATTCTGATTTACATTATTACAGATTTACTGTTGTCGATAATCACAGAGTTCAAAAGCTGTAATATCTGCCAAGCTAAATGAAAATAAACTGTACTGTAGGACACTACATAAATCATTTAGGTTTAACACATGATATCACTGAGCAGAGTTAAATATCAATATAATTAACTTTATTTCTGTTTTCCCAAAGAAATTATGGGTTTCAAGGTAAGTCATGATAAATTCCAACCTGTAATATTTAAAAAATTAAAAATGAGAAAAACCTTTTTACTCTTTAAATTACAACAATTTGTTGACGTATTTCCTTCATAGGGACAAAAAGGTGAACCAGGGGATATCCCATATGTAAGCAGTCTCACAAACTAAATAACAATGATTATGATTATGGCCATATTATATTTCAGTTTAGATCTTCTGTTTTCAGTTTTGTTTTTGTCCTGAGCCTTAACAGTGATGTTATATTCTCAGGTGGTGGGGAACCCTGGACTTCCAGGACCCTCGGTGGGTTTTATTGCTTTTATAATGTACATGCTGGAACAGTAAATGGAAATTTATATGTAGGCCTAATACATTTACATGAATTTTGAGTCACATTGGGGGGTTTAAGGTCCACATTCACATGCATAATAGGATGAGGTCATAAAGTGCATGTGCAGTAATGCAGTGCAGTGTTATGAACATAATGTGTGATACCTGTGTTTGTGGTGCAGGGTCCTCCGGGAACTCAGGGACATCCTGGACCGAGAGGCTTTAAAGGCCGACGGGTGAGTCTGACTGAGTCGGTGAAGAACAAAGCTCAGGCCTCTTTGCTGCTCAGACTACGACCAGGCTTCAGTGAGTTGTCTCTCATTAATATGTTTTCATACAGGGATTCCCAGGGCCTGCAGGATTTGACGGAGAGCCCGGTGTGCCAGGAAATCCAGGGGAGCCTGGACCGCCAGGCCATCCTTCCCATCCTTCCCATCCTGGGGTGAGTTTTCTGCAGAAATACACAACTTTGGCAGAAAATTAAACACTGCCCTGTTTTAGTTATAGACATTTATTTTAAATGAAACTCTTCACAAAAGGGAAACCTAGTGTCACAGATGGCTTCAGGTTTCAGTGAGAAGTCTGGTTTGGCTCACATGGTCTCAGGATCAAGGGTAAGTGCTGCAGACATACATGTATTGGAAAAACCCACTGTATGTGACTTATTTGACAGTGACACTGAGTGACATGTGGCTTTATCAGGGTGAACCAGGACCACGAGGACCTCCAGGGCCATCTGGATCACCAGTACGTTTGAGTTTCCACCTAAAAATTTAAAGGCTTGACGACTCATTCTTAAGTAATAACAACTGATATATCTCATATTGTCTCCTTTCTAATCCAGGGTCCGACTGGTGGTCAAGGGCTTCCAGGAGATGCTGGAGAACCAGGATCAATGGTAGGAGTATTTCTGTTTTCCCATTGAGGTGATGCCACATGCAGGCCTGAGAGCCACTGGAGCTATGGCTTTAAATGATGATGTTTAAGCTGAAGTAAGTTTAATAGTTTAACAGAACTGTGCTGCTGACTGCTCTTTGTCCATGTGTTTGTCCACAGGGTGAGCCAGGTCATCGAGGACCTGACGGGCCGCCAGGAAAACCTGGACCTGATGTGAGTCCAACATACACACATCCATTTGAAAATAAGTCACCTCATTTATTTTAGCATTTTCCCACTTGGTATTACTGGTTTTTACATTAGCAGTAATGTTATTATGGCTGTTGATGATTTTTGCTCTCATTATTGTGGGCTGTCCTTTTATTATTAGCATTTCCAGAATGGCAACTGGGAAGAATAGTACTGTAATAAATACTTTATTGTTTAATTTTTTTCTGCTCAGGGAGAATCTGGACCTGCAGGGGCTACAGGAGAACCAGGATTTCCAGGATCAGTGGTAACCATATGTCGTGCGGAGTTCACACCAAATTTAAATGAATTTAAATGTAACACTGACACAATCAAACTCATTAGTGATCTATGTTCATATACGAACTTGATTTCTCTGTTAGACAAGAGAAGAAAATAACTGCGGTTTGGCTGACAGACCTGAATCTCCCCAGTAATCCCAGCATGCATGTTAGAATTGGTTGATGGAAACTAAATGAAGAGAAAACACAGGTAGAACTGGTGCAGGTTGGGAATTCACACTGATATATTTTTATTGAAGGGTGCAAGAGGATTCCCAGGACTTCCGGGTCTTCCAGGACTGAAAGGTCACAAGGTCAGAGATATGAACAACTTTACTGAGTCTTCTCTTCATAAGTATTATTCAGGTGTTTTTGTCCTAATGACACTTAACAATGTACCTGCTTGTGAATTAAAACCTCTCCAACAGGGAAATGCTGGTCTTACTGGGACAAGAGGCGAGTCTGGAGCAGTTGGGGCTAAGGTATGAAGACTGTAGGTCACCTGATCTTGTTCCTCCCTATTGATTCCTCTTAATACTACTCCTCTGTCATTATTTATTAAAAGAGCTTATGTTATGTTGGAAAATAAAAAACATGCATCATTGTTTGGGCTAAAAACCCGGTGAAGATGTTTACTGCACAAAAAGTTTCAATTATGAACCTTAGCTGTTGCAATAAACCCTTTACTGTTTTTTTCCTTCCACTGTGTATAAAACAAGGAACTTAATCCACATCAGGAAAAACGTCTTACAATTTGATTTATAACAAAGAGAGTTTTAAACCTCATCTTTTCTACGTGTCTTGTTTTGCAGGGCTCATCTGGTAGTCCTGGTGCAATGGGTGCTCCAGGCCCGCTGGTAGGCAGCACTCATCACCACAGTGTATAGTCCAGTTATGCGATTTACACAGATACTGAGGGTGTGTTTGTTTCAGGGGCCACTGGGGATGCAGGGAGAAAGAGGCAGAGCTGGACCAACTGGTCCTGTGGTAAGAAAAAAATAAAACAGTGGATTTAAAACCATTTAAAATGGTCTTTCAGGATTAAGACATTTACTCTCTTTCTCTCTTAGGGAAAACGTGGTGGATCTGGAGATCCTGGCAAACCAGGTCCTCTGGTAAGAATTTATATGTAATGTATAAATGCACATAACATTAGTAGCAGTATTAGCTCTCTACTAAAGGGCACTTCAAACACGACACAACACCACAGTGAAAATCATGCAAGTCTTTACAAATAGTGATGCTAACTGAAGAGACACTGATGTGACCTGTTAACACTCAGCCAAACATACAATGAATATTGAAAAGTTTTCTTAAACTACAGGGTCCAATAGGAATCCCCGGTGCGCCAGGATTCCCCGGTAGCCCGGGAATGAAGGTGAGATTGTCTGCAGCCAAATAACTGTACTTTAATTAGTGCACTGTGAAAGCTTGAGTCTTGAATAAGTGAAGTGATGACATGAGTTGAAGGTAATTTTCTAATCTCCGTACACTGCATGTGTAGATCTAAATGTGTCCTCTGGTGCAGGGTGAAGCTGGACCAACAGGGGTGAGAGGAAGCCCAGGACAGCAGGGACCCAGAGGTGATGCTGGACATGTTGGACGCCCTGGTCCTCCAGGACAACAGGTGTGTTAATCTAAATTCTGTCTTTGTGTTTTTTAGGTGGGTAAGTGGGAAAACTCCAGGAAAATTTGAAACTTAACATTAATTAGTTAATATTTTATTTTTAACAGGGAGCAGCAGGATCTGATGGAGGTCCAGGGGCTCGTGGCCAAACGGTGAGTGCACCTGCAGGTTTTGTAGGTAGGACCCAAAAACACAACCCAAGGAGGCAGTGACCGAATCAGAGGTTTTACTGTGGGGACTATTGAACAGATAGAGCCGCTCTGACACTGAGAGCAGTGTGAAGCATAACAGCAAGAGGAAGCTTCACAAGCAAGGAGATGTTGTAGTTACACAGCAGAGCAGTTAGTGTGGGATTTAGGCAGGAGGGAATTTATTGGGGATCTTAAATGCAGGTCCTGTGGTGAAACCAGGAGGGGAGGTAAGTGAATATGCACCAGACAGGAAGTCTTATCAAAATAAAACCCAGAAGCCAGGAACCAGAGCATGACGCCTGCCTAAATTATGAATATTAGCAGATTGATGTAAACTCCTAAATTCGTGTATTTCCCGTTTCAAAACAAAATCAGAAAAAACAAATAACTAGGGTGTTTTTTTGTCTTTGAATAAAAACAAAAACAGAAATTCGAAAAATAAAAAAATGCCACATTTTTTCATTATAAAGGTTAAAACGAAAACTTTCAAACCATTTTATATCTATATGCACACCTACATGCGCTTAGTTTGGGAACCTTACCGAACCGGAAATCAAGGGAAGTTCTGGTGACAGCGGCGGGAGTCGTAAACTCAAGTGCCGTAAAGTGCTGTAATACACAAACACAAACACACAGTGTTAAACTAGTTCTTAACTCAGAAAGTACTGACAACAATATACCTCGTAAATTGAAGAAATTACTGCCGTTTCCAATAAATCGTCGGAAACATGATTCTCGAATTGTGCTCCAGAACCTCCTGATAGCTAGGACAGCAACATAACAAAGCAAAGATTTCTGAGTGTTTTCCGCTCTTAAAAAGTTCTTTAACTAAAGCAGAATAAGGTTCAAGTGCAGCCATGGCCTGGACATATTTAGATAAATAGCCTATTATAATATTTTCTCTGCCTTTTCGCGGTCCAACCAGTTTCCCGCCTCCCGTGTCCCGACACTTCCGGTGTCACAATAATCAAAATAATACATTAAAATAAAAATATTTTCTGTTTTGGATTTAGAACCCTTAAAGCAAAATCAAACTATGTGGTTTTTACATTAATCAGAATTTCTGTTTTTATTTAAATACGAAAAAACAAAAAAACAACCCATTTATTATTATTTTTTTCTGATTTTTTTTTTAAACGAGAAAAACCAAAGAAGGAGCCATACACTGATTCTCCTACAACATGTTTGCCTACAGATCTGTGACCTTCAGACTCTCACTTGGTGATTCAGGTTGGATTTTTCAAATTAATGTGATTATCCCTTATCCGTCCCAGGGTTTAGCAGGAGTTCAGGGTCCAGCAGGTTTGCTGGGTCCACCCGGTGCCCCCGGCCCCCAGGGAGTTACAGGAGCTCCAGGACCAAAGGGCCAAGCGGTATTAGATCTGCTGTCATATAATTTGTTTTGGTTGGATACAATGATCCTGTAGGATGACTTTATTCTCTTTCCCTGTTTTTTATTTGCACTTTATGAATTGGGATCTTTATGTTTTGATGCTGACGTCTTCTCATGTCCTTACAGGGTGATGTTGGAGTACTTGGAATCAAAGGAGAAGCTGGACTCAAAGGAGAAAGAGTAAGTTGTTTACCACTTTGAAATTAAAGGCAATAAAAGTACATTGTTAATGTCATGTGTTGGTTTATTAACAGATAGTTTGACTGGAGGCTGATGCCTGATTATTGATTTCTGTGCCATGTTAGGGTGACCATGGTGCTCCGGGTCCATTAGGCCCAATGGGAGAAGATGGGAAGCGTGGAGCACGAGGTGATGCTGGATCCATTGGGCCTGCAGGACCTTCAGGAGAGACAGTGAGTTGGGATTATTGATCACAAAGGCTGAACAAACTACTGCCGTAGGTTGTTAAAAGCATTTAGTCTCAGGACCCAATATACTTCAGTTTGTAAAATAAGCATCCTTTTGGTTTTTAGATTGCAACATTTATCCATGTAATACTTACATACGACCTCTGCATTCCAGGGTGCTCCAGGAAACAGAGGTTTCCCTGGTGCTGATGGTTTACCGGGTCAGAAGGTGAGTTGACTTATCAAGTAAAAAAATGCTAATTTTATCACATTTGTCTAAGTTTTGAATATCTGATGTTTGGCCAAACAGGGGGCCCAGGGTGAAAGAGGGTTGCCAGGGGCTACAGGCACCAAAGGTTTACCTGGAGATCCAGGACGCAATGGAGAGCCAGGTTTAACAGGAGCTCGGGTAACACAGACTCAGCTAAATATCCTATGCAGTCATTTCATTTTGGGTTTTTTAACACAATTTCAGCATTGCATGGAGCTTAGATGTGACTTTTTGCTGTTTTAGCTGTGTTTTTGGACTGTATAGTAATCAGCTGTACAGACAGAGCAATGTCACAACAAAGGACCTTAATAACTTTTGAAGACATAGTACTTGTAAGATGTCATGCCAGAGACGTATCTAAGATTGTTCTGTAATTGTAGATCTCATTCTGTCTTTTTTCACAGGGTCTGACGGGACTTATCGGTGCACAAGGAGCAGAAGGAAAACCAGGACCAATGGTAACGAAAGCCTTTTATTTTCACCCCTCATGTTTCACTACTTAAATCATCTCCAAACCTATAGTGCAGTATTTCTTTCATGATGGCAGGAGTTTCATGTTTGTTTTGTCCTTCTAGGGCTCAGCAGGAGAAGATGGCAAACCAGGCCCAGCAGGTTCTGTCGGAAACAGAGGTCCAGCTGGATCGATGGGCGTGGCGGGACCAAAAGGCTTCGCTGTCAGTGTATTTGAGATTACCTGACAAATTATGACCATAGGCATTATTAAGAACTCGCAATAACCAGATATAACAATATTTCCCACCACTGTGCTGCTTGTAATGTGATATTCAGTGATGAAGTGATGAAGACAGAGTCAACTGCAATCCTGCAGGTTTCTAGTGTAAAGTCAAACATATATTAAAATAAATAAGAGAATGAATAAACTCATAAAGGAGATAGTCTAAAAGGATTGGGCATTAAACACAAACACTGATCATAGGTTTTCTCTATCTATGGGGTCTTTATTCACTGTAAAATGGTATAAAATAATATCTCAACCTTGTTTTCCACTTACAAAAATAAATAAAAACTAAAATAATTAAAAAGTTCCAGACAACTTCAGTGCTGTTGAGACACCAACAGGATACATAAGGTACACAATGTAAGTGTAGTGCAAAGCACAGCAAACATACCATGCAAATGCAGGAGAACGTGTGATGCAGCACAAACACATTAAAAATACAAATACAGCAGTCACCTCCATAGAACAGAGTAAAGAGAACATTCACAACCTAACCCCATGTTGTCTTCAATAATCACCTCAGAGTAAAAGTACAAACTCATAGAAAATGTGCTTCCACATGAATACATGTAAATAAATGAGAGTGATGTAGAAACTGTACCGACAGTGATGATCACTGTGGTTTGGTTCTTATTTATTTTTAGGGTGATGCTGGGAAAATTGGAGAGGCTGGAAATCCTGGACCTCCAGGTCAAAGGGTAACTATCACTATTAATATATTAAGTTACTATTCTCTTTACCAAAGTACAAATATACAGGTAAACAGTAAAAAAATACCTGTTTTCTAGGGACCAAATGGAAAAGATGGAGAAGAAGGAGCTGCTGGTCCCACTGGCCCAGCTGTAAGCACCCCCTGCTACTGAGAAAATTATCAATGATTAATAACAATATCATTAGATCATGTTATATTTTACTTTTTCTAGGGTCTTGCAGGGAAAAGAGGAGAACATGGTCCACAGGGGTTGAATGGTTTCCAGGTATACTGAAGCACATCACTGTAAAAATATACATTTCACTGGGGACTAACTGGCTGTTTAAAAGTACAAAAAACAGAATCTAAACCTTGAAGCCTCATTTATTTATACCAGTGTATTAAGATGTAAGTCATTAATGTAGATAAAAACTGGTTTGATGTTTTAGGGTTTGCCAGGACTGCCAGGCGCACCCGGAGAGCCAGGAAAACCAGGTGATGAGGTATGACAACACACACACACACACACATACAAATATTTGTAGATGATATTCTATTTAGCTTCTAAATAATATACTGTATATGATAAAATTATTGTCTTCTTGAAGGGTCTTGCTGGAGAGGCTGGGGCTGTCGGGGCACTGGGTCCAAGGGTAGGTCTACTTTCTGTTCTCAGTCCTCACTAAGCTCCTCAGTCGACTTCTAGTGTTTACATTTTATTGTTTAGAACAGTAAAACACTGTTGCTCATCTTTTATTCACTGGTTGTCCTCACAGGGAGAAAGAGGGCCCCCAGGAGAAAGAGGTGAAATTGGACCTAATGGGCTGCAGGGGCCCAAAGGTAGTCCAGGTGCACCCGGACCAGATGGGCAAAAGGTGTCGTAATAATAAAACCAAAAGACTTGATGCACACAGATGAAAGACCCTGCACAATGAATAATAATTTTGAGTTCCTGTGATTCTTTCATGTATATGTTAGGGGAGCCCTGGTCCAAAGGGTGCTTTCGGAGAGCCAGGAGGACCAGGACTTCAAGGTATGCCTGGAGAGAGGGGCATACCAGGACCCTCCGGCCCGAAGGGAGATGCTGTAAGTTACCAGCATGTGCACAAACCCCAAAATGGCATACCCAAAATAAAATGGCTACTAATCTTTAACCCTAAAGATTATATTCATGTCCCTGGTCTCTTTTAAAAGTGGACCGTTTGTAGTTTAATATCAAATATTTGGAATTAACCTAAGTCATTTTAACAGACTGTACCAGTCATTTTATGGGTTATATTGCTGCAAAATGAGAAATACAGTTGTTGCAGTGCTATGGGAACCCTGAAAGGTTTTATATATCTCAAACTCTGAGACTTACCTCTTTGAAACAGTGTCTGTAGATAAAGTCTAGTAGAGAAACAGTGTTAAGCAGGGAAAAGACTGATGAGGCTGAATTCTTCAAACAGGGCTCTGTTGGAGAGAAAGGACCTGAGGGTCAAGCAGGCGCTGATGGTGCACGGGTGAGTGGCCTCAGTATGATGGTCTGGATGCAAATGATGCTGCAGAATGAACACATTCACTGTTAAACCATCAGTGCCGGACAATCATACAGTTCTTCAATCTAATATGATATTTTTGTGTTATTAAAAGGGACTTCCTGGTCCTGTTGGACCTACTGGTTCCAGTGGACCCAATGGAGAAAAGGTGAGTGCAAAAGTATAATTTTTAGGAAATATATTCTATATCTAGAAATGTGAGTAGCCAGCATGATCACGTTCAGATAAAATGCTAACATAGAATCAGTCACCAAAAGTGCCACAAATGGATAATCTTCAAATGAAATTCAGTAATAAACAGAAAAGCAGGACAGTTGAGGTATCAGGTCTAAATGAGATTGATATCAAATGATAAGTCTCTTAGACAGAGCTAAGAAGATTTCTGCTTTTCAGTTCAAAGGGGCAGCCATATAGTTCTTATAATGAGGCTGAATGACCATGAACCTTATTCTGTTGATGTCAGAACTTTTATTTTTTGGGTTGTTCCTTTATTTCAGGGTGAACCTGGTCCACCAGGCCCTGCAGGACGCCGAGGCTCAAGAGGAATTGCTGTAAGTTGATCATTGTTAATAAACTGACATTCAATTTAGTTCAGGAGTTGAATGTTTTTCTTGATAAAAGTTTGTGCTTGTGTGTCTGATGATATTAACAGGGTTCTACTGGAGATCTTGGTCCAACAGGTGCTGCTGGCCTCTCTGGACCTTCTGTAAGTGAACACTAAATACAGCTAAAGCACGACAGTGCAAAATATAGAAATGAATCAACAGGCACAAAATCAAAAGTTAAAATACTACAATTTTATTGAAAAGACACTTACCATCATTGACCCCTTTACCAGGGTCCTGATGGTCAGCCTGGGGTCAAAGGTGAAACAGGTGAAACAGGTCCAAAGGGAGAAACAGGACCACCGGGGCCACAGGGAATGGCTGGGAAACCAGGAGCACAGGTACGCACCTGAAAGCTGTAGAAAGAGACATACCTGTATTCAGTGAAAGTCCACAATGTCTTTATCTACAAACACACACTGGTTAGAACCTTTACAGACTGTTTATACTGAGCTGTACCTGGTCAGGTAATTAGAGCTGATCACTCAGTTTATATTCATACTCATCTCATCTATTTGTGCTGTAGGGGCCTGTTGGTGTGAGTGGGTTGAAAGGTGGCAGAGGAACGCAGGGTCCAACGGTGAGTAAACATGTTGACAACCAGTAATTTCTTTTAAACCTAAACATCAGGTGGTATCAGTGTTATTCTGAAGCGCTTTGTAAAAGGTGTAGAGAACTATTCATGGTTTTACCAGTAAACTTAGGCTCTTATTAGATGTGTTTTCTTCCTGTAGGGCTCTCCTGGTTTTCCTGGGTTGCCTGGAGGAGTTGGACCACCCGGTGCTCTTGTGAGTTAATTGGTTATATCAGACCACATCTACTTTGACAGCATTGAGCAATCTTCATGTTAAGTAGTCACAGTTGTAGTGAGGGAAGATCATGGGTTTCAGGGTGCTGTTGGGGCAGACGGGCCCATAGGTGAGCCAGGAAAACAGGGCCCACCTGGGATTCGAGGAGAGAATGGTGCTGTAGGACGTCAAGGAGAGTCAGGACCCCCGGGTCCACCTGGAGGCTCAGGGGAGAAGGGAGACTCCGGGGAGGACGGTCCTCCGGTAAGAGGCAGCTCACACTGCTGATGTTCCAGCAGCTGGACACAGATAACGCTGACATGTTTCCATTGTTTGTTTGCTCCTGTGTTTCTCCTTCAGGGTGCTGATGGGCCTCCAGGACCTGCTGGTGTCGCAGGACAGCGCGGCATCGTGGGCCACCCTGGAGCCAGGGGAGAGCGAGGCATGCTGGGCCTGCCAGGCCCTGATGTATGTATTCTCCTGATAGCTTTGTTTTCATTTACAGAGTGGGCTCTTGAACCATGTGAACAAGCATTTAAACTTTGTGCTAATTTATTTCTCAGGGTCCACCAGGAAAACCTGGAGCTCCTGGAGCACAGGGGGGCACAGGGCCTGCTGGAGGAGTTGGTTTACCAGGACCCACGGGGCCCAGAGGAGAAGCTGGCCCAGAGGTCTGTCCAATCAGTGTCTGTCATTGTACAGCTTTAAGTGTTTACTGATGTTTTTATCTCGATCACTGCGCATTTCATAGTAACATTGGCCAGACTTTCAAAACAATTTGAATTTCTCTTTAAAATAAACTACATTATTAGATTTATATTCATATACATCTCTTACATTTATCATCTTAATATCTGTGTTTACTCAGGGTATCGCTGGAGAGGAGGGGCCTCCTGGTAAAGACGGTCTTGTAGGGGAGAGGGTAAGATTAAATACCTGCTGTAAAGTAGTAAAATCAGATAATGGTACAAATACTATTAGGTGTGTAATCACTACATTGTGTGTATTTTCAGGGAGAAAGGGGTAATCCTGGTACAGAGGGTCTGGCTGGTGCTACAGGGTCTCCAGGAACAGAGGGACCAGTGGGAATTACAGGCGGTCCAGGACCAAGAGGAGAAAATGTGAGTTTCACAAACAGAAATTTAACTGATTTAACATGTTGCATCTGTCAGCCACATATCCAGCTCTGTCAATACAGTCACACTGTCTGCTTGTTTGGAGTTAGGGTGCCAGAGGCCCCCAAGGACCTCTAGGAGCAGCTGGAGTCCGGGGGAAAGTGGTAAGCATGAAACCACCCTGTCATTACCCAACAACAATTTTACAGCTCAACATGAGCAGTTAAATAAAATGTGTGCTTGTTTTTAGTTTAAAATATTTTAAATGGTAATGTGTTGACTTACCATGCTGTATCTGTCTTTAGGGCCCTCAAGGACCACAGGGAGATAAAGGAGCAGCTGGAGAACAGGGAGAACGGGGGCAGAAAGGACACAGAGGCTTCACCGGACTCCATGGTTTGCCAGGCATAGCTGTAAGCAGCATGTTTATAGTTCAGAGCTGAAAATTGGTCACTCTATCTTTAGAACCAAACAATCTTGAGTCTGCTTACTTTGGGTTTCAGGGCGCCACAGGAGATGTAGGGGCTGTAGGCATTGTTGGACCAGCCGGGCCACGAGTAAGTGCACAATACAACAGAATGTTGTAAACAGATATGATATGCATGCGGGGCAGCATGGTGGATGAGTGGTTAGCACTGTTGCCTCACAGCAAGAAGGTTCCTGGTTTGAAACCCATCAGGGGCCTTTCTGTGTGGAGTCTGCATGTTCTCCCTGTGCTTGTGTGGGTTTTCTCCAGGTACTCTGGTTTCCTCCCACAGTCCAAAAACATGTACGTCAGGTTGATTGGTGACTCTAAATTGCCCATAGGAGTGAGTGTGAGTGTGTGAGGTTGTTTGTCTCTATGTGGCCCTGTGATGGACTGGGGACCTGTCCAGGGTGTACCCCTGCCTTTCACCCAAAGAGAGCTGGGATAGGCTCCAGCAGATCCCTGGGACCCTGGTTAAAGAATAAGCGGGTATAGATAATGGCTGGATATGCATGGAGGTGCTAAACTGTGCTGTGTTGTATTTAACATGACAAATTTCTCACTGTTTTCCATCCTTTTAGGGTCCTCCGGGAGTATTGGGTCCTCCTGGAAAGGAAGGAAACCCCGGCCACCCTGGACCAATGGGTGCTCCGGGAAGCAGAGGAGCTGGTGGAGACATTGGAGCACAGGTGACACTAAACTCCTTTTTAAATTTCAAACAATCAGCATTTTGTTCTTATCCTGAGGGACCTACAGTCAGTGCGATAGTCTAAAATCAGTAACACTCACTTTTTGCAGTAGTGACCCAGAAGATAATGAATCCCATTATTTTGTATTATAGCTCATATTGAACCAGAGCTTTGGATCGCTGATTAGCTGGAGTGGGTACAAGTTAAGCATCACATTGCTGCAAATGAGAAAGCATTCATGACCTTCCTTCTGTGTGCAATGATTATCTCTTTTTTGTCAGGGTCCACCTGGAGAAGCTGGCCCCCCTGGCCCTCCAGGCTCACCTGGACCCCCCACCGCAGCCGCTGAAGATCTCTTCGCTGTACCCGTGGACTACGATGGAGGCGACATTGTGCCAGAAGCTGTAGAATTTGTCGAGGATGACATGGGGTCTGATCCTGCTGAAACTCTTCCTGAGATGAACGAAGATGAGGCCCTTCCAAACAAGAAGTCAGCCATCTTGCGTGCAGACACTGGCGTCCATGCCACGCTGAAGACCCTCAGTGGACATCTGCAAAATCTTCGCAGCCCAGACGGCAGCAAGATGAACCCTGCGAAAACCTGTCAGGATGTCAAGCAGTGTTACCCTCAGAAAAAGAGTGGTACGGGTCCTGTTTTCCTTTTCTTCTGTTTTATGATAATCTAGACCCTATTTTCATTTATTTTTAGACCTATACAGTACATATGCAGACCCATTGGTCTTACGCCTTCCAGTCTTTTTTCTGCATTGGATACAGGTTTGTACTGGCTTGATCCAAACCAAGGAAGCACAAAAGATGCCATTAAGGTCTTTTGTAATATGGAAACTGGGGAAACCTGCATTTCTGCCAATCCAGCCAACATTCCCCGCAAAGCCTGGTGGACGAAATCCAGTCCCAGTACCAACAAAACCATCTGGTTTGGAGCCGACATGAATGGTGGAACTAAAGTAAGGAACCAGGAGTGTCATGTGGATGTGTGTGTTTTTGCAAAAGCTTTAAAATCTTTGATGGGTTTAGGTATTCCAGTCAGGATGTGTCCAGGAAAAATAGGCTGCAGATCTTTCCAGCATGTTCTGGGTGTAATCATGTCAAATTGACATCTACTTTCAGTTCAGCTATGGGAATAAGGAGGAGCAGCCTAATGAGGTGGCTGTTCAGATCAAGCTGCTGCAGCTTTTGTCCAAAGAGTCGCACCAGAACATCACCTTCCACTGCAGGAACATCGTGGCGTATAAAGACGAGAAGAGCAGCAACCTGAAGGCGGCTTTGGTCCTCAGAGGTTTCAACGGCCAGGAGCTGAGAGCACAAGGCATCAGCCGCCTCCGATACACTGTCATTGAGGATGGATGCTCAGTAAGTCTTCATCAGTAAACCTAACCATTGATGAAAAACAATTAGGAGACAATTAATGTGTTTCATTTGTTTTTTCTTTAGAAATCAAACGGAGAGTGGGGCAAGACAGTTATTGAGTACAGGACTCAAACGTCAACCAGGCTGCCTGTCGTGGACTTGGCCCCCATGGACATTGGAAAGCCTGATCAGGAGTTCGGCCTGGACATCAGTCCTGTGTGTTTCTCATAAAGTAACTCGACACAGGGTGGACACAAATAGCCCTTTGTAGAGAAGTACCATCATCACCAAAAATATTAGAATAAAGACTTCATATGAGTGTCAATAAAAGGTTCTTCACACATGCCTACATTTCCCATGAGTACTTGCTGTCTGCCAGCATATGGCAGCAGTGTGAGTAGTAGGACAGTGACGTAATTTATTCATCCTGTCAATAAATTTACAATCTTAAGTACTGCACAGGAAAATGCATGTGGGTGAACAAAAGTCTGAGATGTGAACATGAAAACAAAATAAACCAGCATGAACTGGAAAAACTGCCAGAAACTGTCTTTATTAAAGCAGTTTGCATCAGAGCAGAAGGTTTGGGGTAAAGAAAATGATTGAAACCTTTTCAGTTTTTAGCAGCGATGGCTTTTTTTTCAGTAAACACACATCCAGAGGCCTGGACAGGACAAGAGTTTAAATGGCAGTGACTGTAGTTCTTATGTTTAATGGAATAAAAATGAAAATCATGCTTGAAACTAAATTATTGAGTTCTGTGCAAGAACCTATTTACTTTTTCAACAGAGAACCTTCGTATCTCCTGTTTAAAACTCTCCAACTGTAAATGCAACATATGACTGTAAATTGCAAATTATTTGTTTATTGTTGACTATGGATGTGGAATAAATGACTTACTTTGGAATGACTGTGCTCTTCAAACTAAATCAAGAAACACTGACTAAATAGTGAGCGTCCCCTCATGAACAGCAGCATTTCAGTCTGAAAATGAGTTTCCATCTCACCACTGGAGGGAGACAGTTGTTTTCCTTTCAGTCATTCAATCACAGTTAACTGGTTTCACCTGATGTTTCATTTCAGGTGTGAGTCCTTCATTACATGACTGAAATGAAAACCAGTAACCAGTGGGTGGATGCAGACACATCCAGCTGTGTTTTCTGATCATTCAAATTAGATTGTTAACTCAAATTTCAGACATTTATTCACTTCACTTTGCAAAAATGTTTGATTTCTTTAGATGCAATAACACTGCTCTACTGGTTTGCCAAACAAACAGAGATAAGTAACTTCAGCTAGTAAAGTGTCCTGGCTGCACACATTTCCATTTCAGAGCGTCTGCATGCATATGGGTGTGTATGTCAGCGTCCAAGATAAAAAGAGATGCTTAGAGAAGGCGTCCTTACAGGAAGAAAAAGAGCCAAAGTTCAGGCAGCACATGTTTCTGGTTTGACCTCTCCTCTTAGCGCCCGGTGAAAGACGTGACACTCTCACCACTTCCTGCAGCCCTGGGGTCGCTCCACATCTGTCCAGCTGGTCATTTTTAGCCAGAGCTGCTATTTTCATGTCAGTGCAGTGGAAAAACTTAACACATGTTAAGTGTGGGTGAAGGAATCTAAACTGTGATGCTCTAGAGAACATTTTAACATAATACGGTTCATACAAGCTGCGACACTAATTTACATAAGACAGAAAATGACTGTCCATTTGTCATCCTGCTGTTTAAGGTAAGGTAATTTATACACTAAAGGCTCCAACAGCCAGATAAAAATAGAAAAACCACAGCAGCCCAGATGTTGACAAGAGGTAGAAACCATGTTACTGTTATTTTAGCTTTGTTTCATTGACTAAAGCAGACTTTTACTAATTCAGTTCATTCCTTTAAAGCCCTTCACATTTGCTAATTAGTGCACAACTCAACTTGGAGCTAAGATTGATGGGAGTTTCATCACTACAAATAAAAAAAAACTGGTGTGATGACACTAGATGAAATGTCAGGAAACACCAAAGTTCAAAATGGGCAGAGCTGCAGAAATAACATTGTTATTATTACAAAGGGCATATGGGGGTGCTGGTTTACAGAAGCTGTGTGATCCACAGGAACAAGATGTCCAGCTTTAACTGGCCACCTGTCCTGCTTATTTCTCATTTCCTGAGAAATATGAGCCCAGATGTTAAACTCTCTGTTTTCTGTTCTGTTCTTGACCTTCTGCTTGCATGGATACTTTAGGGTTTCTCTGAAAGGCGGACATAGCTGGCATCGAATTCTGTGAAAGTGTTCCATGTACTTCATATTTGTGTATTTGCACATGCTTCACCCACATGTGGGCCTCTGGAGTCTGCGACCCTGAGATGACTTGGCAACGACGCCCAGATCCTGACTCGGGTGTCTCTTGTTCACCGAGGAGCCTCTATGAGATTTCCCAGCTACTCCTTTTCCTTCCTGTGCACCGTCCAACCCCACCTCACTGACGCCCCTGAAAAACACTTAAAGAACACTGGGAAAGGATCATGAGAAAGGCTCAAATTATCAACCTAAACTATTCTCACTGGCATGAAAACACAGGCCTGAGAAAAACTCTTCACAATTGAGGGAAAGTAATAAACACTGCTGGTTATAGTGGGAATATGTTGCTGGGGTCCCTGATTAGAAGCCATTCATCATTGACTTTCAGGTTTTATTGTATTTCAAAGATTTATAGCATTTTGCTCATTTACATATGAACATCTGCCTGATTCCACTATTCTGGTGCTTTTACGGCCAAGTTTCCATGATTGCGAGTCATAAACATGTTAATTATACCTGCAGCTCCCCTTGTCTTTACAGGGCTTTGTAGTCCTCTCACCTCACTGTTTAACTCTATAGCCAGTGTTTGCAGCTTTGGTTCACCCTCACTAATCTGAAGCAACTGTCTGCTGAACACAGTGAAGCATTTAGCAGCTAAAATTATATTTTTCAGGAGTCAAAAACAACTAATGGAGCGAATCATTTGTTGTTTTGCACTAGTTTATAATCAGAGGTTTAATAATAAATGCATGGAGTCCATATTGTAGCTAATGTTACATCACATTATGCATTAAGTGGAGAGTTGGATGATTTTCAGATTGGAATTTTTAAAGTGTTTCCCCACAGGACTGTGATATCACCAGCGAAATTAAAATTCACACAGAAAAGTCAGCTGCACCTGAAAATGACACTTACACTAATGCTCAGCGTTCACACACACACACACACACACACACGCACACACACACACACACAGACACACACAGACACACACAGACACACATACAGACAGCCCTGATCGAAAAGGAAATGGGCTGCTTTAACATCCCACCTTTTCCCAGATCCTGGGAGGAGCCTGTGCCTGGTGGCAGAGGGAGAACAATGTCAGGAAACGGGGAGAGGAGATAGGGAGTTCCTGTTGGCAGGATGATGCTGAAGACCAGAGTGCCGACGCGCCTCGTGTAAGTGGATACTGGCCCACCGCCCTGGGCTGTAGGAACTGGGCTCTTTAAAATGTAATAGGCTTATTGTTTGAAATGTTTTGAAGAGTTTGATTCCAAATAACCGAAGGGAGGGTTAACTTAGATGTTCAGCTGCTGAAAACAGAAAGCAGTAAAATGAAAATCAGAACAAAAGGGCTTGTGAAGCGAAACAACCTTCATCATTTATGATGAAAGTGTCACACCTGAGTAAGGTCACTTTCACACCTGTACAGACATTGTTGCTTCTGAAGTCTGACCCGTTTATCTTCATGTTGTTATACTTTGTGTGTGGCAGCAACAGCATGAGTAGGATCCATGTTCTACTTCATTCTAATAATGTGGTTCCCCCAGTCTCACTGAATGCTTTGGTGTGGTTAATGTTATTGTAAAAACAAGAAACAATGGCCTGCTCTACTACCAATAAGACCCTAACAGACAGAAACCAGAGCTGGGGTGTTTTTTATTTAGAAAAAGTTTATGCTCTGATAAACTCTAACCACAGTGCTAAATTTGGGTCACACCGATATAGCAGCATTCCAGGTTTTCATTTTTTCTTTTAATTTACACGCTGCTGCAGCTGCGATGAGCAGCGATGGAGGTCCACAGCTGGAGGAAAAACAGTCCAGTAGGATTAGTAGTAAAAAAAAATCTTTCAGGGGTGTCGTCAGCTATGCCCCTGGCTAGCTCTCTGCAAGTGAACTCTCCACATAATGAATCCACACATTTGATGATGACGTCCCTCCAGAAACACCAGGACAACCAAGTGTTGACATCACTGTGTGATGAGTTGCTCAGATAATTCATGACCTGCAGCGGTTTGAAAAGGCTGCGCAGCAAGCGGCAGACTTCCTACGGTCCCACCCAGGCCGGTCACATCCATATAGCAACACTGCCCACCCCAACCACTTCACTGTTCGCCCTCCACACCCTTAAGTGCAGCCAAGAACTCATTCCATTGTTCTCAAGAGTGAGACATCCCAATTTACAAGAGGCCAGAACACGCTATAGACCAGATGTGTGTATGGTGTGTGTGCAACAGAGAATTGCAAAGTGTTGTAAAAAAATTCTAATGAAGAGAAATTAGTGGAAACAGCTGCAGCGTATTGTTTGAAACTTAAGTGACTCTTCCTTAATATTTCATCTTTCCAGCTACTGTGTGTTTCTGATAAATAAATGTGACATAAAAATCAAACACCTAAAGATGCTGCTTTAAATTTTGTGCTGTTCTTTTTTGTACATACTTACTATATACATACATACAAAACTGATGATTAACGTGATGCTTCTTCACTGCATTTCCCAGAATTCACCAGTGAATCAGAGCATGGCGCAAGTGATATGACGCTTTCTTGCTTACTGCTGTCAAAGGTTCTGACAGTTGTTCTGTCTTTGTTCCACAACTGGGTTTGACCTCTTGTGCATTCCTAACATGCCACCTCTGCTGTTGCTGGGAAGGTGAAGTGCATCATGTCTTGTGCAAGCCAGGGATTTTCCAAGGCTGGACTTAAACAGATAGGAAATGAGACTTTTCCTTTTTATAAAGAAGGAATAATCGGACAGCCAAGTGTCTGGACTCACGTCGCTGTGTGTGAACACCAGCTTTCTGTTCATACATGGCAGAACATGGCTGCAGCTAAAATCATTTCATGCTCTTTATTTTTCATAGCAGAGGCCAAATCTCTTACACTGCTATACTTAAAACCTGGTTGTGATGAATCATCTGTGTTTACACACCGCTTTTATTTTCTTAAGGCTAAATGTGGGCAGGACCAAGTGAAGCAGATTTATGTGATTATTGTCCACATTGTCACCACACAGGGGGGCACATGTGGTAATCTGGCTCAGGCTGTGTCTCTATTCACAGCCGTGTCCTGTGGAAATGTCCTTGACAAGTACACAGAACTGTTACCAGCTCGCACGTTAGAAAGCCGTCTGGACACAAAACATCGGCTAGATGCTTTAAGTTTCACTGGAATCGTGCGGAAGTAAAAGCAGTAAACAAGTGTTAGTCATGAAACTGAGGAAGTTTTGTTACTAGCACACAAGCGCCAACAGACCAAGAGTTCAATGGCAATGTATTCTTAGAAACAGGAAGCCTGCAACACATCCACTGGTCTGATTTCCACTGAGGTAAATAAAGGGATCGGTAAACAACATAAACAACTTTACATGTATGTGATGTAAGTTTTGAAGTGTGCCAACAGAAACAACATGGGAGACTACACCATATCTCATGATGTAAGTAAAAAATGTGGTTTAGGTAACAAAGAAATGTCAGGGCTTCAGTGTTTTGCACAAAGTTACATGGGAGGGGACAGTGTCATGGTTACTGCGATGATGCTCCAAAGCACTGTTCAAAACCACAGATACCAAAGTCCTTTGTGGATTGAGGTCATGAATATGATGCATGCAAGTACCTCGTAAATATCCCTGCAACAATAAAGCACAGACGGTCCACACATGCTTCAGATCAACATGTGTTTGCAGATGGACGTACTTACCAGCTGAAAGAAAACTGGCATGTTAAGTGCTTTCACAGCTTCTTTTTCTTTCTCTTTTTTTTTGTTGAAGTTGTTAAGTGATGCACTGGAAGGATAGATATAGCACTTTTCCTTAGGGACTTCCTAATTGTACCTGTTGGCATATACATCTTGGACGAGGAACAGACAGTATCACGCCCCGCTTTGTCTGGAAACAATATTCATTACAGTGGGAAACATTTTCTAGAGTCAGACAAGGAAATCCCACCCTTAATTAGATATGTGGGAAAACAATATGCAGTTGCATATTTTCTCCCATTTGTCTTTAAAGGGAATGATATGGAAGCAGCAGAAACTTTTGCACTGAAACACAAACAGATCTACTCTGTGCTGAATCTTGGCTTAAGCTTGTGTTTATTTACAGCACTGTCAGGATTTACTGACTGAACTATGTTACAAAAGAGAAAACGACTAAACTGACATGAGGAAATATGCATCTTTACTGTGTTTATAAGGTTTTCTTCAGTGCGAGGAGTATCTGACAGATTATTAATCCAGTGTATCTGTAAATGTAAATAATACAAAAGCATATTGTTGATATCCTGTGTGTCGTAAAGTAATACAGATGTCTGCAAACACACACGTTTAGGTGTTTTCTTTAAAGGAAAGGGAATTTAATAGAAATAGGATGTTTTGGTAAATTTGCTTTTTCTCTTTCCTACAGAGTTAGATAAGACTGATAAATGTGAAAATAGCAAAATGTGACTAAACACGTGAAGACACAAAGCCAAAATAAAACATGCTGATTAGTGACCAGATAGAGAGCTATCAATATTTTCATACAACACTCTGCAAGGAAGAGGATGAATTCAAATTAATACCTTTCCTTAAATGATTCAAAGTGGACTGATAATAATATAAGTGCTACTGCTAAGAGACTGATGTGAAATTCCCGTTTTTTAAAGCTGAAACCTGCAGCTCTTCGCTTGTCCTGAAGAAATGGTCAAATCTTTATTTGCCCACAGAATCACTGGATTTTTATGACAGTAACAGTGAGTCAGTGATAATTATTTGCGTAAAGCATCCAATTAGTGAATTAATGCATCAGTTCCTGCTGAATTTATTTATGGCAAAGCAAAACCTTAGAGAATGAATCTAAAAGTGTGTAACATTGTGGGCTGATAATGACGTCTTCCTAACTGACTGGGAAACTATACAAAAGTACACATATAGTAGTGTAAATACAATGCTGTAACTTATCTTTTGTGCCTTAATATATCATATTCAAACACAACCAAATATATGTACAAACACATGCACCTTTCACTCACAACCATCTCTCCAGCATTTTGGAATAATCGGATATGAAATGAACAGAACATCAGCTCAAAAGACGCCCAGAAAAAAAATCAAAACTTCTCTCTTTGCAAGATCAGAACCATCAGCTCAACAGCTTCTTCAAGTTTATTCCACATGATGCCTCCAAAGCTTCAACTCCTTGTATTAATGTCATAAACTGTGGCTGGTTGAGTCATGGGAATTTCCTCATGTCCGGCAACAGACACTTTCAGTATCTGTGGGATCTTTGTTCCACCTTCTATTTTAGGAATATTAGAAGAAAAAGGAGAGGAAAAATAAAACATGTCGGTTTTTGGCTGGGAGATGCTAAACGTCCTCGGTTCAACAGTTGCATAAGTCCAAGAAATCTTCAGCATCACTCTTTGTAACACCTTGGGAGGAGTCAAAACAAAGCGCAAAGCCTCAAGCGCCAACAGTCGAAGGTAACCTTCACACAAAAGGGCTGTCTGACCTGAATATATCTGAGTAGCTCTTGCCATTCAGGTGCTCAGTGTGGCTTTCAATGCTGTAGCACCGGTGGACCTCTGTGAGCGAAGACCCCACATAGGAGGCCGTGCGGAAAAAGCCAGCGTTGGTGAAAGTACCTGCAAACTGCATTCGCTGCTGATTCCAGTGTCTCCTCAGAACACTCTGAACCTAAAAGGGAGACACAGAATCCATCATCAAAATGTGACAGGACGACATTTCTAAAATCCTTCCGTGTTTATCTATTCTGTATTTTAGTGCTACCCCTCAACTGCTCCTTGACAGTGGCCTCATTACATGTGGCAGGTAATGTCCTGATGATTGGCACCTGTGTGAGCTGTCAGGTCATTAGCTGGGGCTGATGAGGTCTGAGTTTAGCCTGTGTTGTTTTCTGGTCCCTTTCCTCCTCCAGTCAGAGACCTGCGTCTGTTCAGCCCCCTCTCCAGGACTAGCTGCTTTATTAGTATTGTCACATTACTCTGACGAGCGGTGCTTTGGATTTTAACACTAATGAAGGTGTCTAATTTGAGTTGGAACTTGTTCATTCATTATTAGTGTAAATAAACATACCCTGTTTTTAACTCCATATCACGTGTCTGATATAAACATATACTGAGAAGAACAATCTAAGAAAATATAATATGAACCAAAGGCTGTGAGTTTATTAATATTATAATTAACTCTGACACCTGAATGAGCAGCAAATTCAAAACCTTAACCTTAGACTTATTACTCACCTCCCCGTTGAAGAAGCAGAATATCGTAGAAACCATGAGTCCCTGCATGGAAAGAAATAAGTTTCTTAATACACTTTAAGCTCAAACAGCTCCAGGAGTCAACAACGGCTCAGGTTCATGCTCTGATCATGAAAACCTTTGTAAATGCCACCATCATTGCAACAGTAAGGAAATTAGAAGTTTATACATTTATACTGTTTCATAATCCAAATGTCTCTTTGGTCAAACTGATAATAGAAAAGTGTCTTCACCCTCTTTGTGCTTAACATTAGGACAAACACAGTGAACTAATTGCAGCTGACCTGATAGTGCATGAGGATCTCCATGGTGTACTGGTAGATCTCATACACCCATGGATTCTGCGGCTTGTAGGGGAACAGCACAAACTGGATGCCGAGCAGGGGGATGAGGATGAGCGTGGCTCTCACAGCTCTCATGTAGAGGCTGGACTCGGCCTGGTGCGTCACTCTCAGCTTGGTGATAAGAACCCGGACGATGTTTAATAGGAAGAAAAGGTTCACCTGGAAATAAAACAGATATTATATCGAAATGTTGGAAGACAAATCCGAAACAATAGAAAATGTGCTACTTTACTTTCTAAATGTGTTTCCCCCTAAACTCTGAACAGATCATCCCATGTTATGGTCCAATGTGGTTTTTGGTCTTCAGTAAAAGCCACATCTGGATTCAGTGCTTACCACGAATGCTGCAAGGATGGGCCCGTGGATAATGTACAGCAGGGTAGTTTCTGAGCTGACCCAGCATCTGTGAAAGCATAGATCACCCCATCATGTTGGGGCGTTACTTTATGCAGATATGTGACTTGATATCTTCAGAAACGGAGTGTGTGCATGGGACGAGCTACAGGACTCACCTGTCATTGTAATAGCAATGACGCGCTATTGAATGTATTGCTGCTGGCACAAGTGGAAAACCTGCAAGTCAAATTTTTAAAACATTTAAGGACTTTGGATGTAGGACAAATAAGTGCACATATGAAATACAACACAAACGATTACTTACCCCATCCCAGCAGGTAATACCACATGAGATGTTGCTTTTCTGCAAACACAGCCACAACAATCAGCGTGTGCAGGTAGATTCCCTCACACAGCATCCAGAAGTAGTTACAGCTCAGCAGGTACAGGTGGATAAACATCACTAACTTGCAACTTACCTATGAAGAAAAGTAACACAAGCCCACAAAATGAAAATTACAATATCAACCAATAAAATATCAGCAGACTCTGGATTTAATATAGAGTGCAGAGACTCACAGAATCAGTATACGTGTGTCCCTGTTTGTTCCCCACTGTTGTTAGCCAGACAACCGTGGTGATCGAGTTCAGCACAAACGAGAGAAAGAGGTTTTTGTGGAGTGTTATCCTCTGACAGCTCAGACTCCTGAGGGCAGAGGTGCAAGAGAAATGCGTTTTCATATTCTGACATTAAAGGACTGGAAAAGGTGAAATTGAAAAAAGCTGTGCCTCACTTACTTAAAATGGAAGAATATTCCTAAGGATATAAGCAGCGACGCCAGTGACAGTCCATGACCAATCATAACCAAGTAGAAGTGAGTCATTGCTGCCTGCAGTAAACAAACACACTTTACATCCATCGCTGCTACGCTACAGACAACAAAGCTGCCTAATTTTACAATTGTCTTCAGAACAACCTTGACTTGTGTGGTGTTGGCTCTGCAGTTTGTGTAGTTTGTCCACATCCTGTTACTCTCTGGGTGACGACCCCACTCGCCCGTCTCTGTGCAGACTTTAGAAGCCATCTCTGTGAACACATTTTGAATCAGTGGAAGGAAAAATCAAACAGGCAATCTACAGACAATAAAGACACTACAATTTAATATATATATATATGTATATACAGAAGGAGTGAGCAAGTTAAAACAGTTTCAACAAGGCCTTAGTTGGCAAAGATGAACTGCATCAACAAAACTCACCGTTTGGGTCAAAATCATCAAAGTAGTCTGGGCAGTTCTGCTCTGCTGTGATGCCAGGTTCGGTTTCATCCCAGCACAGCCAACCATCCCATGTTCTATTGCACACTGATCCTGCTGACACCAAGACAGGACACACATGTAGTGACATGTTAGAGCCTATTTCTTTGGGCAACATCCTACTGGTTCTGTTTTGCTCTTCACCTGTCAGTTTTGTTTTGCGATGGGATTCTTTTAAGATCTTCTGGAAACATTCAAACTGGGCTGTGGTGATTTGGCTGTGGTGTTCATTTGGATGATTCCCATGTTCCTCCTGGTGTTTGCCTTCAGAACTTTCCACCACCAGCAGCTAAGATCATTAAAATACACCAAAGACACAGCACAGATACGTAAACATATAACAACAATTTCAACTGATATACACAAGCCACAGGAGGAGGTACAACATATTCAGAGACCACAACACGAGTTGCATTAAGATGTGGGCAACTAGAAAGTCTAAAGAGCTCCCTTTGCATTGTGGGAAGCGTAAGAACATTCAACTCTTATTAGGATCTGAAGAAGGGATATTTCAGTTTATACTGAATAAGGACCGCATGGGGAGATTAGATTAAATTCAGCTCTTTAAATAAAGAGTTTCAAACTATACTGTTTAAATATTCTAAAAAGAGGAGATCATGCTCTGAATTACTACAGGGATCATATTCGCTCTAATGTCATAAACATATGGACAAATTCCAGGAAGTACATCTGTTGTTATGAAATATGAACACCCTGTAACAGCAACTGGGACCATGGATTTCATGCTTGTTGCTTTTGGTTAGCAATTTTTATCCTAATAAACGGTGTGAAAATGGACAAATGATTTGAAAGAAGAACCTTATATATCTATAAAAACATGCAGGGAGATACAGGAACACAACACACACAGCAAAAACAGTGTATTTCTGAAGGACAACGCTCAGATGCAGCATGTAGGCCTACCTTATTGAAGGTACAGAGGACCAGGAGGAACATGACGCAGTTCACAGCCATCTGTGTGCTGATCTCTATGGATATTCTGGGGAAAGATAACAATAGTTTCTACCTGAGAATAAGACTCTGTCATCTGTGTCTGCACCAGAAAACAAGACACACGTAGACTTTATATAAAACCTTTTACAGGTCCATTAGGTCCTGTGCCATTTGATGTTCTCTCTCTTTTGTGTTTCACTGGAAGTTATTTTTATGCGATTTGGAGGAACAGGTAAAAATTTCAGCACTATCCCAAATAGTTTCTCCCCAGAGTGCAATAAGAAAAATACTTCCTGAGTTGCAGCAGCTGTGAACGTGAACCAACACTCGCCGCGTTGACAGGAGCTGGAAGCAAACTCAGTTCATGTGCTCTGCATCATCACACCATCGCAATCCAGTTTAAAAATCAACTCTATTTGTTTGCAATGTGTAGCTAATGTAGTAAGTCTAATCAAAGTCCATTATCACATGCTCAGATATGTAAATATTTCTAAATTTGGACGTGCAGTCTTTATATTCTTTTTTCACAGCTTCATTTTTGGTCCATCTACATTTTTCTTTGACTTGATGAAAAACTGTTTAGACTAAATAAACTAAAATATAATTATGTTAGGTATGTAGTTCTCTAAACTTTACCCAATCAAGAGTCAGGTAAATAGAACTGGCAGTAAATCTATGTCTCCAAACCCGTGTTTTTAATTTGTAATGGCAAGTTTCCCTTTTTTTGGGTTACAGATTTGACCTGTTGCTTCCTTTGTTCCCCATAGCTTCCTTCCTGCATGCTTATTATGCATGTTGAGCAAGTTTAACCAAGGTTTAACCAAAAGATAACGAAAAGATACCAATCTCACAAAAGGCTGCAGTGGCAGCATGTGCAGCACGTCAGATACAGTACATCTTAAATTCATCAGGTCGGTCTAACAGTGCCGCTGGGCAACGTAGCAAAAGCTGCTTTTCAGCTGCTGCACAGATTGTAAAATACACAAAATGCAGTTTTATCTCCGGCCACTGGTTTTAAAGGGCGAGTCAGTATGGACAAACCAGTTTAAATAATAAGGCAATAATGATTAACGTGAGGTGGACTGCAGACCAGATAATAACAGCTGCTATGTGTTACACTAATGACAAGCACAGGAGATATAATAAAGAAAGCAACTCCAAGAGGAGGCATCAAGTCACTTAAAGAGATTGGTTCTTTAGGAATCAGAGGATAACTTTAATAATAAGGGTAATGAAATGCTGAAAGTGTAGTTTCATAAGAACATGGCAGTGGTGAGCTCTTATTAGCTTCAGTCGTCCTAAAAGGCCTGAACACTGCACAAGATGCTGATGTGTTCTGCACAATAAAATAATGTAAAAACCCCCAAAACTATTCACAGTAAAGTGATAATCACTGGTGAGTTGATTTTCCATGTATCTATATCTCTTAATCTAAATCTCTACAAAAATATAAAGTTCAAAAGTCTCTAGTTTATAGTTTATGATTTTTAATCAAGCAGCTATTTCCAGTCCATTTCATTGGGGGGAAAAAAACTGTTTATAGCTACAGACAAACCATTCACTTCCAATTTCTCAGACGTCTAATACCGGAAAGCTTTGTCAGATTAGAAGATTAATACTTTCTTAAACACACCCAGAGACATTCTCTAATGGTCTGCAATGACACTTAATAACTCATCGTGGCATTATTCCCTTATTGTCTGAGAGTACACAAAGACTTTTACATGTTCTGTAGCTTCTATTAGAAACACATTAGGAAATTCCTTTTCACCCTAATATGTTGGCATGAGCATATTCACCTTATCTAAAACAGGACTTTGCTGTAAACTCCTGTCCCTCTGAATATAGTACATTATACATCTTGACCTATGGACATATGAAAAATGAACCTGAAATAAGAAGGTTTGACTTGTCAGCAGTGTAACCACAGTAATCACAGTCTACATGTTGAAAAGTGTCATTTTTTAAACAAACCTACCTTTGCAGGAGCAGAAAGACAATAATACCGTGTCTGCCACTTCTTGAAGCGTAATCCTTCCACCGAGAGGTCGTGTTTATAGTGAGAGAAAAATAATGTTTCACCTTTCGTGGTTTCCTGAGGAGTAGTCCTTCAGTATGTGTGTGTGTTTCGCACCACAGTCAGAAGCAGCACTGAGCTGTCTTGATAAAAACTGACTGGGGCTGTGGATGACATCATGCTTGCCTTTTTGTGGAGGCCTGTAGAGGGACATCCCTTCTTACTGTTTATCCTTAGGGCCTGAGCTCTGCAAATCATAACCACCCTAATGACTTGGCTTTGATTGGCTATTCATTCTCAAACATGTGCAGAATTATGAGATTGCTTGTGCTTAAATGCGATTTCAAAAAAACATGGATGGGTAAGATATTTTCAGAAACATTTTTGCACACAAATTATGAAACTGTCAGCTCATAAATATTTATCTTCAGGGTTAAGTTCTAGATAGAGGGAGCAACCACCTTCTACAAGAACACCCACTGTAACCACTTTTCTGGGCTTAAGCCTTATAGTCGGTGAGCCAGCACACATCTTGCACGTTTATCTTTTTGTATCATTGTATATTTTTCATTATTGGAAAAGAACTACAGAACCAAGGGGGTCTACAGTACGTGAATCCAGTGATTCACTGCAGGACTGGTGTCGATCAGATGCTGCAAAATGGACCAGTCACCGGTCAGTGTCTGCTCCTTAGCAAGGGCTCCATCTGCAGGTCCACACTTTCATGGCAGCAGTCAGGTCGGAGAGCAACAAGAGGAGACCTGCAGCCAGAGCACGTGTGGACTTCTCTTTGTTAAAAGGGAAAATTATATATATATATATATATATGTCTATGTTTTAGCTTTACACCTTTACACTGACACAGGTCAACTACTCAAACTGCTGTGTGCACAATGGACCAAAACAAAACAGCTGCTCTTAATTGACGAGTCCCAACAGCTGATTTTGATTGACTGAGCTAAGGAAGGGGGCAAAGGAGGAGGAACTCAGGCAGGTGGCCCTCCGTGATGCAGGTTTGAAGTCACCTCCACAGGGGGCGCTGTTCATTCCCAATCAGACAAGCATAAGGTTTAGACACCAGGAAAACACACAGACCCACACTCACATACCAACTCGGGCTTTGACAGTATAACTGTGAGTCATTTCCATAAATAATCCATATATAATATAAATATACAGCTGGATCTACAAATAGTGTTTTTCTGTGTATGAATATATTGATTTGTTATATTGGTCTATAGACCCCATCACTGGTTTTTCTCCCATCACCTGCAGATCCCAGAGCTTCTAAGACTGAGACGGTCGATTGCAACCATCTACAGAGCAAGAGAAACCCACAAAGTATAAGTGCCAACACTTACCTCACAATACACTTGTATTCCCTCTGATCCACAGAGGCAGGCTGGCCTGTATTATGATGTATATATATATGTATTACGGCTGTCTGGGAAAGACTGTAGATGGTCTAATACTGTTGATGTGATGTGAACTTGGTGGGGAACAAAACTTGTCACACACTATACAACTGATATGCAATTTATTTGATTATTATCACACATGTCCATTTTTATTTAACACCAAGTATTCTTTCCATGTCAGTGCATTTCGTAAGTCGGCAGAACGTCCATCAAATTCAAATCAGAGAGTGAAAGTGCTCCGTCTGCTTCTTTCAACATCGAGCACTGATTCTTAAAAAGAGAACAAATAATCACACACAAATAATACATCAACCAGTGCATCTGTCAGGTAAAGAACTGATGACAACACTGTGCTCCTCAGCTGGAAGACACACCAAGAGTTTGCATAAGGCACCAAGACTTCTAGGGAGTAGCTTATCAATGGCAGGGTGGACTTCATCCTTCTGGAGAGAATTAGAAGCTTCGTTTCTTATTTGAGGCTGTGAGATGCTTTGAGAGTGTGAGGCCAACATACACATCACATTATAGTAGACTGGAAAAAAAAAAACAAAAAAAACAACACAAACACTGATGGATCAGGTAACATCTCTACACAAAGAGGTGCTCTGAAAATGAGAGCAATTAAAGCGCAAGGTGGGGGATAAACCCGCATTCAAAGAAAATATTTATTTGTCTTACAAAACAAGCAAATTTGGTTAAAAGCTTTTACAACAGACATTTTAAAATTTAGGTGATGTGGACACAGGAGTAGTATACTTGCTGCAATCAACATAAACACAGACTTTGCTATGATGATCATGCACGTAAAGATTCTTCCCTCCACTGCAAAACCACTGAGCTAAGGAAGGGAAAGACATGAATAATAGTTTTCAATATTTAGATGAATGTGGCTCAGTCAATTTTTAACATCTGTTTTGTTTTGTCGTCAGCTGATGTGCTATTCCAGCGTGAAGCGTGCCTCAGTCAGTACGCCGAATCCAACAAGAACAGAGTAAATAAGAATTTCTGGTAAAGCTGCATAGCTTCATATCAATCAGGTATATTTAAATACACACGTTTACATCATAGTAACCAAATTAATGGGTAAACTAATTTAATGTAAATGTCCTAGTTAAAGGATGATTCCACCATTTTTACATATAGATGCCAGTTTACTTGTCATGAGTTGGGTTTTTTTTGTGTGTTTTTTTTTGAGAATGGGAATTATTTTGCCGCTGAGAGCAGAAAGACGAGATTGATACCACTCTCATGTCTGTCCCTCTCAACACGAAGCCAGCAGACAGAAAGCTTAGCATAAGGTCTAGAAGAAGACTAAAGACCAGGCTTCATCACTGTCCTGTGATAATCAGCTGCTCCTGCACATGCAAATGAATATACTCAATGACAGCGAGAGTCCCTTCAGTTTTATCACTGGAAACTGTTCTTGAGTTGAGCACAACAGCAACTTTACACTGAAATACAAACAATCACAACAGTTTCACAGCGTGGATTTTATCAGGTAGTGTTCTAATTATTCAGGTTTAGATATCTGAGGAAAAGCCACCTCACCGTTGTGTGAGACCAGAGTTTAAAAAAGGAAGAAAAAGAGACTGATCAAACTTGGAGCGTCATTTTTAGAGCATCACATCTTAAGGCTGTGTAAATAGAGTACCATTACCAGTACAAGAATATGTTTTCGGTGACATTGGATTATAAAAAACAAAAAACTGATCAGCAGTTCAAAATCTTATACTTCGAGGCGTCATGAGTGAGATTGGAGATGCCTGGCGTCATGCTGTCTCTGTCCTCCTCCCCATGTTGCATTCATCTGTATGTCAGTGCAGGCCATGCTCTTATTTATTTCCTAACTGTCAACCACAGACACTCACACACATTCCTGAATATGCAACTTCAACATCCATGACACAGGCTGAAGAAGCTAAGACGTAGAGTTTTTCCAAAGTGGTTTATGATACACCCAAACTTCACCCTGAAGGAGGAGGAGAGATAACTCTGGTCAGTATTTTCATTTTCAGCATTTTGCATTGTTTAATCCACTAAAGTTAAAGCTACATCAGGCAGTTTGTTTAGAAAACATTTGACGAAAATAAGCCGAATGTATTGCAATGTTTGCTGCACTGGGTATGTTCTGACTTTGCTTCTTCATTAGTGTCCCGTGTTGCTGTTTCCTACTAGGATGCAAAACATATTTTAGGCAGTTTTACTGAAATAAATGTATGATGGCAGTAAATGTGTTACACCTGTCTGCTCACCTCTCTGTCAAAGTATCTAGTCCTCCAAGCAGTTTCAGTCTCAGCACGGTGCCTCTCCTCTGTCCGCTGCCTCTCCTCCAACATCCTCTTGTGCTCTGTGGCTTTGTCAATATCCTTCTGCCGCAAGGACTCCGTCACATGCTGCCAGAGGCGCCTGAGTCACAAAGGAGAAGTCCTAGATAATATCCCTGAACTAAGAAATCATGATGCCGAAGGAAAACGAAAATCTACTACTTCTGACCTGGATTCAGTTGGTCCCTGCTTCTCGATCGGTCGAACAAGCTTCCTTGTTACAGGCAGCTTGGTGACATCAACCACCTTCGTCTCCCCGCTGGTGTAGCTGAACTCCAAAACACCGTTCCACTCGCCCTGCACACGACACGCTACCGCATTGGTAGCGTTGTGCTTCACCTCTGCTGTTACCCTGCATTAAGGAGAGACACGGCCCTTTGAACGTGAACATTCAAATTTCATGAAACGGTTTATAAAAACTATTTAATACTTATATTCCTTATAGTACGAACACACACAAGAAGGACTTACTTGTGTAGTTTGCCACCATAAAAGGGTTTAGTGTGGAACGTGATGACTGCTGAGTAGCCTGATTTGGAGCAGGTAATGTTGACTTTGCCGCCCAGCTCCACCCAGGGGACAGTGAGGATGGAGCGTGCGTATGCACAGGGCAGTGTGAATGTGTACTCTTCATCATGCTCCAGCAAATACAGACAACCTGGGTAAATAATTATCATCAGACTCTAGTATACAACAGTGCAGATATGTCTGTCAATATCGGCTCATTACAGATGAGTATATGCCATCCAACAGATCCAACGGATGACAAGAACCCAAGATATATTTGGACACAGTGTGACCACTCGATAGGTTCTACATGTAACACGTCTCTTTGTCCACCAGAAAGAACTCGTGTTTATTTTTGGAAAAACAGGTTGAGTTGACTTTCCACTGGTCACTCGTCTGTCTTTCTTTCCCTAACCCTCGTCATCCTACAACCCACGTTGCATCAGTTAAATTGTTCCTGATACCTGCCCTGATGGTAGAACAGACAGAACATGTCAGTAAAAAATGACGCTGACTTTACCTTCACCTATCATGGACACTCCGATGGACATCCCCATGAACTTGCTCTTGGTCCACACATGCGTGTTCACACACATCCGCCTCTCCTGGCATTCAGCATAGAAACCAGACACAGGGGGGTGGTGGGACACCTGCTCTGCTACAAAGCGCACTTGGTAGGGGTCCTTGGAGGCAGCCGTGTCAAGACTTCCCTGTGAGGGCTCATTGGAGGCCTCTGGGCTTCTGGGAACCTTCCAGGAGCAGTGAAAGGTCTCACCAATGATGGGGTTGTAGGGTTTCTTGGCAATAGCACCCTTGCGGCCCTCATGGAAGGAGGTGAGGTAGTACTCCACAAAACGAACCATGCGGTCCTCCGGGCTGCTGCCGTCGGTGATGGCCACAAACAGGTCTGGGTGTGACATGAAGTCGGCATACATCTCCAGCAGAGAGCGCTTCTCCAGGATGAAGGTGGGCAGGACCACCTGGGAGAAAGTCGTGGAAAAAATAAAGACTTTAAATGAACTAGCAATGAAACATAGTGTATGAAAGGCAGCGCACTGTGAGTAAAGTGAGCAAGTGAAGAAGTGACATGACCCCATGGTCACAGTCTCAATGAGATCTGCATGTGACGTAAAGCCAGTGGACCTACCAGATTAATCGCAACAAAGCAGAAACCCAAGAGGAGGGTATCCAAACACCAGAACAGACTGACACTGGAAGATAAAGTGTCTACCCAGGTCTCAACTGCTTTCAGGTGTGGCTGTGTCTCAGACTAGTAATTACAACACAAGGGGTACTTACTTGGACCTGCAAGGTCATTCCAAATCAGACAATTAAAAACTGAGCCTGTATCAAACACCCAGAAAGTGTGGAACAGCAGGTGTTGGACAAGACTTGTTTTGCTGCTTGACAGTACATGGAACTCGACCTACCCGTGTGAGGTCCATGCCCAGCTTCAGCTGGGACAGCAGGTGTAGGATGACGCTGCGCTCCTCCTCCACTGCACCCAAATCCTCCTCCTTGTCTGTGAAGGTGTCCTCCATCTCGTCCTCCACATCTATGTCTTCTTCTTCCTAAAGAAGTGATTGAAAAAAAATTGAAATGAAAAGATTTTATGAATGTAAGAAATTAAGTCAGATGGATTTCCTGATAACAGCTAAGAACTCCAGTGGAGATCTTTGCTGCTTCTTGGAGGAGAGAGGCTGCCTCTCCCTTGCTCTTACCCCAGTGAAGCTGCAGGACTCAGGGCTGCTGAGCTCCAGATGGCTCCCATCCAGTTGCCCCTCTTCCGGGGCAAAGCTGCCCAGGGAGCTGCTGCCATTCTTCAGGATGTCAGGCAGTTTGGGTTCCAGCCATTCGATGGTTGGCCCTGCCGTGGATGGGGGATGCACAGCAGCATGTTCAGTGGTACTCATGGTACTATCCCCCCTCCCTCCCAAAGTCCCCCTGAGACTAACAGCTGCACAAAGACACAGCTCTACTCTTGGACTACCATTCACAACACAACATCCCACAACTGCCTGGCTGCTGATGGCACAGATGGCTATTTCTTAGACAGCTGCCCTAGACTACAGGTGTGTAACCCAACCCCCCCGACAAGCTGGGTATCAGAATACATTGGCCCCACTGACAGGAAACATCCTTATGCTCCGATTGGCTGAAGCCTCTCGGTATTGGGTAGACATATTTCACATACGTTTAGAAGTGGGCAGAGCTCATTCAAATTCACCTCGTGCGTCGCTGGACAATGTGCTCTGATTGGCTGCTGTGATCAGTCAGGCCTAATGAAATATACATTGAGTAATTGGATCTGCTGTGAAAAAGTGGGGCATTGGCTGGATGTTTTCCCATTTCAAACCATCCTGAATAAAGAGTGGTCAAGATATTAGCGAGTCCAACACTTCACTCTGTACTACAGCACTTTACTGTATGTTTGTCAAAGCCTCAGTGTCCTCAGGGTGCTGCCGATAGATGTTTTAATTTTCTGAGATCTAATTACCTTCGAGGCAGGTGGTGAGAATAGGCACAGTTCCCTATAAATAATGCAAAATAATTCCACTGTCTAGCAAACACAAACTGTTGGGTGCGGACCGTCATGTACACGACTGATTTGTTGTTAAGACTGCATGTAGCCTCAGTTTACAATCTCTCACAACAATGAAGAGGACAACAACACAGTGTGAACTGTAATAGGAGAAATATTTCTTAAAAAACAGTTCAGGCATACATTTACTTTTTCTGCTTGACAGCAAATGTATAAGCCATCTATGTGACGGTAACAACCACTGTATCAAGAAATACAGTCCACAAACCAAACCCCCCTCACTGACCTCCCAGGGAACCTCTCTGCCTGGCCACCTGCTGCAGGTGTAGGATGTGCAGGCACTCGTTGAGGCAGTTCATGGTGGCCATGGAAGTAGCCTTGAGCATCAGCAGATCTGGATCTAAAGGGGAGAGGCTAGGTGCTGCGGGCAGGCCCTCAATACTCTGGATCAGGTCTCTGTGCTGGCCCTGAACCTGGCTCATCATCTGGAGGGAGATCAGAGGAAAGTGTGGAGCAAAAAAGACTGATATATCTCTTCATGCTGTAACAAACTTCATCTGTTCAGGTACTGTTGATGAAACAGTATTTACCAAACATGGCGCCAGTCCAACTTTCCCAAAATAGGGATCAATTCCCCCAAATGAACGGCCATGTTCTTAGTACAAATATACTCATTTAAATCTGCTGAGAAGAGCAACAGTACAAAACACCTGGGCGATCCAGAGTGTGCTGCTGCAGCCTACTGATGTGAGGGGAAGACAACAGCACCCTCTGGTGGATTCAATGCATCACACAAATGGGGCCAAGTAAAAAAAAAAAAAAAAAAAAAAAAAAACATTCACAACTAAACAAATTAAGTAAAGCCCGATTTCAAACCATGTCGTACATATTACAAATTCACCACCATAGTTACCATAGTTTGTAGGAACAGCTCGAACTTCTAAGAACTTTTCTTCTGTTTTTTTTTTCCATCATTCATCATATGAATTATTATGTATTATCATGATTGTATTTTGTACAATTAAAATATTGTGTTGCCTCATTATGTTTGTTTTTAAAAAAAAGTGGAAAGTGGAAAGAAAGTGGATTTACAACCATCTGTCATGGCACAGGTCCGGAGATGTTTCTCTCATCAGCTGGTTACACAACAAACACGTGAAATATCCCAGTAACAGATCACAACAGCTTTTGGATTGGATCAAAAGCAGATGTTCGTAATTTCCCCTCTAATCTAGATTTCTGGCAAACAGTAGACTAAAAACTCTTTTATTTTGGTTTTGCTTGTGTCAGTCCTGTATCCTGCTACACGTACACTGGACTGAGTGTGCTGGGTCACAGCAGGTGTGATGTGACGTAAGCAAAAACTAATACTCTGGGGCTTGAACTAATACTTTTCTGATTGCATCGTAAATCTCACACAGAACACAACTGGACATACAAGCATTCATTCCCTTGAAGGAACAATATTGCATTACCTCTCTGGCATCAGTCAGATGGTCTGGCAGCAGAGACCTCTTGCTGGAGTAGAACGAGGAGCCCTTGTGGACCTGTGACCAGCCGAATAAGGAGGCGGGGTTTTGGCTGGGTCGGCGCAGGGACATGGGTGAGCTGCCACTGCCTTGAGACACCATAGAGTAGCTCCGGGATTTGGGTGGGGGATTACTCTACACAGTGAACCGCATTTCACAAAGTTACATTTTATCATAATTAAATCCTCTAAATTCATATCTAAATCATCTTAGGCAAATAGTTCTTATAGCAATATGTGGAGAAAAAGGCAAAACATCTTTAGTTAGCATTTAAAATTTAACATGCGTTTTGCAAAATTGCACACAGTGTAATATATCCATATGAATAAGATGCCTCGTAACTCGCTGCATCACTTTATTTATGGCCCCACAGTCCCTTCAAGGGACATGGCTATAAAAAATGGTGTCAAAAACGTGTATACCAACTGATATGTAGTGCACAGAGTAAGAAACATAAACATAAATTCCCCAGCTGTAAATATAGGATCTCTGTATACTTGTGAGCAGAACAAGAATGACCAGAAGTGATTCCAGTATATGCGAGTATGGACCTCCATGAAAATGTGCTGATGTGCATGCAAGACACTCTCACTGTCTTACCTTCCCCATGGCCTCTGTGTGATGCTGTGTGCAGATCTGCAGTCTGCTTACCCAGTGCTGCCTCTCTTTGGCATCGGTGGCTGACAGACACATACAAAAGAAAAACAAGATTGCAAAACATTATTACAGTTACTCTGGGAAAAGCTTACTCAGCATCGATTCCTGTGTGCGTCTGCCTCACTGGCAGTAGATAATGGAAAACATCCAGATCAATACTGTATGAACCTGATGGATGGTGATGACAGTAGGTCTGGAGTTAAAAATGGAACTGATAAGCAACAATAAGGTGGAGTTGAAATCTCAGTCTATGCAGGGCTGAAACATCCAGTGAGAGATGCACTAGAACATGTACAGAACCATGACTGGTAAACAGATGTATGAAAAAGTCAGAACATGTATTTGGGACTGGTACCCACCCCTGAGTTTGTACTGCTCCCCACTGATGGCATTGACTGTGAAAGTATGCGAGTCCTCGTCGCTGGGCGAGATGACGGCCCCTGCCAGGGGAAGCATGCCACGGGGCTTCTGTGGCCGCGACTGCTCATTGACGAAATACTCCAGCAAACCTGCCTCATTGTTTAAGACGAAGAACCTGAAAGCAATAGCCACCACAACAATGTCTGTCTTACTTGGACTGGGTTAAACATGTTTACAATTAGGGCTGAGTGATATATCCATGAACTCGTGACAAAACATGATGAAAATGTATTTTTAATGAAAAACCAAGTGCTGTTGCCTAGTAACTGGGACCATATGTGTCATAGCAATAAAAGAAAAATATTAACTGGAAAAGAACTACACTAACAAGGATGTTCTGCTTTTATATATATATATATATATTTTAAAGAACAACACTAGGAGAAGCTGTTGATTGTCAAAGCTCTCGTAGGCAGCAGCTGACATTATTGTCCCACCTCAAACTTCCAATTAATCACATTAATTTGGCAGATCTCATCATTAAGACTTCTGATGACACAGCTCCCTCTTCTTACCTTCGTTATATTTAAGAGTAGATATAACAACTCACCTGTACTGCCACCCTGTCACCAGATTGGTGTATTTCATCAGGTAGCCATCAATATTCTCCATGTGGTCACTGCCATGAGACGTTATCGAGCAAACAAGAGACAAAGGCCATGTGATAAAATACTGAGTGCCACCCATATAGACACAAAGCAAAACACACACAGTTCAATTATTGCTCAAAGGGCGAAACGGTTTTACTCCTAACTCAATGTCTGATCAGCTTATTGATCATAAGCCTAAGAGCAAATCTGTCCAAACACATGAAGAGACACCAGTTACACAATCTAATCACGTATTTCTAACGTTCACGCTGCTGGTAAAAAAAAAACACGATCTGTGGACTGGACTAGCTTAGCTTAGCAGGACAAGCAACCACCCACCTATACTGCCAGCTTTTGGAACCCGCTTTCCCCGTGCTTGGGGTCCTGTTCTGGGGATATACATCCAGTTTTCCTTCGCTCTCGGTGACCCGTAGAGCCGTGGTCTCCCCTTGCATAGTCACTTTCGACACAACCGCTTTACACGCTAACTTAGCTTGCTAGCGTTAGGCTAACTTAGCAGCTAAGCTAATTCAGATTTGATTTAAGTGGACGAGTCTCCTTTACGACACAAAGTGAAGTGAAGCTGTCGGCTCATCGCTGGTCGCACCGCACACCCCGCACAGTTACCCGACCAAGTCCAGTGCTGCGTGATAAAACATGGTCCCACCAGCTGTTACAGGCAGAAGCTAACTCGCCAGATATTTACTGCTTTGGCAGCAAAACAGTCACATGAACGCCCCGACTTCCGTTTTTCCGTTAACCCCAAAAAATAAAAGACAAAACCAGATCATTTCAGTTTTTACTACGGAAACGCATTTTATTCACCAAAGACAGAAAACGAGGATATTGACTTATGACTTATGTCTTTTCTGGATGTTTTCTTGCAATTACCATCCCATAATTACAATGTCCAGATTTCATAATTACAAGTAAAGAATAATAAATCAATCACAATAACGACAATAATCTTTATTTTTTGTTTTATTTTAATGTAAAGTTCTTCTGTACCACATTGGCCACCAAAATGACCACTGTTTTTGTTATTCATGCCTTGGATTAATTTTCATTATATAACGCCAAGCAAATATTCCTTTTAAATGTATCTTTATAGGCTACGAATAATATTGTATCTGAATACTGTAGTGAATAATGCAATACGCTGTTAGTATTGTTTTGAAAACCCGTTTCTACCGGAAGTGTCGATAAAAAACGTAGGTTGGGTGAGATAAGAAGGCGGGTGTCCATATTTCTGCTAAATTTATTAAATTATAACGTTACATGAGCAGTAAAGCATTAAAGCGCTTTACATTGGGTTTTATTTATTCCAGGCGCCGTAGTAAACCGTAAACATTATAATATGAGCGAAATGGAAAAAAAAGGCGTGTAGCAAATGTCTGTGATACATTGTTATTATAGATTTTGTGAAGACAAGGGGTGTATCCGTGGCCAGCGAGGGGAGGACTGAATCGGTCTGCGGCTTATACAGGGCGTATGAGGAAGTTATAACATTAGTAGGCCGGGGAAAATAGAAACAGGTTCTTCAGTCCTGGCCAAGAGTTAGAATAACCAGCTTGAAAATGCCTGGAAAGAAAATCTGCATCGTTGGATCTGGAAACTGGTAACTCATAATTTGTGTTGTAGACGCATCTTCCAGATAGAAGGACGCTTGTTCGGTTTATTGTGCTCAACCAGCGGTTTGAACTAGCGCCTTTTTACACTTGAGCAGATTTACACTTATTCATCTCTGCATGAACATCTCGGAAGAGCTTTGCTTTTCTATGTGTCACATCGAAAATGGACTGAAATACAACAAATTCGTGATGCGCTTTTCAAACACGCGATCCTGTCGGCAGCAGCCAACTTCGATTTCCTGTAGCAGCTTGAAAAATCAAACAAGCTGCCACATGAACAGGAGGATCCGTGCTAATTTGATCCTTTATAATAATAACGACCATTGAACAGGCTGCTGCTGCTGAGTGAACGGCTGCTCCTCAGGTTTGTCTCTATAGGGATGGAACAGGCTGCAGGATTTAGTTCTCATTTTCCTGCAGAGCGAGTTTTTGTTTTAGTTCGGTCCTGATGAGTCCTGGTGCAAAATAAAATGGAAACTAGTGCTTTATTTTTACTCCTTTACGTTAGGCCCCATAGTGAGGAAGGACTCCCCATGATTCTGTCTGACCATGTGGTTTCTCTCTCCAGGGGCTCCTCCATTGCCAAAATCATTGGGAAAAATGTCAAAGCATCTAATCGCTTCGACCCAGTGGTCAACATGTGGGTTTATGAAGAAATGATTGATGGGAGGAAACTGACAGAGATCATTAATACAGAGCATGAAAACGTCAAATATCTGCCAGGTCACAAGCTGCCTAAGAATGTGGTAAGTGCTCCACATCCCAGCAGTTTTGATAATTGTCTTTTAACTACCCAGCCCCTCCTGTTTGTATCAGGAGCTTATGCAATTTACTGCCCTCCTGAAACGTGTTTTGATTGTTCAGTAATCCATCACACTGATAAAGATAACTCTGTCTGTTCTGTCATGTATATCTCACTTCCAACTGGACGCTGTATGAGAGTCCATGAGTTTTACTAGTAGGAGGGTCTGGTCACCTGAGCTTCACCTATCAAATGCAAAAGAAAAACCATTTAATTGAGGAAACACTAATAAATTATTAGAGGCATTGCTTTGATTCTCTGCAAACTATTCCTTCACAAAAGAGAAGTTTCACTAATTGTCCTATTACATATACCTGCTGTATGGAAACGTATTAGTAATAAAACTAATTATGGACAATATAGGGAACTTAACGTGATACATATGAAGACATGGAAATGCAGACTTGTCTCTTTGTTGTTGCCGCTGCACCAGATTGCTGTTCCAGACGTCACAGAGGCTGTGAAGGGAGCAAAGGTTCTCGTCTTTGTAATCCCACACCAGTTCATCAGTAAACTCTGTGATCAGATAAAGCCTCACATCACAGAGGGAACCATCGGGATATCGCTGATCAAAGTAAGATCCTGTTATTGTTCTTTATGTCTGACAGCATAAAGGGGAAACTGTCACCTGATCTATTTTTCTGTGGCTACATCATCACGGGATCTTGTAGTTGAGCAACACAGAAAATATTCAGTATTTATTAGCAGGGCCTCAAGTCTATGTAATTAAATATAGCAGAACTGCTCAGAGACTTCCCCTTGTCGTCTAGGGAATCGATGAGGGACCAGAAGGCCTGAAGCTGATCTCAGACATCATCCGAGAAAAACTAGAGATTGAGGTCAGCGTCCTGATGGGGGCCAACATTGCTAGTGAGGTGGCGGATGAGAAGTTCTGTGAAACCACCATTGGTTAGACACTGTTTTTATTCTTTAAAAACGATTTTTATTATTTAGACTTTTGATGCTGAGCTGCACAACTTTAGCAGCAGAGGATGCAAGGCAGTGGTCAGACTCTGACAAGTTACTTCCCTATTTCTCGGTGCTGAGTGACATTCTTCTTCTTTTCCGGTTTAAAAATGCAGGGGCGAAAAATGAGGCAAACGGCCATCTCTTCAAAGAGCTGCTTCAGACTCCCAACTTCCGCATCACTGTGGTACATGAGAGTGACACAGTGGAGCTGTGTGGAGCCTTAAAGGTAAAGACAAGCATCTGATGCGAATATTGTTATTCAGCTTTAATAAGGGAGACAAAAGCAAAATGTCGTCTGTATGCTGGGGCAGAATATTGTGGCTGTAGGTGCCGGATTCTGCGACGGTCTTGGTTTTGGCGACAACACCAAAGCAGCAGTGATCAGGCTGGGTCTGATGGAAATGGTCGCCTTTGCAAAGCTGTTCTGCAAAGGCCAAGTGAGCTCCAGCACATTCCTGGAAAGCTGCGGCGTGGCTGACCTCATCACCACCTGCTACGGGGGGAGAAACCGCAAGGTTGCTGAGGCCTTCGTCACAACGTCCAAGGTAGGTTGGGGAGGAAGATTCATTTTCACGTTTTTAATGCAGAACATTGTATTTGAGCAAGGAGGTTCATTCTGGGCTGTGGGATCACGTAAGTGTGATAAACTTTCTAAACCTAAAGTCATTCAAAGTTCATCAAATCAATAGAAAAAGTTCTGGTTAATATGTTTGTGTTAGTTAAGTAGCGTTCCAGTTATGGAGCAGAGGAGCAAACAGCCACTGGGTACACCTGATGGATCATTTTTGGAGTGTGTTTTTTTAAACCGCACTAGATGATCTAATGAAGTTATAAAGAAATGTTGCTAAACAACATTAAACTGTTTCTGTGTGTTTGGTTCTTCAGTCCATTGCTGAGCTGGAGGCAGAGATGCTGAATGGGCAGAAGCTTCAGGGTCCCCAGACCTCAGCTGAGGTCTACAAGATCCTACAAAAAAGGAACATGATCAACAAGTAAGTTTTAAATATTTCAGGGTTACATCAAATATATATATTATATCAAAAACAGTCAAAGTGGACCAGTTTAGACAGCATGTATGGCCGCTTAAATACAGCCTCAGAAAGCTTTGAGGTCTGCTGGGCATCAAGCTAACCCACAGGGGAGCATTAGAAAATAATGACTCCAAAGATTCATTAAATATTTACATATAGCTTATACACACAGTGGCCCTTTATTAGGCACAGTACACCCGTACAGTCGATTAGCTGGTCAGCCAGAAGTGAAAACATTTGAGTGGCCTAATTTATGTTTGAGAGATCACATGACTTCTCTTTCCTGTAGGTTTCCTCTGTTTGCAGCAGTCTACCAGATCTGCTTTGAGGGTAAAGCGGTGAAAGAGTTCATCACCTGCCTGCAGAACCACCCAGAGCACATGTGAAGTGACCAGTAATGCAGACATGTGCACTGCTGCTCCTTCAATAGCAATGTGCAGCCACTAGAGGGCGAAAGAGTCTTGAGATAGAAACGCACAATACAACAAAGCAACCAGGGACACTCTACTTTTAACGATTATTTTTTACTCATGATATTTTATAATGAAACCTATTTTTTTCTTCAACTCATCAATGTGTCTTATTGATTTGTGAAATGTTCTGGCATATTAATTTGGCTTTTGTGGAGGAAAGTTAGAAATAATGAAATTATTCTTAATAACCCGTAAGAGTCTTTTTGATTAGTGACAACGTCCAAAGCTAAATGTGTGGCGCTAGTACTGCTTGTCTGTTATTTCACTACATGACCTTGTGTTCCCAATCACTAAATTAAAACTAAATGAATTCTTTTTTAATGTTATGTGGAGTTGTTTTCTCAATAAATTTGATTGATAATAAACTGGGAAGTGTCCTTTTATTTCAGAACAACAAGGGTTAGTCCACAAAGCTGTGACATCTGGGGTTTTATACATATGAACTTTTATTTTATTTATTTCGTCACAAAGGGGCTGCACCATTCACATCACAGTGGTTTGGTAGAGACGTATGAAGATGGTGCAATAACACAGGATTGATCAGATGTAGCACGTACATCCATTTTGGTCCGTTCACCCATTCCTAGATGTTGATGTTTACAGTTTGCAGCTGTGTGACTGTGTCGTGTGTTGGATCTCACAGTCAGTCTGTGATGTCTGACTCCGATTCCCATGAGTACCACAGTAACTCAGTATGAGAAAGTGGGTTAAACAACAAACAGCGTCCTTGTCCCTCCATCTCAAACTTGCTGCAGAAGGCTCAAACCTTTGATGCTCACCCTCTGTCTGCAGTCCAGCCTGTTTGCTGACACGTCCCAGTCAGGACTGGACCAACTGATTGACTGCACTTCCCAATTTTCCCAAATTGATACTGTAAATGAAACAAATATGGAATAACATCATTTAATGCTATTAAATGTAATTTTAAGAATTGAGTGTCATATTGTTAATACACATTTTAATCCTTTCACAAATCCTCTCTACCTCATGCAAACACTGCATTTGTTCTAATTAAAGATTCTTTCACTTGCAGTGAATCTTTACCAGCTCATCTAAGATCCATTTTTCCAAGCCTGTTGATAATGTCTCTTCATCTTGTCATTGTGAACATTTTTTTAAGCTATCTCTCCTTTCTGGTAAACAGATCTCCTGTCCACAGCTGCCCAGATCCCAGGACATCAAAAGGAAATCCCAGACAGGGCGACGGAAGACACACCAGTTTTACGGGCCGTGAGGAGCTTCCGTTGGTTCCCGTGGGACAGCCGGTCTCACAGGTGGATGTCCTCAGCAGCGGGATGGCTCTTCTCATTTCCTAACAGCAACTGTCATCGGCAGGTTTGAGCGAGTGCTGAGACCCTTGTGGTGGTTTGACACAAGCCGAGATCCTCTGTTTCAAAGAGAAGGCCCACCTTCAGATGGGACCCAAGCTTGAAAGAGGAGCTCAGTCACCAGGGTAACTCGTCTGTCCGTACCCCTGACCCCCCACACAGACACTGTCCTCCAGTGTGAGGCCGTATGGACAGAGGAGAAAAATAGCAGAACAGCATGGACTGATTTACAGTACATGCACCTCTCTGCTTCATTTCCTTGAAAAGATCAGCTTTGTTGTTGAACCTATAAAGTTACAGTAGATGGGATTTTTCATCATTTCTTAAATGACGAGAGTAAGATTAGTCCCTGTTTTGATATAAAGACTGGAAAACACCTTTCACTGCCTCTACAGCTGATTGATTAACACGCTGTATTTATTTTGTTTAATTTTTGCGTAAATAAACCTGTAATTAAAAGCAAATGTTTGCTGTCTGATTTGATGCCACCACATGCAAGTAAAAATGCTTTAAGTTAATCTTCGCCATTATAGTTGGATAAGGTCGTAAATCTGGAGTCTTAACTGTGCTTAAGAGATTTTTGATGCGTATCATTTGTGCTGTCTGCCTTTGTGTATGAAATATTGTGTGTATCATTAAAAAGTGCCTTAAAAACAAGCCTGTAAACATGATCTACTGCTAAGAATAAGTTTAAACTGTATTAACGTGGATTTCATCTAAAGTTCAACCCTGTGTTTTCTGGATATCACCCTGAAAAAAACATAGTAAGACCATGTCCAAGTCCATGTCCTGTTGGGCTGTGATTTATGAAATGTGATGAGACTGAGCTGTTATTCACAGTCGGCTTATCACACCTGTGTCTCCCATAGATGAATGTCACAGTTGTGCACCCAAACCTCTCCCCTGAGCACGCCATGGCTTTCTTCTTCTTTTTTTTTTTTTTTCAATATGTGGGCCACCCCCAGGTCAGACCACACGGTTTACGCCTTTAGATTTATAGCACCCAGAGAAGCTTTGCATCAGTGTGAAACCTCTCACATAGGCTAATAGATAACTCATGATACTATCTATAGGCAATCAGGTCTTGGCAGCTGGGTGTTGTGCTTATATTGTGGAGACGCACACATATTTATATACATTTGTGTGTTTGTGGCTCTCACACAGTGGGGTGAGACTCTATCCGACATCCTCAGCTAATTACAGGCCACTGATCTCGTCAGCTGTCACCACCACACTCTTTTTACATGTCAATGACAGCCAAATGGGACCTCACATCCTTCCTCCAGCTCATACAATGCTCTCATTGAAAACATAAAAGAGGGATAGAAAACCAAAAGAGAGAAAGCAAAGGATGCCACTCCTCGTCCCAGCTGGCGTTAGGTCTGTGGCAGAGGGCACAGAGTCTTGCCCGTGAAATAACAACCACTCCTACTCTTCTCCTCTAATCCTCCTCCTCAGCCTTCACCTTTGCCCAGTTGTCTTCATCATCGTCTCGGTCTAATCTGGGCGCGTCCGAGGGGATGTGCATCCAGACTGCCTCTCAGCCTCCTTTTGTGTTTGCCAGTGCTCTGATGAGGGAGAAAGAGGAACAGGAGGGAGTGCGGGGAGCAAGGGTGGAGGTAATGCCGGTGGTAATGGTGGTTGCTTGGGTTTGTCTGTTGCTTTTACAGTCTGGGGGGAGAAGGAGGACAGCTTGGCAGGAAGCCTGGTTATGGCACTGCATACAAACAGAGGGAAACACAAAGCCTTTTTATTTAACGCTCCCATCCTCTTACCTCAGGGGGAATGGAAAAAATTGCATGAGGCTGCTATAAGATTCGTCCCATCCCTCGCTCTCTCTAGACAGCCATTGCTTCTGCAGAACAACCAGGGGATGGACAGAGATCAGAGAGATGGAAGGCAGTCCTCGTCAGGAAATCATAAACCATAATTCAATAAAATTAAGTCAATATGTACAGTAAAGACTTGGCAGGAGGCCCAGCCTTGTTTGTTGTTTTAAAAATAGTGAAAAGCAAGTTGATTAAATATAAAATAACATAAGCCCTAATGTAAATCCACAAAGTAGTATCAGGAGACTAACCCAAATTTATGACTACAATATGTCTCTGTCTAGACAAAAGGCTGACAGTCAACCCTGAATAATGTCTCTTCCCTTTTTTCTATTCTGCATTACATCCATTTCATCTAAATCTTCTTAGTCTGATCTCCTGTGGATCCGGAGTAGCTGACATCAGCGCAACTCCACAATTCTCCCCGATTTGTGGAAGATGAAATCTTTACCGTATGTACTGTACTTGTCTCTCGAGTCCACGCTTACATGCACATAAAGATGCTTTCTTGGGCTGTTGATGTGAAAAAGAGCATCACCAGGTTCCCAGTGCAGCTGCAAATAACATTGATGTGGCATTCCAACATGTCAGTGTAGCGTGGGCCAGGCAGAAAGCCCCTTCCTGCTCCTCCAAGCAAATATTCATGAGGGAGACTCGAACCAGCTGCCTCCACCGAGTGACTGGGGGAAAAAGGATGATTCCACAAGTCAGAGCAGATTCAATATGTGTTCCAACATTTGAGTATGTAAATTTGCCCTTAGCCACATTATTAGCTAATGCCACGTCTTCCATGAGACTGTATCCACAGAGTTTAGAGTTTCATGTTAAAAGCAAAGGTCTTGTTTTCTTCTTGCTGCAAATTCCTGACACTGCATCTACACCTTCAGGATCTTTTTGGGTTTCAGTTACAGACGTAGACTCATTTAAAACGTGTGTGCTGGAGAGGTTTCCATTAAACAGGTACACCAAAGGAGCTGTAAGTACTGCGACAAGCAGCAGAGCTGACTGCTTTATGGCTGTTCTGTTCTCAACCACAGCAAGCAAGCAATCCAGAGGGAAGCACTGTGGTTGAATGAGAAAGCAGAGCCTAACACATTTGATAAAAAAAAAGGGGTGATACTGAAGAGGCTATTTGTCCATTTATATATTTGTTTGTGTTTTGTATGAGTTTAATGAAAGTCTTTGTAATAAAGTTGTATTTGCCCTCTTCACCTCTAAAATTTCACTTGTGAAGCTATTTACCCAATTTATTGTCGGGTCTGCAGCTCAGTCCTCTTGTTTGAGTTTTTGGGTGTGTTAAAGTAAATGTTTTTTAAAAAGTGTGGTCACACCAACTATTTCTCCTGCAGGAATCTGACCTGTGACATGCCCCGTCAAGATGGAGCCTTGAAGTGCAAAAGCCTCTTTTTACCGCAGATCTTCCATTATTGCTGCAAATTTATCATTAAATGGGCCAAATGTATGTCCCAAAACTAGCGTTGACAGGTTTCCTGTAATGCCACAGCGATGGGCCGTGCTCTGTGACAATCGACATAAAAATAAGAGCTAAGGAGAGTGGAAGTGTTTTTCTTTCCTTACTTCAAGATTACAGCATATCGGAGTGAATGGAGGAGGATAGTGTGCAGGATGTGAGTTGGGAAGGAGAAGTGAGATAAATCTTTCTTTAGGAAAACACACATGCACACACTCAGCAGGCGCACACACATGACACACTCATGAGGTTGTAGATAGCAAACTGCACCTGATGGACATTCAGGTTTATGAGCTGTAAAAATTTCAGGCTAAGTGATTCGCCTGGAGACATTCACAGCGTAACCAAAAACAAAAGTGTTAACTGCCTTTGATTTTCATCGGTTCTTTTACAGATTTGTTATTTAATGTGCAAATTCGAACATATCTGCATGATGAGTTTTTAATCTGGCAGACGCAAACCTTTGAGTCAGGACATTCCTTCTTTCATTATATTAAATGAATAAATCACAAGCTTCCAATTAAGCAATCAAAAATGTCCATTATTGAATGCTAACTGAAAATGACATGGTGATTCTCTCTATGTTATTACCCTTCTCCATAACATTTGATGCCAGTTTGTATATCGCAATGCAGCTTTGTATGTAATTAGCTCCTGACATTTAGCTTTAATTGAATAGCTGTGATAAAAGGACAGCCAGGGATCATGTTCTTTGCTCGGATTGGCTGTTCGTCTGACTTCCGAACGGGTTAGGAATTATTCGGATTTTTCGGTGTGATTTATGAAATCATTTATCTCCCAACTCTTCGCTGACCGAGCCAATATCATCAGCCTACTCATTCTGTGCCTGTGAGCGAACAATGTTGCAACGCAGTGAGCTTAGAGGGGAAGAATGTGACAACAGAATGGAATTACAAAAAATGACTGTGTTTGAGACCACAAGGACTGGGCAGAGATGGGCTGAAGGAAAGCATTTGTTCACAGTGGTTATGGATGACAAACAGCGGGTGGCTGATGCTATAGCCGTATGGCTGGGCACATAAAATTAAAAGTTTATTTCAACCCTTTTTGATTTTGGTGCATTCATAAAAATAGCTAAATGATATCAGGGATAAGGTTGACTTGACATGCTTGCGCCTTGTGACCCACAAGGATTGGTTGCAGCAAAGAATGCGATGAGCTAAGGAGTGCCCTGCAGAGAGGCCGATGAAAAGCAGAGCGCTGGTGGCTCCTGGCCGGCATGAAGAAGTCGACTTGGCAGTAAAGCTGAGAGTCATGTGCCTCCATTTAAATGAGAAGGCAAGAAAGGAAAGAGAGAGGGAGAGCTGAGCTAAGAGGCTGGGGACTCTGCCAAGCCGAGACACTTGAGGAATGCGGCAGCAGTTCTCTCTTTGCAGTAATACACTTCTGCCATCTAAGTCAGAAAAACAGCTTTTCCAGTCCAGTCAGCAAGACTTACAGCCAGTGTAAACAGATGACAGGTAACACAGTCAGAAAAAACTAAGAGAAAGAGCAAAAGTGAATCCTGAGAAAGAAACCTGGGATGTCTCCTGGCTGAGGTTCCAAGCAGAGGTGTGTGTTTTGGTTTTTGTTTGTTTACCAAAAAACATTCATGTCTCTGCAAAATGTTGGTACTTCCACAAAACTGCATGTGTGTCAGCCCAGTGTTTTAGATGTAAGTAAGCTTGTCTTGTCTCATTCGTGGGGCTGTGTGTGTGAGAGTGTGAGGCATGTGGTGTGACTCCTCCAGCCCCTGGCAGTTAGTTAATAAACACAGGCCTGTCAACAGCTGCTGGTGATGTAACGTGGAGCTTCTCCTCACTCTCCTTATCCTCCCGCCCCACCCCGCCTCCCTAACTCCCTCCACCAAGACCAACACCTCCCTCCCTTCTATTTACAAGTCTTACTGGGTGTTGCTCCAGACTTCCAGCACTGGCAGCACAGATAGTGTTTAAGAGTGTGTGTTTGTGTTGTGCACGGCTTCTCTCTGCAACACTTCCAGGGGAATTTACGGCAGCATGTTTTCAGCTGCCATCAAAGGAAATTCCACATCACTGCGTTGTCTTCCTAAACAAAACACCTCTGAGAGTCTGGGAGCTTCAGAGTTGGCTACAAACCTGTTGAGTGGAGAGGATCCGGCCGGCGCACAGTAAGTCTGGACTCATAGTCAGTGAAAAGTGCATGAGCAGCGTAAGATAGATGGCAAGTCATGCAAATTTGGCCTGTGGCGTGACAGATGTTTTAATGTGTGCCGAATAAGACATTTACCAAATAAAAGTAAAGACATAATTTATCAAGAGATACAATAAATAACGCTGGTTTCTTTGCGGAGGAACATTATCAGCATAATGCAATAAAGTGTCAACATACAAAATAAGATTTTACACAAAAACTTCCATTTAATATATCATCTTTCCTGGACACCTTTAAATGGAGAAAAACAATATTAGTGCTTGGTTTTCTAATGTTGTGACTGATAAGTTGTAGGAGCTGCTGTCTCTAATACTTGTCTGTGTGCAAAGGCACACAGGAGCCATTCATATAGATAAACACATACAAGCACACTGTTGTTTCTCAAGCTGTCAGCAGCCTGTTGATGAAATGTGCATTCACTTTTTTAGTGAACTGCCCATCTCATGATGCTCACATACCAAAGTGAGAAGAGGGCACAGTTGTGTATTTTGATAACAGCTGGAAAATTCTTCTGCCCTCTCTTGGCATGGTGCCCCAGCGCTGGGCCCCTCTGGCTATCAGGAGAGAGTTCAGCAAAGAGTCATCTTGACCGGTGAAGTACGCTGCTTTGCAGTTGAGAGTCCCTCAACAGGAAGGTCAGCTGTTTTTTTTTTTTTTCCAGGATGCGTATTAAAGTATCCCATGCATCTGGTGGGATAAGCATAGGAAATTGCAGGGACTCCCCTCATGAACAGGATGATGACATTGCAGCCATTGTTTTTCTTTTTTTCCACCAGACCTCCAACCCCTCCCTTCTCCTTTAAACCCCCACATTAAATTGTCTGCTAAGTCCTGCTGACTAAACAAGACTTAAAGCTGCTCAGACAAGTTCTGGCAGAATCTTTGTTGTAAAATGTTCCTGAGAAACACTTTTTTTTTTTTTTTGTTTGACATGAATTTGGTTACAAAGTAATTTACATTATGTGTTTGCATAGTATAACATCTGAGAACCAGCATTTTCAGTTCTCTCAGTTAATGCTGATTGGATGGAGCTTCAGTCATGTTTGACAACCTTTGATGAACAAATAGGCTTAGAGTCAAATATTGATAATAAACTGAGACAGTCTGGCTGAGCAGGAATCATGAAGGTTTTCAAAACGATATGACTAAAGAAAAACATCTGTCAGTTACAAAGACAGAACTGGAACATCTGGTGATGAGTGTGAATATATAGTCAATTAAAAATGCAGAACTAGGTGTCACATATGTGTTGCTTTATTGCAAAACCTGCTCCAATCATTTCCACATGCCTCATGCTCCTCGTGCATGTCTCACAGCTTTGTGACTGTAAATGAAATAATCAATAAAGGACCATCTTTACTCATTCAGGCAGGTTGCACTTGTTTCTATGCATTTGATAGAGCAGTACTAGTCCTTGAACAACAGCACATTAAAGTTATTTATCGTTAAGCGTTTGCCAGTTCCAGCTTCTAAAGCTCAAGTATTCTCTGCTTTCGTTAACGACGGTAAATTAAATATCTGTGGTGTTTGTAGTTCAAAGGTTGTCTATTCAGCAATGTTTAGGCTATACCTGGGTTTTATAATCACAGTTGCAGTGGAAACTCAACACATAAGCAACCAGCCATGTGTGCAAACACACAGTTATGCATGCAAACCTTTTATTTTTAACTGAGCAAGAGATCATGACATATTTTTGAACAGAATCATTTGCAATTCAAGCTCTTTTATCATATTACAAGCCCATACTTCCTCCAATAATCTGGTGTGGATGCCAGAAAGACACACACCCTCGTGCAGCATGATCTCAGTACCCTTAAAGATGTACACATGTTCTAACTGGCCTTGATCAGTGTGATTGGAATAAAAGCAAGACCATAATCACAGTTATATAAGGGAGCATAGTGTTGATGCTGCACGAAAGGCAGCATCAGTTAATTTTAAAGGGGCTGTTAAATTGACCTATTAGCCTCGATGGTATTAGCCTCTCAACTTCACACCCATGTGATAGATGCTAAACTTATGATTACTAGCCCAGTATCACTGATGCACAATGGCAGCAGACCAGAGCAGAGTGTAAAAATTCAGAAAAATACATAACATTTAGCTTAATGGTTGCTTTCCTGACGGTATAAAAACAACAACAGACCGGTGTAAAATATGGCTTATTGTTTGAGGCTTTCAGACATTAATTCCATGTTAGACTGTGCCAGGCTTTAGGTGATGGTGCCAACTGTACAGGAACACATGCAGAGGCAGGATCAGACAGGCTGGCCAGCAGAGGGACTCAAAACATCCGATCAGCACAGACCATCTGTGCTGCTGCAATACAGACGGACCTCCCGCTCTACACGTTAAACCCCACATCAGACACTTGCATGCTTCAATTTTCTCCTCAATGAATGGAAAGTAATAGCACCCCTAATGTCCCCTCCCATTTCCCCCGTGTAGCAGGCGAATTAAAACAGAGACTCAAACGTATAATCTCCTCAGTCATTCATTCTTCTCCATGGACATGGCAATCTGGATGAATCATTCAGAAGAAAAATAAAGTGAGGACTGGGCTCTGGGCCATGGGGGATGCTTCTGCGCTGACCCTGTTTCAGACCCCCCCTCATTCAAGGCAGGCGTAGGGCATGGACACGAAATGAATTTGTTCCTGGGGTGAAGGGGGTGCACCAATCAATGTTCAATCTCCCCCACCATTTATTTTCAGGCCCTGGCACTTCCTGGCATTGTGCCTTTTTTGGAGAGGTGCAGCATTGATCACAATGCCCTGAGTCACTATTTGGCCAAGGGGCTTTTCTTTCCACAAGACCTGTGTGTTTTCAAAAGGTTTGTAATAGATGTGAGTGCTAATTGAAAACTCATGCAAAATGCATGTCTGGAATCCCCCTTTCTTAAGTCTTTGGCTCACCAAACCTCATTCTTTACTTCCAGATGGCCCTTAGATATTTGCTTAATTTATTTGCTCTATCATTATTATTTTTTAATGTATAACCTATGACTAAATCAGTTCACAAAGAAACACCAAGTGCAGGCTATTCAGATGAGCAGAGCAGAGGAAATTGTGTTATTGCAAATTCCACTGCAATTAGTGGAAGGTTTTGTTTCATGAGAAAAGGGCCACAGTTCAAGCCACGCACTTTACCCACTTGGTATCTTTATTTGAAGTTGCCGCGACAAGCATTTCTTACTCTGTTACGAGTCTTTGCAAGTGTGAAATGAGAATATGCGTGGGTGAACGCCTGAGCGTACTGGGTACAAAGAGCGCTGTTGTCACTTGTGGCAGAGTCTGGTCTCTCTAACACTTCAGAGTCAAAAGCCAGAGGGTGGAGCAACAGTGTTTCTCTAGCACACCTTGAATGTACGCACAGGATTATCACAGCTTCCCCTTTGGAAAAAAAATTTATATAAGACTGACACTTAAATGCTGGTGATTGCAAAGAGTCCACAGCTGCCTCATTTTATTCTTCTCAGCTTACAAAGGAACAGTATCAAATCTGAGCCATGACAATCCATATTCATGGACAATCTGGGCTTATTACAACCATTTAAACATGAGGCTCACAGTCTGTTTTTAGTACAGCGATCTCTCAATGGGCTTAAGTGTTATCATTAAGCTGTTATCCCCTCACATTATCCCTGTTGTAGTTTGGAGCTGTCTGGGCCTCTGTGACCTCAGCTGGGTCCTCCCTTGTTCCTGGAGCAGATGTTAAAAAGAGAGTCCCCCTTCCCACCTCAAACCCCCCCCCCCCCCATTTGGATTGTACACTCAGACACATACACCATCCTGCCACACCTCCTCCCTTCACTCTGGCATCTAATTAGGCCTTCAGCACAAAGACTCCCAGATGTCAGCGTCCTCCTGGCCTCCTTTGATTATATCCTTTCCACCCCACTGGCTGGCTTGCTGACTGGCTGGATGGATGGCCGGTTGGAAGCCATGTGGACCATAGGCGTTGACGCGTGTCACTCTGCATAGGTCAACACTGGACCGATTTAACATATCAGTAATTGCTTTTGGTGTAAATCACAGGAAATCAGGGAGGAGTAAGGGAGTTCTGACTGGGTGAGAGTTACACAGAGGTCCTCAGAGTGTCATGAAAACAGACAAAAGGCCATTTATTTTGTAATAAGATGCATAACTTTATCTAAATGCAAGAAGAAAAAAAAATCACATCTTTTGAGGAATTTGGGTCACTATTGGTTAGTCATGGCGTAGTATTTGTCATGGTCAGCATTCACCAAGTGTTTCATTTCCTTTTAATCCAAGACACATGAACGATGGACCGTCAGCAAGTTTTTCAGATGGAGGGAAAATTGGCCAAGGTGCTTTCAAGAGCCAATCAGGTTTCCACTTTTCCACAAACACTGAATCTGCCCAGCGAATATTCAATTGATGGGACGTTGATTACCAGTTCTGTGAAACATATTAGATAGCACTGGAAGAAAAGTCTCGACGGTGCTTGGGGAACTGCTGCATAGATTCACTCTAACCTCAAATACCAGAGATTCAAATTTAAATTTGGGAAGTGTACATCAGACACAGACAAATTTTGCAACTAATCAATCAATCAATTAATCAAATCAGCTTGTTGAAGTTTAAGAGCGACTGACAGCAAAAGACTAAACCTTATTAAGTTTGTTAATCTGTCAAACATAAGTTCTTACATTTTATTGCCTGCCTTTATCTGAATGCACCTGATATCTGTCTTTTAATGTGTTTGCTTTATCTTTATCACTTGTGATCCACCCACTGCTTCATCCGTTGCACTTTCTGGGCAATCAGACACAGTGCTGTAATCCTTTTTAATCATTTACTTTCAATTTCCTATAACACCCCCCCTGTCCAAGGGAAGCTGTGGGCTTTACTTCCTCTCCTAATCTCCAGCGGAAAGGGGCCAAACTGAAATGTGATCTAAACATAGACCAGACTATTTCATCTGATTCTATAGACTTGTACAATTAGTCACTACAAAGACAGAGAGAGAAAGACAGGCTGATGTTTCTGTGGCATTAAGGACGTTGCTTTTCACATCCGGTTCACTAATTGGGCAAGTTCCTTATACAGAAAATAGCCCGGAGAAATGAAGCAGAAGGAGAATGTGAAGGAGAATGTGTCATGTTTGCAAAATACAGTATAACATCAGTCCTGGATGAAAATTTAGTGGCTGATCCTGGATTCAATCTGATGTTTGTGGCTTCATGCCAATGAGTTTGCACTGAGCAGATTGGCAGTAGATGGAACATGTCATGTTGATGTGTGGGGGTGTCTGACAAGTGCAGTCACACTACTAAAGCTTCAGACAGGGTGTAACAGATACAGCCTGCAGCAGATGGAAAAGGGGGCTCTGGATACTGTTTGAGAAGGGTTTGCATAACTAGGTTTGCGAGGCCAGTAAACATAACTGACCTGAAAAGTGAAATAAATATTCAGCCTAGCAGATCTTATGTTGAGGGTGTCAAGATGGTCTTATAATGGTCATTTCTATACAAGAGTTTTTCAGTAGTTACTGTGAGAAACTCTTGAGAGACTCTTTAAGTGGTGCTGAAGGACAGCTCAAAAAATACTAAAATAATAATTAATAATTGATTTTAGATTTCGCAAACATTTGAACATTACACTTGGATGAGATAAAGAATTATTACAAGTTAAAATTATGTTAATATGCCGTTTTTTCACTAGATTTAATAGGATGTATCGATTTTAAAAAGTCACGATGCAACGTAACGTTACTCCGGTAGGCGGCGACAGCGTTTCATCGGTAGCCGCTATAGAAATAGAAGTAGAAGAAGAAGAAGAAGAAGAAGACGGTCGCCAGCGACACAACAAATAGCCTGTTTGTACGTTAGCTAATACGTTAAAGTGCCGATTTATCAAAACGTTACAATAATATTATTAATAATATTATAAAACACTGAAATTACACACATTCTTTTCATTGACAAACGAAAGAACCTGTCATGTTTATTTGACTATAGTTATATTTACACAGTTAACTAGTTGCTATACAATTAGCTACACAAAACAAAAACTGTTAGCTAAGCTAACCAAAACAACATGTATTCTCCTTCATGCTCCCATTACTTTGCATTTAAACAGCTACACTGAACATTTCTTCTCTTTTTCACCCACTTCCCTTTAACTTCTTCTCATGTATTAGCTAGTTCATTTATTTACTTTTGCACACTGTTTTTATTCAGTGTAATATTGCCTTTTAATTTAATTGTAAGTATATGACTTACTGGTGAACAAGCAAACAGCATGTTCCTTCATTTCACGTTTTCTTTACTTAGTATACTAAGTAGTAATTAATTAGTATAACGACACTATTTAAAAGTGTAATGTAATGAAATTAATTGATAATTAATTGTTTGACCAGTTGAATCACTGCTCTCCAAAACATTTACAAGAGATTAACTTGTAATCTGTAGTTTCATTTTCCTGATGAATATAGTACAGAAGCTTTAACATGGATGTGTACTACAAATGTTATCACTATATTAGTTACATTAGACATATCAATATATACATGCACATGGTAATATACAAGTTGTGCTGCATAAACAAGGTCTCTGACCCCGAGGTGTTCATCAGTTGACCTTTGACCCTGTCTTCACCAGTGAGGAAGTGGTGTGATTACTTTGTGCACAACCACAGCGGGCCTAAAGCTCGGGGCTCTTTGTAAAGGAGTAGTATGCGTGAAGTGAAGTGTTTATCTTCTGCTGTGGCCCCAGTCAGGCCAGGTCAGACTGGTTCCCAGTGCTGTTTGGAGAAGCCTAGAAAAACACAAACGCTGAAGTTGTGGGTTTGGCGTTAGGTTAGATGGTGGGATGTCTGGGTGACGCTGGGAGCAAGTCTCGTCAGGCCCGATGAGAGGTCCACACTTCGGCCGTGCAATAGAAAAAAGGGAATGAAAGGGAAAATAGAGAGGAAAAGTCTGTGACTGAGTCTGCTGTGTCTGCTGCTTTTGACTTGGACTCTGATCTCATGTAATAGGTGAAAACCCTTCTAACAGCAAAAGTCTGACCTGCTGGACGTGGTATTTTTTGTTGACTTTCTCCTTCTGCTTCTGTATTGCACACCTCCCACTTCCCCTCCCCCCAGGGCTTACCAGGTGTGTAGATTGCCGCAGGGCCAAGGGACCATGAACAGACACCTGGAGAGGCGAGAGCACTTAAAGAGATTCTCTCTTGACAGCAGCTTACCGGTAAGTCATTCCCAACACTATGTCCTCGTTACATTAGTGATTTAAACAGGAAAGAAACATTGTAGAATGTCTTTTTTGGGGGTTGAGCTTCTTCTCCTGAAGGACATGTTAGGGCAATTGTTTTTAATGTTTCTTTTACCTTACAATGCCTGTGGAGTTTCACAGTCTGTCAAATTTAAAAGACGACTTTCCCACTGTGCCGAATGTCACTGCCTTTAACATGAGTTATTAATTGATCTTTTAAATGACGCTGTCTTTGGGAACATGTTGTCACTGCCTTGGTTTGTTTAGACTGCATTTCCCATAGAGTGCCTTATTAGAGATGCAGTATGTTTCTGTGTGAGGTTCTGCAGGTGGCGCTCTTTTTTTTTTTTCTTTGTACATGCTGGCTAACACTGCTAATGCTAACTACCCAATCCATTTTTTGTTTATTCTTTCTGCTGGGAATGAAAAATGCTTTACTTCCTGTGTTCAGGCGTATCTCTTCCAGGAAAGATCCACTTATGTTGAGTGTTTAGGAAAGAAAAACTATGTAAAACCTCTTATGGTCAGAATTTAAATTACTTTAGTAGCAGGACTGCTTTTGCATTCCTTCAGTCAGACAGAAACTGTAAAGAAACTGAATAGTTACGGAAATGTCACAGATGCCCGGATATTTAGGTGCACACACACACACACACCCATGTGTCGAGCAGCAGAGAGAAAACAGCCTCGAATGACTGTGTTTGTGAAACACACAGGGGCCGCTGGTGATTGACAGGCTTATCTTTATGCCGGGTCGCTCTTTGCTCTTGCGAATCACAGGAGTGGAAACTTGTTTTGGCTCAGGGTTAACTGAAGGTGAATCTGCTCGCAAGTGCCTCTTTGGAATGTCAAGTGCAGCCATACAGTGGCTGCTGTGCTGGGTCTGCACGGGAGTAAAGACGCTTAATCCCCCCCAGCGCCTACAGTACGGTCACTGCACAGGAAATAATAAATCATGAGGCTTAAAATAGCATTTTGATATAGGAAATGCTGAAGTCATCAAGGGCACGTTTGTTGCAGCCTAAATGCCAACTAAATAAGACAAGTTAGGGTGTTTCTCTTCAAAGCAGCTGGGAACTTTATAAAGCCATTAAGTTGTATTTAGTTATAGGGTGTATATCCAGGACATTTGTGCTGTTTATAGTGTAGATGACTGTATATGTTGCTGAGTGAGGCTTTAATGATGCCGAAATTTGTCAACATACTTTATTGACTTGACCTGACTTTATGGCTTGCTACTGACCCATCTTATCCCACTACTGACAAACAAACGAGCCCTAGTGCTTAAAGGAAGATCTGTTTCCTTCACAGTTCTTTATATTCTAGTCATCTTTTTTGCAATTTTTGAATCTATTCATAATGTGTGGACTGCACGACATCTGGTTTCTCACTTCCAGATGCTAAGTTTAATATGATAAAATCAGTATGTTCACGTTTCTTGTCAATTTTGCATGAAATTATTATGGGAAATTGATGTAACATAGATACACCAGTCAAGTCATAGATGTAGATGACAGAGCATCAAAAATGGGTCTACCATTATAAATTCTTGATGTTTGCTTTGATTTTGGCATAAACATCTAAATGTGTCAGTCATCCAGTTCTCAAACTGTGACATGAGACTGAATGTTGAGAGCGACTTGAATCCTTTTGGTGAGACGAGACACTCCCTGATCTATAATTTATTTACAGCAGTTTATCTTTGTGAATGTGTAACTTCCTTTGACACGGTGGATAGTTACTTGCTGATTTAGTTTCTTATCCAATGACTGTGTGATCCTCAAAGGCTTTCCTAACATCACACCCACCAGTGTGTATTGGTACTGTGGTTTTGATTGTTTTAATTGCATATGCGGTGTCCTGTTTTAATGTGAGACTGAAAGTAGGTCATATTTGTGATATGGGTTTATGATTCAACATGCTCACATTTGTCCACTTAACTATCCATGCATGCATTTTCATTTTGCTGTTCTCTGTCTGTAGTGCAGCCATCTGTTTCTCTGTCTTGTTTTCTTGTAACTCACTTTTTCCTCTGCTCTTCCACCCAGTCTTTGTCTTACTGTCCCTGTCTCTTTTTCCTTTTTCTTTCGTCCCCTAATGATTTATTCTCACTCGGGGCAGCGGGACCATAAGGGTGCTGGATTGTTTTAACAGTGGGACATGAGGAGGCCCAGAGCGTTTTGGTAAAGGTCCAGCACAGATCTGGTGGCAGAATGTAGATTTGAGTTCAAAGCTTTGGGTAACCATGAAAAGCGCTTGCTGTTTCCTACCAAAGTCGAACTTTGTTGCCCTGTTTGGTTCCAGTTAAATAAATGTAATTGCTAATATAGATCAGCACTTCATGTTTGTCTCTAAGCTCAAACCTCAGTCTTTATCCTCCCAGTGCTGATGCAGGACATGATGCCTCTGGACTTGCTGGCTCTTGCACAGATAAAATTACCATCTCATGTAAACACTTCTTTTCCTAGGAGGATATGAGTCTCCAATATATTAATTCAAGCATTTCAAGCATCTGAAAAAACAGAAGAGGTGGTTTCTGACATTCCATCAGATGACAGGCATGTTCTGGTTTTCACTCTATGTTACCTGTGATCCAGTTTTGGCCACTGCTCACAGCACTTTATATAACATGATATATGACCTGAATCCAGTATTTGAATGATGACACTAGGTTTTCTCACAAGGTTGTCAACCTTTTAATAGAAGATTCCACTTGTTTCATCCAAAAAATAGTGTCTTATTATGTTGCTATTATACATTTTAGGCATTCCCCGTGCTTCATAGTCTGTTAAGATGATGAACAAGATATATTTTCCACTGGGGACATCCCTGAAAGATTTTCAGCTCAAACTAGCACACAGAGATCGAGACAAAATACCATATGTCAGCTGAGGACCAGGTAAAATATTTATGTCTGCTCTCCTTTGGATTGATTACATGGCCTAGCTTCATACAAAGTGTCTATCAATCGTCTATGGGTAATTTGCTGAACATAGGACTTGAATGTCAGTCTGCACCCCCACCTCACGCATGTAAAATGCATTGGCCTAGCATATGTTTCTTCAGTGTATGCAGGCTAGGTTTAAGGGAATATTGCTGGGTGTGTTACCTCAAAAGCTGCCAAAACTGACTTTATGGGTGTGCACTGTCATGCCTGATGTATCTTAAGTGTGTGTGGCCGTGTGCATTGTAGCCAAAGGCGTGGACCTTTACTTAGCGTTATCAGCACCTTATTGATGCATGTCATTACAGTGCTCAGCTCCAATGTCAGGAACTAGGTTGGTTTGGACATCTGATCTGGATCAGGTTATGTAGATCAGGGATGTCCCACAACAGATACAGGAGCGCTTGCAAGTAACTGGGGCAGCATTTGCATTACATAACTGCTGTGTTGCTGGGTTGATTCTGTGCTTCTATTTATTTTTATCATTTGATGCCTGCCTGGTGCCTGCAGATGAGACTCTCTTCGTCATGCAGGGATGTGCACGGTGAGCCCGATGGCTGTGGATGGTCTGTGAGCTGTTGCTAGCTGCTGCCAGCCAGCTTTAAGTAGGTCACCACAGAAGTTCTGTCAGGGCTCCATCCTATAGAGTACAAGCTATCACAGGGTCAGTTTTGGATTAATGTAGCAGCTATGGTGCTGTGTTTTGTTCATTTATTCATCTCCCATGGCAAACCGATTGGGGGGGGGGGGGGGGGGGGATTGAAATAAAGTCTCTGAAACAAGTACCTGACCTTATGTCTTTGCTTACTTTTATGTGTTTCCAATATTTGAAGTGTGTGTGGTCTTGTGCATTTGTAAGAGGAGCGAACCCTTAATTGGTATTTTATTGATGCATTTGTTTACACTGCATTTCCAGGTTGAAATTAGTTTTGTCTGTGAATTGGGTGGTACATTTGTGAATGTTATTTTTATTAGTTAATGTAACACATATTTGTCACTATTATTGTGGCTGTCATTTCTACAGACATGCTGCTGCATCACTGTTTACACAGAGCTGATTGCTGGGGCTCGGCAGTGAACAAGGAAAGTACTGGAAGTAGGAATGTGGAGAAAAGAACTTGCACCATGCTTGGAGCTCTGCCCGTTTTCACACCTCTGTGCACCTGGCCTCACTGTCTGTTTGGGGTTTTTCAAGAGTTACAAATTTTGGCACAAGCCAGACCTCCCTTATCCAACTAAGATGAAAGACCCTTAGCACGTCTGTGTAATCACCTTAAGGCATTTCTGCACCAGCTTTAACATTCAGGCTTGGTGATTGCCAGTTGGAAGGGGTATGATGAGTGTCCTATCACATACCAGACCAGACTGGGTGCTTATCAGCCAGATCACTCCACTTTATCTTTGTCTTCTTAACTTTATTTTAATGTGTGTCTGTGCCAACTGCTTAATGCTTCTGTCTCAATTTCATCTCATAAAAGAGCCTTGTGTACTTCTGTCTAAAATGTAGTGTCTAATGCATTTCCTCAAACCGTGAAGTAGTGCTCATCACCCCGAGGATCCAGAAATTATTGAGAGCATGCCCTTATTTTCTCCTCCACACCCCTTTTCCTGCCAACATTTATAATATGTGCAGCAGTGCAATCATGCTCAGAGATAATTGATAACAAAAGGCCAAATTGAAAACACTCTGCAGGGGAGGGTTAATAATCAAGTGCTCCACATTACTGATTAAACTTGCTGCTTGCTGCATAGTTGTGAGTTGTATTGAATAAACAGCATGTGGTACTGCTTTCCTGTTCATTTCCAAAGTATTTGGGTTTTGCTTAATTCCCTTGGCTTTTGTCAAGCCTCCTCCTTGTCTCAAGTCTTTAACATGCTGATTTGCTACCATGCTGTTATATCAGGCTGCAACTTGTTTTATTGGCCTGTTCGACACAGGCAAAAGTAAGACAATAAAACAATCCCAGAAATAAGTCCCAAAACAGACAAATGAGTTTGGTTCATGCTAAATTTAAGTGCAAATGAATTAGATGGTAAGTCGGCATGGAGTCCGTTTGCCAAGATTGGATTTCCTGCTCCTTCTCCCCCCACAGCCCATTACCTCTGGTTGTTACAGTGCAGAATGGAGACATAAAACTAGGCAGGGGAGCAAGCGCTGTTGCTGGATGGGGAGAAATGCTCAGTCCAATTTCATTGGCTCCAGCATCGCCAGGCAGACCAATGGAGAAGTTTGATATTATTACTGAGCAGCTCAAACTAATTGAGTGTAATTATACAGTAGAAATCCATCGACAGTGCTGTCCACAGCACGGGCCCCGTTCTCACGCCATGTGTATTACAGGATGCCAAGCTCAGGGGACGAGTGTTCGCTCCGTGCTCACTCACTGTGTCAGCTTGAATCTTGAGGAGCTGCAGTAAAATGTGCTGTTGTTTTGGTGGGAGCCAGTTGCGTAAAAAGATTTAGACCCTTCTCGGAGCAGCTTTTACACTCCATCCAGAGTGTTTAAATAAAGTTTCTCAGCAGGGGTATGCCAGCCTCCAGCTGGGTTTGTGACAGCTCTCTGTGTGCAGGTGACATACCACACATACCTGGGCTCACCGCGTGGGTAGCCACGGGACTGCAGGGTGTGGGAACCCAGCAAACTGTGGGACGCTCGCTGACTCTGAGAGACGGAAGAGGTGGTGGTGGTGCTTTCTCTTCTCTTGTCTGATGGGAACTGTCTCTCTCATGAGCCCGACAAGGAGTGACTACAACACTGACTTTTCCCTAGACTCCAGTCTAAAACCCAGTGGCTTCCCTTATAAACAACCACATGCTGTGGGTAAGAGTAAGCAGCCTCCATCCGCTTGTAAAATTGGTTTAATAATTTAATTTGATATGAGCCACTCGTCTGTTTTTCCAACCTCTAACTAAAAAGATTTGGCAGCCCCTTGTTAATACCTAGCCTGTGTTTTTATTAGGGCAATTATATCAGATTTTATGGATTTCGGCATCACATGCAGTGAAGTCAAACGTCTGGTATTTGCAGAAATTTGAGTAGAGTTTTAAGCTTTGTGTCAGGTAAAGCAAAAGATGACCACATTTTGCTTTAGGTGCTATTGACCTGTTCATTCTCAGATATCCTCTCTGCATGTCAATAACATGCTGCTGTGTGCTAATATGCGTGTATGTTACATGCTTCAGTCCTTTGAAATGCATAGAAATCACGTTTGCCTGCTGAGCATACAGTAGATGCAGTAAACACTTATCTTCAGCTTACTGCTCAATCAAAGACACTTTAATTATCAGTCAGAAAATAAAGGACAAAGCTTCTTGGGTTTGTTCCAGGCTGATGGAGGAGGCTTTTATTTTGCATTGAGAAGGACGCTGAGTTTGTGCTCTGTGTATGTCCTCTCGCTCACACAGCCCTGTGCCAGCTTTTATAATTATTTGCCCGTTTTCCCTCATCCAATGAACTCGTCCTTTGTACCCTTTGAGTTGAGAGGCCTATTGCAGACTCTGTTCTTCTAATCATGATGGAGATCAAAGTCGATACCAGTGGCTGTGTGCAGTCAGAATTACATGCGTTGTTTCCCAAACATTAGCGCTTTGCACCAATCTCTATTCACCCTGTGGTTTTCCTCTAAAGAACCTAGTGCCAGAAAACACAGAGGCCTTTTGAGGGACCTGAAGTCTGTAGGGACAAGGAGAAGACAGTCCTCCCTCTATCTGCCAGTGTTATCTCCCCACAGGATCATACACTTGGAGCCATTCACCTCCTCCAATTTACTCTGGGCTTAAGTGGTGGTTTATCAAGATAAGAAAGTCACAGTCAAAGAGTAAATTAGTTGTTGTTCAGCTCAGTCAGAAGGAGATTGATGATCAAAACATGATGTCTTTCTGTTTTACTGGAAATCTATGCAAGTTTCATCACAAGAAAATGTCTGATCAGATCAGATGTTCACTCTTGCCCCAAAGAAGTTAGGCTTGTCTTTTTTTTTTAAACTGAAATTCATAATTATTTCCTCGTCTGTTTAAATAAGCACCTCTAAAACAAAGTACACCATTTCTAGGTATGAAGTCAATGCCAAATCATGTTTGTTGTTTTTATATGTAGTTTTTGCAGGTCATATGTCCTTAAATGTCTGAAAATACAAATAGAACACAGAACAACACAATGCAGCTTAAGACAGTCAGTTCATTATCCAATTATCCACTAACAGTCTTTTCATTCAAAACATTATTAAAATTATTAAAAAAAAAAAAACTAAACTTGCGGTGCCCTTTGCTCGCCCTTAAGGCACCCAAATGCCCAATTTTGGGAACCACAAATTCATCCTATGTTTAAGTTTGACTTTTAGAACACCACAAACTGAAAATACGGTCATATTTAAAATAATTGAGTCATATTTAAAGTGATTAAATTGAACTGACCCTGAGTACGTACAGTCATTTCTGGACATGCTAATTTTGGGCTCAGCAGCATGTTGTTGAAGAGGTTTAAGCTGTTTGTCTTTATGGAGGCCCACAGTATTATGTTATATTCCATGCTGCTAGCATAGTCTCTGCGTCTCATACTGAAAACAGAGGTGTAAAAAACATTATCTTTTAGGCTCAGTGTGTTGAAAGTGAGGCCTGTCTCAGCACAGTAACTTGAAACATGATCAAAACACAGTAGTCGGTAGAGCTTATCCCAGGGTGTTAACCCCGTCCACCTGGCAAAGAAACTGCATCTCCAGGGATGGTTTTTTTTATCATATGCAGATGAGGCACCACGTTTGGATCCAACACTGGCATCGCAGGTTTGGGTTTGAACAAGGCAAAACTGGCAGAGGGTGGCTAACAGGATTGGACGTGCAGATTAAGACCCCAGTGTATGGGGGGGGGGGCTGCATCTGTCAGAAAAAGGAAGCCCACCTCCACCTTTCAGCCGGGCTGGGACAGGCTCGCTCTGTTGCCTCCTGGCAGACTGGGTGTGGGTGTGAGAGGCAGAAGGTACTGCGGTGGTGTGTAGTGGTAAGAGCGTCCTGCCTATTCTTCTGTACAGAGGCTGCCCTGTAATCACATCCTCCTCATCAGGCACTGAGCCAAACCCTCAGCTGGGATCTGACAGAGCTCTTTAATGCTTGGTTTTCTAAAACCAGAGCTAAAAAAGTGGAGGCGTGTTGGTGGGTTTACTGATAGATGCTCTGTGTCTTTGTGTAAATGTTTTAGTGTGTTTCTAAGAGAAGGGAGGGACACGCATTTTATTTGTTGGGTGATTGGATTTATTGAATTGGAGGTGTAATGACTGACTGGAGCAAGTTAGTTTGTTCAAGTCTGGGCCAGTTGGTGTTGATAACTGGGAGATAAACTCATACGGTATGTAGTGTTTAAGGATTCTGATCGTTACCTGTGTCTGTAGTATTTAGGTCATCACAACAAACCTGCACCTGAACCCTATTAACATCATTTACAATTGTTTTGCTGCTTTATCTAGCAAGGCAAACTACCCAACCAATTTGTGCTCCTTTTTGTCAAGATGGAGGAAAGTCCATGTAGAGGTGTGTGCGTTTTCAAATAATCTGGAATTTTGATCCCAGTTTTAGACTCTGTCTTGGTTGGTGGTCTGGAAAATGTTGTAACAACCCTAGAATCACTTCCTGCCCAGTCCAGGGAAATTTCTGCATGATTCCACATTAACTCTAACCACTGTGTAAATATATACAGAAACCACTTTACAAGTACCATTAGATATATGGCCCCATGTAAATACTCAAGGCCCCACTTGTTTGTTTTGACTGATGACTGTTTGTGCGCCTGCCTGTGGAAGAATACGTGGACATGTGCTTCTGTGTGAGCGTTTGTGGATGCAAATAATCTATCTGTATGTGAGTATAAAGACAGATTTGTTTCCACATGTTCATGCCTGAGGACACTGTGAGACTCATTATGAGGGCAAAATAGATGCGCTCCAGGGCAATTGTTCAACCCAGCAGAGGCTGTACTGGTTGAGCTTGTATGGTGATCTCCAGCCAGGTGCTGACCTAAACGTTATTTGTCTCCTCACACCTTTTGTTCTCTTTTCGTTTTAAAGGCCTGAAACCGGTAGATATTCTTGCATACATTGATGCAGGTACGTTAGAACTGCATTGGCTTTTAGTTTGCAAATGCTTTCTAGTTTGAAAAATGATGCAGATTATTTAGTCATTTCTACCTCAGTGCAATCTTATGGCCATTCCAAGCCAGTGTAATCACAGTTCATTTATTTTATTAATGTTTTTTTAACCATTAATCTCACTGAAGCTTTGACATCTCATTTGCTAAAGATTTATTACCAAAATAGTCAGCTGTTCCATCAGTTATTCAATATTTTGGCCATTCCAGGCTAAAAATCATTATGTTTGTATTAGTGTCATGTTGCCTCCTCACTGACGAATCGAGCATCCCTAAATTGCTAAAGGATGCATTATTAAAATCTCAGTCTTTATTATGTAGTCATGGCGGCTCATAATGTCTTCTGCATGAACTAGTTGACTGAAATTGAGTAATGGCTCACAGTGTTGATGCACAGATGACTGGTGGCATTAGCTTCATTCCAACCAGTCATCTTCACAGCACTATTGAAGCACTGGCACCATTTGCTTGCACAATTGCTTTTAAGTTGTTTTTAATCTAATAAATCTTCCATAACTAGGCGGCACCTGCTTTGATGGAAAATAATTAGTCACATACAGGAATGCATTTAGACAGGGCGCTGATCTTTACACCTGCATCGCCTCAGCTTGCTTCGCATAGCCGGTCTGGTGTGAAGCTTCTGCGTCTGTCATAAATTCCTCATTGAGGCTTGTCCAGGCGCCTGCTGACTGATGAGTTTGGAATCTGGGTTTGAGCAGGAGCACCACCTGCCACTAAGCTGCCATCAATCATGGTGATAGCCACAGGTCAAAAAGCTCAGTCATCTACAGGACAAAACAGTGTAAATAGGTCAGAATCCGACAGCAGAGCATGTGGTTAAAATTCAGGTTTTTAAACCAGGCTACTTTAACATAAACTAAAATCATTTCACAATCCAACTGTCTAGGAAAACATTTCAAGGCCACGGAAATATTCATGCTGTGAAGCCTTGTGCTGCCAAACTGGTTGGTACAAGATTTACAGTAAGTGTGGAAAGCACCCACTCAAAAATGATTTCTGCCTGGTTGGAAGACAAACATGTAGGCCATTTTGTGAATCAAGGCTGCTAAAACCATTTTAAGAGTTATTAAAACCAGGTATTACTGATTCAGCAACTTCATGTCCTTTGGTTCCCCTTAGAAAGTTTGGAAATTGATTTTGGCAGATATTACAGGAGAACTTTGACAGTGTTCCCTGAATAGCTGCCATTTTTTTCAGTCTAAGGAAAATTGAAAAAAAAAAAAATAAGCATCATCATTATTACTAAACATTGGAAGACAAGTCAAAATGTCTAGCTCAAGGGTCAATCAACCAATCAATCAGTCAGTTGATCAAGTAATTAAATTCCCTTATTCACAATCAAATCAATCTAATGAAAAGTGTACACACCATTACAAAGTAGCTGGATCAAGACCCTGCTTTTCCTGCCAGAGCTCAGAGTCATACAGCGAATCTGATGTCAAACTGTGGTGCTGATCTCACAGCGAGATGGGGGAAATGCTCCTGAGGCAAATGTCAAGGAACCCTTTCATTGCCCGTTTGATAACCCTGTCATTCTGCCAATCAGCTGCATCAACATAACGTCTTTTCTCTACGAGTGGAGAAGCCGGCGTTCAGAAGTCACATCATGAGCCTGAGTTTTGGACCAAAAACTGAGTCGCAGAAAGAGAAGAAACAGCCAACCCAGAATCTGAATGAGCCCACTCTGCTGACATGTGTTAATGTTTTATGTCTTTACACACATGAACAAATATCAGCCATTCACTGCGTCACACACAAACCCTATAAAAACTCACACGGACACACTCTCCTTGACAGCAAACCACAGGTGATTTAATCCAACATGACTTGCTGGTTAAATATTGACAAGAGCTGATGTGGCCTTACTAAGGAAAGACAGGAATCCAGACAAGGCACTTCACTGGCAAGTCTGCACGACTGCCTGCTGCATCATCATTCCAACACACACACCGCTGAATGCAAACACACACATGCACGCAGTGGCAGGCAGCAGCTGAAACCCAGCAAGGCAGCTCGGGCAGAAGTGGGGAACGAGGCAGAAGAAGAGGAAGGCAAGCAGACGAGAAAAAGTAGATGCGAGATGAGCCAGTTTGAGGACCATGCCATGGTGTCTGTCTGCGGGAGGATTCAAAATGTACCCCTGCTGGAGCTGCTGGCGGTGAGTTGCGGTCCATACGTTTCCCCCCTTCCAGTCCCTCCATCCCTTCCAGCCCTCCATCCGTTGAGGAGATATCTGGGGCAGGAGGCAGGCTGTCTGGAGTTGGAAGTAGGTCTGACTAGGTTATAATCAGGCTAGCATCCTGCCCTCCAGTCTGCCCTAAATCTACATCAGCTAGATCGCTACTGCCCCAGACAGGAATTGTCCAGGGTTAGGAGAGGTACGGTTGCTGCAGGGAAAGTTGAATTGATCAGGTAGCAAGTGAAGTACAAGTTTGTATTTGGTATGTACATGCAGTATTAAATTTTTTGTTGCACGTGTGTATATCTGTCATTGTATGTAATATAATGGCATATAGACTGTATGTACATTAATTTGTTGCTAGTGCCAGCTTCTAAAGTGTAAAGATTTGCTACCTTTCCACTCTGTAATTTAATTATCTTTTGGGTTTTTTACTGCTGGTTGGGCAAAAGAAGCAACTGAGCGATGCAACCAAGCACAGATCTGACACAAACCAATTAAATAAATTATTAAAAGAGGAAATCTACATATCACTTTATAGGACAAATCATTATTTGCAGCCCTGGGGTGCTGCCACCATGTGTGTCAATGCCTCTTGAGCATAAGGGAGTCAGACTTCTTGACCGCGTGCGGTGCTTCCTCTGTGTAGCAATCTTGCCCTGCTCCATATATAGGTCACTAGCTGACAAGCTGCAATTACGACTACTTACATGCAAGAATGGAGCTTGTTTCACGTTTTTAATATATCAGAAACGGGACCTACTGGCCCTATGTACATATTTATGCCCTGTGGTTAAGATAAACTGTGACATTTGACAGTTTATTAGTGTGCTAGTTTAATGTGCACTGTGTATGTGTTGGAGGAATAACAGGTATTTCCATGTGTGGCAAAAGCCAGATCTAAAAATATCACCCAGGTTTACAGATGCCTTTGAGTACTTTGAACCGTGACTTCTTTTCTGCTTCTTGGCTTGTTTTTATCTTCTGGACCAGGTATAGAAGAAGGAATGTAAGAGCCCAACTGCTTAAATTTATTGCTTTGGCTAGAAAAAAGTGTTTTTAGAAACACAGCAGAGGATGAAAAAAAAAAAAAAAAAAGAAAACTGATTATTTCAGATATGATTTTTGTTTTTTCATCTCTGTCTTTTATGTCTCTGAATCACTGAGCCAGAGGTGTTTTGTGGAAATCCAGGGGTTCTTAGCCTCTGCCATTGCATGGTCGCAATTATGCAGACAAATGTCTCCACCGAGCTGCAAGACTCCATATATCCTTTATTTAATTACATTAACAGGAGCTGGATAGTGACTAATGGCTTGTGGAGAAGCAAGGGGTTGGGGGGGAGAGGGTACGTACGATGAGGAGCTGAAGCGGCCTGGGATGCATGATTGCCTTTTTCCATCCTATTTCACTTTCTCGCTCCTCCTCATGGCCAGATTGTTCCCTGTGCACCATTTAGAAAACCCCCTCGATATCCCTAAACCTCCACACACACACACACACACACACATATATATATGGTGACCCACTGAGCCACTGAGCCTTTTTTCCAGCCTGAAAGATTCTGTGTAGCAAAAATACATCTTGGGATTTCTTCCTCACTGTAATAAACTGTGGCATGAGCGTTGCCACTACGGCTGATGTTCTGCAGTGTCTGTTTCTGTGTTGCCTGGCCAGAGTGAGGCTGCACTCAAAGCCTCAATCAAGTGCCACAAGAGACTCTTTCCTGTTACTATTGCCTTTGCTGTGAATTGAATAAATGAATTATGTGCACCAAGGCCATGAGCAAATACAGACATTTTGTGTTCTGCTTGGCATGCAAACCACATTTAAAGTCCAAGAGTTCTTTTTCTTTATCATCATGTGCTGCCAAAATAAAAGCCTTCTTAACCTGCCAATTGCAATAGTAAAAAAAAAAAAAAAAACAAAAAAAAAGAGAAGACCAAAGCCACAGTTTCTGCTCATTTTTAGTCACTAACTTCAGTTGCTGTAAAGTAAATTTCTTCTTAAGAACAATTGAGTGTGTTTACATGTTGTAGCATATCGTAATATTGTCATTTAATTATTTCCTTAATTGACTTTCATTCATTTTTAATATAATGTAAAAGTAAACATGCAGATACTAGTGTGGTGTGTTTAAAACGTGAGTAATTGATTGTTTGGCCATGCATGTCCATCAGAAGACAAGCTGTAGTTGTAGTCACCTTTATATTAATATGAGTGAACCCAAATCAGTAAAGTTTGGAAAACCAAAACAATGGAAACACCACTGATAGTATGCAGTGATCCTGCAAAATTACAGCTGTGCATCAGTCCACCTGTATAGTGAGCGGTTAGCTGAAGTTTTAGATACGTATGAATCATCAATGAGATTCTCTCAAAGGGAACGGGGAATGACTAGAGCGAGTGACTTTAGATACAGCCTTGTTTTTTGTGCTTTCATACCACAATGCAGAAACTAAAAGAGAGGAACTATTCACAGCTGCGGATCATTAGAACTAATTATGGCAAAAACACTTGGCTTCCATTCTGACGTTTAATTGACAGTGACACCCAAAGTCAAAGCAGTTTGATTGATGGTTTTCTGGGTATGTAATGCATTAATTTTTGTTTATACAAAGCAAGAAAGTGAACCCCCCCCCCCCCCCCCCATATATTATGACAGTTACAATATACCACATACTGTATATACAATCTGATGCCAAACCTATTGTGCAAACCAAATGAATCAATCACTGATATGGTAATTTCAATTCATGTCAAAAGGCTGTTTTTGTTATTGCAACTAATATATTCTACTCTCTCATAAATGTCTACCCTTGTTCTTCAATGGTCAGTGAATAAAGCAGGTGTCAGAGGTTTGCACTGGGCTTACAGGAGCTCGGCAGTCAGCAAGCTCACATTACTTTATGCTAATATCCCCCAGCTGCAACCTGCACCACCCTTCTGCTTCCCCGCCTGGCTCTACGTCTCTAACACACACATACTAGCACAGTCACAAAACACACATTCACACAAGCCCCCGGGACAGTCACAGGAGGGCAGTGAAAAGGAAGCCGAGATGATTAATTAACTCTGCCCTCATTTTGATACTGCCTTATTGGCTTTCAACAGATGAAATTCAGCTTCAGAGATTTGCATAGATTATCCTCCCATCACCAGCACCACAACAGCTACCATGCAAAACAGGCATGCGAGCACACTTCCGAAATATTGAGGTCATGTTGTTACTCAGGCTATGGTGAATGTGCAGCATTGGTTTCTGGGCAGGTTGTGTTGCTCAGCAGAGAGTGAGGTGTTGGTTTAGCTGAATGTTGGTTTTCCACTAATGAAAAAGAAGCCTCTCTTACAGGAAAGTAGCTACAAATCCTGCTGACAGATTCTGACAGATATTGACCTAAGAAAGACTGTGGTTATAAGTGCTGAGCTTGATTTAGTGACATGCAGGTGAATGATCTGGTTTGACTGTGTTGCTCAATATTCACCACTTTCCAACAACTACACATAAATCTGCTGCAAACTGCCAGATTATGGTTGTCTCTGGGATCAGTTTGCACACACCATCAACATAAAATATTAAAGAAAACCTCATTATCTTTCATTTGGAAATTGGGAAATCAGTATTAGGTACTAAAAAGTAATTTGCTTGAGTTCCTGAATCAATCATTTTACAAATATGTCATTCTGAAGTTGTGAAATTCAGATTTTTCTATTACTAAAAGTAGATTCTTACAATTTGGCAGCATATTTTACAGTTTTGCTCAAAAGTTACGACTTGCCTGTGGATACAAATACACTGATCGTTGCTTGTTCATGTGTGCACAAATGTCTTTAATACAGCATTGATATGTATGCATCTGTGTGTATGTGTTCACACTGAACACCAGGTGCTTCGGCTGGTTGTGTCCCTGCAGTGGCCCAGCCCTGACCGACCGTCCTCTGCTCCCCTGAGCTTTTCTATTGACGACAGCCACTAAGTACAGACAGCTCTGCTGCTTTAAAAGGGTCTGTCAGCTTCCAGCAACAGAGCTAGACAATACAACAGTGCTCCTGTATATTCACTATACACTGGGGAAAAGCCTGCAGCACAGCTGTCTTTCTTTCTTTCTTTTTTTTTTGAACACTTGTTCATCTGTTTGCCATCTCTTCTACTTTTCTCAGTTCTGTTCAGTTACTCTGCCCTTCCTTCACATTGTGTGCACATTTGTAGTCACTGTGTGCATGTTTCATCATCTTCTCCCTCATTAACAAAAGATCACCTGCTTGGTTGTGTGGTGTGTCGCAGGTTGGGCGCCCCGAGGGAAAGCCTGCAGCCTCGTGGAGGTTTGTAATGACTGTGTCATGATGGGCTCCTATTATCTCCCAGAACACGCTATTGGGGCAATTTTAACCACTTGATGTGAGTTGTGGTTGATTAAACTATTTTCACAACTTGAACTTGTGTGTTGCAGAAATTCAGTGTGTTTTGGAAAGTGGTGTTCAAGTCTAGTCTCTGTTCTGATAACAACAGGCTTTCTGGTCTGCATTGCTCATCGTGAGAAAACAGTTTTAATTTTCCCTGACAAGTTGGCCAGAAAATGGCCAGTGGTTATTTTCATAGTATGAGCCATTCCCTGAAATGTTTCTCCACAGTATCATGTGCTGGAACCCGCTCATAAGCAAACACAGCAACAGAGCAGTTGTAAGACAAGCTCAGAGGTCTGCCTTGCCTCAAACTGCTGCAGAGCGTTGCATTATAATAAGGTGTTGTTTGCAGGGAACCTGATTTTATCTGACGTGGCTAATGCGCTCTGTCAGAAGTGTTTGCGGCTGATGCTAGCCTTGTCTCTATTCTGCGAAAAGTAGGCAAGAGGGAGTGGAGTACAGTCCAGTTCACCACATCTGCCTGCTGACTACACTCACACCACAAACTCACAGTCTGGAGGTAGTGACCTTCACACCAGGTACTGCCAGGGCCAATAGGTAGACTGTGGATCTCTTCCCTGCCTGCTAATGTGATAGTGGCCACAGCATTTTGTAATTACGCTGCAGGTTAGAAATCAGGCCTGGTTGGTTTTTAAAGCAATTTGCAATTCCACATGGCATTCAGCTGTGTTGTCTTAGATCTTTAAAGTGCTCATCATACTGTGCTGATTAATGCAAGAGAAATTTAGCATTTTTCAGTAAAGTGAAATTCAAAGTTCATATCAGTCATCAGACAAGCTGTTTGTAAGATGCAAGAGAAGAATCAATAGCATGTGTGTAGTAACATTTGTCTGTGAGTGATCTGGGTAGCTGGAGCCATTCACATTATTGGGTCTAAGTCATTTTCTAAAGAGACACTATGATCTTTATGCCTTTCATGAGTCCATAACTCAACTTTATGGTGATGTGCTTGTGGTGCTCAATGATTTTCCAGGATCCTTTCTTGGAAGCCTGACATCAGAGCAGTGATTGGGGTTTTATGAGGCGGACTGAGCCTCAGGTGAGCAGGATTGAATGAGGGATGCTTTGCAGAGGACCGTTTGATCCTCAGGGCTGAGGTCTGTGGTGTCACTGGTCAATGATTGCTTTTGTGTGTGGTCACAGTGGTCACTGAAGTGGCCATTGTGGCAGCCAGCGGGCTATCGAGCCACGACCCAGCATCCATCTGGCACAACAGCTGGAGGAGCCAACAGATTTCCATACAGGAAATAATTTGGAGCAAACACAATTCCTATAATTATTTTATTACAGGAATTAGCATCATTTTGCAGGAAATATCTCAACAAAACAGTCTTTATTTACTCTTTGTTGAATATTGTAATACATCCCCACCATCCTCTGTCTCCTGTCTGAGCCCAGGCATTAAGGAGGGAGTTATGAAATTTAAATTGAACCAGATTAATTGCAAATGCAATATTAAACCTTTCTTCCAAGACCCACTTCACCCTACTGCTTGCATGGCTTAACTTCAACATAGGGTCGGTGTACAATGGGAACCTTTTAAGCACTGAATGCTTTTAGGATAGGTTTCACTGTAAACAGATTTCCTTTGCAGAAAATACTCTGAGAGAATGCTGAAATGAGGCAATGGTGAAAGGTCTTCATTTTCTCATCAGGTTTCCATTCAGCCCGAGTTACACAGCTGCACAAACAGTGTGATCAGGCATCAACTTCTGACATGCAACACCCCAATATAGAAAACAGCAATTTGTTGCTTCAGAATCCACGGTGAAAGACAGATGTATGTTGGAGATAATTGGATAATTTTATACTTAATTTCAGTGCTGATTTGGCCAGGATTGCAACTAACTCTTATTATTGCTCGATTACTACTATTATCTTTCCCCTTTTTCTTTGTGCTAAGCTAAGTTACCTGGCTGCTGGTGGTAGCTTCATATTTAGCAGACGACTGTCTGACTTATGGCAAGAAAATGAGCGTATTACTCAAAATGTCAGACTTTTGCTTTAAACCTGCTGCTACTGTCTGACCAACAGCCCAGACAAAAGGATTTAATTTACAGTCTACTAACATAAAAATGAGAAAAGCAACATATTGTCACAATTGAGAAGCTTTAAACAGTGAATATATATTATTTCTCTGTGTTAAAAGACTTCAATCATTGATACCAGTGGACTGACTGTTTTTAAAGAATTAGGTTGCTTTCTGGCAGAGAGGTAGATCAGCAGATAGAGGTTAAGGTTAATTATCATTCAGACATCTTAGCTTATTACCAAGACTGGAGAAGACTGGGGGAAACAGCTTGACTCCTTTTAGCAGTACCAAAATCCAAATGGCAGCAATTTTTGATTTGATTCTGTCCTTCGTCTGTCTTCTGTCTGACTAAATGACTAATTCTCAGTTCCTGAATCTGCACATTCAAATGACCCTCATAGAAATTGGAAACAAACAAAACTGGAGGTTTCCTCCTCTAATGTCTTATACTCTCAGGCTGTTATAAGGTAATTCATGAAATATAGTTGATATGTCATATTTATTAGCCTGCCATGGAGTGAATATCATGTATGTTCACCTCCATAAATAATAGAAACAACATGGTCAGTCCAGCTTCTGACCTACAAGGGGAACAATGCAGAGCACTGTAGCATGTCCCCCTATAGTGCCATGGTAAACAGTTCATGCTGAAGATAATGTGTTCAGGGGTAGAGGGCATATGATGGGTGAGCTATTGTAACCCTTTAGAATAAAACTGCTACCTCACTTCAATCAGCCTATTGAAGGTCTTTGGTTGAGAAATGGCTTCCAGAGGGTTCAGAGAATGCAGCAGCGTTGGCTGAAAGGGGGGCTGCCCCAGATAAAGAGGGTGAGCTGAGTAAACAAATAATAATGATAGAACAGTGTTGTTATTGTAAGAGCACATAGCTGCACTAAGCAAAGGAAGTTCAGGTCCTTGCACTGCAACATTTTCCCACAGTAGCCGAACTATCGCATTCTGATCCTTAAATATCTCAAAGTGCTGAAATGTCTCAGGATGTGACACTTAGAAAGTGACAACAAATAATATTTGAATTCAAGTTCCTGTTTGGAGGGTCAGTTATGATAGTGATGAATTTAATTTCTCTATCAGATGGACCTCTGACACTGCCCTTAGAAGTCCTTTACATAGGGAAATGTAATGTGTTTCGAGAGAGTACAAGAAAGTATTCAAGTCCACTGATGTCACCCCGTCTCAGAGGCTTAATGAGAAACAGTGCTGATGTCAAATTCTTCCCCAGCTCCCATCTGGAAGAGATAAAACAAATATGGCTGCTAAAAATAAGACTCCACTTGAGATGATAACAAGGATTTAGTGCCATTAACTGTGTAAATACAGTGTGTGGTTGGCCCCAGTTTCATATTAAAATTCCTTTCCAACCTGGATGAGCTCTGACTGTAAAAAAACCCTGCAATGGGCTGCAGTAATGCCTCTCAAAAGTCGATAACGGTCGATTTAAATATTTTATGCTGTTGAATTATTGGACTCTCAGTCCTATTTCAGATCACTTGACGAAACGCAGTTAGCTGCTGCACTAAGAAGCCTTTGTTCACATTAACTCATGAAATGGATGCAGCCAGAGTAGAGAGCAGATGATATCTTCAAAGCAAAATCACTGCCCTGACATGGACTCTAAAATGTAGGAATGACAAACCTTTGTTTGAGCTTTGTTGACCGCCTGCCATACGGGCCTGTTTTACAAGCATTGCTCACATTTATGCTTCACACTGATTGTTGCTCACTAGCAGACACTTGGTGAAGTGTGGAATATGGTGAAGGTTGGTGAAATGGGCCCCAGGTTTGCATCTGAACACAGTTTCTTGAAAACTGGTTTGTCAAAAAATGAAACTGCACTTGTTACCTTTGTGTTTTGGTGGCACAGTAAGTGTGAGTGGTGTAAAAATACTGGTGTCTGTTCAGTTTAAAGGCGTGTAGAATGAGGGTAATGATGAATTTAATTAGTTTTAAAGCCTCACTAAACAGAGATTAATTATATTGATGATTAGTCACATTAGAAAGGATAATGTAAAATAGTTGAATTAGACAAACATCCAGATTTAACACCTTATTCTGCTGCTCTGCAAAGCTTCACAGTACCTTTTATCTAACTTTGTGTTGGTTGTGTTTGTGTTTTGCTTGGCTTTTCTACTATTCGCTCTCAGCCCAGCAGGAGACCGAAGCTCTGTACATGGCTATATAGCACTAAAGAAAAGCATTAAAAAAATATATTTTTGTAGATTAACCTTTCAAGAAAATCTACAGCACCTTTCAAATGTTCACTGTGTTGTTTCTGTCAGAAGGTGCAATATAAGCCTTGATGAACATGCACATTGAATTGTCTAACATGTATTATTCTGATTTATACCAATGCCTGGGGGCCAGGGGTTACCTAGATTTGCACCCCCCACGTCAGAGCTGCTGCAGTCTTCTATTGTTGGCTATGAGGCACCACAGTTGGTTGACTGTGTTGGTCAGGGGCACTAATCTGTTTAGGGAAATGTGTGCGTCACTCATTTACTCTCCCCACGCACATTTTTCTGGTACTGTGATTTGGCCACAAGCCTGTTTTGATAACCCTGTGGCTCCTGCCAGCCCGACAGACCATCTGGAAAGATGCACAGAGCAAAAACACGATGATCATGCCTTCTGCATGGGCACAGAAATAATTCATGATCATGGGAATACTCAGGGCACTGACTTCTGCAGTAGAGGTCAAAAGTCACCACAACCCATCTCTTTTCACATTTCTCATTATTTTACTTCAACTACTCCTTCCTTCCCCTTTCAAAAATAAATCATCTCACTGTATCTTGATCCGCTTTCCGTCACTGTCACATTAAATAAGAAATGTGGATGTGATAAGCATGAGTGGCACAGGTGGGCTTGGGGATGACAGGAGCACAAGCAAACAGCGTCCTCTTGTCACATTACCATTTCTCTGGTTATGGTTCCTTGCATGCCTGTAGGGGCAAACTCTATTCCCCATTCCGAGGCAGAAAGACGGAGAGCAACGCAAATCAGAAGCTGACATTAATGCTTTCTCTAGCAGGAATGCAATGCTTTGGCTGCTTGCTTGCCTCGACATCTGCCCACCACCTGGGTCAGCCGACTCGGCGCACAGACAGGCCCCGTCAATAAATCAGCCTCTGGATTAAACAGAGGAGAAGCTGTGATAAAGCTGCACTAAAGTTAATGCACGTGAAATGTCAGGAAATCTGACAGTATCCCTTGCAAGAAATATCTCTGTGAAAACATACGCTAAGGTCATGAGATTGTTGCTGAAAAGACTTGTTTTGTTTGTAGTTTTTCATTTGTTACCTTTTTGCTTAGCCTCTGTTACTGAGCTTTAGCAGAGCAGGTAGATGTTGTTGGTGTGTTTGTTCAGTTTGCCTCTTCAGATTCCTACATGAACGTCTACAGTATCTGAGTTATACCTCTGGGCCTGTTCACCATTGACGAGCCAGAAACAGTGAGCTGGAAAAATAATTACAAAAGTATAGTGTAGATGAAGCAAAGGGTCCACACAATGGCACAGAGAATACAGTCAAACTCTATTGAGAAGAGGGTGAGAAATGCTGAGGGGGCGAGCTGTGAAGTGTGGATACTGTTAAATAGATCCTCTTTAAAGCTTCTACTCAATCTATAATGTGCCTAATTTCCCGTGAAGGAACAGTCACTGCTACTCGATTAACCCTCTCCTGTCTCATGAATGCCTCAGCTACAGTGTGGCTCGGGTTAGGTGTGGCGCCTGTCTGTCAAAGCCTGGATAAACAGAAGCCCAACTTCCTCTGCGAACCAACCAACATCTGTTTAGCATCAGCCCTGTGCTCTGATCTGCCCCTTCCCGTCACTTTCCAAAAGCTTTCTCTCATTCTCTCGTGCTCTTTGTCTGTTTTCAAAGTGCTTTCGCTTTCCCATTTAGTTCAGGGCTTAGTAATGTTTGGATGAAATCACTGACATCATTGACAGCATGTTACAGATACTATTGTTGTGGAATAATTAATGCTGTCATTTAATACCCTCGTGTATGTATACCATCCTACTTATTGGCCAGTTAAAGGGGGATGTTTCTCTCAGCACTGGATTAGAAAACAAAGATTTCAGAGCTTGAATAAATAAGTTTCAATAATCCAGCAGGTCTTGCCATGCATTACATTACATGGCTCTCTTCCCTTAGGAACCAAAATACACTCAAATTTAGTTTGACACAAAATCAGCCATACAACTATGGTGTTTTGAATTCCAGTGGATTTTTTTTTTTCCATTTTTAAAAATTCTCATTAGATGCAGGATAAACAAAGTGTTTTGAAATCAGCTACAGTTTTTCTGTGATTGACATCATTGTAATAACATGCATTATGGGAGTTGTCTTCACAATGTCAACAGTGTAAAAATGTTGACATCTATGAGCACGACATTTGTTTTTTTTTTTACAAGCTTTTTTTTTTATTCTGTCATCACTGTCTGAGGATTTATGTTCTTTCCAGTTTTTGATGTTGTTCTCTCTGTTGCTTCTGTCATTCTAACCTCTCTGATCCTCTCTGTCTCTGCCATTCTCTCTGTCCTACAGTAGACTCCCTGTTTTCTCTTTCTGCTCCTCTGGGTTGCCACATCCAGGTTTCCTTTTCATTTCTGTCATCACGACGCTCCCCCCTGCTCCAGGTACACCTGGCTGAATATTGGCCCCCAGATGATAATAAAACCCAGCAGCCCCCAGGCTTGTAAAATCTGGGCACAGGCTCGCCACAGACTATTGCTCCCTGTTTCCTAGATTCCCTTCCTGTTTGGAAACATCAGCACCAGCATGGACACACTGTGTGTTTGTTTTTGTTCCTAAAAGCTGAATTCCTTCACTGCTCCTCCCTGTTGTGGGGTTTTTCTCATCTATATCTAAAACTGAGAGCAAAAGAGAAAAGGAAAATACACAGAAATGGATCTACAATAAGTGTTTATGAAAAATATTAATACAGAAAAAACGTAATTATCTAATGATTAGAACTAACTCAATCACAAAATTATGGTCATAAATAAAATCCCAATCCGGGTTTATGACTCAGCCAAACCAACATCTATAACAGTAGAGGTTTTAGACTGAAATCACTTTATTTCAGGAGAATCGTTACTATCAATATATTTACCAAATTTGCACAGTGTTGGAATATTCATCCTTGTATCCAGTTTATATGAATGAAACCCACCACACACCAGTCATGTGCAGTGCAGGTAACTTTTATGATGCCCCTGATATTACCAAGCACTTACACTCCGTTTTTTCTCTATATTTTGGTAGATGTTACCATGGCCAAGATATATTAGACAACTATCTGCAAATTAGAGACAAAATGAAATACATATAAAAAAATACATTACAGCTTATTGATGCTTACTTCTGTTTATTGTGTAAATTTTTCTCGACCTTTATTTTGACACGTAAGCTTCTGCCACCTAAATTTGCCTGCTCGGAGCAATAAAAAACATGACTTGGCTTGATTCAAAGATTTAGTAATAGCACAAAACTCGAAAAATGCACATGCATGCACATACTTGCACAGGCCTCTGATGCCTTCATCCGCTCCTCCACACTCGTAGCTCTGTGGAAGTGATCGAATAGCGATGTCAGGTCCGATGTGTTTCAGTCCTTACCTACTTTTTCAACTCTCCCCTGAGATTTGTGCCATGAACAGCTTTGCCACTGTTCCCAACATGCATGAATGGCCCACTCTGTCAAACCCTAAGAGCAGAGGAGGAGCCCAGACAGACGGGGCGCTATTTGAGTGTTAGATGTATCTAAATGTTTGGAAAGATAATCTGCGGGAATTTGGATTCCTGGCAGTGGTGAGGTGTTGATGTTTGGGCTGGGCCGGGCCGTAGGTGCTGCTGGAGGAAGAACATCAGATAACCCAAACTCCTGAAACTCACCCGAGATGATGAACAGGCTCCCTTTTGTATCTCAAGTAATCCATATTCCCTGACACTCCCCCATTTAGGGCAGGTAGGCAGATGAAGAATATCCTGCTCACTGAAGGCATTTGTTACACAAATGTCCTCAGCTCAATACGGCTACTGTTCAAGGCTCCACAGCTTTACAGTCATTGAGGTTCTTGGTACAGTTAAACAGTATAGTGCTCAGCTCAACATCATTTGTTGAGAGAATGCTCATTAATTGTGTGGTAGTAAAAGCTTGTTTGATTCTTTTTTCTATATAAACATTATATGTTAATTGATGAGGGATAATGGAGATGATGCTTCTGTCAAACTCTGGACTACATTTACTGTGAAACATTGTCCATCCATCCATTATCTATAATAATAATAATAATAATACATTTTATTTCAAGGTGCCTTTCAAAGTCTCAAGGTCACCTTACAGAGAGAAAAAGGAAGCATACAGCATGAAATACATAGTGTGCATTAGAGTGCATTAAAACAACGGTAACAGCAATACATAAACAGAGGGCCAAAATGTAAAGGCAAAAGTGTAGAGTATCTAAGAAGTGGGCAATCTACAGTAAAAGTAAATTGAAACACAGAAACCCAGATGACAGAACAACAAATACGAAACAATATGAAACAGGTGGAGGGTGGTAGAACATCACGGGCTGCTTTTGAGAAGTTGAGAGAGTTAGGTGGAAAACGTTATACGGAACAGATACGTTTTGAGTGATGATTTAAAAGTTGATAAGTCCGGAGACGACCAGATGCGATGAGGGAGAATGTTCCAAAGGTGGGGCGCAGTGTGGCCGGAGGATCTAGCGCCCAAGGTGGCCAGGCGTGCCGTAGGGGTGCAGAGGAGAGTGGAACTGGAGGAGCGGAGAGTATGAGGCGGAGAAGAGATATGAAGTAGATCAGTGATGTATGGTGGGGCGATAGAGTGGAGGGCTTTGTAGGTGAGAAGGAGGATTTTATAGTTTATACGGAAGGACACAGGGAGCCAGTGAAGCTGTTTAAGGACAGGGGTGATATGATGTGAGGATGGAGTTCTGGTGATGATTCGGGCAGCAGAGTTCTGGACAAGTTGGAGTTTGTGAAGTGCTATCGGTGGTGAGTGAAGAACGGATGCGGTTTATGTTACGAATATTGGGAGTAGGCCGACCGGGTAGTGGTATTGATATGCTGAGTGAAGTAGAGAGTACCGTCTAGGATGACAACCAGGCTCTTAACTTGGGGGGAGGGGAGGACAGTATTGTTGTCAATTTGAATGGAGAAGGTGCTGGTTTTAGAAAGGGTGGATCTGGTGCCCACGAGGAGAATTTCAGTTTTATTGGGGTTGAGTTTCAAGTTATCGGGTGAACCAGGATTTGATATTTTGTAAGCAGGTAAGGAGGGAGGGAGGGGGGAGGGTGGAAGATGGAGCAGCAGAGAGGTAGAGCGGGGTGTCGTCTGCATAACAATGGAAATTGATGTTATGTTGCCTAAAGATATTACTGAGAGGAAGGAGATAAATAATAAAGAGGGGGGGACCCAGGACAGAACCCTGAGGCACGCCACAACTGACAGTAGAGGGCTGGGAGTGGAAGTTCTGGAGATAGACGGACTGGGTGCAGTCAGAGAGGTAGGAGGTGAACCATGCGAGGACCGAGCTGGCTATGCCGATGGAAGCAAGGCGATGGAGGAGAATATTGTGCGAGATGGTGTCAAAAGCTGCAGTGGTGATCTGCTGGAGCAAAACCCAGCTCTCTTTGGGTGAAAGGCAGGGGTACACCCTGGACAGGTCACCAGTCCATCACAGGGCCACATAGAGACAAACAACCTCACACACTCACACTCACTCCTATGGGCAATTTAGAGTCACCAATCAACCTGACATACATGTTTTTGGACTGTGGGAGGAAACCAGAGTACCTGGAGAAAACCCACGCAAGCACAGGGAGAACATGCAAACTCCACACAGAAAGGCTGGGTTGCAAACCCATGACCTTCTTGCTGTGAGGCAACAGTGCTAACCACTCAGCCACCATGCTGCGCTGAAACATTGTGGTTATGGCAAATATAGAATTGTGATTAGGGTTAGATGAATAAAACAGCTAGTGGATGACCCTTTCTTCCATCATTCAGTGCATTCACATGTAGCAGTTACCCCTCTGTGAGCTTACTTTTATTGCTGAAGGTAGTGTCTGCCATTTTGGATTTTAACTGCCTTCATATACACAAAGACATCTCAGGAAACCTTGACATTAAACGCACTGACCTGTATCAATCATAACTGTTAAAAAGTGCATCTTTAACACAAGACATTGTCACTTTCTGATTTCTTTTGTCAGCTGATGACTTGTGTTGTCAAATACACTTGCAGACTACTTTCCGCAGTAATAGGGAACATGGTATTAAAGCATAGACACATTTCTCAGGGAAACCTTTCTCATGCAGAGATAGATAGTTAGCATGGGTTGTGATAGTGTCAAAGGAATGAAGAGCAGCTTCAATGTTTTGACAGTACAGTTGCAGAGTATAGGTCATGCCTTGTCTCTGCTTATTCCACATCTAAATCTTTATTCTGTCTTCTGAAGAAACAGTAATTTCCTTTATGAATTCATCAAATGACTGTGGCACAGGAAACAGTTGCCCTTTCTTATGTGACAATTGATCTCAGTAGCTTTTCCCAAGTGAAAAATAACACGTATTAACCTGCTTAGCTGCCCTTTCCACTGATAAAAGGCAGCGCTATCGGCTGAACGATCAGGGTCTGAGGATATGAGAGGCCGATGGCTGAGCTGATATTATGACACCAGGTCATTGTGATGTGAGTAACGACCTCTAAGTGAAGGATTATTAGTACAGAGCCTCAAAACATGCTGATAAGACTAATTCGTTTAACCAAAGCTGACACGCAGAGAACAGATACAAGCAGAGTCAGGTTTCTAGAAATTTGCACAGACAGACAGTCCTACTGATTTGTTCTTTACCTCTCTATGATAGGATCATAGTTATTATTGGCATACAGGAATACACTTTCACTGATGCTGATTAAATTTGCTATGTTTACATCTTCCATAATAGTGTACACAAACTTTGCAGTATCGGATGGCAGACGTGTTCGGCAGCAAATCCAGCTGTATTTTGGCAGGAGGCCAATGCTAACAGTGGTATCAGATGTGGTATATCTCCTACACCTTGAATAGCCACTGTCATAACTCATTCTCAAGTGAGCCATAAAAATGCAGAAAGAAATCCTCTATTCGTTTGGCATAACCTTTGCCTGCATTATCCCATGGGCGAGCTCTACTTTCATGAAACCTGCAGCTATTTATGCAGGGATAGAGAGGGTAGAGGTTGTGACCTTCTGATTGGCAGGGTTTTATGCCCAGAGCGCTTTGCAGGGACGGCAGCTCTCTACAAGGTGTCTTATCTTTGAGCCTCTGGCCACCAGACACATCAAGGAGGTGCAGGGAGCTCATCAGCAGGCAAGGACTTCAAGAAATGCATGCTGACCTCAACGACAGCTAGGTCAGAGTTTTATTTAGCTTATGGTTTATTTAGTTTTTCCAGTCTGCCCGAAAGAAGCTCATATAAGAACCAGACACATGTCTATGATGTGAGTCCATCCCTCTAAATCATCAAGAATGTGTGAAAGAGCAGGGTGCGCTACTGAGGCTCACATGAATAACACATCTGATGTTTTATTACGGAACAATCTGGACCGTTAATCTTCGCTGGATAGTGTCCCTCTGTGTGACTGTTTGCATGTTCAATGTGGCTGTTCTCAGAATTGTGTTGTTTATCTCCTTGCTTCTCAGTACCAAAGCAATGGGGGGTGGCACTCGTATTTTAAAATTTCATAAAGGCACACAAGCAGCTGGGGGGACTGGACTCACGCAGTGCAGAAGTCAGGGGGGCCTTCTTATCAAACACTCGCACACACGAGTAAACATGGCTGGATAAACATTACTGAGGACCTGTGGTTGTAGAGCAGGAGCATCAGTAAACACATTACCTGCCAGATTGACCCTAGCTTAGACCCTGCTCAGATCACAACCGCAAAAATCAATATTTGGTCCAATACTTGCTTTTGATGAAATACCCAGATCTTTGTCTCCATAGAACAATGGGGTTTTTGGGTAACCTTGACTCACACTTAAAAAATTAGTTTCAATATTCAAGCATTAAAAGTATTTTACTCCAACACAACTGAAAATATTTCCTCTGGAGAATTATGCAGTTAAACAACCTGCAATTTTTGGATATCAAATCCACGGGAAAGTTTCAGGTATTTCAGGTTCTGGCATAAATATCAGGACATTTTAAGACACTGAATATTTGGAATCTGTAACCTTAATATAAAATAATAAAACTTCAACTTCAAAAAAACCTCCTTCTGATTTAGTGTACTTTGGGGGTGATTATGCTGTCCTTAAGAGCTTACACCTCTTAGGACGTTCAAACCACTCTAAGGAATTGTTTGGGCTGCAGCATCAAGAGCACTGATCCTGAGAAATATGCCTCCGATAAAGTCTCAGGTCAGTAAATTCACTTTTTTTTTTTCCAGTCTACACGTGAATACCTGGGCCTCGTGGGAACTGTGCAGCTTTCACTCATGCTGTAAAACCGTCAGAAAACATGCCTGGCTGAAGATATAAAACGCAGCATTACATACATGAGTCATGCTTTAAATCTCTGCCTTAAATACCCTCCCTTTTCACATGACAACAAGCATGCCACATTCTATACATTCCTTCATGTGTGCCAAGGATTATTTCAGTGCCCTGTCATTAGGAAAGGTCTGTGTGATGACAACACAGACTTAGGCAGCTTTACTTCATGTTTGATGTGGCCTGTAAATATTTCTCGACATGGGAGTTTCACGAAGAAAGTTACCTTTTGTGCAGCAGTTGTAATCATTATGGGATCATGTTGCTAACAGTCTTTCTGAGACAGACGTTTTACACCAGGTAGTTTTTTTTTTATCTGCTTGAGAAATCACATACCGGTTATTTGTATTGAATAGTGCAAAAGGCCTTGCAGCTGCTACTGAGCAGCACATCTTCTGCAAAAGATGCTTCAGAGCTACCAGCTTCGGCCCATCCAGCCACCCAGGACAAATTTAAAACAGCAGCATGAACGTGAATATTTGCCATGGTTTTCACTATTGATTAACTGCTGTTGTGGCCAACAGTAAATTTAACTTTGGGAACTTAGCTGAGTGCTAATGGCCTTTCGGTTTGGCTGTAAGTGGCATTCTGGCTGCGTGCTGTGCCACTTTGAGACTAGCAGATGGCTTTGGGGCACTGCTGGTAGACAGTGTAATTGGTTTCTTTCCAAACATGAAAGACTTGTCGCACTGATTAGGTCAAAATTAATAACAATGAAGAACAGGAGTTGATGTTATTTTGTTGTCATTTTTGTGGAAAACAGTATAAAACGGACAGGATTTGAAAAATGTGACACCACGATCACATCTGATCGATCTGTTTTCATACTTTGTTCCTGGCCCGATTTGCGTAATGGTCACCCAGTGAGTGCCCTTGACTGGTGACTCTGCAGGACGCCTGGACCTTTGCCATGTTATGCTGGCATCGGAGCAATCTAGTGATGATAGTTGTCTTTGAGTGGCAGTCTCAGACCCTCTCAAATTAAGTGTGATAAATGCTTTAGACGCAGCAGTCAGCGAGATGCTACACAGGAGGGGTGAGGAGACAAAACAACTGCACTAACTGTTTCTATTTACTGTTTTTAGATCAGCAGCTTGTGCTTCTCAGCATCTGACCTATTGCAAAACAACAGTAAGTGCAGTTGTATGGAGGCCAGAATCAGTTCCTGCATTATTGCATATAAATGTTATTGTTGGGCTGTTTTTTAGGGGTTAAGACATTGAGTGTGAACACACAAGGCTGGTGTCCCTGTTGAAGATTTAGCACTGTTTTTTTTTTTTGTGTGTGTGTTGCTGTTCCAGGTTGTGTTACTGTAGTGTAGTATAGTTCCCCAAAACTGTGTTGTTATGATATAATTTATTTTTGTAAGACAGTTTTCATATAGACCAAAGTCTTCTTCCATGGACATGCTTGTGCTTTATTTTTATCATACTATACCACAAGATACAAGGGTTCTACAGAAAGTAGAACACAGTGTTTGTTTTTTATTTTCTCTGGTTTCAAAAGTTCTATTCCAAAAGAATCAGCTTTTGTTTCACAGAAGTATTATTTTTGCCAGGGACTAATTAGAGAATTGAGATTACAGCAGCAGCAGCACAGAAAAATAGATGCTCAGGGACCAACAATACACACAGTACACAAAGAAAACAAAGTTTTTGTGGGGCTTATGGTCCAAACAAAACTAAATGGCTCACAGACGTTACTACCTTTTTTTTTCCTATAGAAGAGATTCCAGTCCTAGTGACCCCTTCATAGGAATCCCCATCATTACATTACATTCTGCAAGCACATGACCAGAGACTCTAGAAATCAATACAGAGCATCTGTCCCACTGAGATAACCCTTTACCCAGAAGATACATCATGAGCTGTCAAGCTACCATCTAATTAATTACTCTTAAACATAGATTGCACTAATCTGACAACATCGAGTCACAGCTGAGCTGCTGTGGACTGTAGGTAGACCTCGAATGTCTGAAAACCCAGATGGTTGATGTATGGTGCCTATGAGTCCTATTTCTTACAGTTGCTTCCCCCTCCTTTATGTAGTCAGACCACTAAGAGGCAAATCCTTAGGTCAAAGCCAAGAAATTCTGACATCTGTTTTTTTCATTCCCCTCTCAGCCTTAGCTCATTTTGTCCGTGCTGTAACTCAGTAGCGCACGTTTTGTGAGTGTGGGGCTATTCCCAGCTGACATTACACAGCTGGGCTCGCTTCTGGTCCAGCCGTTAGAAGTTACACAGAGGTGCTTCTGGAGTTACACGCAGAGAGAAGAGAGAGGGAAACAGAGACTAAACTGATTAATCACACCTTTTGAAAAGTACTTGTGCTCTGCTTTGCTGTTCTTCATTTCTTCACATTAACAAAGTGAAGGAAATCCACAGTCCACTCATGACTTGGACGCATTTGATCAGTGAGTGTTTACTATTTGGCTCAGTTGACAATGTTTGCGATGAAGATCTGGGTTGAAATCTGCTTGTGTTTTCAATTAACTTGTATGTAGAGTGAGTGTTTGCACACTGACGCCATTTTTTTTACTTCTGGCTTTTCTCATCTCTTCTTGGCAGGAATACATGGATGCCAACAAATGCATCGATGAGCTTCTCAAACAGCTGGAGGAGGAGCGCAGAAATGTCAGAAGGTAAGGGGTTCTCAAGACCTATGGGCAGATGTTTTATTGCCAAAGGATATTAACAGCTGCCTGCAATCCATTCCCAGCCAGAGGCAGCAGAACAATGTTGTTTGGTTTTGCGTGCGAGACAAGCTTTGTACGCCGTTCTTGAGAAATGCTTTTTGTGTTGGAAGCACACTAAAAAGTGGCAGACAAAGGGGAGACTCAGGGCTCAGTGTGGGGTTGACTGGGGCATTTCTCATGGAGGTCCTTTGGAGCGGATTTGCCCAGACAATAGGAATGAAGAGCTTATGGAGATGCCAATCTAATGGCCTTGTCCCCTCCATGCTCCTATCATCCTAGCCCTTCCAGTGAGGCACCGCCCTCATAGAAAGGAGAGATGATTTTTTAAACTTCACCCTCTTTTGTAGAGGCCTCTCTCCATGTCAATGGAGCTGTATTCCCCTGGCTCAAAGTAATTTTCCCCCTGAGTGAGCAAAGAGGGGTTGGGGGTTGGACACAAGGGGATAGGGGTCTCAGGGTGGGTGACTGGGGGATGGATGACCACTGACCATCGTCTTTACTGGGAGGCCAGGGCAGCCCCTTAATAAAGGAAGTGATGTGTAAAGGAATGACCCTCCTGTCTAAGTCATCCCCACCAATCTTTATAAGACGGGAGTCATCTCTGGTGACACCCAGAGTGACCTAACTCTTAGAGTGACCTAAATGTTTTGTTGCGTCTGACCACTGGTTGGGCCTGAGGACCAACTGGTTTCAAAGTCATGAACTTGCGTGTTAAACACAGAAATGGGTTTTGTAATTGCTTGGTGTATTTTTAACTTTTAAAATGATGATGCCAAAGGCCATTCTTTATGTAGCTTTAATTTTATTTATTTATTTCTTAGTAAAGGTGTATTCACGTAGAAGGTGAACACATCATTTCTGTAAACATGGTGAACATATTAAATATGGCGACTAAAGGGGAGAAGCTCAAGGTTTTTCCTTCTGAAGCACATTCTTCAGTCTGAGAACTGAAGAAGAGCCCAGGGTTGGTGTTTCAAAAATGTGTGTGGGAAGTGCTGCTTACTTTGAGATGCCCATTTCAAGAGAGTCTAATGCTTCCTTTTGTTGTAAACAGTAATGGCAGGTGCTACTGCAAGATGTTCTGCATAGTTGAGATGCAACCATATACATTTAGCATCATGCTCATCTTTAAAGCTCAGTTTTTAGAAACAAAGTATCACCAGGCAGAATTTGTTCTCATTTCTTTTTCATTGTCGTTAGATTCAGAGTGGTGACAGTGATGAATGACTTCACAAAGGCTTTTGTTCTGTTAAAACATAAACTGCTAGTCAAAAAACCGCCTCCTTCCCCTCATTAGACAGCATCTCACGAGGCTGTAGATGTGTCCCTCCAAGCCTCAGAATATGGGACCCATCAATCTGTCAAGGGGAGAAAGAGAAGCTCTTACATTCCTCTAGTTCTCTGCATCGCTACTTCATGACCCAGTGACCCAAAGCGTTCATGTCTCTCATTGTACCATATTATTGGTTAGTTTCACACCAGGGTGGACAGTTATGACTTCTTTTTAACCAGAATCTGTTTTTAGACATTGACGATGTTAATATATCAGATTGTGTCAAATTAACATGTAACATCATTTGATTTTTGTTGTGTTTTGGACATTTTTTGGACACTTTTTAATTAGTCACTGCTTTAGTTTTTGCTGTATATTAGAACTGTGGAAAGAAAAATGTGGCTGAAACTAAGCAGGATGGATGTGGACTGTGCTGCAAAAGCTCTTTTAACAAGCTATGGTATGGATGCTTTTTGCATTTGGTGTGTCACAAGCATCTGCTGTATCCCTTAGCATCTTTAACACCCCATGCATTCACCCAGTGGCACTCATACACCATCTCGTGCGCATCATTGCCTGATGGAGCACAAAACCCCAGTGGGATGCTGGCCAGACTTTCCCGCTCCCCCTATTTAATGTGACCACGTCCTTGACAGACGGAAACAAAAGCTCCACAGCACAGTGTCAACATCAAATGGAGCTAATCCAAATTTGGCAGCATTACATTGTGTACAGGAAGATATGACCCAGGCTTTTATTTTTTGTTTGGAGTGTACTCTCATTAAATATGATTAAATATCTGTTTTTTTTATGTTTTACAGTATCATAAGTAGTGGCCTTGAAATACTGATGACACAGTTATATACTTGATGTGCTGAGGAAAATGAGGTTTATTAAAGGCTCCTGTGCTACAGGCGTGTGGGAGGGACATATGGATGCTCTGCACTGCTAAAAACCATGACGGATAGGGAGTGAGTTTGCATGACCTCTTTCTGACGAGCTGCTGTGTCAAGGCACTGTGACTGTGTAATCTTCCCTGTGGATTAAAACAATTAGAGTTTTTTTTCTGTTTTCCTGCTGTTGATTTGTCAGTGTGCTGAGCTGGTCTATGTTTTTCTCTGAATCTTCTTTTGACCTTGTTTTTAGTGGGTCGAGGCTGCCATAACGGCCCAGTGTCGGGTCACACAGCCCAAAACTGGCCTCACCTGCCACTTTCTGCCAGAGCAGATGGCGTTTGTCTGTGACCCTTTCCACACCTTGGAGGACAGGGAGGGACAAGGAGGGTGGCCGGCAGGCAGGGTTGCTCAAACCAACTGGGAGGTGGGGAAGTGTGGAGGGAGGAGGTTGGGGACTCAGCTGGAGATCCAGGGAGCTTAGGACAGGTTGTGTGGAGCAGGAGGCTGCAGCTGCAGCCTAAGCTGAAAGGACATCAATAAGCTATTTGTCATGTTCATAGGGAAACAGCATGTCGAAGACAGCAGCAATAGAAAGTGGAGGTTGGATCAGATGTGCATTTAGCTGAGGGATTATAGGTACAGGACTGGCTCTGTGGAAGTGAATTTCCTTCTGGGTAGAATTGGAAATTAACTGGTTTGTTCTGTAACTGCTCAACGTTTCTGCCCTTGTCCTGGCTTGATTTTGAGATTTTGGCTTGTGGATCTGAAAATGTGGATCAGAACTAAATTGCTTTTTAATTTGTACATTTATCTTTTAATCACTGTAAATCCATTAGTGTCATTTGGTTTAGGTTACTCAAAAATCATCTCATTGTTTTTTATCATTTCTTTTTTCTGAAGTTCAAAAGTTTGAGAATTGCTTGAGAAGGCTTTAGGAGACTTTTGTGTGTTCCTAATATTTGACTTAAGGGACAGAAAAAAAAGACAAAAAATGTGTGAGTGGCTGGGAAACAGCTTTACAAATCTGGTGCTTGCTGATGTTACTACAGTCTGGCCTCAAAGACGCCGTGTGTGCGGTCTGAGGAAGAAGAAATACTGGAATCCTCAGCTGGAGTGTGTGGCGAGGACTGTTCTGTCGATGAGGTGGTGGATAGGGTTCTGCCTCCTGCAAACCCTCCAATGCCCCAAGGATCTGCAGTTTCGCTTGGACAAGAGCTGTGCATTTTACAACTTTAATTGGATAAGCTGGCCAGACTAATGCAATAATTTGATCATGCTAAGCTCTAAAGAGATCCAATACATTCCCAAAGTATATTTGTGTGCCCTCTGAAGTGAATGATTCAGCCTAATCCATCCATTAGAGGTCACTTTACAGCCCAGGAGCCCAGACTCCAGAATATCTCAAAGGAACCGTCAGTGGGTAAATAAATCAATCCATGAAACCTTCACTGGGACCTTCAGGCATTGGTGGAATTTGGTATTTGGACCTTTTACCCTGTCAGTGTGTCTCTCCAAGATTGGCTTTGGTTGTTTTCTCAGTAAGAAATGCAAACCACAGACAATCTGAGGCTGAAATAGGAGGTAGACATGCTAAAATCTCTGCCATTCAACGTGTGCTACTGTTTCTATAATTACAAAAGGCTGCTCACGTCTACCAGCGCTTGTTTGATCGTCACTAAGAAGCAGGTTCATAGTGATTATTAACACACTTGTCACTGACTGTGAATGTGAAGATGAACTCCCTGAAACTATTAGTTAAGGAGGTGACACCGTCGGTGCCCTGTGATACAAATCAACAGTTGCTCATTTATCTTGGCCGGTCTGTCTGGCTGGGGGGGCACCCTCGTCTCCCCGGTCCTGTAAATGCCACACTCTGCAGCCCTGATTCATGTGCAAAGTCTGGGCCCAGCTAAAATACATGTATCAGTTTTATGGAGCTTATGAGAGGTAGAGGTTAATCGAATGGGTTAATGAAGCCTTTTATTGATGTTCCCTCAAGGTCGTTTCATAGCTGGTTGCAGAGCTGCATTCCTATGCACAACTGGGTAGGAGTACTTAAGTAGTGATATGCTATATCTACCCCTCTGCACTGCCTCCTTCTCCACATATCATTCACCATAAGCCTTCATGTTTCTTTTCTGGTGCATTCAAGATGAAGTATGACGCTAAGCAGCTGTCTTCAGCACTTATTGCAAAAAAAATCTACACTTACCATAACAGATATATCATTTTCCTGCAGATATAGTGTTGCAATAAAGAATTTTTGTTGTCGCCAGCTGGGATGTAGTGGTTTCAGAACAGGGCCATGCAATGTTTTATAGGTCTTCTGATACGTGTTCCTAGTACTTGGATAGACTAGTGCATTATTTGCATTCCTACAAGCAATTAGAAGTGTTTAAGAGATGAGTCTTTTTCAGTGGGGTCTTGCATAATGGCTGATTACTGCTGTTTGTCTAAGTGGGTTCTCAGGCAGGAATTTTAATGTCCTGTGATGTTACAAAAGCACTTTAATTATGTGTTAGTATAGAACATGACAGTTTTTGTCTGATTACAGTCACTCTGATACTGTCAGTTGTACATTTGATTAAATGAAGTTTGTGCAGCATTCAGGTCTAATAACTTGAGTTGAGTTTCCCTCCATTGTGCAATGAAAAGGTTTGTTTTTTGTTTTTTTTTTAATCAAGATCAGCTTTGGGAGAATGTACTATGACTCCTTGTGTGCTCATGAAAGCGTGCAGTTATTTTGACTAATGTGTGCTTCAAAGCAATTTCGAAAACATCCTCACTTTAAGATAAGGAGAGCAATAGATCCTGTGTGGTTTTTATTGTTGATAAATCCGGTATGGTTTAGATTGCTGATGGATCCAGTGTGGTTTTGGCTGCTGGAAGTCACAGTGGTTGCATCCATGCTATGTAGCTCCAGCTCTGGGCTTTTTTGAAAACATTCTCTCATCTCTCCGAAGAAACAGGAAGGGTTGAAAATTTGTGAAATTCATAACACTTTAGCCCGAAGATGATGTGTCTTATGAGAGTCTAACGATGTCGTGGTGTTTCTTTTAGGTCAATGAAACAAATCCACTGCTGGAGTACAAAATAGTCTTTTGAGTATACTTCTCAATAGTCTGCCAATTTGGGTTGCATTAGGAAAAGTAATCCAATTGGAGAGCAGATTGTGATTAAGAAGATTTTAAGGCAGTATTGTTTATTGCCTTTAAACGTCAATAAACTATTACCACATTGATTTTGAGACACTGTTTAGTGCACTGCAATATATATTGTGTATCAGTCTTGTTTGGGTAGAAATGTGAGTCGCATTTAGCTTGTGTTTGATTTAGTACAAGATGGTTTAAAGTGATTTATTCACATTTGAATATATGAACCCAAGGTTTTAACACAGTAAGCATTTCAATATTTGTGGACTGTTTTTGAGGGCTGGCTTTGAGGGGGATTGTTTTGGTTGCTTTACAGCACCTTTAATTTTTTTTTGAAGGCTTTGGATTAAAAGAAAAACTTATTAAGCTGTCAAGACAACAATTTTTAGACACCATATGTATTGAAAACAAATATACAAATATAACTTTATAGGTCTTTAAGCAGCACTGTGTACTTTTTACACTGTGTGCTACAGCTCCCACAAAAGAAGATAATAGGCCTGTTTCTTGTAACGATGGTAAAATGTGCGGAACAAAAAGACAATACGGTCTTGTAACAGGAAAAACAGCATTTGGGGTTTGTTAAAATGTGGAGTTAGTAACATTTCCCACTAAAAGCACCACTGGAGTGAGACACCACAAAGACTACCACATAATGGTCTCAGTTGTTTACAGTAATCACCCCGGGAATGTAAAGTACTTTTTTTTTTTAACTTGAGATTAATTAAAGATTAAGTCGTATCAGTGTTAATCCTGCTCAGTCCAGTTTGCTGACTTAAAGCGTTTCCTGAGGTCCAGGAAAAAGGAAGATCTTGCCTGCTGCTGATGTCGCGCTGAGCCACCATTCTGCCCATCGTTCCGCCACCATCCCCCTGCTTAATGAAACATGACAGAGGTGCATTATCACTTTCATTGTATTACACACTTCATCTCGCCGCACAGAAGTTAAGCGACACACGAACAGACACTAATGAACACAGATATACACACAGTCTCCCGAGGCGCTCTGCAGCGTGAGCCATCATGTGATTTGCATCAGTCTGGGCGTTTGCTGTTTCCACTCATGTAGGTCCTGAGTGGGCTTGTGTTGAGTAAACAAACATGCTGCCTGTCTACAGATTGGCATTTCCTTTGCTCGTCTTGCTGCAGAAAACATGCCCTCCTTTTCATTTTATAGCTATGTTGGCAGTTATATATCTCCTGGATGAATTGCAACCACCTATGGCACCTCTTGTGTTTTCCACCCCCTACTTTTCCTTAGTTATATCAGACATTAAATAGCTGTTCTCAGAAGCATGTCTAAGCTACAGAGTGTATACGTGCTGATCGTCTGCAGTGTGGGGAAGGAGACAAAGTTTTTCTTCTTGTGTGATTAATGTCTGACTCAGAACACACACCTAGACGGCAAAATCGACCGGTCGGGTGATGAGCTCAAATGACATTTGCTGGTCTCCACTGACTGCTTCTGGTCATTCAACTGTGATTAAGCTGCAGGGGATTAATAACAGGGAGGGGAAGTGTGTGCTGATGGCTGTAGGCCTGCACATTCCACTGACCGGATGCCTGGACATTCATATACACAGAACACAGGGCATCTTTCTTGAGTAGCTTTTGAGGAACTTTACCTGGGTATTTCCAATTTGTGCACCTATACTTTTTTTTTTTAGAAGGAAACCGTTATTTAACGATGAGAGCTGACAGTTTTACATTCATGTTAGTGCAGAAATAATTAAACCGTAAAAGGAGCCATCTATATACCAACCATAGACCATTAAATGTTTGGTATCTGATACCAAATTCACTTAATATATGAAAGAAGATTTTCACAATTCAAGTTTTTTTTAAAATATATTTACTTTTTAATTTCAGGAGAAACTTTAGATTCACACTTACTTGCCAGTCTGTGGCGTTGGTGGATGTTTTTGCTTTGCCTTGGTTTAGTTACTAGGCTCTGTTGCATCAGTACTGTACACCCAGAAGGCAAAATGCAGCCCTTCTTATTCATTAACAGTAAATGGGTTCTGCTGAAATGACATTCAGAAGTTTCACTTACTGTCTCTTGAACAGACTTGGAAACTCAATACATACATTTATTAAAGCCATTCAAGTTTCCAATATAAAATGTACTTAAGAAAGTGACAAGATTTGAACTTCTTACTATTTTATATTCTTGAATTGCTCCTTTCACTTCAGTAAATGATTTAAATACTTCTTTCACTGCTGTGACCGCTAGCATCCCTTTAATCTGGGCCACTGTGCAGAACAGTTCAAAGGTGCTTGCACTCACAAATTCCCTGTGTGTGTGTGTGTGTGTGTGTGTGTGTGTGTGTGTGTGTGTACGGACATGCACTCCCATTTCACACATGCACAACCGCAATCATGAGCATCCCTTTCCCTCAGACCACCCTGCATCCCATCATTACAAACCCATATTGATGTGCGGTCCCTCCAGCCACTGTCCCAGCACCGTCCTGTCTCCTTCCCAGCACCCCCCTCCTCCTTGTGGAATGCTAACCCAACCTGTGTGTGTGTGTGTGTGTGTGTGCGTGTGTGTGCATGTGCATGTGCATGTGTGTGACAGTGGTGGAGCCAGGCTGGCTGTGTGGGCGGCTGAGTGTTTCCAAACAGTGGAATCTGTCACTGACACCCCTGGCAGAGCAATAAGCAGCTCTTTAATGAGCTCAGCAGATCACTCAGCAGACCCTCACACACACGGTCATACACACATGAATATTATAAATACAGACACACCATCACATACACACACTCACACACACACAATCACAATGTAATGGTAAGATTTTACATTTTCCCCTGTTCAGTACGTTTAAGAGCAGTACTTGTCTATATGCTGCATGAACACACACACACACACACACATACATATACATGTATACCCATAAATAGATATGCACATGCACGTTTTATTTCCATATGAATTCCCAAACCTATGCATTACATATACGGTTAACTTTGCAAAGCCATGCATTAACAACCACCCTTAGTGACAATGGACATAAACAACCCAAGACTCTCATTATGCAGTTAGAATGGGCGACAACAAACAAACATCGCCTGCTTCTTCATTAGGGGACGGGGGGGTGGGGGTTCAGGGAAACAAGTGTATGACTGTTTCTGACACCGAACGCCAGTGCCACCAAGCACCGATTTTTATTTGTTGCACTGCAGACTGGAGCCATCGCTCAGCAACTCCCTGCTCGCTGTTGATTAAATTAGAATGGAACGCTGCCTTCAATATTTCTTGATTACAGCGCATATGTGTGTGTTCGTGCTGACTCAGCCATCCATTTTTCTTTTTTAGCCAAATGGGACAATAGTGTCTAATTGGTGACCACCTGCTCTTTGAATCAAATCAAACACACTCTATATTCGAATTTCCCAGTGAGACAGCTGTGCTTATGATAAACACAATTACCCCTCTGCATGACATTTTGGTCATATGCCCAATAATCAGCCATCATGGATCTTTCTGAGATTTATGATGACAAATGGAAACGTAGCAGCCAACTTTACAAGACATCTGATAACAAGAACCTGACAGGACCTGTCAGGTTTTCATGATCAGATTTCCCAGCATGAAGTCATTTACCCTGTGAGTGACAAGCCATCCTGCATGTTTCAGTCTCTGTCCACCTTCCCTCATCTTGAAGTTACCCAGCCCCCCTGTTCCACTCTCCAGCAAACTAATTTTCTCACATGGTTAGTGTCATTGTTCATTTAGGACATTAGTGACAGTGAGTATGGGGCGAAGTGGCAGTGATGGCCCGGGCTCTAAGTCAGCTCCGTCCTTTCTTCCCCCTCTTTAACTGAGCGCTCCTGTCACCGGGACCCTTTTAATTCACCCTTTCACCCCTCTGTGCCCGCCCCCTCTTGCACTGGTCCTATTGGGGAGAAGACAATAGACTGTGTGCCCCCTCCTCCTTTGCCTCTTCATCCCCCCTTCTCAGATCCCTCAGCCCTTGCAGGCGTCCTGCCTGGTTGAAGCTGTGGGCTCCAGGCTGCAGTTTGTCACAGCCATTCAGCTGAGACTGATTGTGATTGCGGCAGATGGGCTGGAGCCTGGTTCGTCACTCGGCCCAGGCAGACCCAAGCACTCCTCTCTCTTTCTTTCTCAGCCTTTTTTCTTTCTCTGGCTTTCACTTTCTGTCATTTGCTTTCTTGATCTCTTCCTCGGTTGTCCCTATCTGTCTTTTGTCAGTTGCTTTGCTCTCGTTCTTTGTGTTGTTTTGTTCATCCGCTTTAAATATGCTGCCACTGAGGACTGTTTCCAGATAGCCTCGTTTTCAGTTCGAAACACTGGCCTGGAAAGGACAGAAGAATAAAACAACAGCACAAAGATGTGTTTTCAAATATAGCAAATTTTCTGTTTGCTCGTGTGTTAGATTGTTTTCCCTTCACCTGCTTGACACTGGATTTGGGGAAAATTGCAGCTGACAATTTTTGCAACTTTCCAATAAGCATGCAAATTTGCATGATGTGAACTTTTTTCCTAAGCTTCCTTAACGTGTTCTTTAGACAATGACATCCATGACAGGTGTGTGCAACACCACAAATTCTTTTATGGAGAAATTGCAAAATGTGCACTGCTATCCCTAATTGTTGTATGATTATTTGTGGCTTGCCTGTTTCTATGATAGAAGGCTGTTAGCTCAGGCTTCGAGCTTTGACACTGAAAACCTTAGTCTTCAGACCTGACTCCTTTTAGGGATACCGAGACCTTCAGTATGGACATCACAAGCTCGTTGTCACTTGCCTGTTCACGTCCCCTTGTTGGAGTTAACCCTCCCTCCCCCAACACTAGTGTAACCCCCCCCTCACAAAAAAAACACTCCTCCTCCTCTTCCGTGCAAACCCCCACCTCAATCTCACTTCTCCTCCCCTGAGGAAAGAGCCACCTTCAGAGAGGCAGCAGAGCAGCGTCTCTATGAACACATGTTAAACGTCCCGCAAGCCTGAGGAGGAGGGACGCAGTCAGAAGAGAGAAACAGAATGAGAGAGAAAGAGACAGAGACAGGGTGAGGAAACACTGACATATTTGGAGGAAAGATAAAGCCAGGAGGTGGGGCAGGCAGTGGAGACGCACACAGCGATGTGTGTGTGAAGAGGAATCTCTGAGTGTGTGTGTGTTGGTGAGAGAAAGCGTAGCGCAGAGGGAAGCGTATGTAGCGTGAGGAGAGACAGGAGTAGAGGGAAGCAGTGTCGGGAGAGTCAGTGCATGTTGCCAGACTAAGAGAGTCAGAGAAGGTAGAGGACAGAAGCAACGAGGAGTAGAAGAAAGAAGGGGAAGCGAGTATTTTGAGTGTCGAGAGAGGAGAGTAGAGGCAGTTCGATCTCAGTCAAGTAGAGAGGCAGGCAGGGGAGCAGTGTAGAGCCGGCAGTGCTGCATTGTGGATGTAAACTTTATCATCTGCGGGATCAGTGGGTAGCAGCTGCAGAGCAGGAGGGAAGCGTGCGGGTGGATTACCATGAGTGTCCTCTGAATGCACCAGGATGCTGCATCTCCACCGGGGTAAGAAGCAGACAGTATTCAGTACACATGACATGGGAAAATTACACTATATCTTCTGCAACAGCAACACAACTATACTCTTGTCGACTGATTTACATTGTTTTTTTTTGTTTAGGGATTTGGCGTATATGCTAATATGTGCCATTCTTCTCAGTTGTCACAAGATTACATGCACACTCAGCTTTTGCTTGTGCTTAATTTAAAGAGGCTTAATGAATTTTTCCTCTGGCTGCACCTCGTTCGGCTGTCTTTACTTTGTCCTGATCTGCAATTTTCCTAATAATCTCCAGAGGAGGGAACATTTCATATAAGCACCAGTGTACACGTGCGAGGGATGATCTCTGATTTACACTTATCAAGTTGCAGAGGGAATCTGTCCTGTTGCTAGTGGCAACAGCATTGGGCTGGGCACTGTGTAAACCACTTTGATTTAGATTGATAACAAAAGGAAACAGATACCCGTCATTTCAGCAGAGGTGAAAGAATCCAGCGTCGCAGGGGATTTGTATGTACAGGAATGCATGTTTCCCCTTGCACCTGCTCTTTCTCTTGGATTACACTCTTACAGGCAAATTGAGATTTCTAACTGGCCCACTAATCTCACACTGAAATGACTGGTGTTGAAGTGGGTGTGGATACAGCTTAGTGGTGGAGAATATGGATTATGGCGATATGGCCTGTCTGTTATGATCAGCTTCTCTGTATCTTTATATTAATGTGGCGTAAAGTGCTGCAGCTCTAGTGTTCAGGTGTCAAAGTCACAGGAGGTCAGGGGTCTTCCTCATAGTCAGCCATATTTACAGAAAGAGGCTAGGATACTTCGAACTATCACACCAAGGATGCCCAGTGCCCCCTGGCTTTATATTTTTAACTGTACTTGTTGCCTCTAAAAACAGAACTGCAAGGGAACATGAAATAAGAGCATGGGAGAGTATGAGAGGTGTCATCACTCTCTTGCTGGTGTTGTCAGAGTGCCAGACAGAAATGCCATTCTCTCTCTTTTTTGAGTTTGAGTTGAGTTTTTTTTTGGCCCTGGGAACTGGTGCTTCCCCACATGATGTCAAAAAATAGCATCCACCATGTATTGGATGCTTTATGGCTGGATCCACCAATGGATTTTGGCAGTCAGAAGGGCAGTTCATGGTCTGTGCTTTCTGTCCACAGACGGGGAAATGTACACATTCTATACATGTGCACAAGAAAACATGATGGTGACCACGATTATTCTAGCTGGCTGAACAACATGAATAAATGTGATATACAGACACACTGTGCATGAAACAAGTGTCCAGTTTACCCGTCTGGTGCATGTGCAGTTGGTGTGGAGGCACTGTGGACAGTCTGTGTGATTTTTTTGGGATGCATCCGGACGTCCTCACACAGTCTGCAGACTTTGGCAGATGATGACATTTCCATCATACAGACACATCAATGCAGAAAATCTGAATTGGCCAAAGGCACCAGACAAGCAACAGTCAAGTCAACAAAACAAGAACTCTTTCTTTGTACTACTTCAGGAATGTAACCCTGAATTATAAAGTTATTAGTATTCATTCATCTATTTGGAGCAGAACAGCAGCTGGTGATATCATCCTGCCGCTAGGGCAGATGTGTTGCTGCACTGGGCAGTTTGAGCCTGCTGCCCCCTGAAACCTACCTGGGGATTAGTGGATAAGAGGATTGCCAAGTGGAGGGATTTGATTTTATAGAATTAAAACTGTAATTCTCTCCATCCCAAACCATGCCACAGTGCAACATCTCCCCCACATTATTATTTCCCCCCTGCTGTCATGTTCTTGTTTGACCAACACATTCCCTCACTGCATCATGTGACCTACATTTAGCAGTTTTGATTAAAAAGTCATGAGACTGGCACATATGCTGTATGTTTGAGGGAAGTGGTGGAAGTTGGCAGAAGTCTAAAATGGCCTACATGCTGTTGTAAGCTGTATGACATCAAAGCAAATTCTCTCTGAAGACATGAATATTAAAAGTTCATCACTTACAACAGAAAATGTGTACCAGGCATTTTGGAAAGCCTGTTGCTGAGCCAGTTGACGTTATTAGAGTGATAATCGTTACCCAGAACAGAATCCTGGAGAAGAAGAAAAAAACCCGACAAATTGTTCAGTCAGAAACATTAAGACTGATCTTCCTGACGTCTGCCTTTGTATTTCATTCAACAAATCCATTTTGATTGTCACTCTCACTCCTCTACATCCGATTTGACCAAATTTTCCTCCTCCCCTTTCGTCTTCTCCCTGTATGTGGTGCTCTGTATTCGGTGACCCTCAGCTACCATATTGGGTTCAGGTCAAACCGAATTACTGAGGAATGTTCCCCTGTTCAATGGTCGACCCGGTGGGCCTCAGCATGGGAGCACTTCCCCTTCATTGACAGCAAGAGGACTTTCATTTTGAAGGAGGGGGGGCCTCCTTCCAGACAACTTTCCCATATAATTCTCACTGTCTCTGCAGTGTTCATCGGTACTGTAGAGCCGTGAGCAACATTAGTAATGTGTACGTGTGAAGCACATCTCAGGATCTCACCAGCCTGGGCCTTGTTGAGGCACTCAGCTTCTGTGACTGCAGGCCATACAGCTCAATTAAGGGTGCTTTGAATGCATTCCTCCCCTTAGCCTGCTCTACATTTATCTTCCCCCTTGAACAGCACGTGGGAACTCTAAAAACAGTCCTGCAGAGCTCTCTGGGGCTGGTATGAACCTGTTTTTGCAAATACAGCATCTGAAAACAAAATAACACAATAGAGGAATCTGACATTTTGCCAGGCTGCTTGTATTTGACGCAAAGAACCAGAACGCATTGTATTACAGCTGAAGTCTCATGCTTTGTGTTCCACTGAATGTTAACAAGTTGGAAATCCAGAAAAATGGGACTATCAGATGTCTTTTCTCAATGTCTCCTGTTGGCTAAACTTAGAGTAATGTCACTCAGGAAAAACATAAAGTTTAATGGTCCGACACAATTTATAACCCATAAAAGGCTTTTATTTGGTAGCTATCAATGGCTTATTGCATGCACTGACTGTTTTGCCTGGAAACAAAGCTTAGCCCAGACACCCTCACTGACTGTTAAGTGATGTCATTAGAGCCGGAAGATTTTTGTGGTTTCTAAATGGATGAACTCACTCCATGTGACTTCAGCAAGGTGCAAAGACTGGGCAGCTGTTTTTGCACTTACGGCTTTTAAGCCTGGCTTAAAATGTCATTTCTTTTTGAGTAATGGTGGTTTGAGCATCTTGGCTGGCAAACATAAACTTTTGTTTTCACTTTATAAAAGCTTTTGTTTATACCTCACATAGTCAAGGCTTTAAATCCCCAAAAGTGTTTCAGTTCTTGGAGAAAAAAAATTCCAAACTGGGTTAGTTTTTTAGGTCATAGTCCTGCATGCCAACGGTTTACAAGATATTATGGTGTTGTCCTTATTTACTACACTCAGTTTCCTGCTGACACACTTTCAGAGTCATATCGCATCTCACAGGCGCAGATCAGTCAAAACATCGTTTGTGAACGTTCCCTCTTGTTTCATATTTCTTCTCTTGTCATGGTGATACTTTTAACAGAGCAAGCCGTTTATGAGGTTGGGAAGGGGATCAGTGTTGTGTTTGAGGTTGTGTGGGGCGGGAAATGTCAACAGACTTCAGTTCCCCACTATCTTGGCTGTAAATCATCAGATAATAGCTTGAGAAACATGCAGAACCTCATCCAGTGACTGGAGGTGTTGGCGCAGCTGGAAAGGAAGTGGAGAGAGGCTGCTGAAGGAACTCACTTTTATTTATTAAGTTCTTTTAGCCATTTGGTGACAGTCTTCACTTAGAGTGAATTACAATGAGTGCTGTATCTTGCAATTACTTGATTAGCAGCATGCCAGAGTGCCAGGATGAGAATGACATAGCAATACTCTGCAGCATAGATAGATTTATGACTTATGCAGCAGCTGCCCAGCAACTTGTACTTACAAACACACGCATGCACCCAGGGGTTAGTAGCAGCAGAGATGGCAGCCCTTTGGCTGAGTATTCCTGTTTACCATATCTTTGTCTCTATTGTATGTGAAGCAGCCATTTGTCTGCCTCTGTAAAGGGCTACTGTTTGCTTGCCTCTCTGAAAACGATGTGTGGACAGCCAGTGTAAAACACCCTGTAGCCTTTGCATAGTCTCCATGAGTCAGCAGAACCTTCTGGTATTACAGTATGGTAGTAAACGTGAGCCGCTGCTCCCCAAACAATTTAAGCCAGGCCAGCCAGGTGTTAAATAGAGAACAGTGTTGCTCTGTCCATCTGCAATTGTTTATTTGTTTGAAGAATAAAAAGAATGTAGGCACTGAATCTTTGGGTTCTTCTAACAGTTAGTAGCCAAGTGCAACACTACAAATGCTTGTGAGGAAAGATAGTTCTGTGCTGATAGTCCCATTTGAATGATTTGCTGCAGCACCCAGCTCTTCTCCATGGTGCCTGGGTATAGTCATTTGGCCTTTAGACTGAGTTGCACATGTTGAGCGAAGTAGTTCATTCCAAACCTACCCTGGTCTTAGCAGCTTTAACACCCTGACATCTGCACAGTGAAAAACACACATTATTTATCCTTTCCCAATGTGCCTCAAAAAACACAGGTAAATTCTTACATCCTAAGGTGGCTGCAGTATAGTGTGAAGTGTGCTTTACTTAAACTAGTTCGATCTCTTACTGTTTTGCTTTGTATCGACATAGCTTTCTTTTTTTTCTACATACACGTTGTTGTACAGATCCAGCAACTTTTCAGTTTGGACTCATCTCTCATTTATGATTTAGATATTAAAGATTTAAAATTGTGTGTCTGGAAATCTTTGTCAGTGTGTTTGTACATGTGTATTCATCCATGTGTTTATGAGTGCCCCTTGTGAGTTTCCGTCTAGCTCTGGCCTCATTCTTCATGAGCCACGTTGGTTAGTATAAACCCCCAGGACAGACAGACGGACAGACTGGCGGGTTGGTGCTGTGGCCATTTTTAAAGCACATCTGCTCATCCACAGTGTTTTGTTTCATCTGGACAGGAATGCATCTGTGGCTTGGAAACAATTGAGGTCAGGCCCAGCTCGCAGAACAAGAAAACATTTAGTGAGGCAGACAGGCAGGCAGGAGTAATCCATGCTTGGTGAGCGGATTCCTCTGAATTCAGGAGGAGTCTCGGAGGATTCCTCATGTCCAATTTTGCTGCTTCAGAGGTTTAGTGATGCAGTGAGCGCATTTGATCTTGGCCTACAAGACAATGTATTTGAATCCTTGCCCTCACTGATTTTGTGAATAATTCCCTAAAGGCAAACCTTCTTTACAGTATTGTGATTGCATCCATCAATCATCCACCCCGAGCTAATGTCAGTCCTTCCTGTCAAAAACAACAGTGAGGTTGCTGAGTGCTTTTATGTTGCACCAGTGTAATTAAGCTATCCAAACTCATGTAAAGCACTGAGGGCTAGATGTTATCTCACAGAGAAGACATAAACAACTCCAAGCACTTAACATTTTGTTGACTTTGGATGAAAATCTTGCTAATCATGATCATCTCATCGCTCGTAACTGTGCCGCACACATGTCCAAACAAAGTCCAATACAGAAATCCATACGTTAACAGGAATTATTCTGCAGTTATTTATGCCCACTGTTGAAAAGGATTTTCAATAATAATAAATCGGTGTAGACTCAGCATAACCAGAGTCTATAAGGGAAAAAAACAGTATTTGAAAGAACAAAATGTGATGAATTTTCTATAATGCAGAAGAAAAACTGATGAAAATATATTGATTGGAAGCCTCTTTTTATAAAGGACATCGTGCTCATCATGAAAAACTCTGTTTGTCTGCTGATAGTAGAAGCTCATCACATTTCAGCTCGTCAATAATTGATGGTCTGCTGTGGTGAGGTAAGGCTCATTGTGGCTGGCTGGGTGTGTGAGGTGCTGACATGTGACTCCTGTTTTCCGCTGTCCTCCGGTACAGCCTGCGTCCACTGCAAAAGACTGGAGGTCAGGAAACAGCTCTGGATAAAGGCACAGATCAGGCCACCATTCAGTATCCATGATGGCGCTTCATGGTGATTGATTGGACCTGCCTAATGCATTGGGGCCAGTGCTGTGGCCACAGATGTCAGGGCTCCACCCTTCAAATAGTTAATAAAACAATGGCATATGAAACCATGGCAGAATTGCCCAAAAATGTAAGATATCACAGTTGTACAAGGTGTAGAAATGCTTTGTTGGGATTTAAAAATATGAATGTGTGCATTTTTAAAACAATAACAACAAAGAGACAAAGCCAGTTTCACCCAGACTCACATCAAACCTTCCTGGCAGTTGTAACTCTAGTAACTCTGCTTTTTTGTCAGACTGGGTTGGATGTTATAACTTATCAAACGCCTCAATAAGCTCATTGTCCTGCACTGGGGACTGCGGTGAAATTTTGGATTGGGGCAGAAGGTTACATAACCTGACCGTAGGAGGATTAAGGATGGGAATGTCCTAAACTGGTGCCAGAATATGTCTGAACAGAGTGCCCAATGTGGGCCACAGGGATCGCGTGCTTATCAGAGTTCTTAACCCAGCAGGAGTGCAGACGCTAATACATAAATGCATGGCAGGTCTGCTCTCATCCGAACATTTATACATCCCTCCTGGCCGCTCTGTGTACATTTGTGGTTGGGAACGACTGACATGTTTTGCCTCCCAGTAAGCTTCAGTAACAATATTGGAAAGACGGTTTATATTTATGCATCTTTTTTACAACCTGAGGTATGTGTTTCTGCAGGAAAAAGGCTGAACTGAAAAGAATTCTGTCGTGTTTAATCAATTAACATCTTTCTGTGCAGAGGAGAGATCAACTACACTTGATAATAAGATGGTGTAGAGTACTGCAAGGGAAATAGGAAACCAAAATGCAATACACAGCACTTTTCTCTTTCATTATGTGCTTAACAGCCAACAATGTACAATGGATTAAACCACCTGTATGGCGGAGCTGTGATAACAGTGATAGAAACAGGGCTAAACGTCTGCCTCCCACAATGCAGTTCAAAGCACATAGGTCCAACATGTCAGCTCAGGTTGGTTAATGCGCTGGGTGTGATTGATCCTCCCTCAGCCCTGACAGATCGTGTCTTTGCATGTTGCTGCTGCGATGTTCTGAAGCAAACAGCCTGTCCGTTGTGTTGAGCTGGAGGAAAAAGCGTGAAGAGGGTTTACACAGTGTCTGAGCAGCGGAGAATGTGGAGGAAACAGGGTTGATGTGATATGAATGCAGGAAGGCCGGTGTCACGATCACTGTGTATTGTGATGTAGAGCTTTTGATGCTGCGGGAATTGCATGGAAAAAGAAAGAAAGTTGATCCTTGTGGAGTATAAAGTGTCTGTGGGTGGACAACAGACGACAACTAGTGTTGAGCAGAGAACATGAGCAGAAAGGTTGTGTGTATGCAAACAGGTTTACATAATTCACTGTATGTTCATACAGCATGTTACATCCGAATTTTGAGATTTAAGTTAGTTTGATTAGTTGCATTAAAAACAATCAGCAATCAATACATGACAGTTTTTTATATTTAAATTACCTAGCCCTGACTTGCGTAGTGTAAAAACAGTGCCTGTATGACATGCAGCAATGAACTTGCTTAGGTCATAGAATATCTTATAATCTTGGGTTTTTTTGCATGACAATAGCAATATATCTGTTTGTCTGCAGATGTCCTTATGTTCTTCAGCCATCTGGTTTTTGCATTTACTTTTGAGAGCAATATCGGAGTAGAAAGAAATAGTTGAGAACTGGTTTGGTCTGCTCCAGTGAAGCCTGGCGGTATTTCCCGACCATTAAGACCTCTGGTGTTGCCAGGTGATTCCAGGTCACTGGGAACCGCTGGAGGTCCATGTCAACACTATCCATGATTGGCTGCTGGAGTTTACTCAACTAAGTTTTATAGTGGGGCTTAAGGAGGTTAAGTGTCAGCTTGCACTTTTATCACGTGCTCAGATTTACAGGACAAAGGCATGAATTGTAGCCTGAAATGTGCTTTTCCTTTGCAATGGGGATATTACAGACACCACATGTGTGCTCACCTTCGACTTTCCAGGAATGTGGCTTAGGTAATCTGACTATTGGCTAAATTGTTGACTGATTGTCTGACTGCTCATTTAATAATAATTTATTATTTATAATTTAATTAATAACTGCTCATTTTAGCAACATGAGACTCAAGCAGTAATAATCTATGTTCCAGTGTTATGATGGTTTTTGTGATGCTCACACACCATCACACCATTATAACAACTCTGCATTTCCAGTCTTCCATAAGAGATAAAGCAGCTTGAGACAAACTGCTACCAGCCTTTGAGTTGTCCTCTTGCTCAGTCTATTTTGATAGGCCAGTTTACACAGCTGCTAAAGTTTACAGAGTGAGTGATTGGCAAAATGTCTCGGATTGATTGGACTGAAATGCAAATGCCAGAGCTGAATATGTCTGTCTAAACACATGCATAGTCCAAACACACGTGCGCTCAACTGCTGTTTCAATATCATATAATTCTATGCCAGCACAAATTGTATGTGAATGTCACTGGTGAGTATTTTGCACCAGAATACTGTTTTGACTACTGCTTGTGCCAATTACTGTAATTATGTTTAACACAGAATGTCAAATTGCGCTATATTTGGGGATGATTTTCTTGGGGCGCAGTTGGCTCATGCTCCGTCGCTCCTGGAACATGCCTGTGCATAAGTGGCCTGAAACTTAACCCCTTACAGGGCTGATGCTCAGCCATAACAGAGACTGGAGGAATGCCAGGCTGGTCCTGTTTAACAAAACAATATCAGCACTGAGAAGTTCCAGAGACCCTTTTCCCCTTTTCTTTTTTCCTCCAGGTAGTGCAACATTGTAAGCAAATAGCGTCGAGTAGTAGGAAGAGACACACTGTGTAACTGGAACATGAGTCAGTCTCAGGTGTGCATCATGCAGTCACACACTTTCACACACAAATGCTTTCTAACAAGTTTCTGAGTGTTCACACCCAACACAAAAACATAAACATGACCTTGACTTTGATGAATGCGTCCGCCTACTCTTTCACCCGAATCTATGAATGCGCAACATGTCGCAAAAACTCCAACAAACTCACACTAAAGCACCCCCACACCCAAACACACCCGCTTGCCTCATAGCGTCGGCACTTTGCTCGACTTCCTCCTGGATTTGTCACAACCGCAGTGTGTTTCACAATCAGTGTGCCAGACATGACTTTACCTAATTCAATCTGGTCCCATTAGAGGGAACACGGCAGGGCAAATGTCTCCCACCACAAGGAGCATAAGTTTGTAGCTCCTTTTTCAGTCCAGACGGGCGATTTATCCATCAGCCATACGTCCCCAGCTGTCTCTTAATCACTGGGGGGTTTCCCTGACAGGTAAGCCGCACAGAAACAATGATGTCTTGTCAGCAGCACCAAGGAGATGTTAGTCATGAGTTATTTTGGGGGCTTGAGGTGTTGGCAGGGGGTTTGGTTGTCTGCTCTGCTGCAGAAATGTGAAAAATGTGCAGGTGATGGTGATTAATTGTTGCTGTCTGCCTCCACCATTATTAAGTCCCATGGTCCCAGTGGTTCTGAGCATGTGTGATGTTAGTGGAGAACACAGACAGTCCAGGTCAATACTTTGACAGAATCATCCAACTTAAACCTCAGATTTCCTCTCATACTGTATATGGATGCCCTGATTTTTTTGGAGCTTACCATAAGTTCTATACATATATATTAAGTTAAATATTATTTTTTATGTAGAAAACAAAATTGGACCTCTTTTGAAACTGCTCAGCCTTGTTGGTGTCAGACTTTTATTTTGTGACAACACACAGCATCTTGTGTCAGTACTCCGTCTAACACTGTCAGAGCTCTGTAATTACATTTATTGAGTTTTAATACAGTAGTAGATTAATGACTTTGGTCTCAAAGCAGCAGATTATGAAAAACAAATGTTACACTGCCAGAGGAGGTGATTTGTCTTCAACACATTTGTTGCATTTGTGTTGCAAACACGTAGAAAATTACAAGCTTTTAACAAACAGTGTATATTTCTCCTGTCTGACTGTCAAATGAGTCGTTTTTCACTTGTGTTTTAGATGTTGTGATACCTCAGGAGGGGCCATAAAACAGTGCTCTTTGTTATCCGTGCTAGTGTGCCAAGATTTATCCCATTAAAGTCTGGAATGCCCTCACGTGGGAAATGCATTGGACTTGCACAGTCAGTTTCTTTGTTTAGCCCAGTTCACATGCGTGTATTTGTGCATGTGAGAAAGAGAGTGTGAATCCAAGTGTGGGTCTGCATGTGAAGTCTGGCACAAGGATGCCCTGTTTTTTGTTTCCTCTAAGCTATTTTTGTCTGGACAGAACTGCAAGCTCTCTGTTTCATGTGGTTAGCAGACGACCCTGTCTCCTCACTGTGTCTGAGTGTGTATCTGCTGTTTGCCTGGCAGGCCTGTGTGGTTACTGCTGCACAACAGAACACAGAACAAGAATTAGCAGAGCAGAGATCATACACTGAGTTGATTTAAATATCACATAATTATTTGTCTACCTCTAGAATTAGTGCGTTTCTTCAGAGAGTACGGGTGTAAAATAATCAGTTTAAAGTTCATTCAGAGCCTTTTTTCTCTTGACAAGAATTAAACCTGTTTAAACCTTTACCTGTTTGTCATTAACTGAACAATGATCACACGCTGACTCTTGTTTTTTTTTTTTCTCTTACTTCCTCCCCTTCCTCTCCTCTCCCTGTTGTTTAGGGAGAAGCTGGCTGTGGCTCGCCTGCAGAGGGAAGTCGCACGGAGTAAGAGCGAAGGAACAATGGTAAAGTACAGTTGAGCGTCTCACCCCTGTAATCTACACAAAGCCAAAAAAAGCCACAGTGTGCTCACTTCACACACACCCACACACACTATCAAGCTCGGCCAAAGTCAATCTAATGTGTCTCACCACTTCATCAGATGAACTTCAGACAGTTCCGGAGTCAGCTAAATTAAAATGATGATATGTCTACAGTACATTACAAAGCTGCAGCTGTGTTACTGCTGTCACACTGCACTCTACGCTGTTTCACTGGTAATTGCAGTTATTGTAATTTCACTTCTCTGTCTCGAGGACTCGTTAAGCATCTGAAGACATCAGAAGGTGTGGGGCTGTATAGCTACATGTAAATCCTCCTGTCTGTTTTCATATGTGTCTGTGTGAGCATGTGCACACTCTCTGTATGTTTAAGGGAGGTCAGAGAGTGAAAGGTTGAACCATGTGATGAAGCAGCTGATTGCAGCCTCAGAGCAGAGGCTTTAACCACAGGCACAGCTGTTTGACTGCACCCCAGTGACGCCTCCGATTCTCTTGATGGCAGCAGGCCTAAAGCAATAGCACACAAGGGCTGATACACTCTGAGATTTTCACACTATTCTCTATTGATCCCTGAAGGAGAAATGCTTGTTTTTACTTCTTGCCTCTCCCCACAGAGCAAAAGGTCAAAGCATATGGTCAGATAGAGGCCTGCGCCCCCGGAGCAGGGCAGGGAGTCAGTGAATTGCTCAAGGGTTGCTTCATCACAGCAGATTCTTGCCGTCAGACACAGTAGTTCTACCAGAGACGTGTTAAACTACTTGTTGGGGATAATTTGTTTCATTTGTGTAGTTTTTTGTTATAGCCAGCAAAATGTGAATAGACATGGTTCAGTAATTTAGTATAAAAGGAAATGAGTGCAGATAGACATGACTGTCACTTCCTGGATTTCTCAAATAGCGTCATAAACAAGGAGTGGCTTTTTAATGAGGTGGTGCAAAAATTTCAACTTGCATGCATGTCACCAAATATTCTTGCAGATGATCAGTAGTTTGAAGGTAGGTGAATAGAATAGTGCAAAAATCTGTTGAAACCTAATACAGAAGATCCACTCTCTATAGCTGTTCTCTATAGCTGGTGTTGCTGATGGCACTTTTGTCCTTACTTTGTACATAATTTAATTTCATTTAGTCCACACCTCAAAGATGCCCCTCAGTGTGTCAACACCTCCTGTAACAGTAACCTTGCATCCTCTGACCTTAACACGACTTGAAGAAATAAATCGTTCGCCATGCTCAGAGCTCTACTGAGGGCCCAGCTCTCAGACTCACGCAAGTGGATGACATGCTAATTCTTACTTTGGAGGGATGCGTGAACTGCTGTCTGCGCATGCACTAAAGAGAGGGATGAGTTATCTGTGCCAGACAGAAGGAGGGTAAGGGGGGGATGGAGGAAGAAAGAGAGAAGGGGATATCACTAAGCTCCATTTGAAATTGGGATTATCCCCGTTGGAGTCCCCTTGCGCTCTCTCTCTCTGGCATTCCTGGGAGGCTTCGGAGCTCAGTCCCAGTTCTTCAATAGAAGTGAAAGAGAGACTGCTGCATCCCGGAGATAATTGTGCTGGTGGTGTGAAGTGGGAACTGCTCACCAGCCTTTGCCCCACAAACACCCACACCCTGACACTCAATTCCATGCCCACTCACTTCCCCAACCCCCACTTTGCTTGCCAAAGGACTAACCTAGACAGACAGATTAAAACAGCCGTAGACTTTTGAAGTAGCTGTACCCCTCCTCTGTATCTGATGCCTCTCTGTTCCCTGCACTGGTCTTCTCTCTCTACATCCATTAGTGTCTTCTGTGTAACGTGATCAGAGAAAGCGGCGGTGCCACCCATGGCAGTCCTGTGCTGGTTGCATGTGCCGAGTAGCTCCGCAGGGACATGTCATTCTGGGCCATCATTACTGTATTGTGTAAGCAAAGAATATAAAAGGCATTTTTATTATTGGACAGGGCTTTAGGACACACTGCCTCACTTGTAAGCCTCAAGTCTTGCTTGCACATTTATACAGCTTGTAAATGAAACAACATTAACAGCACAGTTTAGTGAGGAGCATGTGTTTTAATTGGGCCTCCTGTTGTGAAATACGGCAGCTACTGGCAGTGGAAAAGTACAACAGTCCTTTGTTATGGATCATTTCGGGGGGAAACCATGAAACTGAGCTTAGCGGTCAGTGTTTAGGGCAGGAATCTGCACAGAATGTTGTCTTAAATATGCCCACACAAGATGCACTGTTGTTACTGATTGTTGTAACCAACTACCAGATCACCCTGTCTTAGACCTGATATGAAGGAGTGGACATGGGGCTTTTGGCCTGCTTCAAACTATTTAAAATGTTTGTATCCTTAAAACTCCTACAAGGAAAACAGTGGCTTTCCAATAGGTGCTTGATTTAGGGGCTTGATAGAGCACAAGTCGTTGTTTATTCTGTGAAACCCCCTAGTCTCTTTCCAACAAGGCCATCCTGTCTCTAGTCAAACTAGTCGTTCACAGCCTCATCACTGCTGTAGGTTTTCTCTGGAATTCTTCACACCCCAACCCAGAGGCGTGGTGCAGGGAAGGGCTGATCTAGGTCTCCCATGTCCCTTTTGATGCCCTTCTAAATTGCAATCTAAGACTGTAAGGAGCAGGATGCTGGGTTTCCTGTCAGGCAGAATACAGAGAAAACAGAAATCCACATGTAACCTCATAAAGGCGGCAGTGCCTGCTCTGCTGAGGGGGCTGGGCTCTCCATTAAAAAGCCGTTTAAAAGTGTTAGGTAAGATTATGACTGTGGAAACGGCTGTCTAAACAACATGTGAAAATAAACTACCTGGCTTTGGGAGAAACTAGCTTTATTTTTCTTTGGGTTTTGTGGACATATCTGAGCTTAACCAGATATGAGCTCACACATACAGTAGATTCACACACAGTTATTTCCCTGGGTGTTTGGCTTGATTACAGTGGTTGAGTGAGGCATACATGTTCACAATAAAGGAAATTGTTTTTGCTTAAAGTTGCCTTAATTATGGAACTTTCTTATTTAAAAATCTGATTTCTCCAGAGTATTTCATGTGGAAAATGAAGTCAAGATAAGGGAACTGCTGCATTTGTGAATATAAAGTAGGAGCGGGTGGCACAGTATGGTAAAATACGCCCTAAGGCTGAGATAGGAATCAGCTATTTGATATAGATTTCTCGTGCTACAGTCTGCAAGACTGTTTGTAAGACTCCATCATGTGAAATTGGCTACGAGGAATGGCCAAATGATAAGCTGATAGGTATTGACTCATTCCCTCTTGTTACTCTTAACAAATAAATCATCCCAGCTGTGGTTGAGGTGGTTTAATGGAACTTGTAACAGCTTGTTGTCGAGCTACAGACACAATTGAAGAATTGTTTGATATTGACACCATTAGGTGGTAATAGGGTTGGTGAAACTATATGAAATAAGATCCGTCTGGGCAGATTGGTTCAGTTTTAAAAAGAGATTTTCTTACAAACATGACTTTCATAATAAAATGGGATTTAGAGCATCTTTCACTTTTGTGATGTGACGTAGATGATTCGCTGTGGCGACACCTGAAGGAAACAGACGAAAGGAAACGAAGAAGAAGAAGAAGAAGACTTAGGAAAGAGAGTTGAAGCAAATCCTTTAGATTTGATTGCATCATGATAAACGTGGATGTGACTTAAATACAGTGTGATATGAAGGAGAGTGTTGTCAGATCAGGGTCTAATTAATCCATCAGACTTCATTTTAAAGGTAGGAAAGCAAAGGAGCCGCACAAGGAGCTCAAGATACTGTTTCATTCTGATTGTTAAGCATAATTGGATGTAGGTATCATGATTTACTTGACAATGATTAATTAATGTTTAAACTCACATAAAAAGAACTTCTAAGATGGGCACATAGTGTGCTTTGAGTAGATAAAAGAAGGGTTCTGAGGGAGTCCCAGTTTTAACGGACAGGGAAAAGGCTTAGTCCTCATGGAGATTCATCGCAGAGGGACATTCATAGAGTGTTTCTGACAGCTGTTTGGAGGATGTGTGACAGCATGGAGGTTTGCGGACCAGGGGGACTCAGGTGCTGTCTCTGCAGATTGGCCTTATCAGCCACGGACAGGGGCGAGGGCCGAGATGGGGTCCCCCTTGCGCTTAGCACATTCACTCGGTGACGAGTGCTGACAGCCAGGCCCAAATCGCATCTCCACACTGTCCCTTTCACCCACTCTCTGGAGTATAATTTTTTGTGTGTGTGACTGACTGACTTGGAGTTGTGTGGGTGGGGTGGGGGAGCTCTCCTGGCAATGATAAATGGGCCACTCTTATGATTTAGCATATTCCTGGGGTGTGCGTATTATTTGCCATAGTGCTGGCGGCAGTCTGAGAGAGAAGTGGTAAACTCTAATGCAGTGGCTCACCATGATAATTGAATTGATGGACCCCTGGGGGATAGAGGACACAGATTTTTAGTCAATAAAACACTGTTTGGACTCAACCTTATTTCTATAACTAGTCATCTCAGAAAACATATGTGCCTGTGAATTTCTCCTCATGCAGAAACATCTACATTTCCCCTCCTTTTTATTAATGCTAGGACATCATGCGGCACAAATAATGTTTCTGAGAATTAGCAAACTCTCAGTGATGTGTACGTTAAATTGACATTGTCTTTACAATGTAAATGTTATTATTGTCTACACTATTGTTGTAATGATATAAAGCATTATTTGTCTCTGGTGTAGTGTATCTGACCTGGCATTTGAGCCAGTGGAGCAAAGCAAAGCCTCCTCATGTTACACTTTCATTTGAATTCAGTCTTGCTGATGAGCACACACACAAACAGCCTAGTTGCATGTTTTATTTATGAATGAAGAACCTGCACAGTGCATTGTGTCCCTAATGTTTGCTTTAGCAGCGAGGCCGAGATCTGCTCCCGGCCCTTTGATTAGGCAAAGAGCTCCAACTGAGCGGGGTTCTGCGAAATGAAGAGATTATTGACCACCACCCCCCCAAAATGTGCCCCAAACCCCCCACCCCCCAATATTCAGTTGCAGATGCACATCCTACAGAATCAGAGGCAGCCATGGCTGCCCGCACTGTACACATGCACTTAACCTGATAACATTACAGTACAGCTTTTTATGGAAGACAGAATTGCAGACACAAGGAGAGCCAGTAGTCTCTAATTAATTTAGAGTCCTCTATGGATCTTGGAGAGTATCAGGAGGGTTCAAGTCTTGTGCTAATTCAGCTCAGATGAATTCCATTACCATCTAATGCTGTCCAATTACAGAGGCAAGCTTCATTCTGGGCTCCATTATCACTCACTGTAGTAGAAGCAGGAAGGATGCACTTTAGTACAACCTGGTGTAGTGTATGTTACAAAAGTGCACAACAAAACATGAAAGTTTGGTGTTAGGTGTCTCAGATTTTTCATTTCAGTACATGTAGTGTCTTGAGCATCTCAGTCTCAGGCTTTACACATTGATGGCGATACATTCTGTCATATCTGGATGGATGCATTTTTATCAGCCAGGAAACGGGTCCAGCTTCCTGAAACATCAAATCAAATCCTGCAACACCATCCTGAAACACCGTATCTGGTCTCGTTTCAAATATGTGCCTTTGTATCCCACTGTAAATTCCTGCCGGCCATTTTGTAGATTACTTGTCCTATTCTATATGATATTATTTTTTCCAGCCTCTGTATTGTTTGATAGAACTGGCTTTGTTAGAGCTGCTACTTCAAATAGTTTTGTTCCAGGAAAATGTTGCCCTCCACAGGAGAAAGACAGTAGTGCACCTCATCCAGCCAGGGCCATGACAGACAGTAAAGCGAGAGGATTATCTCTTCAGTCGTTGGATTAACTAAAGTAAATGTTCTCACAGAAAGTTGGCAAGCGTATTTTCATCACATCCCATCTCAGTGTTGACTTAGAGATATCTTTCCAGGGCACTGCTAAAGGCACTAAGGCTTATTGACGAATATGCTTTCAATTAGCATACTCCATTCCCCCAGAAAAAAGCCATGGAGTTGCTGTAGACAATAAACATTTCAAATGAGAGAAACTGTAATGTATTGCTAGGAATTTCTGGCCACATAAAGATATGTTAATGGTTGATTTAATGGCCTCAAACCTTGTTAAATTGCTGAAATTATATATTAAACAAAAGAAATCGAGGGCTTTTTACTGCAGCATAGACTATAAATACTGTGTTGTTATCAAGACTGTTGGCAACACTCTGTCAGCAGACATGTAGCGCTCAGTGGTTTATGTCTTTGGGTGTTAGTTAGGCCATGTGGGCAACAACATCAGGACCAAAGCCACTGTGCTTTTATGAGTATCCAGGCCAACTTGCAGAACAATACTGCACACACTAATACACATGACACCGCAAAGAAAAGGTCTTTGTTCTGGTTTGCAGTGAGGCAAAAGTCAGCTGAACTACCAGACACTGGAGGTTTCACTTTCAATTAACTGCTTCTTTGACCATGTTTGTAGCATTAAAAACATATCTCCATCCTCATAGCTGACGGAAAAAGTTTGTATTCTTTGTATTCTGCCGTATAAGAAAACATTAGTAACGTGCCTGCGACATGCTGTGTGACTGAAGCAAGGCTTTAAATGTTGTGCAGCTCCAGACCCATTTTACTTAAAGACAGAAGGTGAAGAACATCCAGATATATAGGTCCAACTCTTGGCAGGGGGATGTACTACTTTATGCTTCTGTATGACTGGATTTACAACGCCCATTACCCCTGACACTGAGAGCCTCCCTGTTGTGTAAAGAGCCACTCCACATAGTAGCCATGAATTTATGACCACAGTGAGGACCAGAGCTGGTTTTAGTGGTGACTTGGGTTTAATATTCTCAGTCCCTGACGAATTCACCCAGTAAAAATCTTCTTTTCTGAATTCCTGCCAAGCAACAATGTAGTGAAATATGTTTGTTTTTGAGTTGCATACAAAACAGTGTGGTCACAGTAAAAATGGTGATTTTCAAAAATTGTTCTGATGTTTTTCTTTCCAGTTTGGTTTTATGATGTGCAAATAATGATACACTCAACATCTTGAGCATCTTTTATCTATATACCAAACAAAGGAATATATTTTTGCCTGAACAGTATACCTTATACTTTGTCACCACTAGATGTCCCCATATGATGCTTGGAAAAGCACCTTAGCTTCTTTGTCATAGGTGCTCAACATGAAGAGGAAGCCTTTAAGATGAGTCTAGAGTGGGGGAAAAGACATTCATTCTTTATTGCCTACACACTCAGGCATGTTCTGAATATGAACTGTGATGAAGGAACATATATAATAAGCGCTGATATGATAATCCAATATATATGCTGATAAAATTATAGTTGTAATATCTCCAATGTAAGCTTTTTTCAAACAAACATGATCAATTTCAAATCACTTACTCGACAAGAACTGCACCTTTTTTTGCAGGACAAGCAGCTTTTTGCTTGTTTTCAGATATCAAACTAATGTCCAGTTACTTAACACTGATATTCATGACAAGATGGTGACAAGCTGGTCGATCAATTAAAGCTTGATCCAAAAAACACCAAGCCAGTTGCTTTGTCATGACTTGTCAGTGGTGCTGGATGCCAGGCTTTGCATAGATACTTGGAGACTAAAACAGCGGTCCGTCCGTATTTGCTCTGTCAGCTGAAATCCTCAGTCTTGCTAATGTCGTTTGCTCTAATGCAGGTTTGTCACTCAAAACCTCACTCAGGATTCCAAACTCTACCCCCTTGAAGGAGGGAAGTGTGCCAGCATAGGGCCACAGTCTTTGAGGTTGGGTTTGAGGCAAGGGCAGTTCTCTCTTATGGGAGCAGATGGTTGAGGCCATCAGAAAGTGAAGAATCCAATTAAAGGCAGAAAAAATAGCTTTCATTTTGCAATTGTCTCTGGTGAAAAGGGACAGATAAAAATGGTTATGTGATCAGTGAGAAACTTCGGTCACATCAAACTAAGATTCAGAGGAGAAAATCCACACTGCTTTGTTAGAGAACATCACTAAAACGATAAGTAATGTGGAAAGGAATAAAAAGGAGACACAAAGGCTGTCAAACCAGTTTAGGTTCACCACCTGCCTATTATTGGTGAGCTGTGGATTCTCACAGTCTATCAGTAGTTAAGTCATACTTAGCCTTAAAAAAAACAAAGCAAAACCAAGCAACCACACTGTAAAAGTTTCAGTATGGTGTGTCTGTGTGTGGGGTTAGGGGTAAACAAACCTGATGGTGATGATCCAGTTTTCTGATCAGTTTTCTGTGTGTGGGGCTGACTGAGGAAAGTGTGAACGCTCAGGGATCTTGTGCTGGTAATATGCACACTCAATGTAGTAGCACAGCACTAAAATGAAATGAAGTGGAAAGAAAGATTAAGACATGGAAGACCACACTTAGTGTTTGACATTTGGTGTGAACAGCAAAAGGAGGAAGGAAAGGCTCATTAAGAGCATTTCAAAGCAACGACAAACCACTGGAAGTAATGCCAATCTGGAAACTTAAATGTCATCGTGCCCTTATTCTCTTATTTTCTTTCACCTCAGCATGTGTTGGCTAAAAGAAAGGTGTTTGGACAAGTTTTTTTTATCAGAAATGTTTTGATGCGCTTTACTTTCAAACATTTGGTTTTTCTTGTCCTACTACAAGGAGGGTATAGGTCAGTGTCAGCAGCAAAACGGCATGCTTAGAGTTCTGCTCAAGGAGTAGATCATCTAATGAGTGGTGATCTTGTGGGCTCTCGGGCCAGTGAAGATAACCTTTCTTATTTTTATGTCCACAGCGAGAAAAGTTGATCCACGAGCTAGAGGAAGAGCGACGCCTGAGACTGGAGAGCGAGAAGCGTCTCCGAGAAGTGACCGAGGAGTCAGAGCTGGGACGGGTGCAGATGGTTTCACTGCAGCAGCAATTCTCCAGGTAGACAAAAGTAAAGATCATGTCACATCGGTTCTTTTGTGATGTTGTAGTTCCAAAGTATTTGTGTAGTTTTGTCTTTTATCTCCGTTCTAGCGGTTATTTGAAGTGTGACTGTTGTCTTTCTCAAAGAATTAAGATTGTATCTGGAGTGCAGTGTCGTCCTGTCTGCCTAACACACCGTGGGTCTCTATCTCCTGGTCTGTCTAAGTTATTTATCTTTCCAGCTGTGTTCTGCTGCCTCAAAGACACAGAACACAAAGACAGAGAATGAACTATTGTTGATGACATATTCACATAATGTGTTTATCATGGTATGGAATATTTAGATGCCGTGTTCTCAAGATGTATGCAGATGATGTCTTTATATATTTAGATTTAGGTCAAGTCTCCAGGTGCCTTAACCCTAACCCCTTTAGATGAGGTATTTTGGTGACATTGTACTTGTACTCAAATAACTCAAAATTGTCAAGGTATTTATATCACGTATTTTCCATGTTACTTAGATGACATATTTAGTATGGTATTTAAATTGTGTTAGTGTTTTCATTATGTACTTTAATGGTACTATATGACCTAATCAGATGAGGTCATGGTATTTAAGTGACATATTTAGATGTAGTTTTTCAGTGACATTTTTTTGATCACATTTTTAGGTGACTTCAGATTACATCCTTAGCTTTTGTCACTTCTGTTTCATTAACTTATCGGCCACCTCAGCCGGTGAGGTGTGACAAAGAGGGATGGCCAATCAAGAGTCGGAGTCCAGTTGATGCAGTAATTTGATGACAGGCATTCGGTGCTTTATTATGCAAAGGGATTTTAGAAAAGAGTCCAGAGGATTTCACATTGACTTCTTATCTTTTCATTAAGTTTGGTGAAAATCCTGTATGTATATTAATGGTCCCAGTATTATAGTGCAGATGAGGGCAGAGTCACTGCCAGGGGAAGGATAAAATATTCAAGAGCCATTTCAGAGATTTATCACATATTTAAAATGTTCGATTGATGGCCCCGAATTAATCTCAATGATTTTCTCACTAATGTTCAGCTTCTTCTGATTTGCAAGCAACTCAGCATTACATTTGTACAGCTTTTAGAGGGTTAATCGCATTTTCAATCAATTTCCCTTTGTTTAGTAACAGTAATAGGACAGCACCAATGAAATAATGTTTAACAGCAGTTTCCAGTTGGTATAGCATGGCTTTTCTGGGTAAGATTGGTGGTTAGACACAAGGTTCTCCTTGGATGCCAAACAACAACTGGTGCTGTGCACACAAATATTCCATTATGTCCTCAGAAATTACTTATTCAAGGGGGACATTCAGGAAACATCGCTGTCTCGCTCAGCTCTTGTAATTATTGGCATTATGCTGGATTGGTTGTAATTTCTGTGCATCGCAGTTTTGTGACTTCTGTAGGAACACAAGACTCAGCTGCTTTCCTTTTGCAAATGACAAAGATATCTCCCTCCACCTGCGTACAGGCGAGCTAACAGGATTTCAGTCTCACTGTCAAAGTCTTAATCTTTGTTTAAGCGTTGCTGAGTGCTTATCTGATTGTGAATGAAGCTGCCAGTGTTTATGTGTGCAGGGAGTGTTTACGCGTACCTGGTCCTTCAGTGGATTAACATGCTTCCATGGCCAATAATCTGTGGTGCTGTGCCGGGGTGGCAGATGGGACATCAGTGTGGTCACTTTAATTAGCTGCTTATAAGCCAGCAGAACTACTGAGTAGTGTCTTCCCATAAACCCTTGCCCCACTTGTGCCTAATCTGCTTGCTCTACTGTTTACAGTTCTTGTCTTATGGATATACGCTCCATACACAGGCACGTGTAAAGGCAGCCAAGTGCACGGCTTCATATCCGTGCACTCCTGATGCCAACCAACAGACGCCAGTTACTAGTCTCTGTGGCCCTTCTTCTGAGACTGTCATCCATAGCTCCTGATTGATTTAGACTAGTTGTTTGTTGCACATTAGAGGAATATAAACCTCAGTTCATCAACGTGTCTTTTGAAATAACACCCGCAAATCATGTTAAGTGGACATCCAATGTTTTTAATAGATAGCAATCTGTTTGACCTCAGGCTACGATTGATTTGTGTATTGCTAATTAATTGAGTTTGTGCTTTGAATAATGAAGATGGAAGTAGAGTCAGGATAATAATGGGTATACCAATTTGAAGGATAAAAGCCTGCCAAATATTGTAGGAAAGATATCAAACACTATTCAAATGAGTGTCTTAATAGGTTTTTCAACTCTGCCAAAAATAGGGTCCGCTCAGATTGAACTAATTGCCTCTTTCTTTTTTTCTTTTTTTTTTTGAGATAACTGCTTTTATGATGTGTTGTATCGGGCAGCAGAGGTGTTCTGTGATAATGTGAAACAAAGGTAATGAGATGATTGCTAAGCTGTATAGTGTACAGTATCTCACACAAACACACACATGAACAAACAGGCATATCCGCAACAAACAGAAAGGATCAGACTCTCTGTCCTGGAGCCAGATGAACTCTGGGGAATCTACTGACAGTCTTTATGTCTGGGTGTGTTTGTGTGACACACAGACTTTTTGGCAGTGGTGGAATAGAAGGTCAAAATGGGCAAAACTGGAATAACTGTCTTTTCTACTTTCACCCACAAAAAAAAATAAAGCTTGATTTGCCTGTTTTCATTCCTAAGATCAGAAAGTCTGCATTCCTTAAGTGACTGGCCACTTTGCTCCAGACATAGGTGTACACTCACATGCCTTTACCCACTACTATATACACCCTCCCCCAACTACTTTGATTTTAGCCTGCTGTGGGTCACATGCCCAGCCCCTCCTGACTTGGGTCAACTCCCCCCAGGGTTTCACCACCACCACCACTAGCATGGCCTGTCGTCATTAAACTCATACAGATTAGTGGGAGACTTCAGGCCACAGCCCATCAGCCTCCTTGGCCCACCCTGAACATTGTGGTCAAGACTTATGAAAGCAAAGACAGGACAGAGCTGAATGGAGGAGAGAAAAGATGGGAACATGACAAGATGCGACTAGACAACTAGCAACTGGAAGACTAAATGAATTATAGAGACAGAAATTATATCCATTGCGTGAATTGGATGTCTATCCTAAAAGGACACTTGGGCTCCCTTTCCTGTTACCGCTCAAGATGACCAGTAGGCTGAAAGGAACATAAGGGCTACTGGGGACCCTTCTTTAACATCTGGCTTGAAGATGAGGGAAGCAGTTTTCAGGTAATGAACGGAGCCTCAGTTTGATTTTGTGTGTGGAACAGAATTCATGACTGGACCGAACCTTTTCAGTCTTATGTGGCAATTTGTTTGGTTTCACTCCACCGCATTATGTTTTGCATGCCATGCTTATCCTCTTACAGACTTTTCACAGTCATTCCTGTGCTTGCTGTGAAGATTAGAGTCTTTTGTTGCTTGCTGCTCTCACATACACACCAGGCACACCCACACACGTTCAGGCCACAAAATTTGTGCTCCTGGATTATTCTCCTATTCATCAATGTTGTTTTTGGGTCTTTTCTTCTCTGTTAGTTAAAATATTCAAGGTCAAGCAGTTTGCTAAAGGTAGTTTCATAGTTTGTCACCCAAACCACATGTGCGGTTGTGTTTGTAGCCAACCAGGTCCACTTGACTTTTACTCCTTCCCGTGGTAGGATATGGGAGACTTAACAGCTGCATTAACAAGAGCAAATGATGACCAGTGCCTGGAGGTTTATAGTTGATAGCATTTTTAGCTCACTGGCACATTACTCAGAGTGTGAGAACATGTGTTGGAGGTTGATGAGGTAAACAGGCAAGAATGGCATGTTGTTTGGACAGTCATGCTCAGGTTGAGATCCCTTCATGGTCTGTGGACTAAATGTTGAGAACAGAGTGTGTAGTTACTGTATGTATGCATGTGCTACTCTTGTTACTCTGTCTACAGCTGGACCGGCAAAGGCCAATACACTCAGAGAGGGAGCTGAGTGATTGCAGTCTGTTTACAGATCAATGCCCTCTCTTCTAATCATCCAAGCATCCAGCCACGCTTGGCCCAAGTGTTTTAATTTGGTGTATTCGAAATGGCCCCCCTTGCATTCTTGGGCGGCTGCAGGATTTAGCCAGATCAATCAGGGCCCTGTTCAAGACGACACATCTGGGGTCATTACCGGGGAGGGGGAGTGGAGGGGGGGTCTTTTGAAGTTATTTCCTTACTCTTGCCCAATGGGGACGAGGGCTGTTAAATAGATAATGGGCATCTGGCCTATTTTGGGAGCACCTCATATTTAGTGGATTTATTGGTTCATTTCAGCTTCTGTCTTTAACTACCAAATTTCAACAGGGAATTATGTGTGATTGAACTTAATTTGGGTTTTTCTCTATCACTTGCCCTGAATTACCAGCTCACAAAAGAGCTTTGGTACCAAATCTCCCTTTTTTTCAGAAAGCACAATCTACCCACTCTCTCACAGAGCACCACGCTGGGTTTTCTGTGCCAAAGTCTGACCTTTTACTTGCTTATAACTGTGTCAGACAATCACTAACACTTGCACGCACACAGCCTTGGATTAAATATGCTGGTTATGATGTTTATAGGCATGTGGGAAGAGGTCAGATTACAAGCTTTTCTGGAAGTAGGACATCCATCCTCCAATGACGTTAGCGTGCCTCGTCCCTCTGGCTTATGAGCTCGGTGCCAAAACCGAAACAGCATGTAAATGAACTGACCTCATGGTTGTAGTATAGATGTGGTTGTCTGATTGCTGCCCTGGTTTCCACATATTCAGTGCAGCTACTATTATGCTCCATCTATTGTCTTTTAAAAACAAAATGTATCTGTATGTTTTACAGCAGCGAGGATCTTCGAAGTTCTGTTTGTTTGTGCTGCTTAGTAAAAACCCTAACCCACTAATTTTACCAGCGACATTTATTTCCTGAAACAGTGTTCTTGGATAAGTCTCAGACCTCACTCTTTTTATATCTACTTGTTTAGACAAAAAATAGATTACACATTGGTGTCAAAATAAAACATCATATACCACTGCTCCCTCTCCCATCACCAGTTCATACACGCCTCCTCCTAAAAGCGTTGCAGCTCCTGGTGTAAGCAATGGACTCAACGCTGTTATCGTGACTAAGGTTTCCTGCTGGGATGTTTTCAGTCTGTATCTCTGTCTCTGTCTCACATGTGTATCGCACATGCCCTGTAACCCATTGTGGAGATATCAGCCGAGGCTCCAGCGAGACGCTCTAGAGGACTCAATGGATTCCTTATTGCTAACTGCTTCCTTTGGCCAGAGGTGAACATGTGGAACCACAGTCATGAATTTACACTCTAAATCCTTACAAATGTAGAGGGCCTGCTGAAGGGATGAAGGAATAGCTTAAATCCTCCATATGTGACTTTTAATTTACAGGCTTTACAGACTCGTCCACAATTGCACGGTTGGGTGTGTTTATTTGGTAAAATCAGTTTCTGGTTAAGAATCAGTTTCTGATCGAGATGGGTTCCTAGTTTCAGTGCATTTCAAATATTTGCTATCAGAAATTGCAAAGATGAAAGTCAATAAGTAAATATTTATATGAATAATTTTATCAAAAAGTTTATTAAAGCCCTCTGAGGTTTAAGGCGCATGCTAAAAAAACAAAGTGGAAAATATGCTTTTTCACAGCAGTTGGTCAACAAACACTGAAATGAGATATGACTGCCCAGACATACTAAATGTTTTGGCCTCTTGAGCTCTTTTTCTCTGGTATGTCTGTCTTGTTGATAAGGTTAAAGGTCAGTGGCAAGACTCAGTGGTCGTGAGGGCAAGGACCTTTGTAATGCTACCCAACTGTAATATGCATGACTGATGTGCATGACATTTACAGCTCTGGACTGTCCCCAAGGCTCTAAACTGGACCGACTCTTTGACCAAAAGCTTCTAGTTTAGCAGACTGTTTCTCTTCTTCATTTAGGTCATGAATAAGAAAGGGTCTCCTTGCATGTTTTCAGCAAAACAGCTATAAGAGGATAAGAATGGCTTAGTGTTGGTTTAAGCTAAGCAATCACCTGGTGGGCGTACATAAGAGATTTGCTAGAAAGGAGTCTGAGGAGAAGAATGGAATGTTCCTGTGCCAAAACGGACACGGCTCGATGAGGACAGATATGGTGGTCATAGCCGTCAATGCAGTAGTCACGAGGGCCCTTGTTGATCGCAGTTCACCCGCACAACCAGGAGATTGTTCTCCATATCATACCAGCAGTATTAGGGTTTTCCAGCTGCTCGTTGCTCGAGTGTGATTAGTGGGTTTTGGGCGACCTGAAGCTCTGGCATCACACACAGAGTGATGTAAAGTGCAACAGACAATCAAAAGCTGAAGCATCTTCCCTGAGCTCTACGGCTTTCCATCATTTGCCACTCTGGAGCTTCTTATTCATGTGAATGTGAAGAGGCTTGTTCAGGTTTTTGACTCAGACTATTTTGCATTTTTTGTGGCTGCAGGTTAAAGAAGTTGAGGTTGTTGTTCCCACATTTTCTGTGACAAAAGAGAAACAACAAAAGACCAAGCTTTAATTAAATTCAGAATATTGACGCAGTCGCTCATGTACTGCTGCCAAATAATACCGGCACCCAAAATGTGCACCAGTGGCAAGGGGTGTGGATCTGCAACTCCCGTTTGGTCCGAGCTGTCAAATATGCAAACATGCAGGCGGTGACTGGCAGGGAAATTATGACTAAAATAAACAAATGAGCATCTGAAACTGTGTTAACGAAAAGCTCCACATTTGGAGAGAAGATTGTTGAGAATGATGAGCTAGAAATCTGAGATGGCCTGCAGAGATCTCTGATCGTGCAGCGACTGTCCTGGCAAGCGGCCTGAGTATTAGCTTTCCTCTCACAGAAAGTGTTGCTTTTAGTGAAGCCAAAGCCTCTTAATCACCAACGAAGACTCATGCAACTAAATGCACAAACACATACACACACACACTGTCTGTCTAAACAGGGGGAATCCCTGGCCTTAGCAGTGCTTCATTCCTCCAAACCGAGCCATCTGATCCAGGACTGCAGGCCTCGCAGCAGGGGCCCTTCTCCTTTGGAGAGGGCTTAACAAGGGACATATGGAAAAGTCTCTGCCTGCCAGATCCCTGTCTTTGCACGGGGCCGGTGTCGGATAGTGACACACTGGAGACACGGCAAGTAGAAAATGAGAATGGGAGATCTGTTGTGGGGCTGACTGTAACCCGGCCACGAGACTGACAGTGTTGTCTGTCAATGGAGCGAAAACCACTCAGGCTTATGATGACTGCATGGCCTAGTTTAGCCTAGAGACCCACATTTCAGCAATAGTGTCTGGGTCACTGTGAGAACAGAGTGCTGGGTGTGCATCTGGACGTATCTACATATGGAGCTCAGAGATGTCTGCACAGTGTTCCTGGCATTTTTCAGAAAAAACGGCGGCGTTAAAAAAGGAGGAAAACTCAGGATGGGGTAAGTTTTGAGCTAATGTCAGCTTTTGCGAGAGGTTTGCAGCCCTTTGATCACGGGCAGGTCTATGAAGGAATTTGCCACAGTGTAAAGCTGCTACCGTTTCTTTTGAAGTGTTGATATCATTGCAGCGTTTGCGTCAGCGTGAGACGACACACAGTGTTTCACCTCTAATTGCCCTGGTGTTTTCTGATGATGATGCATCACTTTGTTCACCTTGCTGCTTGCTGTCACATCAAAGCTCTGGACAGCCTGCGATCATGTGTGTATTCTGAGTGTGTGTGTGTGTGTGTGTGTGTTTTGTATGAAGGAGAGGGGTGTGTTAGATCGTCAGACCTCAGGCTAAGAATTGATTGGACCTTTAATTGTATTTCCTGGACTGCTGACAAATGCTGCATTTAAAATTCAGCATGTGTGACGTGAGGGTCAGGAAAGTCAGAATTTGTTTTCTCCTCCACATACGCCCCCTTTTAAAAAAAAACACACACACACATTTGTCCTTCCTTCCCTTTCACCTTCCTTGAATGATGTTTTCATTAAGTCATTGACAAGCACTGTGAGCAAGACTACATCTTTTATGTAAAGTAATGCGCTGTCATCCGAGAGTTATATTTCATTAATCATAAGCATTAAGCACATTCTCTCACATGTGGAAAGGTTTTATATTGGTGCATTTACATTAAGGACAAATGAAACTGTTTATTTAATCGGATGTTTAGTTAAGTGTGTTTTGTTTTTGTTTTTTGGCTTTTATAATTAATTAGTAGTGATTTTATTGAAAATAAGTTCTATTTTATTGCCTTACAAGCAGTTGAGGTAATGAGATATTTTGTAGTTCAGGCAAAAGTCTGTAGTTAGGACATAAGAGCACTTCAGAAATTTAGTTTTTTTTTATTGTAGACTGCAGATTTCCTAATCGCTAGTGAAGGAATCAAAGAGTTTTCTTTTATTCAGTGTTTTGTCCAAAATAGAATAAATCTTTCCAAATGGAGTCCATCTTTCTCCACATTAGGCATCTCCAGTCCCTGAGCAGCAGCAGCAGCAAGCTTCAAAGCCCATCAATGCTCTGTCCCTGCCATCAAAAGCATAAAAGTCTATCCAGTGAGATGCCACAAATCTGTGCTTTCAGTGACAGGAAACTTTGAAATGGAAGCGGTATGAACGCGAGGTGCAGCTCTAGAGCTCCGTGGGTCTGTTTAGAAACATAAAGGGTCTCCCACCCCCACTTTTCCAGCCACAACATAAGGAAGCAGGCAGGCCGAGGCATCAAAGTGCTTCTTACCAACCTGACACCTTATAATTTCAAGGTCACTCAGGTCTTGCCAGTCATAGTGAGTATGCTGGGAAGTTGGTCTGGACATCCTGCAGGTATGGCTGTGAATGAATGGCCGCTCTAGCTACAAAAACAAATGCTGCCATCATTTATTTCATTTTAAATTCATTGCAGCGAATGGCACATTTATTTCTATTTGGCACATTCTCCTGCATAGAATAATTTCGACTCCATCTGTTGACTTTTCTAATGATATTCCCCCAATTTTTCATTTCAGGTTTCATTTTAAAACTCCCGTCTCTACATGTTTATTACGCAGCTAAGTCACTTAACCTCCAGTGGCAGCTGGTTTCTAATGTTTGGTGTCCCAAAACATTTAACAAAAGAGAGACATGTGACTTTTTGGATTAATTCCTCTAAAGGCAACAACGCACCTTTAAAAGTGTGTGTTTAATTTTTCACTATAGCTTCTACACAGTCATGTGTATTCCCACTGTTACCTATTTTTGCTTTGCATAAAATGAGCTGGAGGAAACTGTATTTTGCTGCCAGTTGCGATTTGATTTGGATCAAAAAATAAATGTACAGCTTAGAAATGAATTCTTCATGAATTTATTTTGTGCAGGGAACAGGGTATTTGTGATCCAGATGGACAGAGGGGTTTGGTGATGGGGGATATAACAGTGTAAGAGTTGTAAAATAGATTTTTGTTAGATATTTACCTCTGTGACTCCTCTGCCATGATAATAATACACAGTGTGACTGTATCTCATCAGCTTCCCAAATCCACTCAGTCCAAGAGCTGCTGCGATAGTTGCCTTGCAGATCACGGCTGTCAACCTGTCCTTGATCTGGTGTCAACGTCTCCGGACTTCAAAGCTATCTATGTCATGCCCTTTTTCTCTAGGTTGTGCTGATTAAGGCCAGCATTTAAAGCAGGAACTGGAGCAATCTGCCACCAGTCCCGCCTGCCTGCCTCTGCAAATGTTCAGTCAGCAACTAGCGGCCTGATTACAGTCGGCTTTATGGCTCAGCCCGGACAGATGGTGTGGCTAGCACCACCCTCCCCTGCCCTGGCTGCCTGTGCTCATTCTCATCCACTTCCAAACAAAAACCAGGGCTGGGAAACTACAGTAAATGTTTTATGTAATTGTGTATGAACATGGATATAGTTGGAAGATAATGATTCCAGCAGTGAGTGTGTGAGGTTATTTGTCTCCATGTGGCCCTGTGATGGACTGGTGACCTGTCCAGGGTGGACCCCTGCCTTTCACCCAAAGAGAGCTGGGACAGGCTCCAGCAGGTCCCTGGGACCCTGGTTGGGAATAAGGGGGTACAGATGATGGATGGATGGATGGATGATTCCAGAGTTTATAGACTCATAGTCATAGTATTAATACAATATTATATATATGTGAATCAAACCAGTAAAAGAAGAAGAAAGTGTCATGAAATTCAGACGACTCCCACCTGACAAAGTCAAAACCTTTCTTTTGTCAAGATGCTGCTTTTTAACAATGACTCTACAGCTGCTACTGCTCCTGAATGTCAGTGTCATCTTATCATTTCCGTTTACATGATCCCAGCTGGGTCATCTCCAGCACCTTATCTGGTCATGTGGTAGTCTATTTTTTCACAGAATCAGAAACTGAATACATGTAGGTTCAAACTCTACCCTAGAGCTCGAGGGATGAAGATGGGATGTGGCTTTTATTCAGATGGAAATTGGCAGAGGCATTTTCACATGCACTCTTTCCAGCCTGTTTTTTCATGCAGCCTGCAGTGCTAGCAGCACAAAATAGAAGCACTGATTGTTGCGAGTACACCAGGCCTTGAAGGTCAAGGTCACTCGCTCAGTGTTTGCTGCTATGATTGCACTTAATTCATACCATCAGCGGGCACATGCATTTACACACAAACGACCATAAAATCGTACACAATAAGCCCATAAATGCTATAGCCATTTGGACAAAGTGTTCCCTGCATAGGTAGCTGAGCAGAAGTTGGGATTCAGTGTAAAAGAAAAAAAAAATACTCTTGTGTGTCTGGCACTGATTCTCTTTGTTTTTGTATGTATGCTTATGAAAAATGTGGAAAAATGACGAAGTACACAGTGATCCATTTCAAACAACAAACATAAACCTGAATAAGAGCTTGAAAATAGATCCTATTTTAAATGTTTACAGCATTAACTTTGAGTCTACATATCACTTTGAAGATGCTGATGGCTGTGGCACTTCAGAAACATTTTAATCCAGACTAAGTGTGAGGTCGTCACACAGGTTCACACTGGCAGTGCTCGCTGAATGGTCACAGTGAGGTGTTATGCAAAAATGCCCCACCATTAAATTATCAGCAGATTCTAAGAAGCATCCATCACGTTATGGCCTCACTTTAATGTGACGAGTAATTTACATGGTGATATGTGTTTGTGTGCAGGATGGAAGAGACGGTGCGGTCACTGCTGCAGAATCAGGGCATCCTGGAGCAGACTGCTGTGGACACAGTGGGCATCATGAAGGCCTACAAGGTAAACGACCATCCTGTGCGTGTCTGTCAGCGTGTCTGTGGCTGTCACAGTGACACTATGGATCCTATTCAATCTATTTAATATATTTTCCACCTAGTTTCCTGGAAACTTAACATTTGCTGGTATTTAGCTGTTAATTGCAAAGGTATTTCCAAAAAAGCCCCAAGGAATTTGGTTCTAATTAAAAGGGAATTAGAGAAAGTGTTGGTTGCTGTAGTAAATGTCTGCCTAATATGTTTGAGTTTTAAGAAAAGATCAAGAAAACTATGTTGGAGGTTAGTGAAAAATAGTTCATGAACAGATGTGGGAAATAGTTACCACAAACATGCACACATTTGTGTTTAATGAAGACTTAATTGAATTATGAAAGATGATAAACAATGTCTAAAGGAACCTGGTAGTTCATTTATGTTCGGTATCTATTTACTGATTGGCCTGTAATGACTTTCTAAGTGGCAGGTATCTTTGTTTGTATCTCACTCCTGTTTTTCATCTCCGAGCTCCACGCTGAGCCAAGGTGAAAGCATTCATTGCTGACCGGGTTGCATAAGTGAAATAGCTGCTGGGATTGAGCAGAGAGACAGAAAAAGTAAATAAAACTGTATATTTCTGAAGCACAGTGTCACCTTTGTGGTCACACTCCTCTGTTTGGTGTTTACACACTGTTATTTACTTCCTTATTTGAGTCTTGAGTATAAACCCAGTAAAAATACCTCTCCAGGTATTTATCCAGCATCTATCCAACTTTTCTGGTGTGCACATCTTTCTTATACAGTATGTAACACAAAGCATATGACAAGTGCATGAAGCAGAGCCCACATCATTATTTCTTTATAAGCCAAAATAAGAACAAAACCCCTTCAGGGAAGAGAAGAAAAGGGGACAACTAGTTTAGAAAGTGTGCTGCAGAGAGTGGCTTTGAGTGCAAATAAAAGTGGCTAGAATAAAAAATGAGCACCACAAGATTAAATGTCAGTTGTTTTACTGCTTATACTTTCCAGTAAGTATGAGTGGAAGTGAAACATTGGATTAGCAGCCATGATAATAGACTGATATCCTGCAATTTGTCCTGAAGTGCAAAAGCTTAATCGTAAAAATGTGAGGAGACAGCCCAGGCTTATGAAATACATATGAAGTGAATATGGTGTGTTCATATGCAAATAATGTTCTCTGTGCACACAGGCTAATCCTTTGCTGGGTTCCCCACCACAAACGGATTATGTTGAGGTGACACAGTTTGATAAGTGTGATGGAAAGTGGAACTTGAAGTGGTGGGTGGATACAAATGCTAAACATTTTCAGCATGGATGACCTGTGTTTTCATCCCAAATCGTTTGCTTCTATACTGAACACAAGTGAAACTTTGATTTATTTAGAGCATTGTTCTAAAGAATAGTGAAAAATGACACTCGTATTTTCCCAGAGTCCCTGGTGACATCTTCAGTCTGCTTGTTATGTCTGACCAACAGTCCAAAACCCTGAAACATATTTCTAAAACAAAGGGGGGGGAAAAAACTGGAACCAGAGTGTTTGGTATTTTTAATCCGTTCTAGCAGCAGCCTCTAGCGATGATAAGCTTGGTCTACCTTTTGGTTTGTCCACCACTTAGTTTCAACATTCGTGGTCCTCAGATGATGAATCCCCTGCCTTTCCTGTAGTGGCACTGTGTGGTTTAAAGTGCTGTGTCTCATCCACATTAATTCCCCCTTCAGGATAAATTGCAGTAAGTTTTCATTTTTAGCACCATCATCAGACATACAATCCATTTGGTGTTCAGTGATGGGCATTGTCAAAGAGAATAAACTAAGAGAGGTTATTATGTTATTCCCAGTTGCTGTATAACTGTACTGATCCTACGCAGGGATGTGCCCATGATGCAGCTGTATTCTGTGTATTCAGCAGACAAACTCAATAACTTGAAAGGGCAGAGTGAGGGACAAGGTTGCCTCCACTTTCCCACTCCAGACTCTCTCTGTGGAGATTATTACTGAGCCCTTTAACACTGTCTGATGAGCAGTCTCTGAAAGCAAACCATAGGCTTCCCAAGCCAGCCCCAGCAAGCTAAACAAACCTAAACTCGTGACTATAAAGTATTGCCTCGAACACAATTGTCTGATGAAATCAAACAAGATTGAAAACCTAATATATGTTTAGAGGCGACTGCACAAAGCTGTAAACAAAGTGCTCTGAAGGACATTATTTCCAATTCCTATTAGAAGAGAGCGACTTGTTCCCCGATGCATTTGGATCTGTAAAAGCTGAGTTGACGTCATTCATCAGTGCTGCTAACCTCAGCTTTGTCCTGCACATTAACCATAGGTGTCTTCAGGTTTGACAATTTTCTGTCAACGCTCAGGTGGGAATGAACAATGTAATGTGTGCACAGTGATATATCACAGTCTAACAGCTGAATACCTGTGTCATTTAAAGAAAAGCTTCCATTGCTTTACTCAGAGTTGGCCTATCACCTGCTCTGTAGATGCAGCTATGGGCTAAAAAAAACAACCGTACTGTGAATAGTGAAAAGCACATCACACCTGAAAAATGACAGGTTTGTAATATTTATGTAACTAACATTTAATGGATATTTAAGAGGATGAGAAATTCCTGCATTCAGGATGTTTTTGTTCTACTTTTAATTAAAGCTTGCAGTTAATCTGTTTAGAGCAGCAACTAATGACTTCCTTCATTATTGATTTATTTCTCAATTATGTTTTTGATTGACTGTTTAGTCAATTAGTTCCCAACTTGGAGGCAGGAAGCAATTCAAGAGGTCAGAAGATAAAGCTGAGGTGTGAGAAGATTATTAGAGGAAATGAGGAAAAATAGTGTTCTGCTAGTCAAAATTTAGACCCATGGTGTCTGATATTTTAAAAACAGCAACAACTATTTGTATCAGTCAGAAGAAAAGTCAGATAATTATCGACGTTTACCAGAAGATGCTGTTTTATTTTACGATATCAGGAGCCACATAGGACGTTATGATAAAATGCTTTCAAATATCATAAAGTCATGAATCCCATGATGTCTTTAAAAAGCTTGTTTACCTCTGACTAAAAGCCCAAAGAACAAGTCCACTGTAAATATGATGTTTTTTTTAAAATTATGCCATGGGTGCACTAATTTACACACTGTGACTGCAACACTCCTTTTTTCGCTCCGTATGGCCACGGTGAATAGAAGTTCAGTCAGCGAGCACATACGCTGAAGCTCTAAAGATTAGATAAAAAAGATGAATAACCTCTTGAGTGTGCCAGAGAGCTCGTTGTGTTGTTGTTTTTCTTTTGCAGTTTGTTGGTTGCCAGAAAGTGTCTAATTAGTAACTAATTATTACCCATAGTTAATTATCGCTGATGCCAGGAAGCCAAGAACACATGAGGAAACAGACAGAAAACGGTACCTGGCATGGAGACTGAGAGAAACTGTCAAAGGCAGAGAGACAGACAGAAACCCAGCGAGGGGAAGCAGGGAGGGTGTAGGATCCCAGTAATACAGACAAGATGAGAGTCCTCAAGGTCACTGCCACTCTTTGGAAAACAAGTGAAACATGATTAGGGATTAGATGGTGTTTTGGAGCTCTGTTGTTGAAGCTGCCTCCCTCTTGTCCCATCTGCCCATCTGATCCTCTCCCCTTTCTCTTCCACGTCTTTCACCTTCTCCTTTCCTCTGATTTCTGCCTTTCATGGTTCCTTACCCGATTTTTTCGTCTTGCCCTGACACATTTGTCATACCTCTCTTCTGAGCGCGTTCTTCCCATCTGCTCAGGTTTTAGCTGCCAAAACTCCCTTACTTTTCTTCTCCCTGTTTCTTGTCTCCCTCTAACCTCCTCTTGTTGTCTATGCGTCAGGATGAACTCTCAGAGGAAGTACAGAAACAGCACGATGGCCCCGAAGAGAATGGCTCCCTCCTGACAACTGAAGCGGACCCTGGGCTGCCGGCGAGTGCTGAGCCTGATGCCAGCCAAGCAGAAGAGGACAAAGACAAAACCAAGCTCCTCCTGGACCGCCTCAAGGCCCTCGAGGTAACTTCTTTTTTTCTCAGTCTTTACTGGTTTGACTTTCCCTTTGTTTCCCTTCTTTTTGCTTTGTTCATCGTTCCTCCCCCTTCATTCTACTTCACATCCACACTTTGCAGCCACCTCTGGATATCCTTTGTGACGAGCCTGTCTGCCAGTTGTCAGAGTTCTTGCTCAGTTGTGTCTGAGAGCGTGACAGCTCATCAAATTCTCCAGTATGCTGTGTTTGGAGAGTGAAGTCATTCTATGAGAGTCGCGGCGGGGGCTTTAGGCTGTACCGCAGCTTTGGTTTGTTTCCCCCTGCGCTCGGGGATTTGAGCCCCAAGCCCCAAGCAGCAGCAGCTGAGGCGGGAGTGTGGCCATGGCGATTCATGCGGATTGTTTTTTTTCCTGAAGCCACCGGACACACAACCTCTCAGATCGCTTCAGCAATTAAGGAACTCAGACTTAATTAAATTAGGCCTCCAGTCTTACCAAGTAGCTCCACATGCTTTGTTGATGTTGATGAGGCGTCATGGCGTACAGTGTTTGTCTTATCTTAAAAAAGCAAAGTGTGAGTACCTGAAACAAGTAGGCGTTTACATTCAGAATGATTAGAGAACACATTAAGAAAGAACATCCGAAATAGAAAGAGATGAGAACAGTACAAAGAACAAAAGTCCTTAGGATGTGATCTGTTTCTATTAGCAGCATTACACTAAAGCCTTCCAGATTGAAAATAGACCCTAATTAGAGCAAAGTGGCAGATAATTGGCTGTTGCTCCTCAGCTGTAAGTTATCTACACAGACTGGCATTAAGTGTGGTTAACCTGTCGTGGTGCTCCATCTGATGAAGCACATTACCTAAATATTACATTTTAAATGGCTTTATCAAAAGTTATCTGCCACTTGATTCCATTTCGCTGTGCAGGTGATGGATGCACCGCCGGCTAAAGCAGCAAGAACAAAGCAGATGTAATATATCACTGCCCCACACTGTGAATAAACTCCACACTAAGTGAGCACTGCCTGGCTTTTTTTTTCCTCCAGCTCAACTGATACTGTTCATTAACTTGGCAGCCGTGCACTGTAGTTTGTAACTAGCCCTTAAATAAATGCAAAAATACTTTGGGAGAAATGCCCGCTGGCAATCTACTTTCAGAGTGATGTGAACCAAAACGCCTAAATCACCTGTTTCCACGGTGCAGTTTTCACTAACATGCATCATGATAAACCATTAGCAGAGTTTGCTCATAGCATCGACTTGTGTTTTATCCAAAAAGCAAAACAGTCTAAGCTCGTTTCAAGAAGTGAAATCCTAAACGCTTGAAAAGTGGATAAGGCCTAAAGGTACCTTTAACAGTAAATGAAAATGAATTGGATAGGCTGAGTCCTTTTTTTTTAGCCACAGAACATAAAATAGCAGACAACTGGTCTCAGGAAAGGTTTTGATGAACATACTATACACGCCAGTGGCAGAAACACCAACGCAGTGGCCAGCTGGAGAAGAGGAATCGGAGAGTCAGACAACACGGTACATTATCCTGGAGTTAGAAAAAAGGCCTTTGTGTAGGTGTGGGGCCAACTGACTCAACACATATTTGCTTCTTATATAGTTTATGACAGAAATACCGTCCATGGACACACTTTAAATATAAATTAATGTATTTCACTGCTCTAAAGTAAAGTAGAAAAACAAGCCTTCGCTAATTACAAGTTATTCATTACATTTGTGCCCACAACCATATTCTGTGTTTCCTCCTGGATGCGTAATTGGAATGTTTCTGGCTGTAATTACATATACCATGGTTTCATTAAGGGATTAGTAGTTTCTGTTAAAGGGCAGAGGGCGAGAGAAGCGGGGCCAGCTGACAGCTCCTAATATGCTGCTTGCTGCTGACAAATTGGAAACTCCCAGGGATCAATAGGGTGCTGCGTCATCGATTGGAGAGCAGAGGAGATATTCTTATTAGGTCCAAAATCCAAATGGCTAGCTGCCGCCCCAAAGTTCAGCATCATAACTTCCATCCCCTTGACCTTTTTCTCTGTGGTTCTTTGTACATTTTTATTGGCCATCTTGGTTCATGTTGACGTATGACCTTTGTGAAGCAACCCTCTTCTTAACTGCAGCTCAGCTTGATTGCTGCTTCTGTCTCCATCACTTTTGTTTTGTTGTGTCAAATGTGACCAAAGTCACTGAAAGTTTTGCGTGCCATTGGCACTGACTGGGTGTGCTGTTTGCAGGAGGAGAATTCTGTCTTGGCCATGGAGAATGAGAACCAGAGGGACCAGTATGAACGCTGTCTGGATGAGGTGAGTGCAGATCTTGTTTATCTCGTCTCACCCCAAGGCACATTCAAGGGCGCTGTTAGTTACCTTCAAAAGTGTTTGCTGAGTTTGTTTTGACTGCATGAGAACAGAATGAGTAGCACTGTGAGGCTTAAGATTAAGGTTTTAATAAGGTCCTGCACAGCACATTGTGTTTCCCACACGTTGGCAATTTACTTGAACCGTTCTAGGTGGAGGCAGGGGTGAATTCTTGTTATTAACAATTAACTGAGTAGTCTGATATTCTTCAGGTGCTATAATCTCTCATCTCTCACTTTAATAAAGAGACTAGTGTGTTTCATCTGCCCTGTGCTTTAACAGTAGCTCACTAAAGTCAGAATTATGATAAAAAATGTATGGTGCGAGTTGTTTTTCAGTGTCAAGCCTGTTGTTTTCACTCCACAGTGTGCAGCACGTGCACGCTGCACATAAACGTGCTGCCATCATACCTGCACCCAGTGTTCAAAACAGCTTGCTCAGTATTAATTTTATAATAAACCGTCTGAAATGTGAGCCGTTAAATATCCTTAACCTGATGTGAACTGGTGTTGCTGAAGCAGCGGTTTACATAACAATGGCACTTCTGTGCCCTCGGGTTATTTATGAGAGCTTGATAAGTGCTGTTTAGAGAACCACATGAGGGGAATAAACCAGCCCAGGACACGGCTGTTCCTGCTTGCTGAATCACTCCTGAGGTAGGGAGGGAAGCACTGCTACAGGCAAGTGTGTCCAGCAGGGACAAGTTGCCCAATTTGTCCTGTAACCAACAGGCTCAGCAGACTGAGCAGATCTGCTGGAAGATGAGTGAGACAAGACAGGGGAATAAAAGAGGAAAGGGTGGAGAGAGTGGGAGGAAGAAGATTGAAACTTAGTGATAAAAAAGAAAGGGAGCAGGAGAATTTAGTGATATATCTGTGTCAGAGCATCCTCTGTGGATTATATGAGGGGTAAATTCAGCGCTCGTCTCCTTTCTGCTTCCCTGCCCTCATTGAGGCGGCTCAGCTTGGCTTTGTTATGTTTGTAAACTATTTTCCTATGAGGCTGACTTTTGTGGAAGAAAGGTAATGATTCTGTTTTGGCGATGGCGGCTGTGTGTATCAGTCTAACTTCTGCACACGATAACAGTGGAGAACCTAAAGTTTGCTTTGTAACAGAAGGGATAATTATTTTTTATGTTAGGCCAGCTGCCTGTCTAAATTTTATTGTGAGGGCAAGCTCATTTGTAGTTTAATTACTTGTATCAAAGTCATACAGCGACTGAGAGTTCAAACTCTCTGTCCAAGACCATTAAGTCAGTTATTTTTTTATTTTGATCACTCGTCTGTTTTACAAGAGGTAGATGTCTAACTTGCAGTTCTAGCAGGGCTCATTTCACTATATTTACTCCCATTTCTTCTCATTCAATAAACAAGAGTGGGTGCACTCAGAAGAGCCTGTTCAGCTTCTAACAGTATTAATGAGCAATCAATGAGCCGTAATGTGAGCCGCTGCTCCACCGGCGTTGTGGTCTGATTGCGGGCGGGTGTGAGGCTGAAGCCGAGGCACAACAGCACTTAAACCAGACACACCTCTGCTCCTACATCAACCCAGCACTGTCAATACAGCCATTAGGAATTGAGAGTTAAAAAGAGATTCTCATTTACACACACACCAGACACCAGGAGAAAAATCTGTAATATATTGTGCCATTGAGGTCACTTTGGCTCATAGTAATTCATCTTATGTGTAAATTGGCTGAGGAAGTCCTACAAAGTGCAGTGTTAGCAATGTGGGGCCAGTCTACAGAGGCCTGTAAGGACTCATACGAAGTGAAGACTTCATCACTGTGCCAGAGCAGCAAAACTACATTCAGTGATGCCATCTTTTTCTTCCTCTGTCTGTTTAAGGTTGCCAATCAAGTTGTGCAGGCGCTTCTTACCCAGAAGGTTTGTCTCTTACTTTCACAGAAACCATCTTCCTTCTCATCAGGTCATTTCAGCAGCATTCCCACATAGTGAAGTCAATGCATACATTTAATGCACACTGATGTATTTGCTAAACAATATTACAGAATGAACATTAAATACACGAGTTATATAACGTGTCCTTGTTGACTCAGGATCTGAGAGAAGAATGTCTGAAGCTGCGAACCAGAGTTTTTGACCTCGAGCAGCAGAATCGGGCGCTGAGTGTTTTGTTCCAGCAGAGGATCAAACCCGCCTCAGACCTGCTTCTCCAGGTACGTTGCCCTACCCAGAGCACACCTAGCTTATGAGGAGATTCACTGGAACAACTGGGGACCAGTAGCATTCCTCCAGTATTCTTGTTTTTTTCTAGTATCTTCACTAAGCAGTTGTGTGTTCCTGCCCATGATTAAGCTCACTTACAGGAAGCAACTGAGCTCAGAGGATCGTCAAAACTATAAAATATCTGTACTCCTCACAGATGTAAACGTGCTTCTTCTCACAGCCTCCCCAGCACTGAAGTGGTTTGCAAAGCAAGCAGAGCAGACGCTTCTCCACTAAATGAGATTTTCATGCATTTGAAGTTGTTTTTCATTCACTGCTCTGGGGTCTCAGCTGTAGAAGGAGGCTGCAATAAAAGAACAACAACTGTAAATGCTTTGATTTAGAACACAAAAACTTCCCCTTTTCCATCAATCTGTATCAGTCTTTGTCTCTGTTGGTCTGTTTGGAGGCAAAGATAAAGGAAGGAGTGGCCTTAAAGCACAGATCCTGTGTAGCTGTTTCAGTTTATCACTCATCGTGGTTCTGTCTGACGTTGTAAATGTGTCAATTTTAACATTTTAGTTTGATAGTTTCACATGCAGTGATGAAACTTAAGTTAAACTTCATAGCCCTCTTTAAGAATGTGGACCTCATTTCCCCCCCCCCTGAACAGTATAAAAATTAGTGGATTAGGATTTACCTGTAAATGTGTTGAAATAAAGAAATGTATAACAAACTAGTTTAAGGAAACATCCTTCCATGTGGAAGCTTTTTATAACGAGACTTGCCGTAGCGTGGCGTTCGCTGTAACTTACTAATAAAAATAAATTAGAATAGATATGTAAGAATTTTATGCCTCCAATGTAGTTCTGGCCCTGACAAATTTTTGCAACAGGGGAACTATGATCAGACGAAGGACAGACTTGTCTCCCTCACATCCTACAAAACAAGAAATTTGAACCAGTAACCATTAGAAAACAACCACTGTACTGTTACGTGTCCACAAACTTACATTCTCTCATCTGGAGCGGCTGGAAATTGTCTCAGTTCCTCTTTTTGGTCCCTTGGAAAACACCAATTTACTGGAAAGTGTCTACGTGTGCATTCCAGCTTGAGTTTTAAGGTGTAATTATGAGACTGACTGACGTGTCACTCTATGCTTTCCCGTCTACTGTCAACTGTGATATGGCGTCACAGAGCAATAAGGTCAGTTCAGAAAGTAATAATTGTTCAAATTGCCGTGGGGCTTCTTGCAGTCAATATGAAAATAGCAGGCTGCCGAAAGAAAAGAAAGGGACGGAGATGTTAGTCCATCCCGAAATAAGAAAGAGAAGAGATGAGGATGTAAAGAGAGAAGGAAAGCAATGGCAGATAAGAGGGGAAGGACAGGAGGGTGAAAATTGAGAGAGATGAGATAGAGGAGAAGCCTGATCACTGAGATGATGAGGAGCTAGATCTGAAAAACTAAGGGCAAAATAGGAACAGGCAGAAATGGAGTAAATGGAGTAAAAAGAGAAAGAGGAAGGAGAAGTAATATGGCAAGGGGTGTATTGTAAAGCTCTTTGTCAGTTCCAGCTGCTTTCAGTGCCATTATTGGACAGGCACGAGTGTTATCAAGTGAAACTGCAATATAAAAGGCTTGAAGAGGGATATTGATGACACCACTGTGGAACCAAAAGGTGCAATCTAGCTGGAGATGTGAATTATAGCACTCAGAAATATGATAGAGGTGCATCGCTTTAGCATTCTGCTGAAACTCTGTGTAATGTGATTTTCAAACGTGATGCATGTGGAAACAAACTAATGTAAGTCTGCGGTTCTATAATAGTTAACGTGTGTGTGTGTGTGTGTGTGTGTGTGTGTGTGTGTGTGTGTGTTAAATAATAAAAATGGGCAAAGGTACTGAACACAGTGTCGACTCAACATTTTGACACACCTTTACATTATTGTTAATTATTAAAAAGTGGCATTTTCATCAACTAGTGATTGAGTGTAAGAATGAATCATAGTGTGATCGCACTGCTCTGGATGTTCAGTGTGTCCTTGATGCGTTCTCCAGTTATGTGGGAGAGCTGTTACAAGTGTCTATAATTATCCACATTTCAGAAGACTTGAACTTTCAATAGTATGTAATTCAGGAATTTTCACATGTTATTATTGAGCCTTGGAGGCTCTTCAAGGACAAATGTGTCACATTTGACAGAGCCAGGCCTGCTGTTTTTCCATTTCCAGTCTTGATGGTAAGGTGGTCTATCTGCTCGTTGGCTCCAGCTGCATATTGAGTTATAGACACTAGTATTTCCCCTATTTCTTTAACGTTTGTGTGTAAGTGTGCTGAGTAAGAAGTAAAATTGGAAAAGGACCATCTAACAGAATTTGTAATGACAATCACCAGGGTACGTTTTCAATTCTTTTTTTATTCTCCTGGAGCCTCGAGCAGAGACAGACTTAATCACCCATACGAGTGTACAGTTTCCCATGAAACCCTGGACCTCTTGCTTATCAGTAATTAAACGTTTTCCGGTTCCCTATGGGCATCTTGAGTTCCTCTGATAAAGAACCATAATGCATTTGATGGTAACTACACCAGCCATGCACCTTCACTGCCTTCAGCTGAATTGGTGTGGTTCAATAAAAGTCCATGGATTTATTTACAATGATTTAAAAATATGATATGTATATATATATATCTCATTTTTATATGATATAAGTATATATTTTCACAAACCATGCACTGTTAAAGGAAAATAACCAGCGTGCAGCCCCAATCACTTATGCTGATATGATGGGCAAGTGACAAATGAGTCATTCATTACTGTGGCAAATACTTTTCCTACTTCAGGGCCACAGAATGAACACAATGAACTCATTACTGCGCTTGCAGTTTCACAGTTTATACAGTCAAACATGTTGCTGTCATGGGCATCAGCTAAAAGTTTCTGTGCCAAAAGTTTGAAATTGAAATTAATTGTGCCACTTTCCATGAAGTCATTTCAGCATTTGCACACGGAGCGCTTGAAATACTGAGTGACTATTTTTAATAGCAGTCCATATGTTTCACCTCTGTCATATTTTAGCTGAGCCTTGGTCTCATTTCCTGGAGTAGTTTAGTGTGCTGTGTGTATCTGGAGCTTTAGGAGCAGCTGTCGTGGAGAGGCAGATATATAGATCAGGCCATACAGGTCAGCATCATGTGTATGAGTGTGTGTGTGTGTTTAAATATATGTGTGTGTGTGTGTGTGTGTGTGTGTGTGGGTGTCTGTGTTTTCAGCTCTTGTCAAGCGGCTGCTGTGCGTATATGTGGGTGTGTTGCAGGACGGTTCAGCTGATGTGTTTTTGACAGCTGGTGCCAATACTGATGCTGCCTATTGCTGCTATTCTGGGCTGATATTCATTATCTTGAAATATGACCACTGTCAAAGCAACAACAACAAAGAACAAAAGCAAGAAGCCTCTTGACTTTTCTTCAGTATGACACATCAAACTTCCCAATTATTCCAGACATTAGGTAATAAAAGGCCAATATTTGCATGATTTATTACACAGAATTTGCATGATATATATCACATTCTTGCTTGTATTAATGGCCCACAATTAACCTCACATGAATGCCAGAAAGTTCAAAAAGTACACCCAGCCTTATCATCTGCCATTTCCTTCAACTATCTTCCCTCGTGACCCTGTGACACTATTGACTGAATCCTTGATGAGGCTGCTGAGGAGGTGAAATCCAGCACCCTATGATAAGATCAGAGCCTCCCGTGACACCTCAGCCACTCCCATCCCTTGAGTACAGCATCAGAGCTGCACAAATTTCAATTTCATGACTCTAAAACTGGGATGAGAAGCTACATGGCACTGTGAATCAAAACTAATAAAAAAAAAAAAGTCATACAAATCCACCTTCATAACATATTATATTTTGATTTCCAGTTCGATCTGGAAACCGAGAAGTCCTTTCTACACTATAATTGCTTTTGAACCAAACTGCACAGAACTAGTAAAGACTACTTATCCTTATCTCTGAGCTGAAAAGCATTGAAAGTGGGCATCGATCTGTTTCCATGGCACCATTACCACCTAGTCAGTGACAGTGAAAAGTCAGTCTCTTTGAAAGCTTTTTCACAAGCTTGTACTAATACAAAAAGTAGCTTTTCTTTTAGATGTTTTCCTCAAAGTGAAAGAGAAAAACGTAGGATGGCTGTGTTTTGGCCACAGGCAATGTGATGCAGGTTCTTTGTTCTTAAGAGACAAAAGAAGGAGTTGGGTTTTGGTATCATTAGGAGACGTTTTGTTTCTTTTTTCTAACATTAATGCTCAGAGGACATCTTCACAACACACAAAAAAGTCAATACACACTGTCAGCACAGACTTTAATGGAATGCAGTAAAATTCAGGTTTCTATTTTAAAATGGTTCTGGCATTGATGGAAACTTAGAGCTGTTGTTTTTCCAAGCTCAGTTTCCATTTTCTGAAGGTGACTTTCACTACGACAATACAATACAATACAATAACATACAGTTTTCCAGATAGTTTTTTCCACTACAGTATATATATATATTTGGTGTGTGTGTGTATGTGTAATTTGACCTGCAATGTTTTTTTTGTTGGTTTGTTTTAACCTTGGTGGGAAATGTAGAAATAGACATGAGATCAAATGTTTTCTTCCAGCATATTTCCAATTTACGTTCATTTGAGCAGAGGGGAGGCAGCGTAATTAAGTTCTGAGATTAATATGTGGAAATGTATTTGGTTTTATATCCTTCCCTCTTAAGAGTTAAATAACAGAGGAGACTGCGGACTAGCACATGAATAAAAAAAAAAAAAATCAAAAGATTCCCTTACTCCCTCATGCAATTATTTCCTGTTCACATTAGTATGATGACATTAATGAATTTGAACAGAGTATGAATCAGGGCCGTGCATGTGCTGATGGAGAGAATCTGATGGACACTTATAAGAGCCAGCAAAATATGCTTCAAACATAAAGTGCAAATTTCAAAGAGAATAACTGTAAAGTTTTATTTACTTGTGTGTATTTGAATATTTACTGTAATAGCCATGCTTTATATTTGGTCACATTTTAAAGCAGTGTGCTGCTGAGATGCTACAGTATTTTCATATTCGAGTATTGCAATCTTTGCGTCAGTCTGCTGTCAATCTCCAATCAAAATTGACGCTGGCATGACCTTTATTTATTTATTTATTTATTTTTTGCCTTACAGAAACTGCATTCTCGGATCATGGATCTGTCTGCAGCAGATTTGCTTCTGGAACCAGAGAGAACTAAGGCCTTTTTGCTTTCCAGGAATACGGACTCTCCGTCTAATGTGAGCTTAATGGTAAACCTGCAGAAGGCAAAGCGTTTTACTGTTCGGTCATATAATTTATCCAGGTAGCATAACCGCAACCTTACCCTCTTCAAGAAATCATTACAAGATATTAAAATACAGAGCTAACAGTCTGGGGCCGTGACCCCTCCTCTGCTCTTAGCAGGCAGAGCTCACAGTATCATTCGGCACTAAGAGGAATAAATCCCTGTCATATTACCAGAAAACCATCGATTGAGACCCGTCATCGGTAAAAGTGACTCCACAGAACACTATGGTACATTAGTCATCTTATGTATTATGCATTAAGGACTGAAAATGAGTTTGCTCCGTTCTTTTACCCTTTTACCCCTCTGAGAATGCCACCTGATAAACTCTATTGTGTGCTCTGGGAGCGGAAGAAGAGGCAGTAAATTAAATAATAACGGCCACAATGTGATTTATAAATCGTCTTGTTATTAAAATGTGTAAAAGTACCACATCTCCTTCCATAGGTTGTATTATGTAATTATACATAAGTACTCTTTGATAAGGGATTAGTAAAACAGCTGCTATGCTTTGGTGGCTGCACATGAAAATTTCATTATTTAAAACAAAAAAAACAAAAACAAACGTTTGATTGGACCATCATGCCTGCTGCTGGAGATACCAATTAGATATGCAACACTTCGCAACAGCTTACACATCAAATACTCCTGCTGCTTAGTCATATGAAAATCTAAAAAAGAAAGCTGAAGAAAGGCTGTACAGATTCAGGTAGTACTCAAGAATCAAAGCAGAGTACTTGGTTGTAGCAGGGCACAGTGATACCCTCACTATAACTAAACCACCTGACACTATGACTTCCTGTTGCCTTGAGATCTTCTTTCTTCAGAGACAATCAAGTTTACATTTTTTTCCATCTCACCAACGCTGCACAAGTTATCCCACTATAATGTCATGCCTCTTTTTCTTTGTCTCATAGGAGGCTCAGTTGAATGGAAAGGCAGGTCTCCCTGTGGCCAAGTGTCTGAGCCAGTTGAGTCTGACAGTGCCAGCTCCTGTCTACCCACGCAGCAGCTGTAGCAGCAGTGAGTTGTCCCTCTCAAGTGCATGCAGTGAATTCTCCAGCGGCTCATACACGTGGAATGATGGACGCTCCTGTGGGAAAATGGTAAACTCCCGCCGTCTATAAACCCTGACACTAATTCCTCCAGTCAGCAGCAAATGGTAGCTAACAGTTAATATGTTTGTCTCTCTTCTGAGACCCTAATTAATGTCACATTTTGCTCTAAAAGTATGCTGATTACAGTGAAGTGGAGGTAAAGGCCCCTTAGCATATTTAGAAAAAAATAGGTTTTTATATTTAAGGAGGGTAATGCCTCAAAAAACAACTCAGGATCTGTGGTTGTAATTGCTATAAGGGCGTCATGGCAAAAGTAAGAGCTTCTTATGCTTCTTCATTGTAACATGACTTATTCAGACAAGGCCCCATGTTCACTGTATAAACTGAAGTGAAAATATCAATTTAGTTAATTATGGAAGTAGCATGTACATGCAGTATGTGTGCACATACTAAAATGTATGTCCTGTGATTCTTTTGCTTTGTAGTCATCTTTGACCTGGGAAAAGAGGCTGAGCTTGGGGTCTTCAGCTCCTAGTAACATCTGTGCACCCCTGGAGGAGCAGCTGCCCACAAGGTGCAAAGAGAGCCACATACTAGAGGGACTGAGAAAGCTCCAGAGGAGGAAACACAGGAGCTCCTCTTCATCATCCAAAGTCTCCAAGTCGGGCTACAAAGACTGCATGAATTCCAATGAGGGCATCTACTCCCTGGGCATCAAGAGTGGCAGTAAAGGGGTGTCCAAGCTGACCCATGTCAGTAGAGTTTCAGCTGCCACTGGAAAGAAATTCTCTTATGATTCTGATGATGCAGATGATGAATTGGTACAGTCCAGTCGTGGAGATAATATCCCCACCAAGGACAGCTGGTTTTACTGTAAAAGGCGCTCCCACAGCATCTCAGACAGTTTGTGTAGCTTGGAGGGGCTACAGTACAGTGGAGGTGGAGGTGATGGTAGCCCTGGCCCCATCACTGACTCAAAAGAGCGTTCTGAGAAACTAATGAGTTTCATTAACAGTTTTCTTCCTGAGGGGGGGCGGAAGTCAGCTTTTACTAAACCATCCATGCTGCGCTTGTGCCCTTCAGACCCACAGGGTCCCAGTCACATCTCTGATGTAGACGATCCAGAGGATCTCAATTCTGAGTCCAGTGACATCAGAATGTCCTTCAGCCAGCCAGAGCAACCCGAGAGGAAACTGTCAAGGGATGCTACCAAGCTGCTTGCACAACATTACTTACAAAGAGACCAGGGACGCACCCAGTCCGCAGATGGGAGGCCCAGGCCTTTAAGTCAAGCTAAGGAGTCCAAAGGGACCAAATGTACTAAGTCTGAGGAAAGCATATTGGCGATTTTTGATGCAGAAGGAGAGCCTATTGAACTTTGTGCACAGAAGCTTGCAGCAGGTGGTGGGGCTCAAAATGAGATTCAAGATGGCAAAGAAGTTGCTGATTACACACAGCTAGTGCCACAAGACAGGCCAACAAGGCAAAAGTCAGCAAATGGAAGGAACTATGCTGTTCTTGAATCTCCAGAGAAGCCATCTGAATATCAGATTAGGACTAGCAAAACAAACAGTAGCAGGGAGGGCAGTGTAGAGAGGCTGTCAATGCAGCTGACCCCACAAAGACAACTAGTCAAACCACCAAACAGCCGAGCTAATAAAGGACATTCTATGCCTCCATTGAATGATTCTGCTGGTCCTAAATCCAGTGGTTCAAAGATACCTGGGCGCAACAAACCTTCAGGATCCCCACTGAGATTGTCTAAGAGCTCCACCACGGAACCAAATAACAGTGTAAACCTGGGACCCTCTGGTCAGGAAAAATCCCCTTCCTCTCCTACAGTTAAGATATCCAGGTTCATTAAGGCGCCAGGAAACTGCTCACAGAGTCCAAAGGCGGTGAACTCCAAGCTCCCCAGCAAGGCTGAATGGACTAAGGGCTCCTCTGCTGGCTCCCCACATCTCTCCAGGAGACACCTGGAGTATGCTGACAATGGTGAACAGCCAACCAGAGACAAACACTGTGAAACTAGCAAAAATAAACTCAGGTCCCCTTCTCCTCCCCCTCCCCCAGGCCGCAGCACCTCCTTACTGATCAGACCAAATTACGAAGGGTCACCTCAAGCACATAAAACAGGGGTGGCTCAACCATCCACACCAACCACTGTGAGGGGCCCTCCCCCAAGTTACCACACCTCACTTGTACCAAATATGCAAACTACACTACCCATCAAGGATAAAGAATGTTTAGACTTGGATGCAGGCTACGGGACTGCACTTGCACCTCAGAAACTGGTTGATAAAACCAGTCAGCACCTTCAGAAGTCCCCCGCCATGACTCAGACATCTACTAAAGGCACTTCCAAGCGGATGACCACGAAAGACTACCTCCCTTCTGCCAACTCAGGGTGTGCTCCAGAACCTGAAAATGCACCTAAAAACTCAAAGAATGTCCCTCCTCCTTACAGTGCCCTCAGAGGTTCCTCACTTCAGAACTCATTTGCAAGTAAGAGAGGATCTACCCAGGAAAATGTCCATCAGACAGTGCAAACCACCTCTATTAGTTTACCCATATCACTTCAGGACACTACTCAAGGTAAAACAGCCCCACAAAGTAGTAAAGCTGTAGTCAGTCCACCCAGCACATTTACAATGTCTCCTAACTCAGTAGAAAAAGCCTCAAAGACCCGGATCCCAATGGGGTTTAAAGCATTTTTAAAATCTCCCCCCAGCCATAAAAACACTCCCTCTATACCAGGCAAGCAAGAGAAGGATCATATCAACTCAGTCTCCAAGGAAACTGTTACTTCAAATGTTTCTGACATCTTGCAGCCACCTTACAGTACTGATTCACCACCCAAGATGTCCATTGCAGAGGGGAAAGGTGAGGCCCAAAGCAGGTTACAGGAAGAGGAAGTACATGCTGTTGTACTACCAGAGGAGGGGGATGTTTGCGATAAGGGGAAAAGGAGTAGTCAACTTTTCTCTAGATCCATATCTGTTACTACCAAACCTCATCTAAAGCCGGCCTTAGGGATGAATGGAGCTAAAGCCCGTAGCCAGAGTTTCAGCACCAACTACACTGAGAAACCCAACATTAATGCTCTAGATGGACCGGGAAAAATCAGAACACAGATCATCACCAACACAGGTGAAAGGGGGAACTCTCTGTCAAGACAAAGTTCTTTGGAGGTACCCAGTGTTGGTTTACCTGAGAGCCCTGTTCATTTACCCAGGACTAGGCTTAGCCACTACGGAGGCATGACAGGGTCAAACAGTCACAGCATCATCCTTGAGAGAACATCTAAGTCAGCCTCCAAAGCTGAGGGGTCCCAGGGCACAGTGAAGGAGGAGGCAGTCACCTCACCGTCTCAAAAAGAGGCACATAGCTTAGCCATCAGTGATAGGATGAGTTTGAACATCCATAAACCAGCAAAAGTTGCCTCTCACCCACAGTTTCATCCTCCATCCTCTTGTGTCTATAGCTCAGAAAACCCAGGGAGAGAGACTGGAGTCATAGCAACCACCACTAATGAATCAGACTTTAGCAGAGAAGTCAAAACCCAGACAGACTCTCCCAACAAATACCCAGACATGGAGGAGAGAAAAATCAGCCCCACAGCCTGCACTATTGAGGAGAAGGTCATGATGGGAATCAAAGAGAATGTGCAGAAATGTCAAGAGCAAGAGAAGGTCGCTGCGAGTGAGGCCAAACAGAAGACGGGCCCCTCTCTGGCAAACTGGTTCGGCCTCCGTAAGAGCAAACTCCCTGCTCTGAGTGGTAAGAAAGCAGATCCCCCCAAGGGGAAAGAGGAGAAAAAAGAGCTGAAGCTTGGATCGGTCCTCGGAGGTAAACAGATTAAGTCTGACAAGAAGAAGGATAAAAAGAAAAATGATAACCAGCAGAAAGACAGTCAGGAGGTGCAGAATCTGTCTGAGATGAACAACAAGCTGAGCTCCATCATGGACCACTGCAACAACCAGATGGGTCAAATTGCCAGTCAGATCCAATGTACGACAGCCTTGATCGGCAAAGACCAGTTTGTGAAAGAGCTTCTTGGCAGGTGAGTACGGCAACATCTTTGTCATCAAGAAAATCAAGAATGAATTATCTTTAATGGATCGGATGCTATGCTGATTACTTCCTGTCACTGAGCCCTCTCAGACTTGTCTTTCTATCAAGTGAATCGACACTTTCATACAAATTGGTTGTTCTATTAAATTAAACATGAGCCATCACTGCATTAAGCGTGGTTGTTCAGAGGAACTGATAAATTAACAGCACAAACAGCAGCTGTCTGTTTGAGTTACAACTCCACTTCACTGAGCATAGGCAGTTCCTGGACCAGCATCCAGACATACAGTCAGCACTGTCACACTAAAGTGTCTTTTAAGTGGCGAATGCTGCACATTTCAACTAAACGTCATCGATTTGCCACCTGAATTCACAGCTGACAGATTTTTATCCTGCAAACAATCGCTTGAGAGGGAGCACTTCATGGCATTTCTGTGTGTGTGTGGTGCATGTACAGATATGTTCACGTGCTCTTTCATGAAGCAAAAGATCAGGTCAATCCAATTTATCAGCAGGCTCAGATTCCACCTGGTGAGTTGATAAAAGAGCAGCTCGGCGCACAGACGTAAAAACAGATCAAATCTTATTTCCTACCAGGACTGCAGTGAAGGGATCCATGGCTGCATCGCCGCCTGGGATCTCCACACCCAAGAAACACAGCGAAATGAAGGGAGATATGGAGATCTGCCCAGATACTGCTGTAAGTGAACAAACATACCACCATAACTGAACTCCTTTCCCTTTATTATAGCAGTGTCTGTGTCTAGAGCTGCTTGTTTGTCTCTGACGGTGTTTGGACAAGCCACTGGCACACAAATACACGCTAACATGCAAATTCCCACAGGTTTTCACACTTGTACAATATGCACATGTTCACAACCACATCCACAACACTGCCGCCTCTTCAGGCTCGTACCCCCTGAAGGCTCAGTATTGATTCACATTGTGTTTTCACTCAGCCTACAGTTCATCGCCTCCTTTTTTTATTATCTACCTTGGTTGATGGTGTTGTTTCCACGAGGCTGAAGGTTTTAAGCTATATCTCACACAGAGACAACCATCAAGCTCTGCATGTAATACAAACTTAAATCAGCCTCCTCATCATGATTCCTTAAATCATATCCGTGCGCTTTGTAAGCAAAAGGCTAAAATTATGACCTTGTGGCTTTATTCTTTATTAGCTGTCAGTCAAGAAACTAAAAAATGATGGAGAGGCTGAGTGCTTGAGAGAGTCTGGAAAAAGCAATATGGCAATAAAAGAGAAGGTAAAAGCACCAGGCTGAATGGAGGAACAGAATGACAAAAAGCGAGTCTCACTGCATAATGTAGGAAATTTAATCCAGATGATGTGGAATTTCGATAACATTGAGGAGCCCCTTATCACAGGCACTCAATTTGACAAAGGGGCCATTTAATACCATCCTCCATGCCTTTCCTCTATCTTCTCTCCCCAGAAATACAACAAAAGAGTGAGACTTTATGACCTACAAGCTCCTCTTGAACCACCCCAAGCCCACCTTTTTTAAAATAACCCAATTAAAATAAGACAGGAACGTATGACAGGTACCTTAAAGAGATCTGACAATGCCAAAAGCTTCTGTTCATCTGGAAAACTAGGAAATACATTAATCTCTACATGTCATACCGATCTTTTTAGCTCTCACCTTTCTTCTGCAAATTACCACAGAGGAAGCCTAAGAAATGAAAACAATTTGGCACCTTAGAAACAAAGGCACATTTGGACAGTTGTCTAAATTGTATAGTATGTTATAGTGCTTGTATTTATGTGTGTGATTTGTTTGTTTGTTTGTTTTTTTTTTTTTATTTCAGCTGCTTTTCACAGTTTGGAAGTACTAACATGCTTTGCTAATATTCCAGACCCTCATAATGACTCAGAAAATCAAGCTGAGGGCTGAAAACGAAGAGGGACACATCCCAGACACAGCTTGTCAAGACCACATGATCGGTAAGCCTATGTACAGTATCGCTGATGGACCTAAAGAGACATTTGAGGAAAAAAACTGCTAATTTCATTAATTATGCGCCATCCACCACTGCCACCCAGAAAAAAAGACCACACACTAATTATATATGCTGCTGGTGGCACTGTTATCTTCATGCTAATAATGATTTACAGTATTTTATTTCAAACCGTGATCACGAATTTGAATTTAGTTCAACTGTATAATACAAATGTAATCTGCATCACAAAAATCCTTCCGCTGTGCTAAACACTCACGCTGTCTGTTCTAATCCACTGAGTTTTGTATTTGCAAGTTTACTTCGCCCAGGACAGTGTTTTTCAAGTAGCTTATAAAAAGCTGCCACTAACCATCACAAATCAACCAGTGCAACAGAGCATTAACACATTTTACAGTTGTGATTTCCTGATGTGATTGACAACTCAATTCCTTCGCCAACTGATTCTCCTCACTGCCAGACTTGCCATTACTGTGGGGAAATAGCAGTCGCTGGAAACAACATGTTGACAATCTATTCATGTGATTGATGTGTAGCCAGGTGATATTTCACAATGCCTGAGCTGCTAAGGAAATGAAAAAAAATAGATGCATCAAACTGTGAGAAGAGATGATGATTGGTATTATTGCAGTGTAACAGACTCACATTGTACTGTAGTCTGTAATTCAGTGTGAGGAAATAGAGGGTGTAACTGCAGTTTACTGGATATGGAGAGTCGGCTGCCATTCTTCTTCTTGCACCATTTGACAGATTGTCTCTGTGATCCATCCCAAAGGTCGTAATGACACATTTCTTGTATTACAGCAGAGTGGCCAGTGGCCTGACGTGAGCTTTTTAAAATCTGGGGCCACTCTTTGGAAGAAAAGCTTTCAGTTTTTTATATTTTTAGTCCTGGTTAAATAAACTGGATATTCTAAAGCTAAATTAAATGGCCCCAGCTTTAATAAGATGCCATTTGTTTTACAAAACAAAGGTTGAAGCTGTTCTCATTCATTTAAAGCTCTAAACAATCTTTTTATATTCAAAATAAACCATGACTACTTGTCCATAGTGATGAAGTCACATTATTCTCTGACCCTCCTTTTAGCTCTACAGGCTTTTAAAGCAACTTTTAGCTCATTGTTTGGTTTTGGGGCTGTTTGCTCTGTATCTGCAGGATGTGCAGATAAGCTATTTAAAACCACACAAAGTAGATATACCTTAGTAAGATTGGTCTTAATTGTATCTTAAGGGTTTGCTTGTCATTATCCACCTTAATGTAAGTGTAAGAATGTAAAAGCTGATTTTGTATCACTACACAGTAACTATCCAAGATATAATTATTTGGGTTTCGGTGGGCCATGGGTCAGTTCTTATAATTAAACTGAATGTGTTTTGAATGTTGGTGGAAATAATCCTCATTGAATATCATCAAGATGTAACTTGGCAGCTAATCATAATATTTCAAAAATAGTTTGGGGTTGAGCCACTTTCCATGAACTATGAAAATGAACTTATGATGTGTTTGAGCGATACATCAAAAATAAGAAGTTTAATTGTTTCTGTATTCTGACCAACGGGCTGCCTTTTTAATATTCTGCCAGCTGAGCACTTCCAGACAGTGAGAATTAAATATTTCATAAAGGTTTCAGCCGCGGCTGCTCATTGCTCCTCAGCACTGCTTTAATGTCACGTCTCTCCAAAGTGCAGCATTCACAGGCCTAATGCCAGACAAACACATCAATCAAATAAATAGTTTACATCCTGCCAGTTCATGATGCAAACGGCTTACGCAAAATCCATGCCCGAGTTATGAATGTGGACTTTGAAGTTCACTCTACATTGCTCAGGTATTATAACTTCCCTTGAGGCAGTAATTTTTCTCATAAGGGGACAATAAATAACATTTTGACTGGTCCATAGCACAGGATGAACCTAATACATCTGAAGTGCTGTGATGGTCTGTTGATCAATAGCAATGATTCAGCAAGATGTTCACCTGGTGCTGATGTTTCAGGCTTTCAAAACTTACTTTGTAGTTTGAAGAAAAACACCTTTCAATTTTTGAACATTTAACAGGCAACAAGATGTTTGTTTCGGTGGGTTTTCTTTTTTAATTTGATTGCTGATACAGAAATATCTCCTAGATGAGATTAAAGTTGTTAGTGATGACTTTTTCTTTTCCCTCTGACACCTCCTCATTGCATGAAGCCAATTTTGCACAGTGGAGGTATCAACAAACCAGCTTTCTTCCCTCAGTCCCTGGAGGATGTATACAGAAGTGATAGGGAGCTCATGAAAAACTAGATTATGTCCAGTTGTTGTTGCCTCTGGGTAGAATTACTGTGGACCTTGTTATAGTTTGGTTATAGAGGGCATTCTGAATTGCCAGGCTTGGCATTCAATTATAAAGCTGTGTAATCTATGGCTTTCTCCACCTTTCTTTTTCTCACAAACACAAATAAGTATTTCTGCGTGTATTCCTTTTGTCTGTCAGCTGCATCATGCATTTTTAAACCTCAGGAATTTCGTTAGAATTTTAATTCTTTCACAACAACTGTCCGAGAGTGACTCACAGCAGACACGAATACAGAGTAATGGGCCATCTGTCCTGTAATCATGGCGGATGGGACTATCCAAACACCGTGGTCTCATTTTAACAGATTCTGTATGTACGGCATGGTGCTGAATGCCAGAAGCCGTTAAATACAAAAAGTAGACATAAAGAAGAACTCTGACACGAATGAAAACCCTCCTTAAACTCCCTCATTTTGAAAGTTTTTGACAGTACATTGACTTTTAGATGAGAATGCAGATTGGCAGTCTATCCAAAGAAAAAGTGCAGCGCTTCAGACCCAAATGTAAATGTTTTGCGAATAGACTGACTCTGAAAATGTGAACTTTACCCTCCTTGCGAACACTTTTAAGCTCGGCTGTAGTGCCCAGCAGTGTTCAGAGAGAGCTGAGAAACAGAGCCTGTCCATATCGATCCAATTTCACAAAACAGAAAAAAACATCCAGTTTGTACTTCACCACACAGCTGATGGTTGCAGAGGATTCATCTCCAAGGCCATCAGCAGAAATATAATGTACAACCCGACTGCGTCCACAGCGGCAGAGAAAAGCCGAAACATTACGTGCTCATTCACTTGCGCTCGCAAATGTTCCCTCAGCGAAAACTTTCAAACCACTAATAATTAGCCCATGTAACTGTTGGCTGTCAGTGTTCACAGTTACAAGGACCTGGGCTGTGCTGATTGACCATCCATCTGTTCCAGTCTGAGTAAAGGCTGTGCAAACTGTGGTTTCTAAACATCGTCCATCTGTTGCTACTCGCTGTCGTTCGTCCTCAGTCCAACCCAGCGTGCACTCTGATGAACACGTCCCCGGGTTGCAGCTTTTTCTTGTATTTTGTTCAGAATTGCTGGCAGCAGGTGCTTTCTTGTCTCATCGTATTAAGGTAATTTCTACCAAATTAGAATTGTGCATCTGTCGCTGTTGTGATAACTACAAATCTCTCTAACAAGAGTGCAACTGGATGGAGCCTCCATTCATTGGGATATTTTTAATTAATATATAGGCCTAGTGAACTGTCATGTGATTTGATCACAACAGTGTGATGGCGGACTCCTAATGGTCAGATATTACCATGTTAAATTCAACTACTGTCTTTTTTCCTCTTTCCCCACTGGCTACGTGTTGCTGGTCCCACCACAGATGCCCTGTTTGCTCACAACCCCTTTCGTTGCATGTAAATCCAAAGTGCTCCTTTCTTTTCCTTTGTTGTTGTTCCGTGCTTCTCCCAGACATCACCCTCATTTCCTGTCACTTTAGGCTCCGGCTGTCAGATGAGAACCCTGGACAGTGGGATCGGCACCTTCCCTCTCCCTGATTCTGTCACCCGAGCCAGCGGTCGCCACATCCCTAAATCCGAATCCAGCCCCGATGGGGTGACCGCCGGCTCCGCTGAGCTCAATCAAGAACCTCCTTCTTCCCACCCTGATCCCTCACAGCCCAATGTGAAAGTGCCTTCCCTCCCAAACACCCGCCTGCATGACCCCACCAGCATGGGTCACTCCCGGTCCGACCCCAATGTGACCTGCAGCAGCGACACCCAGGACACCGAGAGCCGACTGCCCAAAATAGCAACCTCAGGTAAGTGGAGAATCTGTTTGTCTTCAGACCCCCCCCCCCAATGAGGGGCTTACAGAGCTTACAGAGCATGCTTTGTGTTTAGTGCAAATTAGCAAAGGTTGACATGCCAGCATGCGCCTGTGGTCTAAGACGGTGAACAGAGGAAACACCAGTGCTGCCATTTACTCACTTCTTTTGTAAAAACACACAAACTTGTGAGAACAGTGTTTTCTCAATCAAGGCCAAGGAGGACTTACTTCAAGTGCCTCATATTTCAAGACCTGAGTAAAATGGATGTCACTTTATGTTAACACTGTTTGCTGTGATACATTCAAGGCCTCAAGACAAGCAGACAAGAGAAAGTTGTGTGGTTTATTGCACATGTTTGTTCAGCTGATTCTGAAACTGGCACATCGACACTGGCATCTGACTCTGTGTCCTTATAGAAACCTGCACACTCCCATGCCCTGAGGAAATTTAACAAATGCAATTAGATAAAGATGTCAACACAGCCATAGATCATAAAGTGCCTTCTGCGTTGGTGTTTGCCATGATGTACGACAGAATGGTGGTGGGTAGGATGCAATCAGATGGCTGATTAAAGCTGTAATAACACGCGGAGATGAGCGATCACACTCGGGGATTTATGCTTACAGGACATTAGCCTGCGTCTATTTCACCTCAGTGCTGCGGTGGCACTGCGGAGACAGCAATGTGACTCACAACTGTCGCTGTAAGTACAGAGCAGCTCCTTCTCAGTCATTTCTGTGGAGCAAGTTGATTAGAAGATCCTGAACGTTTTCACTCCATCTTCATCATATGTTTTGCCCTCCTCTCCTTTCTGCCATCATTATGTAGCATCACAAAGATGGATACCAGAAAATATTGCTTCCTAATAGATGAGAGAATGAAGGTGGAAGGACTGTTACGATCATGATGCAGATTTCTGTGATGGAGATGGAGCATTGGTCAGAAGCGGTCTGTTATTGTAATGTGGCTGAATGTTCAAAGAGACAATTAAATTGGCGTCTGTCCGAGACGGCAGTAGGCAGTGATCATAAGGAAGTGCTTTGTCACTCAGGGTCGGCAGCTGAAAGCTGTTGTATCTGGGCTTCCAGGAGTCATGGGTGGACACCATTAATGTTTGATATCTCGGATATTGTGCGGCTTCGTCCATATATGCAGAAACATAGATGTGTAGGCTGAATGGATGGGCCCAGCGTGGGTCTGTATATCATCAGTCTGTGTGCCCAAGGAAAGATTATCACTTCAGAAGAATTCAGATGATGTTTTCCTCTCTTCCCACTTTTTTATGCATCATATGAGGCGACACAGTTTCTGCTGTTTGCTGTAACCTCACGACTCGTTCCTCTCTTGACTTGTAGATGCAATGAGGACAAAGAGGTTGAGTGTCTGCGCTCCACACGGCAACATCTCCACAGAGGACGGAGACACTGAAACAGAGAGGAAGCTGAAAACTAAGGACCATGATATACTCAGTGTAAGTCACTGACTTAAACTGCCCTGAATGATTTTCTTTTTTTGAAAATCTGCACCAAAGTCAAAGGAACATCTGAATATGACTATATTTTCTAAAACACTGTGATGAGTTGGAAAAAGCACCATCCTGCCCTGTGGTTTAAGCACAGAGCTCCCCATTCTTCATTCTCTACTTTCTGTACTTCTAACAAAATAGTGGTGCTGGTCTGTGGTTTCCTATTTTAACATGTGTCTGATGTGTCTGGCTCATTTACGATGACTAGGAAAGATCGCTGCGAGTGTGCACGTACTCGGGCAGCAGCAGCGAAACTGAGACTGAACCTGAGGGAACCAGAAGCACTTTGGACTCGCCACAAAGGACCCTGCTCAACAGAACTAAGAACAGTGACTCAGGTCTGGCTGAACAGTTCACCTGTAGAAATAGGAACTTTTTTTTTGCAGTTTTTGCTGCAGCTTAACACAAAGTGTGTAGTTTATCTCTCTAACTTTTCATTAAAACCAGTTTCTTCACCCACAGTTGAAAATGAGGACACCCTGAAGAGAAGCAGTGTGGGAACATCTTTGTCAATCATGGACTACTACCAACACGGCATGTTCTCGCACCTGGAGAAGGACGGCGGGAGGATTTCCCAGTACAATTTGTTGCACGAAGAGTCATCCCTTGATAGCAAAGCAGGAGACAGACTCAGTGTGAGTATTGTAACAGCTTATTGTTTACAGCTCATTGGTTTTATTCATAAAAGATGCTTTAATGGCACCCTGCCGTTTCCTATCAAGCATTTTATTGGTCATTTTGATAACCGTGAAGCTGCTCGGGCTTTACTCACATTTTTAACGACACTTATTCACATACATCACTTGTGCTGCTAAGCTTTGTCCTTGTTGTAAATGAGATGAAATTTTTATTGAATATATTTTAGTTTTTGCTCTTTTATATTGGCCCTTATTGATTGTTATGCCTCATTAAAGCATCTGAAGGAGATAATGAAGTGGAGATTGTTTTAGAATCGATCGATTTACTCTGAGATGGTAATTTCCAAAAAGCCAGTCAGCCCACAGGTTGTAGATACATGTAGCTTTGTACAACATGAAGAGAATGTGTGTATGAGCAGACAGACAGCATACACAGGATAGAGACACACACCCTGTCACTGAGTTTGCATATGTTTTCTTTCCCTGCAGCAGAGGCATGAAGATGAATAAACTGAATTTTTACCCCTTCCTGTGTCATAGAGTCACAGCAAGGAGACATTTCAGATGGTCAGAACAGGTTGTGTCGAGTTGCAGTGTTAATCCCAGCTTCAGAATACTTCCCGAGGCATGAACCAATTCACTAAGCGCCAAGGTTTTCTTTTCTGCAGCTGAAATTGTTTGTAGATTTTCATAGAAAAAGCCACTTAATTGCTTTCGATCGCTTTGCCCCCTTGTGTCAGCGGGTATTTGCCTACTAGTATTTAATGCTGCTGAATGACAAATGAGGATCAGAGACCATGAAATGGCCTCCAGCTTGCATGGTGCAGCTCTGCGGGGCAGCCAAACACTACTTTCCTACAGTGCTGCCGCTCCAACACCTGCCCTGACACAAAAATCCATATTCTGAAAAAGGGCTTTGACTCAGTTCAAAAACAACTGTGTATGAGAGAAAAAGCTGAATTTACCCTGTGTGCTCTTAATTTCTGACCTCTGGTGTTACACTGAAATTTACCACTAAGATCAGATCTGAACTGTTTTTAATGCATTTACAGCCATGAATTTGAATAATCATGCAGACCTTCTGGGTGAAAGGTGGAACATGCTCACAGCTCCAGTTTTTATTTCCATGATTATTTATGAAAATGTGGTTGTATCCAGAGCAGCTTCGTGCTTTCTGTGCCACAGCACCTGTGTGTCAGTCACAAATGATATATGTTATTATTATATATTATATATTTTACAAAAAATGACAGATGTGGCTGGATGTTTGGCAGCAGTGCGGTGTAGTGAGGAGAAAGACCAGGGCAATTCAGCAAATAAACACCACTGCCAAGTGTCCATGAGCAACATGGACAATCTTTAAAGTTTATTGTATGATGCAAGATCTTCATTTAACAAAGCAAAGTTCAGCACTTGCACTTGAACTGGAAGCTAGACTCACGTGACAGAGGGATTTTCGATTCCGATCCGATTCCCAGCGGAGACGCTGCACATCGAGCGGGATGTGGTGCTGTGCAACCAAGCTGCAAGCACAACTCCATTAGCTGACATGCAAGAGACAAAACACAACAAATGAAGCTCTGTTTGTCTCATCCTCAAACCTGTCTGTCATCTAATTGGATGTGGTAGACTACATTTCCAGCCTGGTCTGCACCAAAAATGAGAGGTGACCAGTTCAGTTCCCACAAGCACCAGACATCATGTCCTGTCCTGCTAAAATAGCTTAAAAAAGAAGCCAAATGTATTTAAGAATAGTTCACATTTATAAAATATATATAACAAAATACATATAAATTGTGATGTTAAACATGGAACTGCAATGCAAATATATGTGGTCACTTCCTTAATGCTCCTTAAACTGGACACTTGTTTCAGTGTTTTTGTAAAAGCTGTGAGAGGCTCCAAAGCTCCGTGTCTATTTCAGTCTGGAGTCCTGAGACGTTTCTTACATCAACAAATCTGCCAGTGCAGCTCAAACTGACCTGTTTCCAGCACAAATGATCTCGAGTTAAAAATTGTCAAGAGCGGCTACATCTTGAAACAAGACTTAAACCAAACGGACCAGACAGCCAAATATTTTAATTCAGTAAGTGAGGCATTTTCCAGTTTGAAATTAATTCTCACAGTAACCTTATTCTTCAGCTGTGAACCAAATGTAATGATGGATGACAGCTGTTGAACCCATTTAACTTACATTATTCCTCTGAAAAAGACGATTCATCTGCACGTCTTCACCTCCTCACCCTCACTGCTGCACGTCCGTGCCTCTGCAGCCGCTTCCCTTTTGTTGTGGCTCGGGAGCTTTTGACTAAGGAGGCGCTGTCACTGGCGACAGTTTGGGGAAGTTTGGTGCTTGGTAGCAGACCTGTGTCAGAGCCCGGTGATTTAAGCGCCTTTAATAACCTTTCACAAACACTCAGGAGAGTGATGTAAAGCTCAGCGGCTCCCATCAGAGCCCTCACAGCCCGCGCTGGCCTCCCATTCATCATCCTGACAGCACCTGACAGCCCTGCTAACGGCGGCCCCCGCCCCCTTCTCCTTCTATCCTCTCCTTCCTCTGAGTCTCTCTAACTCCCACGTGCCTTTCCTTTCCTTGCTTCTAGTTTTGCCTCTCTCTATTCCTGCCTCTGCAGTACAACTCTCTTTGTCTGTTCTTCTCAGTTGACATCTCTCACTTTGGCTCTAAACAGTTTTCCTCTGCCCTTCCATTTCTTCCCTTCCCAAACTAACTTTTCTCATCTTTCCTGCTTACTCAACCTTTTTTTTTTTTTTTCCTATTAACGTCCTTTATCTTCATGCAGGAGAAAGAAGAGTCTGCAGGAACATAACATTACAACTCGTGCCAAAGAGCAGCATCAGTGAACTTAGGGAGACCCCTGGGGTTTATGTGACCTGGGTCCACAGCCAGTCTCCAACAAATCAGCATGCACAGCATTTCCCTGAGTGTGAAACAGCTTGTTACCTTGAGCTATGATTACGCGGTGAGGGAAAGAAAACATTTCAGTTGACATGTAATTTGAAATAGGGCTACTGGATAACCAAAACTATATCAGCAGCAGCAACACACACTCGCCTTGAGTTGCTGTCTGACTGATGGCACACTAGCTAGATGCAGGATACAGGACTCTGATGGAACAGAACCAGAAATAGAACCTGCCAACACAGTACCCCACATTGGCCACGTTATTCACACAGTAACGGCGCATTGAGAGACAATAACCATCTTTCATTTGGTTGTTTTCCACCGTGATCATCACTGTAAAACAAATTCAGAATCAGCCTCAGTCTGCAAACTATCGTGGACACGACGTGACTGAGACGAGTCTCTCACGTTGTTTCAGACAATGAGAAGTAGCAGTGTGAGTTTTTACAAATACTTTCTTTCCTCCTGACTTGATTATGTTCATCCAAGACGATTTGCCTCCAGGAGGCACAAGACACCACACTGGTCAGAGGACTGAGTGTAACAGAGTGTAATCTGCACTGACATCCAACATCGATAGTCTCTATTAGCTATTTACGCACATTTCAAGATGTTTCCAATTTTGTCACTTGCTGGTTTGTATTTAATCACGCCTCGGTGTGATGAATGTGATTTCTGTCTCAATTAACCTCCAGTCTGTTTCTCGTTTCACTGGCTCAACACTTTTAATGTGGAGCAGCATCTCTGAGCAAACAGATTTTGCTGTAGTTTTGTAGTTTGCCATCTTTGAAAGTCAAAAACATTAAAAGGTAAAGAAAGAAGAACAGAAGCATCTGTGACAGCAGGGGAAAAGGAAAAATGTGTCACAATAAAAGACCCTTTCAGAAGCTTTTGTAGCATACAGGTCTACTGGATTTGAGTCCACACATCCCATTACTGACATATGTTGCAGAACCAATTTCTGATTTGGCCCCTCGTGTTTTCAGCTGGGAAGCTTTCACTGAGACGTCTGCCTGCAGCCTCAGTTACAGGTGCAGCCATTATTTTGGCTGCACCTGCAGGTGGTACAGAGACCTGCACCGGGAAGGTTCGATCTGCTGGTAATTGTCTTCCTCCAAAATCAAATCCAATCAGCGATAAGACAGCCATTCCCCTTTCTTTTGTCTGGTTTCCAACCAGAGGAGATGTAGAGGGAGGTTAACAGAGAGACTCTGGACCTGAAGAATGTTCACACTCACACATGGGCTGTTTCATCTCTCGAGGCCATGTAATAGCAATTTTTATGGCTGACAATAATGTGACACAAAAAACAGTGTTAGGGTGAACAGTGGTGTGTGGGTGTTCAACTAGAATTCAACAAATCTAATCTGCATTCAACACCTGTGCTTAATCTGGGCTCAACCTCCGCACCTGCAGGATCCTGCTCAACGTTTCATAACATCAGTGAGTCACATGTCACCTGTGGGCACATCTTCCTCTAACATTTCTTTACATTTTGTCTTCTCACATCGAAAGCGAGAAAGGCCACATCGGTCCACGTTATTATGATTAGACACTTTATGGTTTGCTTTTGAGTTCAACATCTTAATATTTAAAGATTTTGCATAGATCTAGATTTTACTTTGCATAGATCTCAGTCAAAGAAAAGAGTTTTATTCGGTCTTAGGAAACCAGAATTCTGTCCACTTGTGTCGCAGGGCAGAGCTGCCTGCTAATCACAGGAGAGTTTAAAACCTGAGGCGGCAGGTGAATGCAATTAACAGGAGAGCAGCTGAGAGCTGAGAACAACAGCCAGTTGTTTTTCTCTCTGCACTGACTCTGGAATAGACAAGACTTCACAGTCTGGGTGTGTCCAGCGTGGGAGGATTTAGCTTTTTTAAGTATGTCACACTTCAGAAAAACAACAGACGTATCAACGAAGCTGGCAGGTACATCATTGACATTTGCATTGTAAACATTTGTAAACAACACAAGGGAGATAATTGAGGCTAATTACATGGGACTACAAGTGGAGGTACAAAAAAATCAAACTGTTAAGTTGCTAACTACTTTTTTGAAGTGAGATCAACGTGAGCAAATGCAAAATAAGTGTTGACATAATTTCTGCAAATTAAGAAACTTTAGAAATGTGCATGATTCATGGTCTGTACAACAAGACGTTTTACAGGTGATGCTTTATTTAGGATTCATTGTTTTAAGAAACACAGTGCCTCCTTCAAAATATTGCATTTGGTCTTGTGGCACTTTAGTATTTTAATCATGAGCCTTACAGAAATAAATCAGCTTGTGAAATCAAACAGTGTCTGCAGGCTCCATTACCAACATATAGATATTTTCTGCTATAGCGACACTCAGATCAGTATCACTGATGCTGTCATGTTTATGTGTTCATGCTTGTTGCTGGAGCAGCTCCAGGTCCGGGTCTGAGGGGAGACACACCTCAAGGCAAAATGCTAAACGGTGCAGGTTTGGAGCTTCTCTCGAGATCGGTTGAACCCTCCAGCTGTTCCTCAAAAACACAGATAGCTTCTGTCCTGCCAGGCTAGATTTGCTGAGAGGAAAAGCATCTACCCTGAGAATTTTTGTTTACAGCATTTTAGGAGTTTTATGTTGATTTTCACTGTAACTAGCTTGTTAAAGTGCCTTTTGAGCCCTGAAATCACAGGGAATACTCAAAAAGTTGGTGCGTCATCAACAACTGACTATTTTTAGGTTTATGCGTGCAGTGGTGTGGCATAAAGTCGTGACAGCGAATATTAGAGTAAAGTAGGTAGCGGCAGGTTAATGCAGTCTTTTGCTCTTTGGTGTAGAGTCTAATTGCTGCCAAGTTGTCTGGACACATGGACCCTTGAAAGGCCAAGAGCCTCAAATGTGATGACACAATCTGGTCTAGTGACAAGACCCACGATCATGATTTTTTAATACCTTCTAAGCTGTCACAACTCCAAGCACATGGAGTCAGTCTATTCTTCAGCACATTCAGGGTGACACTAGCTCCGCTAATTGAAGCAGTGTTAACAGACAGAGGCTTTAAACGGAACATTTCCCTGGGGTAACACTTTCCTGTCTGCTAATCTACACGACGTCAGCCTGTACAGAGAAAATAATACACTACACAACACAGTTAATATAACAGAGCGAGTGACTGTCCACAGATGCCCAGAGACACATGCCTGCCAAAACCCAAGACATACATTTGGCCCCCGAGTGTGATAAAAATCTCAATATAGATCAATGTCATGTTCTCAAGTGGCATCAACCTTATTGCTTTGCAGCACAGCAGAGAGGGAGATGAGTTTCAGAGTTGCTGTGGTTTATATTCTTTCTGTATCTGTCAACAGAAGCGTGTGTGAATTTGAGACGGTGAAATGAAAATGAACAGAGAGCAAATCGTACCTGTTAATACCTAAAGGGACACATTTTGTGCTTTCTGTTGATTGATGTCTCTTTATTCTGTCTCTGCAGAAGGACATGGCCCTGGAGAAGACCCCTGTTAGCATGAAACATCCGGGCTCTCTCGACTTCTCCTTAGAGTCCATGAACCAGCTGAACCACAGCAGCTCCAGCAGCGGCAGCCTCTATCCAGACACAGGCTTAGGCAGCCAGGGTGGTGACCGCCACGCCGACGCACGGAAGAGTACGGAGGACTCCTGCAAGGTGGACGAGCCGTCCTCCTCCAGCTTCTCCAGCAAGCCTGGGGTGGATCCTGTGGGATCCCTGAGCGACTCGCTGTACGACAGCTTCTCCTCCTGCACCAGCCAGGGCTCCAACGATGTGTAGAGCCAAAGAGTCAGAAGGCACATCCCTCCTCTGACTTCATGGACTTGTGCTTTTGGCTGTATTCTCTTCTTTTTGAAATAGTTGGATGCTACGGGGTGTAGTAGACCTGCAGAGAGGTCCTCTCTACATACAACAAGAAGCACTTAGTGGAGCTGGAGACGTGAGGACAAAACCAACCCACGCACCAAACCAGAACTTTAATGCTCTGAGTCTGAGTGTGGTGGACTGGACAGCAATACACAACAGTTCGATCGTTGTCTTATCATTGCACTGTAGCAAAGCTGTACAAAGTCTGTAAAGAGTGTAAATGTTTGAGCAGTGATAAGCTGAGCTCCTTCACGGGGCGACAGTGGTGTGTACAGGTGGGACATAAGTGGTGCTTCGCTTCCTGTTTGTGAGGAAATTAGACTTAAAGCCACGATGTCATTTCCTGTTTTGCTGCTAAGCATGTTGCCCATTGATGTTGCCCCCCATCAAAAAAAAAAAAAAAAACAGAAACAAAAAAAACACCACCCATGTGGAATCAGCCCACAAAAATACATCTGGCTCATTATTGTCTACTTCTTTAAAGCAATATTTAAAAAAAAAAAAAACAGATCTTAATTTCTTTTCATATAATTTTCAAAGTAAAACCTGTTGCTGTTCGTGTCCCTGTGATCTTTGTGCAGCCCATAAAGGCAAACAGAACAGAAAATAGTGCAAATGTTCTACACACTCATGTTTAACAGCAGTTCATCTAATGATGTCCGCTGACGTAAAGTGTGTGTTTTAGTTTGGCACATTGACTAACGTGGCGTTCTGCACGTTTGGCTTGAACTCTCCCAGTGTCATGTTGGAAGCTCAGGGAACCACACTGGACTCAGTTAGACCGTAAGAATAAAAATGCAGCCGTCAGGAACATGCTGACAAAAACAAACAACACTCAACGTTCCTTCAACTCCACAGTCCAGACAGTCACAGTGGTCGTCTCATGGTAGCATAGCACACCTAAACTCTCCAAACCTCAGTTTTCCTTTCCTTGCTGTATATGATGTTGTACATAAAACCTAAAAATAAGTTAATATCAGAACGGGCATTGCTGATTGATATATGCAAATGAAAAAACTACAAAAAAGATGTAAAATGTTTGCCAATCATGCAACCAAGGTTTAAAGTCTACTGTCTGCAAATGGCTTGTATCTTTTTCTTTAGGAGTTCTTGTTTTGAAATGTCTTTATTTAGAACTAACACTAAAATATTCTATCACTTTATTTTGAAGACATATTTGAACTTTAGTGTGAAGTTATGCCAAATTTCTATCTGGAATTTGACCAGCTGGTGCTAATCAACAGAGCCGACTGTGTGTTTCAATTTTTCTATGAAACTGTTAATACTGTATGAAGAGAGTCTAAAGAGGACCTGTGTATTTTTCTAGGTGTCCAGTATTTATACCCACATTTTGTACTGTCGGACTGTAGTGTGGTTCTCATGCTTCACCTCTCTCCTTAATTGTTCCTGGTTCCTTTGTAAAGAGAAATGGTTACCAGCAGTGTTACTTTGGTAATAATTATTATTATTGTTATTATTATTATTATTATTATTATTATTATTGACTGTGTGCAATTTTGTCTGTTACCCTAGACTTTAATGCTATATTTTATGTAACTATTTCCTAATTAAATATGAGAAATTTTCCTATTTCAAATTGAGCTGCAACGTGTCTGTGTATTTTTCTGAGTGAGCGCGCATGCATAAACGTGCGCGGGAGCGTGCAGGCGTGCGTCAGCAGGTGATTAATTCATTCATTCTTTGAATGTGGGAATAAAGGTTTGAAGAAAACCCTAAAATCTTTCACGCCCCACGGGCATTGTGTGTAATCACCGCGTCCCTCCACTGTGTTAGCCGCAGAACAGCTCGCTCGCTGCGGAGGGATTTATAACCATTAGTCCCTTGGTGGGTAATTATGTGCGTATGAATAAACGCTCGGGTGATTTCTGTGTGTCCGTAATGTGCTAAATGTGTTGTATCGATCACCAAACACGTTCCAACGCAGCAGAATCAGATGGTGATAAAAGTTAAAGACGGTGTTTGGGACCGGACGTGTCTTTTATTCAAAGGGGAAATAAAGCAAACACGCAGTTTAATCTATTACACAAACAACATGTCACTGAAATGTCACAAAAAGGTCAGTGAAGTAATTGACTGCCAGGGAAACACTGTGAAAAACATGATGCTGTGAAAATCCAGTCCTGCCATAATGAATGAAATACGCACGGAAATAGGAAGTGGTCGTGAGGCTTTTAATGAAAACTAATAAATAGAGCTGAGAGAAGGTTCGAATATCTGTGTGTGTGTGTGTGTGTGTGTGTGTGTGTGTGTGTGTGTGTGTGTGTGTGTGTGTGTGTGTGTGTGTGTCTCTTTCTCAAGTGTCGTAAAGTAAAACTGTAAATCACACTTTGAGGAACATGAACAAACGCAGTGACGCACTAAATCAGAAATGTGTGTTTAATTGAAGTCGTGTGTTATGGACCTTTAGGTTTAGTGTCAGTGATCTACAGTTTTATTTTTCTACCATCAAACTAGTTTTAAAAAAAAAAAAAACGCTTTTCCACCGGAACATTATTATCGTTTTTATCATCGTTTGTTCTCGCTCAGTGCGCGAACTCAAAGTGACCACCGACCGTCACGTGGTGCGCTTCAGGATCTCCGCGCTCCGGATTCGTCTCCAGTTCCGCCGGAGCTGCTCACTCTCACTTTGCGGACACACGCACGTCAGGCAGCCGAGAGGACGAGAGGATGAGCGGATTCGTTCCTGCGCTTCCTCCGCGGCGGTTCGTCCTTCGTGCCTCCGTCTGAACAAGTTCCTTCGGTCTGATGTTTCCCCTGCGAGCGTCTTCTGGGAGAGAATGCGTCTTCTGGTTTTTGCGACTTTCTTTGGAGTCCTTCTCGACGCAGGTGGGTGCAACTTGGAGAAACTGCAGCCCGGTTTCAGTCGGGCCATTTGGTCCATCTTCGTGCGCAACAGAGCGGGTGTAGTTGCGTCGCGTCCACGGCACAGGTGTTTTTTGTGTGTTAGACAGTTTCACCTTAAAGTGTTTACAACTTTATTCTGAGCCAGTCACGTTTTAGGGAGCTCTCGTTCCTCAGGTGTGTTTGGTTGGGGGGTAAACTACCTCTGGAGATGTGAGAGGCCAGTTGGTGTTTCTGCGTCTTAAACCGCGTCAGCTGCGCCTGAAAACGCCTTTTTCTGTTTTGTCTGGTGCAAACATGCTGCAGACGCTGTGTCTGTGTTCTTCCAATATCCTGTTGTTTTGGGCCTTCGCTGATTGGAAAATACTGCTTATGCATTGGTTCCGCACTCGGATGCAGAAGCTTTAATAAAGGATTTGGTTTCTTTTCCTTATCAGCCTTTGTTTCTGTTTTGAAACTCAGAGATTTAAAGAAACTTTCTGAAAGTGATAATCTGAGCTCAGACTTTGCCCTCCACTAAGACAGATAGTCCCAGAAAATAAGAGAGTTCCCTGTTGTCATGAGTCTCCTTCCAGATGATGGATGGAGGTTTCAGGCATGCACTTGCTTTAAAGTAATTAGGTTGGGATTGTGATGTTTTATGTGGACCTTTATCAGTTGTGTTTGATGGAGCTGTTGGAGATTAATGATTGGTGCCATTTCAGTAATTGCTGCGGTTTGTCTGTGTGGGATATTTAGAAAAGAGAGGACAGGCATGTTTCTAGGACGTGGAGGGTTTTGATTAAATGCTGATGTGACGCTGCCACGATGAAGGTGTCACATAGAAATCATAATTAAACATGACAGGTCTAACTACCACTAATGTAAATACCAGTAAAAGAACCATCTGTTATGTTTAGTTTCCTGCAGCTTTTATGAAACAAACAACAAAGGAGACTTTTTGCCATTAAGCCTTGAGCTTCCATTGGAAATATGTCGTGCACGCTGCACATGGGTATTGCACGGCAGGCAGAATCGATCCTTTTCCAGGCTTTAACAGCACCGTGGTGTCAGTGTGAACCGATACAGCAACACATGGACTCTGAGCCTTTATGCTTGGTCCATCTGGGTCTAACAGCTTGATTTCTGCAGACGTCTTCCTCCTCCTGCAGTCCAGGACGAGGTCTTAGCTAATGAGAAAAGCTCACCCAGGCCGCGTTAAAAGCATCCGATGGAATTTGCCAAAGCCGTGATGAGGACTGTTATTTTTACGAGAAAATGCTTTAGCAGTAACACACTCACGTTTTTTTTACTACCTCAGGGGATGAGAATACACAGGGGCCATCTCTGCTCTGCCAGACTACATCAAGTCTGTCTTACTGCCTGTTTGTATTGTAAATGAAGTTTATCACCTATAAAATTCATGGGTTAAAAGGGACGAATTTAAAGGGACCAGTCTTCACTTGGCTGTTTCTTTTTTTTTTATTTCTTTACAGCCTTTTCTCACCTCATTGTGTGAATCTGCAGCCTGTGTGTCGACTCTCAGACAGCCACTAAAAATAGCTGAAAAGCAGCATAGATTAAAGTTGGCCCAGCACTTGCTTTTGTGCCTGCTAGAGTCACAAAACCCTGTCACGGTTCTTCTGACAGTAACGTCACAACACTGTGGAGAAGATAGAGAACATGACACTGCAGCCTCATGGCATGTCATCAGTCTTTCTTGGAGCTGGAACACAAGGCACTCAGACAAAAGCAACATCTGTAAACGCCTCTGCTGCTTGCCTGCAGGAAAACATGAAGAAGAAAACAAATGTGCAATAAATGAGAGTATTGTGTGATAATATCAGTGACGGCCACATGAGAAAAATAATGTGTCCTGTTCTGAGAGGACATGAGGAGGGCGCAGCAGGGACGTAGACTCTGGAGCCACGTTATGCCTGTTAATGCAACAATAACCACCTCGAAGAACAAGTCTGACAGTGTGGGAAATATTTATATTCACTCTTTAAGTGACCGTTAGATACGACTGATACACAGACTGTGCAGCCTGTTTAAGGCGGCTACATTCAGTGTGAAGAAATAAAGGACTCCTTTGAGTTTTTGAATGATTTAGTGAATGTGTTTGGTTGTTTGGACAGAGACGGCTCTTCCCTCTTGTTTCCAGGATTTATACCGATCTGCACTAACTGGCTGCTGCCTGTTTGTTGTTGAAAACCAAACCCGTGGCTTTTACCCCTCATTTATTTAACAAAACCAATTCTGTTCCCTTTGTGCGATGAAAAGATCATCTGTGTAACAAACACTCGTCTAAAAACAGCAGTGATTGTATATTTTGCCTTTCCCTCCCCCTTGGAGCAGGAGATGCCCTTCAGATCCAGTGCTACCAGTGTGAGGAGATGAAGCACAATGACTGTTCCACCCCGGAGTACATCGTCAACTGCACCGTCAACGTCCAGGACATGTGCCAGAAGGAGGTGCTGGTCAAACCTGATGGTAAGAACACACGTTTTTAGGATGAGACAGAACATATGAAATAAAAGAGAACCCAGCGGTCGAAGTAAGAACAAACTATACAATGCTGGTTGGTAAATAAACGACAGGCCCCCAGATATTTTTAAAGTATTTCCACTCTAGAACAATGTCTGCTCCACATTATGCTCTGCTGGTTTCTATATAAAGAGCTGTTTGATTTAAAAAAAAAAAAAAAGACACATGCACCCCCATCACTTGTCAGTCATGACAGGAGTATTATTGTGCTAGTCTCCATCTCACGTCAGGAATGTTCTATTGTTAGATTTGGAGAATTATGCAACCTTGGTGGCAGTGTGGGTTTTTCCTGTTTTTTGATGGGATAGTTGAGGTCAGCGGTGCTCGGGCGGGCTCAGCTGAGTAGAAATGTGGAGTTCGTGTTTATGTGGAGGAGGAGAAAGGTGACCGTCTGGAGCCCAGAGACGGAGCTGCGCCCAGGAGACACACGACCTCTGAGCATTAAGTTTTATTCTTTTGTCATTCAGATAATGGTAGGCAATGTTATTAAGTCACTAAGCACTCGCGATCCTCTTGATGTATGACAGGGCTGACGATTAACATGAAGACTGATGTCCCAGCTGCTGTGAGCTGAGATGCCGTCATAAACGAGCCTGTCTGGACAACAGCAGGACAAAAGCATTGATTTGTTGCTGGAATGCGGAATTTATTTTCAGGTCATGCAGGCGCAGCCACATAAGCAATTAAATTAACTGTGACGTTTGCACCTGTTGACATTTTCTCTCCTGATGACAAAACGGCGAACGGTTCCAGAGATCCCTCTCTCCTCCCTCCAACTAGCTTTCATCCACACGTGCTTGACTCACTGACCGAGCTGAGGACTTTCACCTTGTTGCTGCTTATTCTCAGTCTCGGAGAAAGACAGAAGCTCTGACTGAAGTCTGGACGAGCTCCGTCAAATGTGACATTTTAATGCTGATTTTTATGAGTCATCTTGTTCTGCGAACTCTTATCTCCGAAAGAAGACGAAGACACTTCCCTGCAGCTGCCATTGACACAACATTAGATTAGTTTTGTGCCGTCTGAAAGAAAAACCAGCCAGAGAGAGCCGTGTTTGAATAGAGCTATTTTTCTTGATCATACTTATCACAATACCAGGACTGAATTTCTCTACCCTGAAGTAAAAGGACAGTGTTTCTGCATCGATAATAGATGCTGATTGTTTTTTTTACAGCAGGTGGTTTAATAGTCAAACGCCGTCGAACCTGCACAGCGACACTAAATGTTTCCTGTAGCAACATGTGTGTTCTCCAACACCACACACACTTTCGTAGAGGAAAAACGCTGATGCGCTGTATTTCTCCTCCATCATCAATGAGATTCATTCTTGGATAATGGAACGTTCTCCTGCTGGGAGAGATTGAATTTATCTGAATTTGATTTAATCTGAACTTTTTCTTGTCCAGTAAGGGGAAATTTCATTTGCAGGCAAAAGAAAACACAAGATAAATAACACAATAAAAACGATAAATGATTTAAAAAAAAAAAAAAAAAAAACCTACCATAGAACAAATAACACCAATATATACCAGGCAGAGAACCTCGCTTCACTAGGTTTCTCTGGAGTACAATAAAAAGTTACTGAACTACAGAATATGAGTTTTTTTTCTTTATATAAGCATAAAGGTTGTACTAACATATAGCAGACTGACAAACATCAGTTAATAAGAGCAGACAGGAAGTCAATAGCTCCACTGTACTGTAATAAAATGCGGCAGCGTTACGGTTCATCTTTAATCTAATTACAGCAAAGAAAAATGCATCACGTTCTTTCAGTCTGCTGTTATGTTTGCGACATGTCAGACATTTCAAATGCAGATAATAAATCTAGATGTTCTCTGTGTGAACGCACTTAGATTTTCTGAAAAGACAAATCTCCCTGATGTGTCGATTCTTTTATTTTGCAGGAATACATTACAGGAAGTCCTGCGCCTCCTCTGGGGCATGTCTCATCGCCTCCTCCGGCTACCAGCAGTTCTGCACCGGCAGGCTGAACTCGGTCTGTATCTCCTGCTGTAACACTCCGCTCTGCAACGGGCCCAAGAGGAAGCGCCCCGTCCCTTCAGCGGCGGTGTCGAACCTGCAGAAGAAGCAGCCTTTGGTCCTCCCCCTGACCGTCCTCCTGCCGCCCCTGATGCTCCGTCTGCTGACGTAGATGGTCCCACTACATCTCCACTGTATTCTTTTTCTTTAAGCCTCTTTGTTGCATTTAGCTTCAGAGTCCGAGGTTTGAGATTGTGGCATCATGCTGTCCTGAAAAACATGCTCATTTATACACTCATATACAGAGACTTTTCAAACATGGATGCCAGCAAACAGTAATGAGGGTAAACAAGAATCTTCTACAAAGCTGCAGTTTTTCCTAATATCCCTGAAATCTGTTTGGAAGTTTGTTTACTGTTTATTTATGTTGGTCTTTTTTGACAAAGGTCTGTGAAGTGTGTGCAGTATACTGTCCACATACTTTTGTCAGTATATCGTCCACATACTTCTGTGTCTTTTCGTGGTTTGGGCTTGGCCCACAGTTTCTAATTCCTGCTCAACATTTTGTGAATTAATCTTTCATGACTCTGTCTTCAGCCCTAACTAGGAACTATTGTTTCCAGCTAAGCATCTTCCAGGCTGCTGCTGCGGCCGTGAGTCCAGACACAGGCACCAATGAAACTCGTATCCATGTTCTTACTCTCAGCAACAAAAAGAATAATGTCAGACTTTTCTTAATGCTGTAGCTGTGTGTTTCCAGCTGTGTGTTTCCAGCTGTGTGTTTCCAGCTGTGGCACCAGTGTGCTGGTCCTTTCCTGTGTGAACATGACAACGCCCCAGGCCATAAGGGAGAGTTTGTCCAGTTTGATACTAGTTTGGTCCAGTTACCAGTTTGGTCTGCACAAATCCAGCCACTCTGGGATGAACTGGAACACCAGACCTTAGCGCCCAACATCATTGGCTCTCCACAGTCAGGTTCCTATAACCTGGAAGACCTGAATCCGTAAAAGTGGAGGCTGTCATGTTGTCATTAGAACATGTTGTCATTAGAACATGTTGTCATTAGAACATGGTGGCATTAGAACATGGTGGCATTAGAACATGTTGGCATTAGAACATGTTGTCATAAAAACATGTCATTAGAACATGGTGGCATTAGAACATCTTGTCATTAGAACTTGTTGGCCATTAGAACATGGTGGCATTAGAACATGTTGTCATAAAAACATGTCATTAGAACATGTTGTCATTAGAACATCTTGTCATTAGAACATGTTGTCATTAGAACATAGTGGCATTAGAACATGTTGGCATTAGAACATCTTGTCATTAGAACATGGTGGCATTAGAACATGTCATTAGAACATGGTGGCATTAGAACATCTTGTCATTAGAACTTGTTGGCCATTAGAACATGGTGGCATTAGAACATGTTGGCATTAGAACATCTTGTCATTAGAACATGGTGGCATTAGAACATCTTGTCATTAGAACTTGTTGGCATTAGAACATGTTGGCATTAGAACATGGTGGCATTAGAACATGTTGTCATTAAAACATGTCATTAGAACATGGTGGCATTGGAACATGTTGGCATTAGAACATGGTGGCATTAGAACATGTTGTCATTAAAACATGTCATTAGAACATGGTGGCATTGGAACATGTTGGCATTAGAACATGTTGTCATTAGAACATGGTGGCATTAGAACATGGTGGCGTACAGTGTCATAGCTTTTTACAGGCAGAATGAACATGTCCTGTCCAGTTTTGTCCTTGAGCTCACACTGGTGTGGTTTTCTGAAGGTTCTGGCACCTTAATGATTTTCTATAAAACTAGTAGTAAAAACCGCTGAGAACGACGCTGCAGAACTGGAAGCTGGATGCACACTGAGCTTTCTGAATTATTCTTGTTGCCAGAGAAGGACCAGTCTGCAACTGAGGCGTCTCTCAATTTCTTTGCTTTTTGTGAAGTTGAGTATTTTGTGAAGAGGCTGCTCTGAAGTAATTTTCTGGTTGTTACATGCTGTAAAAGTTGCAGGTAGAAGCTACTGTAGAAAATAATCTTTCAGGCTTTTATTTTGTGGGCTTTTTTTTTTTTTGGAGTCATGGTTTGAACTCAAAGTGTTGTATGTTGTTGATGCAGTTGTGGCTCAAAATATTCACTATAGTTTTAATTTACAGCAGAACTGACCTTTATGAAACTGAAGTTATATTCGTCATGAGCTCTGCTGCTGAATCTCGCAGCTCATTTTTATGCATATTTTCCACTGTCATACTGTTTTGATTGACATCTCACTACAGAGAATATGAAAGATGCTGAAATAGCTCTGAAAGTTTTTTTTATTGTTTTTTTTTTCATGAGTTAATTCTGTCATACGACAACTTATTCAAGGTTTCCCTGAAACAATATGTTATAAACTCCTTTGTGAAATGAGATACCAGAGCTAAATTTGGAAACCCCTGGTGCAGTAAACTTTAAAAACAATATTCCACATGATGCAGTTAAACAGGCCAATAAGCACAATTTAGATTCTCACATGAGATTTGCTTCACAGTGATATCAGCCACATTTCCCTTTTAAATTTATGTTTCTGTTGATGTGCCCGAAGCTGGTGTTGCTCCAGCCCAAATACTGTACGTTAGAAACGACATTTGACCTACGGTCACATTTCCATTTTGTGAAATAATCTTATTTATTTTTCTCTCTCTCTTTTATTTATTTGCCCATTAGCTTTTTTTATTTTTGCAGTCTGTACTGTATTATATTTATAATTATATTTATATGTAGTGAATGTGCTGATGAGCAAAAGCCAAGAAAGTGCACCGAGGTTCCATCTATGACCTGAGTTAAGGATCGTTTTCACACTATTAGAATATTGCTGGATATTGATTCAGGTTGTGAAACAACACTGGACTGTTCTGGAGAGAAAAAAAAGATTTCAGACAGAGATGGACCGTCTGATAAATGTTCTTGGCAGTTTTCTGACTGGTCTTCTGTGAAGAGTAACACTTCAGTGTGCTGATATGTGATATAAATAAATGTTATAAAAAATAATAATATAGTCGCCAGCTGGTTTTAACTCAGCAGCTCTTCTTCTTCACCACTGCAGATGTTAAATAGCTTGTATGATTTGAAGTCCGAAGTTTAAGCAGCATGTTTGTCCTAAAACTTAAGTCTGGGGTCAGAATTTATTTCTCCACTATGTAATTTCACAATAATTTTCCAAATTTCCCAGAAAGACCAATGTCATCTAGCACTGATCAGCTGATGATTTCCAGTTTTCCCATTTAAACCTCATTAAAATTAATTTAATGATTCAGCAGTTTTTGATTTATTTTGCATGTTTCCTGTAGACAGAAATATTTTTGCACCATGTTCTCCAGACGTGTGCACCGAGAGTTACTCCCAAAGTTATACTGGCAATTAATTGGCATTAATTAACTGGAAGTGTCCCAGTGAACGTTTTCCTTTTCCCTATGCATTAATTAGTATGAAATTAGACCCTTTCCTATAAATTTACAACTAGTTAATAGGAAATTATAGGGAACTATGGGACCTGTGAAGTCTATGAAGTAGTCCCAACAACGATGCCTCCCTACTGATTGGAATATTGCAGTGTCCACACACCTTTTCCTTCAAAGTAAAAGCCACATTTCTTTCAGGAGGCCCAGTATTAAAAATCATAATTGGACTTTACAACCTCCACACGCAGCGTTCCCAACCCTTCAGCTTAACAATAGAGTTACTCAACTGTGACACGTGAACTTTTGGCAGGTTTAGACTGAGTGACTTTATTTGATTCTCTTAGAAATGAAATGCATCACTGCTGCTGGTCCCTGTGCTACCATCACACTGCTCCTCTGTGGGTTTCAAATAAATAGCTACATCTGCTGCTATGTTCGTATTTTCTAATAGTCACATAACTGTGCAAAGCAACGTGAAACGTGCAAAGCAACGTGAAACGTGTGCAGAGGCCCCAGGCTTGTATTGTTTATACTGAACTGTTTAAGCTTCCCCATTAAGATGAAGTGTAACATGGATTTATTTTTGGCTAGGACAGACTCTGAGACCAGTTGTGGCTGCTGTGAATGTCACAGTCACAGGCAGGTGATAATTGACTGAAAAAATGTATAGACCATAATAATGTTTCCAAGTAACCATTTTCAATTTTGTGTCTCTAACAATGCAGCAACGCATTGTCAGAGACACAAAAGGAGCAGCTCCCACTGGATGAGTCTCACAGCCCACAGTGAAATTTACATTTAATTTTGAAAAAAAAAAAAATAAAATAATCCAAATAATCAACACAGTGATATCAGATTAAGTGCTGTGGAATAATGATGTTAAGAGGAGTTAAACCTCGGTATCGTTTCATAAACTTCAGGTTTATTAGTAGGAAAAGCATCCTGCAGTGTGAAGAGTATCATTAAACCTGAACACTGAGGAGGTGGCGGTGGTGGAAGGAGTCAGGACTGACGATCACAGAGGGGAAGTGCCGACTGCAGTTCTCCCGGGGTTAAGAAGCAGCAAAAACCGGAGATTATTAAAAATAATAAGGCCCACCTCTGCCTTGCTCTAATGACGTGCGCACAAACACAGTCATATAAGGCAGTGGAAATACTTCAGTTGATGAGGGACCTCAACTCATCTACTTTGTTTACTGTGTAGGCTAAGTGTATCGGAAGTAAGCGGGGAATTATCTGTTCTGGTGTGGGTGGGGATTGTTATACATACAGCAAGATCCAAAACCTCCAGAGAGTCAATTAACCTTCGTCTGGCTACACATACACTACACTGTGTGTACTTATAAGGAATTAACATAACGCAGCTCATCTATTTCCATTGGTTATTAATCATGAATCGAACATCTATAGGCCTAATACTGGTATTGATTAAGGGGTTAAACTAAAATGAAATTTTATTAAATTAATAAATTAAATTCCAAGGTTCCATTAAACATATTAAATTTGCTATGAATAAGCCTGAGAAAAATCATGTGTCACTTCATTATCCTACTGCAAATCTGATGAATAAGCAGTCAGGCTCATACAAGCTACTTCACCAGACTTAATATAAGTCCACTGCAGTGCACTAAAACAAATCTTCATTCCAGTAAGTAGGTTCAATAAAGGAAAGTAAACACAATTAAAAACACCAAAAGTTACAGTGGTGCAGGAGGGAAATGAATCTGCAGCTGTGGGAAAGTTAACAAGCATCGGACCAGTGTTAAATATGTTGCACTACTGCAAGAAACTGCAAAATAAAAGCAATCTGGCTTGAAGAATGGTGGTAAAAACCCTTGTTACACTGATTATTCCATTCCAGGGAGGATGTTTTATGGAGGGGTCTGAAGCAGAGGAGGAGCTGCACAGCCAGAAACTAATTTGTTTTCTATTAATACAGTAGGGCTCCGCTCTGCCTGTTGTTTCTTAAAAATGAGAGCACTGGTGCCCTCTAGTATTCACACCAGTGACACACAGGGAAATGAAGCACTTTCAGAAACAGGCAGCAGATTATATAACAACAGATAAAAAGGCAGATAAGGTGTTTTTTGTGAAATAAAATAAAAAAAGCTGACCACCTGTTTATGCATATACAGAGGAATACTGAGAGGACATATGGCACTACTTGTGTTTTGTATCATTTGTCTCAGTAATGCAAAAGGAAAGTATCTGATAGCAGGCTCCTGGCAAATCTTGGCTCCAGCACTGACAATGTTCGAACAAATTGTTTCACCCACAGTTTTGATAGAGAGTTTCCATCAAGGAAGCAAGGACTGTTTCCATCAGAGCAGCAGAGCCAAGGGCTTCTCTAGGAGACTCTTGTGTGACTGATGAGTCTGCCTGAGGACAAAGCACCAATGTTCTCAGGCCCAGGGACTGACTTTAATGTGGTAAGGTGTGCTGGAGCCAGAATCAAGCCCTACAGATCCATCGTGCTCATATATCGTCTTTATCAGTGGCTCTCCATGTAGTGGTGGAGTTTGAGGACCATTTTGTCTGGCCTCTGATGGCACCTAAATCACTGATATCACTTGGTGCAGTCAACAGAAGGGGATGAGGTCAGTTATATTTTTGTGTAAAATGGAAAGCTACTGTAAAAAGACAAAAAAAACTTACAAATAGGTAATAGCATAGTTTTTTTACGGTTTAAACTTAAAAACAAAAAAAAAGATTGCATATAAATGAAATCATCCTACAGTATATTAATAATACTATTTGTTAGCTTTCTGTATTGTGGCCAAACCACATGGATTTATAGGACAGTAAAATATAATTATCATTATCATTATCTAAATATACATTTTTAATATGGGTTTAATGTTGAATCTACACATCATAATTAAGACAAATGCAATAACAGTCTCCACCCACTTGGGGGCAGGATGAGGAAATTTGACCAAACCCGGAAGCGTTCCCAAATCGGCTGTGGGTGCTGTTCATTCAGTCTGCTGCGGGTTCAGGCTGTTACCGCTAAGGTGTCTTTCATTTCGGAGGTCTGATATACTTACCTGAAGGTTAAACAAAGGAGAGCAAGCATGGCTGGGCGGCTACCGGCTTGTGTTGTTGACTGTGGCACAGGGTAAGTAGGAAAAATCAGATGCTAGTTAGCGTTAGCCACATTAGCAGCTGTCAAACTTCCAGCTAACGCCCTGCTGTCCAGGTCTTTTTCCTGACGGCTGCTAACGCACCTGAGCTGCACCTGCGTGTGTATTTATTCACATGTCGTTTGTAAATGTAGGGTTTTTTGCCAGACTCGTTTATTCCGTTTGCTTTCGGGCCTCAATGCCGGTTTATCATTGCAGTTAGCTGCTGCTAGCCGCTGAAGCTAATGCTACTTCCTGTACGGTGCAAACAGCTGAAACCAGATGTCCAGATTATTTTGGCTCAGCAAAGACTTTAATGTGACACCAAGCGGCGACTTGAACTAAACCTGGCTTTGTTTTTAGGTACACAAAGCTTGGTTATGCAGGAAACACAGAACCACAGTTCATCATGCCTTCATGTAAGTAATGAAAAACACAAATGCCACAAAAACACTAAATATAATATAAAAAAATATTGGGAAACTCGATTTATCCAGGCAATTTTAAATCTAAAAATATGTAAAGCAACAATTTATTCTGTTGATCCCTGAAAATAATTTCTCAAATTGTATATTTGTGAGCTGTTTTTTAATCAATAAACATTGATTAGGTTGGATTATCATTTGCTAAACAGAAATGTTCCTAAATTACTGAGCCTACCTGTGACCTGAGTAGGAACAAGATCAGGAGGTGAACAAAAGCATATCTGGTTTTAGCCCTTTCATGATGAACTGAAGTCAAATATAGTAATTTTTAACTCTCTGTTAGTAGAAGTTCTTCTTGTTGATATGGGAATTGTACGTTTTCTGAACATCATCTGTTCAGCATAATAATTTAGTTGAGTATTTCTTCTAACCGTCTTTCTCTTACCACATCAAATCTTTTGATCATCATCAGGCATCGCAATCAAAGAGTCAGCCAAGGTTGGAGACCAGGCCCAGCGCAGGATGATGAAGGGTGTTGATGACCTGGACTTTTTCATCGGTGATGAAGCCATTGACAAACCTTCATATGCAACAAAGGTAGACACGTGTTTAGAGCTGAACTGAGTCATATGGGACTTAGGCTTCAAGGACAGATTGATATTTGCACTCTTTTTGCTGTTTTTTTTTTTTTTTCCCAGTGGCCCATCCGTCATGGGATAGTGGAGGACTGGGACCTGATGGAGAGATTTATGGAGCAGATTATCTTCAAGTATCTGCGGGCAGAACCTGAAGACCATTACTTCCTTTTGGTAAGACCATATCTATGTACTTGTATTAGGAGTTATAAGTCTTGTCCTTCAGTCAAGTTTCTTAATCTCTTTTAAGTTGAAATGTTGCATAGAGGCTTGTAGTGATGCTGTACTCAGATCAGTTTTCTGTGTTTCTCTCCAATCCAGACAGAGCCTCCCCTCAACACACCAGAAAACAGAGAGTACACAGCAGAGATCATGTTTGAGTCTTTCAACGTCCCAGGTCTCTACATTGCTGTTCAGGTAATTTTACAGGGCCCAGCAGAAAATCACTAGTCTTCTTCTATCTAGCAGCCAAGTTTTATTTAGCTGCTGAAAATAGAGAATTCACTGAAAATATGAAACAGCACTGAACTATTGCTGAGCACTCATGACTTGATGCAAGACATGTGAAACCAGACTTGTGGGCCGTACAGAGATTTGACTCTTTTCCTCAGAGTATGTTTCATAGGATGTTTAGAGGGAAATGCTGTTTTTTTTCACTTCTGCTTTTTTTTTTTTTTTAAGTTTTGCATTGTGTTTGATTTTTCTCTTTTGAGTGAAATACTGTGCGGTTTTGTCATGTAGTACTTCTAAACCTCAGAGCATGAATACTGTATAATTGCTGCCACGCTAAGTGTTTGTCTCATCTCACTGTTCAGGGCATAGTTAGTTAGTTAATGTGTGTTCTCTGCATCAGGCTGTCCTGGCACTGGCTGCCTCCTGGACATCCAGACAGGTAGGAGAACGGACACTGACGGGCACCGTGATCGACAGTGGCGATGGAGTCACACATGTCATCCCAGTGGTAAGTGCCACTTTTTTCTGTTCTTTTTTTTTACATGTTCCTCATTCTCAGAACCTAAAGTGAGGCATGTTTGTATTCCAGGCTGAAGGCTACGTCATCGGTAGCTGCATTAAGCACATCCCCATCGCTGGTCGAGACATCACGTACTTCATCCAACAGCTGCTGAGGGAGCGAGAGGTGGGAATACCTCCCGAACAGTCTCTGGAGACGGCTAAAGCTGTCAAGGTCAGTGTTGCTTTCTGCATTTGACTTCTTTTGGCTTTTTTTCTTTTGAAAAAAATAAAATGCTGAAGTTTGTGGACCTAGGCAGTATCACGATGCCAGCTTTACAGTGAAATGACTACTCTCCTTCCAAATCTGTCACCTTCAAACATTTCTTATCGTCTGCAGTAGTGTTGTGCTGTCTCTGCCGTGCATTTATCAGTGTGGCCACTAGAGATCAGTGCAGCCACAGGAGCGTGAAGCAGACTATAAGGAACTCAAATGAACATGAGCAGGTTTTCTGCTTCCACTGCTGGTAATACATTATAACAAGACTTGTACTGAACTGTTTGTGTTTTAGGAGCGATTCAGCTATGTCTGCCCTGACCTTGTTAAGGAATTTAGCAAATATGACACAGACGGCAGCAAGTGGATCAAACAGTACACAGGAGTCAATGCTATTTCCAAGAAGGAGTTCACCATTGATGTCGGCTACGAGCGCTTCCTTGGGCCTGAGATCTTCTTCCATCCTGAGGTATAATAGGCTCTTTTTTTTTAACAGAGAGGTTGTGTTCATGCTGCTGCTGATGGTTGATGTTGCTTAAATGGCACGTTCCCACATCTGTGATGTGAAAAGTCACTATTATCAGTTTCTCTGCAGAAACAAAGATGTTGAGTGGTAGCTCTGCAGAATAAACCTGCAGAAATGTAGTGTTTTTGTCATATCATGCTGCTATTTTGTGATCCAGTATTTTCAGTCCACTGATATGACAACCAGTAATTCATCAGATTGAGAATGTTATTTTGATATTTTGGGTTTTTGTTTTTGTTTTGTTTTTTGTTTTTCTTCAGTTTGCAAACCCAGATTTCACCCAGCCCATCTCAGAGGTGGTGGACGAAGTCATCCAGAACTGTCCTATAGATGTCAGACGTCCACTGTACAAGGTGCAGAAACAAGTCCCTGTGCATCTCCTAATGCTAATGCAACACACGTAACCGTGTGTCTGTTTATGTTACCGTGTACCTGTTCTTTGTGTCACAGAACATCGTGCTCTCTGGAGGCTCCACCATGTTCAGGGATTTTGGCAGACGCCTGCAGAGGGACCTCAAGCGGACTGTGGACGCACGACTGAAAATCAGCGAAGAGCTGAGCGGCGGCAAGTTGAAGGTGAGGAAACAGGAAGGAAATGCATTGAAAGTATCTCTGTTGTTATTAAAGGCTGTAATAATAAAGCAGAGTATTTTATGTGGGTGGAAGTTTGTTTCAGTTATTGTGGCTATTGCAAGATTTTGAAACCTGGACTTTCAGTCTGTGTGGAAATGGCCCTTGAATGCTGCAGAAGTTTTCCCCTATTTCTTCATAAGAAGTTGACAGGAAGTAGTTTTTTGTGTTTTATTCTAAATGCTGCACACGAATTGTCTCTGCAGCCCAAGCCCATTGATGTGCAAGTCATCACTCATCACATGCAGAGATATGCTGTCTGGTTTGGAGGATCGATGCTGGCTTCTACTGTGAGTATCAAACAGTGTTTTCAGCTTCTCTAACAACACATCATCCCTCCTGCAGGTTTTTATAGATATGTTGTGACATCAACTAATAATTGAAGATAGAAACTTCTGAATGGTTGTGGGTGAGAGTTTTTGCTTAAACAAAACTGATTCTTCCCCACATCGTGCTACGCTTGTTAATATTTTGCTTCACCTAAGATTGTATACACTTGCATATTGTTTTATTTATGAAAAGTAAAAAGAAAATAACAGTTGGTTTTGTTTTGGCAGCCTGAGTTTTACCAGGTGTGCCACACAAAGAAAGACTACGAGGAGATCGGGCCGAGCATCTGCCGCCACAACCCCGTCTTTGGAGTCATGTCCTAGGCGTCGGGGGGGAAGCACAGCCAGTGGAGGTCGAGGAAAACGGAGGAAAGACACCGCAAGACCTCACATGCTTTGGAAGTGTAATGAGCCTTTGCACAGATGCTCCAACGGACGTCTTCATTCGGATAGTGCGACAGTGGACCCAACAAACCGCCAGACGTGTGGCATCCTCACAAATTAGAGGAAAGAGGTGACTCAGCCCAAAGGATCCTCAAATAAAATGTTTACTGCAAGTAGGTTAATAATAGGTGATGAAATCTTTCATTTCTGCGTGCCTCGTATATGTAATTATTATATCCACACAGGGTTGTAACATGTAACCAATCAACACGAGTCCTGTATAAATGCACTTCACATGGGTTGGGTTCTTGCATTTTGCTGTATAATCTGAAAAAAGGAAACGAGGGTTGTTTTGGAGCAGGACGTACTTAGCTAGATCATTTCCCACCAACATTGAATAAATTACATTTGTGATCATTCAGTCATCAAATGGGAGTGGGCAAACAAGACGACGTTATAAAAAAAAGGAAAATAACAATCAACAGGCATAGTTTTCTTCTTTTAATGTGGGTGTCTTTTTTTTTTTTCCTGTGTTGTTCAGTACCTGGAACAAATATTTATTTGAAATTAGTTTTAAAAAAAAAATTGTAAATCTGTTCAAATAATTTTTTCCAGGTTTCACTGAGATGATCCCTTCTTTTTTTTTTTTTTCTTCTTACCTTCCTTTGAGCTTTTTATTTGCATTAATCATCCTGTGAACAACCGATCTTGGGTTAAAAAACAAAAAGTTGCATTGATATATGAACATGCAGTTTGACTGACTGTTGTTGGACCATCACTGTTGCCTGATCTCAGTTATACTGGATAGCCTTGTACTGTACCAGATCCGAGTTTCAATGCTGGCATACCAATAAATGCCAAGGAGATATTTCTACAGTTGTGATTTCTGTTTTTCTGCTTCTGCTTCTGAGAATCTGGATGGTCTTTAGGTTTGAGGAAGTAGCCTTGCCTCTGTGTTAAATGTGGTATTTGTTCTTCACATACCACAGCTATTTTTGTGATTCACCCCCCTCCCAACAGAACTATATCGTTTCACTGTGACCAACAGATGATGCAAGTGTTTATTTTTGGCCGGCCGCTCCACGCACCTGATTGGTCAGTATGGAAAAGGAAATATTGTCGACGTTTGCATTAGGCATGACTTGCAGCAGAAGAGTAATGGCCTCGTGGATCCACAGCTCAGCAGTGTGTTAATGAGATGCTGTTTAAAGCAAAATAAATGAATGAAGCAACCACAGACCTTTATTATGAAAAGCAAACGGTAGAGCAGGAAAGTTAGACTGAAAGATGTCTCCTGCTGAGAGGCTGAGGGTGCTGCTCTTCTTGGCTTTGTTCTTTGGAGCTGTAGGATTTTTGTTCACGCTGCTCTCCTGTGGGACGGAGTACTGGCTGTTGGCCGCTGAGTCCTGCAGCCGCTCAGGAGGCAGGGGTGCGGTAAGTGGCCTGACGGAGGAGAAGAGCACGCTGGGCAAAAAGTTTCTATAGTAGAGTCTTTTCATTAAGAAAGACATTTTAAAACATTTAAAATCATTGTTTACTATACACTGAAATATTGAATTTCATTTCTAAACTCTAATTTCATTATTGTCTATGATTAGGTGGTGGCTGCACCGTGCAACATAAATCAGACTCTGTATTTACAGAAAAGCGATGGCCTCACCTGAGTCCCAGTATTTTAAAGAACCTTTCACCTTTTGATGCTTTTTCTGACTGATCAGGCTGTGAAGGATGTGAGGATCTTCCATGAGGGTCTGTTTTGGCGGTGCTCTTTCACGGCAACGTCTCATGAAAACTCTATGTGGGACCTGTGGATCTGTAAGAACCTACAGTGATTGTGTGATTGTTTCAGACATACGTTTCAAAATTTAGCAAAAACAGCAGATTCAACTCAAAGATTTTGAAACATCATAACTGCATCTTACTCTTCAGCAAAACAACCATTGTCAAAGGTCTGCCAGGCTGCTTTCCTCTTCCCCTTTCCTCTTAATAAACCGCTGCAACCATGGGTGGAGCCACATAGTTTACCCACAGAACCCTATGAGCACCAGTCCGCTATAGGTTGGTATGCTAATGCAGTTTACACATTCCTTTTGTCTTACAGCACTGATCTTTCATCCAAGCATCTTTTCCTGGTCTTACAGTCTTTCGCACCTTCTGGAGCATCTTCCTAGTCGCAGGTGTTGCGGCTGTCGTCATTGGTGGATTTATTTCCATCTGTGCTGGCCCACTGACCAACCACAAGCTCTATAAAGTGGGTGGGGCCCTTCAGATCTGTGGCGGTAACCAAAAAATACTCTTCTCACAGAAAACAGATGTTTCCTGTACACAAAACTTGTGACTCCACCTGATACGATGACAAGAATGTAAAACAAAAGGCAGGGATGCAGGAAGTGGAGGCTGTGCTTCACTTTGGGTTCAGCCGGTGGTCAGTTTGTCTCAAACAGATTAGATTCAGCTGTTTCTGATGAGTCTGAGATTCAAAAATCAATAGGTTAGCAAAGGAAGAAATTATGAGATGAAACATTGCCAACATTTGTTCTGGCTAAGATCTTCTCAATAAGGAAGATGAAAATAAGGAGCTGCCTTGCCTGGGGGGGCTCAACAGCTGGTTTTTAACCAAAAGCCTTAAAAGCTTCAGGTCCTTATCATTATCTCCTAACCCTTAAGTTTGTTTATTCACATGAACTAAAGTTTGGACATGAGAATCAGTTGGTTCAGTCCCTCTGCAGACCTCTGCCAAAGTCCACATCTAGTTTTGTGTTTATATTTCCTCTTCCAAACCCCCTGACAAGATCATTTCTTGTGTGTTGAGTTTGTTGCAGCTCTTTGTGGAAAATATACTAAAACACTCGATAGCTTTTTTTAGGGCTGGACGATTCAGACGTGTTAGTTTATGTGCGTTTCACCTCCACATATTTGGCTGTTCATAGTTTTTAGTTCTTTACTACATTGGGAAGTTATGTTAGTTTGAATATTAAGTCAGTGGTTTGTGTGTTTTAAAAACAGTAGGTTTAGGACATAAATAAAGTGACTAAATACTGAATATGATTTTTATGTTTTGGCTACAAGTAATATAAAATACCTCAGCTTTTATTGTGAAAATGTCACTGACGTTGATTATGCTTGGTTGCACATTGTGACATTGCCAACAGCTTTGTGTGTCTGTTTGCCATCAGTCTCAATCTGTTGTTTGTGTTTCTAGTTCTTCAGTATCAGACTCAGATGTTTCTTTGGGAGGTGGCTCTTTTTTAGTTCGTATGTTGCAGAACATGGTTGGTCATTATTTTTTTCCTTCTGGGTAATGGTGGGAAGATTTCCCAGACCTCCAGAGGAAAAATTTCAGCAAGGACAACCATGATCACAATAATATTTTTGGGAAGTCATGAAGCTGATCTCAAAATAGTAATAACCTATCCCCTAAATTCAATATGTTCAGTCTCAACATGTCCAGGCATCTGTTGTATCGTGGCTCACAGAGACATTTTAACTGTGATGTGTTTGATGTGATGGATATTTTAAAAAGTAAACCCAGACAGGGAACTGTAATCTGTGCACAAAGGGCCTCATTTAAAACAAAGCACCTCGAGCAGCATTTCTATTGTCACCATGAGGACATCATTCATACTAAAACTAGTACACAAGTGTTTCTTTTCTTTGACAGCGTAAACAGCGAACAATGCTTGCTGTGGAATTAAAGACGTGCTCTGCAGGTCCCCAGCTGTCCCGCAGAGCGACGACAAAAGACTAATAAATGGCACAATGACAGAACAAGGAAACACTGAGCAATAAACAGACTAAATAGCGTGAAGTTAAATAAATATTAAATAGTAGTGTTTAACAAAAATCAGCCAGATAATTTGTACAGAAGTTTCATAGTTTCAAAAGGTGAGACAAGCTGTAACAGAGGATTTGATAGTGAGTTAGGAAATGCCAGTTTTACACACTGAATCAAACAAAAGCGTCAAAAACAAAACTACCTTTTCTACCTTTTTGTAGCTGTTGGCACAGGTGGTTAGGAAAACACTACAGCTTCCAACAGGAGCAGCTGTTATTATTTATTTATGTCATGCACTGGCGTTTTTGTCAACCTACTTTCAGCTCCTCAGTCCTCTCTAACTCACTTTAAATCTAAGTCACAGTTTTCTGTTTCTGTGGGCCTGTCAGGCCTGTGTCTGCTGGCAGTGGTGGTGATGTATCTGATGTGGATCCAGGTCCTGGACACTCTGGAGCAGTTTGCCCTCCATCAGAGGGTCTCCAGCTGCCCCTCCTTCCATCTCAGCATCCAGCATGGCCCCTCGTTCCTCCTGGCTCCTGTCGCTGTCTTCTTCTCCCTGCTGGCTGGTCTGCTCTTCATCCTGCTTGGTCAAGGTATTTGTGGGACGCAGTTGGATAAAATCCACAAAATTCCTGAACTTTCAACACCTGATGACTATTTGTGACATTGTTTAAAATATGCATTGTTTATTCAAGTTTATCAGTTCATCGGTTCTGACCACCCTTTAATATCACGGTACTGGAAATTATTTTTGTGATGGTGTTGTGTTTCCATATAATCTGTATAATCTGTATTATGGACTTTATCTCCTAAAACCGGACTCTGAGGTGCCAAACTTTACTCACACAGGAATAAATACTGCATCTGCGTTGGACTATTTTCAGCCTATGTGTATCATGCTCTGGTTTTTATTTAGAGTTGGGACAGTGGCACTATGGCACATAGGACTAAGGCAGATCAGGCTTTGGATAAAAATGCAGCACCTGTTTGTAGGATCAGGTTATATTGTTGTTTTGGTTCTTTTAGGCCCAGTTTAAGAAAACTTTTACATCCAGTGTTCTGTGTAATGAAACAGTGAGTGGAGTAAAAGACGCCTCCCACAAAAGACCGAGACAAAAGACAGCATGACTGACTTGGGGTCACTCAATCATAACCGAAGATGAAGACCAGAATCACAAACGTGGATCTTTCCGATTACTTCCATCAGTGAGGATAATTGGAATCCTTAATTTAAAGTTAGTCATTTTTAAATCATTTTTCTAATCCATTTAACAGATCCTATTGTGATTAATACTCCAACACTCTGCTTTTATTACAACTGATAAATTAATTTTGACAAAGGTAGAAAGAAGAAGCGTGCCTGCCTGCTCCTGCACATTGAAGGATTGAGGAGATTGAGTGTGACCAAGCCTGCCTGTCATTAGGACATCAGGTTGAGGCTCTGAAATACTGGGTCAGTGGGATGCAGATAATAATAAATTAGACTGTCATAATCCATTTTCTGACAGGGCTGAACACTTCAGGGACATGTTGGAGTGAGTGTAAAACACACAACGGCCACTAGAGGACAGTGTTGTCTTAGTATAATGTGGTGGTGTGTTGTTTCTATCATCAGGATATATTATATTATATTATATTATATTACATGATATACTTTAATGGATGTCAATTATTACCCCCCCTCCCCCTTTCTGTAAGTATAATTATGAAACTTGATATTAATTTAATGTTGATGACAATAAGATTATTATGGCTTTATGGTATGGTATTTATTTATTTGGGGCTAAATGTCAATGACCTAAAAATATTTTACATATTCAACATTATGTTAATAACACTACACGGCATGTGAGCACCTTTTCCAGGCATGGGCTGTACCATGGTGCCCCTCGGTTCTCTGGTTCTTCAAGACCTCCAGGGGACTGGGATTTCCAGTGGCCCTTACCAGGCCTCTGAGCACATTTGCCTGGCATGTGTGTAGCTCAGTGCCCCTGGTTCTCTGGTTCCTTCACACCACCAGGAGACCTGGACTTCTAGCGGTCCTTACCCAGCCTGTGAGCACTTTGGCCCGTCATGGGCTGTACCCCAGTGACCCTTGGTTCTCTGGTTCTTCCTCACCACCAGGGGACCACAACTTCCAGCCACTTTCATCGGGCCTGTGAGCACCTTTGCCCGGCAAGACTTCCGACTAGCGCGTGCACCTTTTTCCGGGTACAAATCCCGCAGTGACGCCAACAATGTCATAGCAAAATGCAAAGTCGCATTGTTTACATCAGATTACGCCTGAACCAGAAGGGAAATTTGTAAGTGATAATTAATACACTTTCTCTGCAAACAAAAGATAATGTTTTTTGTTCAGTATAGTTAACATTATATTTTAAGAAGGGGGTGATTGTGGCAGTACAGAGTCACACCTTGATAATTGGAAAAGGCAAACAGAAGTGAGACCTCGAGAAGATACAGTGTCGAAAGGTAGAGAAAAGGCAGGCAAGGGGCGGGAAGACAGGTAGAGCTGACACTGCTCATGAGCGTGTTTTCATTATTCGTTCATGTCTGACGCTCCTGTGCCTTTCTCTGCTTAATCTCCGCTGTGAACTAGGTGAGTATAATTACACCTGAGCATGTCACATTCACTTCGCCCGTCACACCGCCAACAGTCAACGCAGACGTGGCTTTAAAGGCTGAACTTTATTTCCTAATGAATATGAGGACGGCCAGTCAGGTCACATGGTTTCTGTGTCCGAGAACGGATGTGGTGCTGTTGTAGCTGTCAGCTCTGGACACACGTGCTTATGTACACACCACCAGCAGTAGTCGCTTACACCACATCATCACTGTGTGCAGTAGAGAGAGCTGCTTTCAGCACAGGGGGCTCATCTGAAAAGAGAGGTCTTATCTCTTCTATGCTTTAAAAGTCAGCTGATGGTGATTTTTCCCTGTGACATGCAGCCAGCATCCACAGTCAGAAAGTAAACCTAATGTTTTTTGCACTTCTGGAAAAGCTTCATGTGAAGATCGTGTCTAGTTTGCATCTTCTGTGCTGTAACTGCTGGTATTTGCTATGTGATGCCACTGGTGCTGTCGATACAGCTGTGAGCATAGAGGCAAACTTAGGTTGATGATTGCATATAAGGTCAGTGCATAAAGTGCACTATGCAGTGTAAAGCACAAATGATGTGGGTTTTGTACTTTCATAACATGAAACAAATACAATGAGCAATCATTAAAGGCTGGACACAACCTTTTGTGATCCTACCGCCTTCACTAAACCTCCCCCTGTTCACTCGGCTCGTTGGTCTGCTCTACCCCCGTGTTGCCCCGAGGCCAACCCAGGGGGTGCAATTATTCAAGCCTTTGCTCAGCCAAGTAGAAGAAATTAGCCTCTTCTCCCAAACCAAGACCTTCTAACCTGTACCAGGACCTCGGGCTGCCTCTCTGACCCCCTGTGACTTCCCTCTCCAGACCTTGTGTTTTCCATACATATGAGCCTGAACCGGTCGGAGCCGTGCTCGGCTGCTATATGGGTTTTCTTTACCCTGGCTTGAAAAGTGGGGCTGGAGAGCTGCTGGCTATAAAATCCAACACCCCCACACCTCCACCTCCACCGTGCACCTCCCCCCTCCTGTAAGGACACTGGTGTCCTCGGGCCGATGATGTGCTTTTACAGCGGTTCAACAGAAAGTGAGGAGGCTGAGCAGCTGGGCTGAGATGTGTCATTGCGTGGCTGTTAAAGCTCTAATTACAAAAGTAATCTTGGAAATTGAATTTAGGACAAAGACTGGAAGTTGCATAACCTGTGGTCTGCATTTCCAAGTTTTCAAATGACTGCAGGTCATTTTCTAAATGAGCAATTATGAAGAAAACAAATCTATGCTATGAATTGTTTTTATAGAGTAAGTGTAGAAAATAAGAGCTTCTCCCTCATTTTGTTCTTCATCTTATGTTTTCTGTAATTTGTCCAATTCTTTTTCTTCATTAAAATAATTTAATGAAGTCACAGGTGCACAGTCCCAGATCCTCCTCTTACCTTTTTCTTTCCTCCCTTCCCCACCTGTCTTTTCCTTTCTTAACCTTTCCAGCCAGTCCGTGGTAGATATTGAAGACTGTAGCCTGGTCCTGTGCTCCCTGACTCTCTGAATACACTTTATAATTGCATCAAAAAGTCTTTCAGCAACCTTGGCTGCTGTTGTAGAGGGTCCACTGGAGAAAAGGCAATGCCAGCGACCAGGCTAGAAAAACGTATGAATTTTCATAATGTTGTTGCGAAAGAGTTGAGTGTGTGAATGCTTTTCATTCGGTGACCCATCAACAGCAGGTTTCCATGTGAATGTAGTACACATTGTGTGCAAATTAAAAAAAAAAAATCTGCAAAGGAACATAAGAATGAAAGCACTTTTTGATTCACTTCCATTACGTGTATGTTTGGAGCTGGGCCACGAAACAGTTGGTGGCACTAATTTTCCAGCTGGGTGCCATTAAACTATCGCAGAAGAAGAGTTAGATGTTATTAGGAGCACCAGGCAAACTTTAAACAGTAGAATAATAATAGAAATATGGTATTTAATATATGAATGTTTCCCACATTCATTTGAAAAAGATTACAGCCTTGTGATCTGATGTTTTTGTCTGCCATTATCCAGTCCCTTGCAAACCTAATTTTCAGGTTGTGAGTGGATCTTTTATCAAAGAGACTGAATTTGAACAGTTAATTCTTTCTATTGTTTCACGTGATGAGTGAATAGTCTTCTTACAGCCTGTTCACTCCTCCCCCTCCTCTGTTCCTGCGTCCCCTCGGCTCCTCAGTCCTCTCTATCTCTGCTTTATGGCAGGCCTCTTACCTTGTGACTACAGCTACCTGAGCTGAAGGCCTTATCCTGGTGAGGGCCAAATGAGGCACAGGAGGGAAACGATGACTTTTCTTTATCTGTGGTGTCTTCCTCTCCTGGACGCACTTTCATCAGGTTGCATGTGTACATTCAGAAGGGTAAACTCGTTCTTTTGGGCTAGTCCACAACCTCGGCACACCTGGGTCTCGTGGCTTTAGATGGGCACACCCCGTCTAGTTCTTCCTCCTCTCTATATTTGCCTTTCCCTCCTTCTCCATCCTTTGTCCTGAAGAAAATGATCAACAATGTACTGAAAGAGAGCGGCGAAAGATTAAATCCAAGTTTCTTTCATCCACGAATGCTTTCATCTCTTTTTTTTTTTCAAACAGATGGAATTATCAGCGCTGAAACCGACACAGGCTTTTGACGGGGGTGATGGTGCAGGAAGGGAGGGGGTTGAGGTTGGTGTTGGAATAAGGGAGTAGCATGAGATGAAGAGGACGTGAGAGGCGGGGTGGGAAGTTAGGTGGTGCCGACTGGGGAGGGAATCCACTTCCTATGCAGCCTCAGTTTATCTTCTGAGAACCAGGGTTCTCCTCTTTGTCTTGTCTCACCATTTCTTACCTTAAGAGCATTTGATGTTGAAATACCGCCTCAGTACAGCGTGCACCTTTAAGAGTAGTCCGTGCTCTGCTCAACGTTCACCTCATAGATTGAATGAAAACAAGTGAGTAAAAGGTGCACCGACAGACCTCAGCAGTGGAATTATTGGTGCTAAAGGAACGGTGCTAATCCACCCCAAAAATGTAACCAAAACCTAAACAGATGATTTCTCCCCTCCCTTCTGTGAGACTTGGCATGACATCTAATCTCCACTGTTCTGAGTGTTTTTTCATTAAATTTGTGTCAGGACTAATTTCGAGGGGAATGAATACAGATGTCAGGATGCCATCGAATCCCATCGCGGGGCCTTTAATGAGATAACAGGCTTTAGTCAAAGAATTAGCGCTATTGGAAAAAAAAATGAATGAGATTAGTTCAATGGATAGAGAGTGGAACGGGGACTTTGACTGTTGTGAGAGAGAGAGAGAGAAAAAGAGAGAGGGGAGACCAGAGTCATATCAGACCTGCCCTGCCAAATCATAAATCTATTTCCGACACTGGTATTAATTATCAAACTAAAGCTGCTGTTGCATATTGATTCATCAGGGTGCGTACTTGTATTATCTCCTATTAAGCAGGAAAAAAGGAAAGATTATATGAAGCCTTCGGGGGCGTTTTATGGATCCTGTGAGACTGTTAAAGCATGTCACGGACTCCAGAGCAACAAGACAAGCTTCCTGTGTGTGTGTGTGTGTGTTTGTGTGTGTGTGTGTGTGTGTGTGTGTGTGTGTGTGCGCCCTGATCTTGCTTCTTATGTGGGCTCAAATGCATCCCTAAGCTTTAAATTTGATTATTTTGGTGAACATTTTTCAATTAGCCCCACAATCAAGACCTTGAATCTATTTCTGTGTACACACTTATGTCTGTGCGCAAAAACGTCTGTGTTCTTCAGACACAAGTGCAGACAGTGATAGTCAAAGGCTCCAAATGCAATACGTTGCAACTTAAATATGAACTAACTGTGTAACAAAACTCTGGTCTCTCTAACATGATGGGTGGTATAAGGTGTAGTTAGTGCAGGTTTATATCACTAATTTAAGTGTTTAATCAAAGCAGTGAGCCTAGTAAAGTTTGGCAATAGCAATTATTCTCCTTCAGAAAAAGAAAAAGATTTGAGTAAGAACCTGATGATTAAAAAGCTCTAACTGGATGAAGCCTTTCTCATCTGTTGAAGTTGCCTTTTTCGCTAAGATGTTGGGCAAGTTTCATCTCAGTGGTTGCAAATTAGGTCACTTACTCAACTTTGATGCACTAGCTCGCCTCAGCTTTCCAAACTTCTAAAATGTTAATCTTAAACCTAAACTAGTGCTGCTTAATGACCTGAAAATGCAAGATTAAACTTTTTCCTCTCTAAATTATGTAGCTTGCAGGCGTTCACTTGTATGTTTTATTTCTTGCCTAGGACAACCGTAGAGCAGCCAAGGTGTGGAAAAAAACTCCAATGAACTGCTTTTCAGTGGAATGATAAATTCATCCACATTGACCAACACATTCCCAGAGGAAGGAGGGATTTGTTTAGCACCTCTTATCATTCAGGGATTGTTGGAAATAGACTACGAGCTGCTCTATGCTCAGCATGCAAAAGTCCTGCTCCACATTATTAGCAGAGAAGGTATATTACAGAGTCCCTGTGACCGATGTGGGTGGTAGACAAAGTGTTGAGACACACATGCGTGCACGCACTTCACAAATAATGAGACCTCCAATAGTGTGACACCCATTTCACACATGGATTGCATCTGTGATTGGGAAACATATGTTTGTATTGATGTATAATTATGAACATTGAGTCCCTCTACTTCCTCTAAGTTGGTGGAAATGACTCTGTGGTGTATGTGATTGTCTTTGTATCACACACTCAAAGAGAACAAGGGCGAGAGAGTGTGATGGAGAAAGAGCATCAACACCCTGCTGACTGCACTCAATCACTTTCTTAATTATACAGCGAGAACACAAAGTCACAGTTTGTCCGGAACCAAAGTCACAAATTCGTCAAGAGATATTATCTTTTACATCACTTCCTTCAGGTGTTACACAGGTAGGGAAGCTAGAAATTTAGTGCTTATACAAAAAGTGTGAATATTGATGTTCCCAATGCCACTGTGATTGGATGCTCAGGGACTGTGGGTGTCCCTGGTCTCCAGGAGAAGAAGGTGTGAGAGAAACAAAAAGAAGCAGGAGCAGAGGAGGAAACCTTAAAGATTAACAAATTTAAGGGCGAAGTGGGATGGAAATGGGAAGAGAGACAGAGAGATTGGAAAGGGGGAAGGGTGGAGGCAGTTATAAAGGAAGGGAGTGGGTGAAGGGGAGGGGTTGGATGGGGAGGAGGCGTTGAGGAGGACGAAATGAGACCAAATTTTCTTTGGCAATCTCCGTGTTCCTGCTGCAGGTGCCGGGGCCATTTCACTAAAGCAGGGCCAGACGCGAATGTCATTAGTTCCTGAGCCCCAGGTGAATTTGCCACAGTTCCACATGATTAACCCAGATAATTGTGTGTTGATAGCGAGCATGGTCGATGGAATACAATTTTCGGGCCCAGATTCCTAAACAAACAGCTCAGCAGCAGCCGCTGCAGTGAGCCAGGGAGAGGGGATAATGTCAGTGGTAGTGGCAACACTTTCGATGCAGACTGTGTTCACGTACCAAAGTTTCCAAAAGGGGGGGAAAGGGTGAGGGGTCAGTCGTGGGTGACATTGAGAAGAAGTGGCTAAAAACAGCATGATTTCATTTAGTTCATCCAGTCCTGTCATTTTAGGCATCAAATGCATCACTGCTGTGCAAAAACAGGAGCATGTGTCTACATGTATTCACTGTCTACGTGTTGCTCTTTAGCATCTAAATGTCTATGTCTGTTAGCTAATAGCTAATAGCTACCTTTGTCTGTCTATCATTTAGAGTTAGGTGCTGTTTTGCTAAGCAGCTGCCTGGCCAGAAGCTACGCTAATAGGATGGTGAGAGCACAGTGATGCATTTGGAGGCTAGAAAACCAAAAAATTAAATAGAAGATCCTCTAAAGCTCTGTAGAGCTAAGAATAACTGCAGTGTTGGGTCACTACAAATTTTATATATAAAAATACTGACTATAGCCATTAAAGTTGTAGGATTGAACTCTTCTCCGGGCTGTGAGTTTTAAGTCCACATAATAAAAACATTTCCATGGATTATACATATATATTTGCTGTTTTACTCATCCTTTCAATATTCCTTCAGACAAAACTTGCTGAACAAGCATGAAAACTATGATTCCTCTTGTATTTTCTCTGGCTTATGTGATTTATAGCTGAGAGTGCTGCTGTATGGAATTCATCAGCAGGGTGTGAGAATTAGCCAGAGGTGAGAGACTAACATGATGCGCTGAGTAAACACACAGAGGATACAAATACATACAGTGCATTCAGAACGTATTCAGGCCGCATTCACTTTTTTCAGTTTAGTTATGCTGCAGCCTGCTACTACAATTGTTTCAATTATTTTTTTCTCATTAATCTACACTCAGGACCACATAAGTGAAAACAGAGTTTTAGAAATGTTTGCAAATGTGTGGGAAAGGAAAATATCACATTTACATAAGTATTCGGACCCTTTGCAGCAACACTTGAAATTTAGCTCAGGCGACTCCCATCAGGTCAAAGGAAGCGCCTGCAGAGCTCAGAGACAGGATTGTTGATAGGCACAGAGCTGAGGAAGGCTACAAAAAGTTCTGCTGCATTGAAGGTTCCCAGAAGCACAGCAGCCTCCATAATACTCAAACGGATGACGTTTGGCACAAGCAGGACTCTTCTAAGAGCTGGTCACCCAGCCAAACTGAGCAAACATCTCTGGAGAGGCCTGAAAATGGCCGTCCACTGACGGGCCCCTGACCGAGCTTGAGAGGATTTGCAATCCAGGTGTACAAAGCTTGTTGCATCACACCCCAAAAGACTGGAGGCCGTAACTGCTGCTGAAGGTGCTTGAACTTAGTACTGAGAAAAGGGTCAGAGTACTTATGTAAATGTGATATTTTCAGAGTTTTTTCAGTTTTAATTAATTTAAAGACATTTCTAAAATTCTGTTTTCACTTTGTCATCATGTATCAGGCTGTGAATACTTTCTGAATGCACTGTACATATGAAGAGTGAGGAATATAAAACTTAGCATTGTGAACACAGTGTTGTGTCTTTTCTTGATAGAAGATAAAACAGGAGACTAACCCAAATCTCTGACTCAGGTATGCACAGTCTGCACATGGCTGAGGTTTGATAGATGGCTTCTTCCTGCCTTACTGAATAGTGATGTAATTTCCCATAATGACTTGCAGTGCAAAATATCAGTCAATTATAGTAGCTAATTATTTTTCTGTTAATCAACTATGTAAATCCATCTGTTAACCAACTAATTATTGCAGCTGTAAAAACTTAGCACAGTAACTGAGTTAATGTATTTGGGGCCAGTGTAACTTTCTCTAACCTTCTTGAACATAAGACTCAGCTTCATAAAAGTATGTAACCAAATGTTCCTTTTGGAATTAAATGGCTGCAAAGGTTCAGCAAGAATGAAGATGAAAGCCAGACATCTGCAGCTGATGCATCTTAAAAATAAGTATTAGGAGTCCTGGATTACTTGTCACAAGAGGACTAAAATGATAAAATGTTTCTGTGAACAAAAACCCCTGTTCATGCTCACTGCAGCTAAATACCTGCTGTCTTACGAGGCATAAAATAAGGATTGCATCAGGTAAGTAAAAAGAAAATTCAACCTGTTAGACACTGACAACACCTGTTTTATGAGAGGTGTGCACCTTAATCTTGTTTTTAGGCACATGCATGCAGCCTTGAGTCCTAGGAATATGGTTCTGTAGTCTGCCAAGAGAATTTGTAAAACATCATCAAAGAAGAGGATGAGGAGAAAGAAACACTGGGGTTTGTGTTCCCACCAGCAGAGAGATAAAACAAGTGAAGGAGCCAGGTATGGAGGGGATGAGAGAGTGAAGGAGCAAGAGGGAGACTGGCAATAAGGAAAGAAGAGGAAGAAAAGAGAGCCAATCTCCCTGGTGCATTCTGGGAGTTGAACTTGGCAGGAGAAATTAGCAGTGTGCGTACTAAGTAAAAAGGATAATCCCTCTCGGTCGGAGAGGAGAGAAGGGGAGTGCAGTGCGGTGCAGCAATGATCCCTCCTGTGTTTCTGTGATTTTAGGCTCCAGGTTTATTTATTAAGAGGATAAGCTGTTCTTCTGTGCACAAACCTCAGAGGCAAGAGGGTCACAGTCACTGTGAAGCCTATACGCTGCTGAGTTTCAGGGTCTGTTATTTGCCATGATACTGGGTGCGGGCCCAGACAAGACTTTCAGTGTAACTGATTGTGGCTACAGGTGGAGTTAGATCTCCAACAACATGGAACTTTAAAAAAAATATATAAATATGCACTCATGAATCATTTTTGTTTTTAAATTAACCAACATAAAAAATCCTAAACTAATGTAACCTCAACAATTCCAGGTTGTGTTTGTGTATCCACAGGTAAAGCTCACCTTTACTTAGAGCTGGCTGAATGATGCCCGAGGCTAATGCCATATGATTGACCCTCCTGAACACGCTTCATAAATAAATGTTGGTCTCCTAAAGGGTTTTGTCTGCGAAGTACATAAGAGATGGCAAACCACTGTATAAATTATACAGCAAGAAAGATGCACTAATGAAAAATGAATGCATTGCTTGGCAAACACAATCTATTCAAACTGAAAGAGCGTATCAGTTGCATAAATATGTTTACCCGCATTGTCATTCTGATAAGAAAGTAATGACATCAGAAGTGTCTCAGGATGTGTTAGCGTGTCTATTTGTCCATGTCTGCACTTGATCACTACTGCTAAAGGCACAGGGATCAGTTCAGTTCACTTGTAGAAAGTTTGTGAAAGTGATTATCTACCCAAATGGAACCGCTGTTCAGCTGAAACTGTGTTGAAATAACAAATGATTATAAAAGCTACACCTTCTTCCTCTCAACTTCAAATACATATTCATGCCCTGAATTACTGCAGCGTCTTTGCCCTCCTGTAAATGAGAATGATATTTAGTTGTTATGAAAGCCTGCAAGCCAGCTCCACTCATGTGAAGTGGCGAGTGAGTAAAATAACAGTTTTTAATGAAATGTGACAAAACTGCTTCATCATGAAGTACAAACAGCCTTTTGTTTCTTTTTTACAGCAGGAAGTGAGATATAGAAAAAAAAAAACACTACTCGTGGTTTCGTGTAAAAGAGGGACATTGAGTTATATGTGAGACCTGCAGAGGTCTGTGATGTTTAGCCATGATGGCATCATGACTCATGAATGACCATGAATATCAGCTTGTCGACCTCGTTGGGCCAGAATAAAAAGGTTGATTTTGATTTCCGTATGGAAGGCAATTTACCCAGTTACTCTTCCTCTGTGGTGCAAAGCTAAAAATTTAAAGAGCTTAAACATCAACATCTGAAAAATAAATGCATGATACAATCTGAGCCTTAATTCTTTCAGATTACATGATTTCAGGGTTAAACCTAATATGACGGTGGACTTCTTAGATGAAGCTGGAGCTGTTTGTCCATGCAGGGATCCTGAATGTGTTAAGTGCACAGTGAGCCTCTGTTTGCCCCGTCCACACATTTTTGTTCTAGGCCAATCTCTTCTCCGAGCAAGCACTCACAGATGAACATCCCTGGGCTAACGAGCGTCTCATCGATTCGTTCAGGACAAGGAGAGATAAGAGAACAAACAGGCTGAGAGGCAAGAGAGGGGGGGATGGTGGAGTGAAGAGATGGAGGGAACGAAGCGAAGAGAAGAGCAGCAAGAACTTTAGGATTCAGACTTTCTGTCTGTGCCTTTACCACGTCAAGGAAGTGAAACGTCTTTGGTTCATTCCACCTGCAAATCGCCTCCAAAGGAGATCCAGATGAAACACCTCATTATGTGTTAAATGTCAGGGCTTTATTATTAACAGGCTGCTCACTTGTATGACTGAACAATGATGCACCCAGCTGGAACTATTCCTTGTGACACTGAAGTGTGGTGTTCATGTCACATTACCACTGTACCTGTGAGAAACATTCCTGCTGCTGATAAGTTCTTAATAAAATCATCTCTCTTTTCATCTGCGGGGAAGTGTCTCACAGTACAGTAACTAAAGGAGTCTGTCCTACTAAGTGACAAACCTTTTCTTTCAGCTCTGCTGCATGATTAGATGTAGTAAAAAACACAACAAAGGCAGTTTGTGTTTTATAATTTGGCATTAAATGACATAAAATGGGCCTAAAAGTGAATGTAGTCAGGTAAGAAGTCAGGACATGTAAACAACACTTTGTGTTCTCACTTTGTGCCTTGCTCTTTGCTCAGACTCCCCATGTGCTGTCAAACTAGTAGAAATATTCACTTTTTCTTTCTTCAATTCTAGCCCCATGACAGAGTGGATGTATACTCCCTGGACCAGGTCTGGGCAACCCATATTCCTTATAAACCATCACCCTGCTTGTGACCCTGCCCTACCCACTGCTGGTCACATGGATCAGGTGTGGTCAGTCAATCAGAACCTGGAAGATACCATCTCAGATGAGGGTGGATTCAGGGAAAGACAAAGTGAATTGGTATCTTCCAGGTTCTGATTGATTGAACACACCTGAAGTGTCACAGCGTCTCAACCAGGTGCAGGCACGTGTGTCTTAAACAACAAATAGGTAACACGTTTTAGTTTTTAAAACTCTTGTGCTCTACAGAAATAATGTTTTCTGTGAAGCGTTTGGGAAAACGTTCAAACACGCCGGGAAGATGAGTCCAGGTTTATAAAGCCCCTGAAAACCTATTGGTTAGTGCTTCTTGTAAACTAAAACACTCAGGATTAGAATAACTTTCGTGTTACTGTTGTTTGTTTGTTTGTTTAGGAAACGTATGTATAAATAAACGTTTTTATGGTTACTGTCAGGTGTGTTGGCTACTTACAGCTGCATTGTTTTTGTAGTGTAAATGTAAATGTTTTTAATTCTGCATGTCACGAATAACGTCGATAATAAAATGGAAATGTCCAGAATAAAGTTGAAAGCTCGATATTAAAGACGAAATAATATAATATGGAGAATAAAGTCTGCTCAGATTACCATTCCTACACTGGTCGGAAGTCGGTAGTAAATTTGAATAACCAGCCTTGCAGAAGTTGTTTCCACTAGCTTATTAGCTAGCTAATATGCTAGCAGGCTAACTAGTGCTCTGGTTGGTAAGCTAATGGCTAATAGGCTAGCAGGGAAGCTAATATCTAATATGCTAGCAGGCTAACTAATACGCTAGTTGGGAAGCTAATGGCTAATAAGCTAACAGGGAAGCTAATAGGCTAGCAGACAAAGCTCATAGGCTAGGGTAGCTAATAGACTAGCAGGGAAGGCAATAGCTAATGGGCTAGTTAATGTCTAATAGGCTCGCAAATAGCTAGCTAATAGTTAATAGGGTAGCTAACAGGCCAGCAGGGCAGTGAATAGGCAATAGGCTAATAGGCTAGCTAATAGGCTAAAACGCTTGATAATAGGTAATACCCTAGCAGGGATGATAATACGCGAGTAGGCTTCTGCTAGGCTGGTTATTCAAGGTGAACATTAATGCAATCAGACCTACGTTACAAATAAAGCGTAAATTTCATTTGCTAATACAGTCACACTCCTGCCATTTTAACTTTAATCTCGACATGCAAAAATAAATACATAAATAAATCTTCCATTGTGGCCCTAATAGTCCATCCAGTATATGTAGAAAAGACTGAGCTGCTGTGTTTTAGTTGTGTTTAAATGAAAATTAGTTTTTCAGAAAACATGTCTGAAGAATTTTTTTTAGATTTAAGCTGGTAAATATATGGTTCCTGTTTTATAAAATCTTTTCAGTAATTATGCTGGATATAATTCAAAAGAAGGAATTATTTAAACTTTCCTTTTAATTTGTCATTGCCAGAAATGCTGCTTTTGAATCACGGAATTTAACCACCAAATACAACAAACCAAAAATTAATTATCGTCTTTTCCCCATTTAGATGCATGTGAATTAATTAGTCCTACACCTTTTTGCAACATGTCAAGCCTATTCCTTCCATTATGCCACACACATCCACAAAAGGTAATTAAATCCTTTGTAAATATCGAACCAGAACTCTCAGACACAACAAGGACTCTCCTTGATAGCTGTCTCACAAGCATAAGCTTTCAAATGAGGTGGTTTGCTTGTTTTGGGGGGTGGTGGAAGGAGGGACTAGGATGAGGGCCAATTCTTAGTTTCTACGATAAAAATCCATCTGATTGAAATTGCAGGCCATTATGATATGAGAAGTAGAGTGCTAGAGAGATGGGGAGACAGAGAAAGTGGCTGCACAATTGCTGAGGTGCTCCTTTCTTTTCATTTTCAGATGAAAGCTAATTACGCGGTGTGGCGAGAAGACGGGATGGTGTGCACGACGCAGGAAACGGGAAGCCGAGGTGGTTAATTGGGGTATGTGATTACACAGGGCTGTAGTTAGAGGGAATGAGGCAACAACACACTCGGCAGCACAGCTCATCATGGGGAGCCTGAGAGGAGCAGGCGATAATGCTGATATCCTGCACCCAGCAGACCTCACCCTCAGCAGGCACTCTATCAGGCCTACACACTGAACTCCGACATTAAGATTTAAAGTGATATTGTTGTACTTTTTTTGGGCTTTATTTTTGGTTACTACACTGCACTTCCCAGAGTTCACTTGGCATTGAAAAAGCTTTGACAATTCCCCTGGGATTTTCTGTGAGGGCCTGAGTTTCAGTGGGTGGTGCAGTTTTGCTGAATACTGATGTTCTTGCTAAATACCCAGATTTTAATTCTGTAACTATAAACAAACACCCAGTTGCTATTACAAATGTAAAATGCGACACATCACATTTTTGCTGCTTCTGCCAATTTACAGTGCATCACATTCTGTCCAGATAATTGGTCTATTTTTAAAATTCCCAAAGAAATATCTTGGATATATGTTTTTAGGTTGAAACATTTAGTTAAACAAATAATTCATTTTAATGCTTTAGGTCACTACATAGAAACAGTGAATCTTTATTATGAATCTGAGAATCAGGGGTTCATTTTGTGTACTGTGTGTGTCAGAGCCACTAAAGTCTAATAAATGCAGTTATGCTGATACAATATTATTGACCAAGTGAGAGCATAATAACCCACCCATTATGCAAATGAACAGTATATAACATAGTATAATAAGTATAATATAGTATAATAACTCCAGATGGAGTACATGATAAAAGTTTGACCTAAAACTGTTCTGCTAAATTACTGTTTGTTCTACAATTGTTCTTTAATGACACAGATCTTCTACATGTATTTCCTTGTGTTTATCAGGATTGCTTTCCAATAAACTGATTTTGATTTTGTCTCTAAAGGGCAACAAACACCAAGGAATCAGCTCCTATGATGCCAAATGGTCCCTGTAACACACACCGGGAGTGGTGCAAACTCCGTGCAGGACTACTGAAATTGGTGTGAGTATTTTAATATCTCAGTCTTGCTGATTTTTGACAGTAGTGTCATAGGTTATAATATTTTTGACATGAAATAAAAATTTAAACAGTGATATAGCATCAAAAAGAGTGATCAACCTCGGATCACTATTATTATTATTATTAAACATTATCTGAGCCCGCTCTCTGCACCTAATTTGAGGCAGACATTTAAATTTCTTTATCCAATGTAATTAGCCTTTAGAAAAACTGCAAAAAAGACAAAAGTACAAAATCACAGAAAAGACAGTACGGTGGCCAGCATATTTAAAGCCAGGGAGTAAATATTATTTTGATTTTTGTCCATACTGGGAAAGAGGTCTGGGTGATCTGTATCAGTTTGGCGTCAGTTTAATGTCAGTGGGCTTGAACAGAAAATAATGGTTGCAGGTGTTTGACGTGTCCCACAGTGTTGGTGTGTGTTACCCTTAAAAGGGTCAGAGATAACATCATCTGAACCATTTGCAAGTGGTGGGTGATAAAAAATGGCATAACAATAAGTTTCATGTGTGATCAGTAGTCAGACCAGTGTAAAGCAGCATTAAGATGACAAAAACCTAGTAAAAACTTTTATTTTCTAACATAATTCAGAACTTTTGTCATTTTGATGTTAACTTACCCATAGAAGATTGCATGTCCAGGATCTCTGCAACTTCAGAGAAGCAACAACGAGTTAAGCACCTTCCTCAAGGCAGTATTCATTTTATTCCCCTCAAAACATCAGTCTCCCACTTATGAGGTGGTTCTCTAACCTTGAGGCTTTTACCAAGCTTTAAACCCTATCAAAGAGCACATTTGTACTGGAGACCTGACACAACTGCACTTTCACTCTCACATAGTCAAATAAGCAGAAGCAAAAGATGACCTGCGGCATGAACCCTTTCACTTTGTGAGCGCTATCGATGCCACTGCAGCGGCCTGCACTTGAAATTCCCCAACGTGATCTCCAGCCTGGATGGTCTGTATTGATCAGTGTGTTATTCAAAGTGTCTCCCAGTGTCTCCATGTAGTCTTCTCCTTTTATGTTGAGAAACAAAAGCACTGATCATAAAAACACATAGGAAGAGTGAGTTAAGGGCTGTTAACACTCTACTACACAAAGAAAGGGAGTGTTCGACTTGCTGTCCTGCTTATAAACACAAAGATCTGCCAAAGACATATTTTTGGGTCTGAAGAGAAGGAGTTTATCAGCAGGAACATCTGTCTTTCTGCATTGTTACTTCATACCTTCAACTGCGTTCTCTGGCATCACTCAGTACAGAGGCCTTATGCTAAATCTGAGGTGCTGTGAGATGATTAGCAAAATAAGAAGGTAATAGAAAAAGACTAGGCTATGACAGTGTTTTCTCTAATGTGTTTTATTCTAGTTGGCTGATTCATAGTTCATACACGAGGACATTGCTTTGCTCTAAAGGGCTGCAGGATTTAAGATAAACCACAGTGTGCTTGAATCAGGTCTGGCAGGACACCTTTTTTGCAGCTGTATCTGTAATAACCTGCTTTTATGGTAACGTATTTATAGCCTTAATAGCTCACAGGTATGCAAATAAAATTTGTGTACGCAACTTTGTAGAAATTCTGCTTGATTTTGTCTGACCCCCAGCTGCTCTAGTGAAGCTGCTCAGATTTGAACTGTGGCTGTGCTGGGTAGTATCCAGGTGCCAACGTGTAATTGTGGGTGTGGAAAAGAAGAGCTCGGCAGCCTCTAACACATTATTATTAACAGTAATGGAAAACAGTGTATTTACTGGAGACACATCTGCCAAAGGATGAGGTTAATTCCCTTGAAAGCCTGTTTTCTATTTATATACTATACATATGTGATGTTGTGTGATCTTTGCATGAATATGAATTTTGGCCTCTTGAGCACTCTAGTGTCCGGATCTTTCTTCTGTCCTGTGGTGACCTGGACGCTCCTTATCCCCGAGGTCCGTTGTGTCCTGTAAGCCCTCTCAAAAAGCCGCTGCTACCTCTTGTATCAAAGCTGCATGTGAAGAAGAAGTAGCACACATCAAAGGTGGCGAACCTCCTGAAATAAAACGTGTGTTGTTGCCGGACGGCCGTTCGCCTTTGAACTTCCCCCGCCCCAATCTGCGTGACAAAGCTTCAATTAGCCAACATCAGAGCACTGTAACATAGGAAACCGCAGCATCCCTCCTCCTTCTGTCTCTCTCATCACCGGCCTTCTTGATTCATGGATGCTTTGTTTTTGGTGAATTATTCCTGCCTAGTCAGCTGCTGTTATTGTTAATCAATCTTAACCACCCACACAGTGATGAAGGTAACTCAGATGAGAGCAAACATAGGCAGATTAGACTGAATGTATTAGGGGCGTTGATGCCCCCAAAAATTTGCAGTTGTTTGAAGGATAAGATGCACTTGCACTGTGCATGTTGTTACAGAGAAATGCACCTAATTCAGCAGAAAAGGTAGAAAAGTGTGAGCTGGGTGAAATTTTAAAGCATTTAAATCATATCTTTCATAGACATATAGAGCAGTGTGGAATTCATGTGGGCTTGTGGTGTCATGACATAACTAGCCACTAGATGTCACTCTAAGATGTGATAAAAATCTAAAGATTGGCCTGCTGTGTAAGTGTTGCCTCCAAAATTGAATAAATAGAACAATATTTCTCAAATGAAATAGTTGTAGATGCAAGTAATAATCAAAACATATGAAATCATAGTATTTAACAGAAACACATTTGGTTGCAAGCATTTCATATTGCTAATATAAAAAAATGAAATGATAATAGATGGTAAAAGAAGACAATAGTATGAATTCAGAATATTATTATTTTTTATCTTTATTTACTTAAGTGCTACAGTTTTAACACTTGACCATGTGAACTAAATTACTATTGGGTAAAAATCTTAAATATTTTAATGAGTAGCAATTTGCAAAATATATGAAGAGTAAAATAGTGCAAATATTTACTGTTATTTAACATTTAACATCTAAAGTATCCACAGAAAGTGAACAATCTGTTGTTATTGTAACAGTCCCAGATGCACAATTTGGGGTTTAATTTTTAGCTGTTGGTCAATATAAAAAAAACTGTCACTGTAAATGCTGGATGTCTCACTTTGGAACAAAACAGTCATTTTGCATTGGCTTCTGTAATAAATGCCTATAAGACCAGATGCCATTATTATCCATTTTTACTCCAAACCACCTTGTGCCACCTCTCCTCAACAGATTGCCATTCAACCTAATTTATGCAGGGTAACCTTTTGTAAAATGTCCATATGCTTGATGTGCCTCCCTTCACAGAGGCGTGTGCTAAGCAGCTCACTGTAAACACAGATGGACCAAACTGCTGCAGAAATTGAGGTGAACATCTGTATGGAAGAGATCTAATGTACCCTATTGCTATTATATTGCTGTCCCATATGGAAACAATTCTCAGTGTGTGTGTGTGTATGAAATAGAAGGTGGGTGAGTGTACACTAATGTAAATGCATGGAGCAAGGAAATGTTATTTGCCAGTGCAGTCAGTCAAAAAAAAAAAAGGTGTTTGATTGTTGTATTTACAGCTGTGATTGTTTTTACCTCCATTTATAAAAATTGGAAACTTAATAAAAAAAAATTCATATTGTTTAAAATCTGAAAATAAATGACAAACATTTTGAGCTTGTGTAATCGCGATTATTTTTCAATACTTTTAAAATCCATATGTAGGCTATATATTATAATGGAGAGTTCACACTTTTCCATTGAATGAGGAGGGACTACTTTGTGCCCTGCACACACAGGCAGTGATGATTGAGTTCAAACATCTTCCCCTCAGAAAGCTGACTCAAGGCGTACAAAGGCCACTGATGAGGTAAACGAGTTTCCCACTCCCCTATAATCTCCTTGTTTTGCTGCCATTATGAAAAAGACATTCAAGGGGCTCTTTCCCTTTCCATTCACCGTTGCATTCGCACTTTTTACCTCACTGAATGAGGATTCCTGTATTATAATTTGGCCAGAAATTATTAAGCAATAGATTGTCGGCTATCAGGAGACACAGGGACACTTTGAATGGCAGCAATGGTATTATCTCAGCCTTTTCAAGGAGCTGCAGGTTTCGAACTGCCAGCTAATGATTGAATTAATTCAACAAAAGCAAATGATGTTTCTCTCAGTTTTAATGGCAGCCTCACTAGGAAAAATCAAAGAGCAATTCTTCAGGTGCCATGTCATCTGTGGGTTGGGTGGGGGGGTGGGTAAATAAAACAGAAAGGAAGGAAGCTTTTACAATTTAAATAGGCATTAGTAAGTCATAACCCTCTGAGCACGTCTCTTATTTTAGCTCCCGCAATCCATGTTTAGGATTCACCAAATTTAATATAATAAATGCACTGTTTATAAATTTAGATAAACCCATGTGACATTTAAGTGTAATTCTCATTTAAATGGGACACTTTGCCTCAAAGTAAGCAAATGTGTTAGAATAACCTGAAATCTGCATTCTATTACACACACACACACTGAGTGCCATTGAGAGCATGTTTTACATAATTTCACTGACTGCGAAAATGAATAAACAAAGAATTATGTAAAATGTTGTGATCTGAATTACTGAAATAATGCACATGATTAAGATGCGTGTAAGGGGGTGTTATGCTGGTGCTGCCACTATGCAGAGTGTCGGTGGAAGTAAAAAGCAGAGTAACAACTGCTTAACCAGCCACTATCTCTCACATTGTAAACTCTAAACTTTATATCAGCTGTGGAAATTGATCAGGCTTGGTTTTGGAAGTTATTTATTTAGCAAACGTGGAGTGTTGCAGGTCACAGCAGGCCTCATTTAGTATTTTTATCACAGTTATTAGTTTCTTAGAAACAGCATGTCATCTTTTTGAAGGCACATAATCCCAAATCTAAAACATAAGCAACCTTGAGTTGGACTGGTGGTTTTCTGGTGTTATACAAACAAGTGGTGTTTTATGTACATGGCTGTGATTTTAAAATCATGTACTACCTGTGGGTCCTCTGTGGCAGCTGGAGTCAAGCTGAACTTGTAATAAATCAAGGCGATATCCAAAACAAGATGAGTGAACTTTGCCATTGGCCCCGCTGTTGTTTTAATGCTGATGCATGGATTTTCTTTAACATGCTGCCAAGGGACTCACATTAGCATGCCATTTAGAACCTGCATTCTTGTCTGAAATAACACTTATTGCATAATATCCCCGTGAACAAGCTTCAGTAATACGGCACAATTAAGCTGGAAAGCGTTTTGCATCTGCCAACCCTCCACTAGCAGCGATTATTTGGCAGTAGGTACACACAGGGTTATGGGCAGTCATTTGATGGACACACAAGCCTTTTGATTTTTAATTGTAATTGTAATCCTCTCCACTTCAGGACTTGGAAATACAGAGTTTGAACCCCCCGTCCCCACAGAGATACACACCACCACCACCTCCCCCTGCTCCTGTGGTGGAGTATTCAATGGCTGCCCACTTCTCTTCTGCGTGCAGCATTAAAAGGTGTAATCCCACTGAAATGTAAATCACAGTTCTTGAAAACAAATTACGCACAAAGATAACAGGGACAGCGCTCTATCAATAAGGCATCAGAAAGGCCGGAGTTTTTCCATGTGCGGTTGGTTGTCTGTCTTTTTTTTTTTTTCTTTTTCTAATATATATTTTCTTTCTGGGGCCAAATTGCAGCAGGCCTGTTATCAGGAGTAATGGTGAGCTGTCAGCCAAGCCAGGTTGATTACAAGGTTATAGTAAACAATCCCGTCTAACTGCTGGGGACTGACTGAAGGGGGGGACAGATGAGGACCACACATCACATTCATCAAGCAGGTTTAAGCGAATGCTGAGGGGTTCGATGGTTGCCATCATTGGCTCCCCCGTCCCTCTAACTCCAGATAATTGCCCCTATTTCTGCTTCTCCTCTGGTGATTTTTCTCTGCAGACCTTCACTTAGTTATACCATCTCTCCATCACAGTGATTCTAATTTTAGGAAAAATGAAATTTTGTGTTAGCTGCTAGGTTTCAGAAGGGATGTTGGAAAAAGCTCCATCTGAAAATGATGGTAAAGTCTGATGAGGATGGTGTGAACAGACAATAATTGATAGGCATGTTATGCCTAAAGGACTGCTAGTACAGTGTGACATCTGTTAGATACATATGGTCCAGCTGCAATGTCCGGCTATTTGAAAAGTGTCGTCTCTACAAATTTGTCTTGCCACTTTCCACTCAGCGGTGTGCAGTCTTAGATTGTAATACAAAGAGTGTATTTAAGGGCAGGTCCAGCCCCATCGTCTGCTCTGGTATTTCTGCCTTCAACACTGCCATTATTGAGCTCAATCACCCCCCTGTTAGTGCCAAAGTCATTCAATTAAAGGGAGCAGGAGAAACAAATTTGCTACAAATCGAGCTTGTTGATGTTCTGTGAAGTTGAGAGAGGGCACAGAGAGAAAGATGGGGCAGGCAGCACAGTCGGAGAGGTTAAGAGAGCGAGGATTCATTTCAGTTGCCCCCTGTCCAGGTCGAAGTGCTGATAGTAAAGATACATTGGCTGCCAGGGGAAGAGGCCAGGCTTTCTTGGGCCTTCTCCTTTGAGAGGCGGATAGAACAATCGGCTTCGTTGTTCAGGCCGGGAAAATGATGAGGTTGCAAATGGAATCCCGCAGAGGGAAACAAAAGATGAGGAGATCATTTAGTGCAACCGGACTCTTGGGTAGGTGCCCCTCTTGGACACGTTAATTGATCTCATTTGTTACCTATACCTGCCCGATCGAGCTGCTATCATCTCGGAGGGGGGGGAGGGGAGCCTTGTGGTGTCATGTCCTGTTAGGATATGGAAAGTGATAATGAAGATAAAGAAACCACAAAGAAAGCAAAACAGTGGATAGAATGTGAGCAAGGTAAAAGGAAAAATTAGGGAAGAAAATGTCTTGGGGAGGGAAACAGAAAAGGGAGTACAGTAGAATTAAGACAAGAAGCAAAGAGAAAGAGAGCCGAGGCGAGTGAGAGGGCAGCGTCTCCTGCCAGTCCAGTGCTCTAGTCTTACAGGCTTCATTTCACTGTGGCACCGATGGGCCCTGAAACTAGACACTTCCAAATATCCCAATTACACCTGCACTTCTTGTCCTTTTGTAATGGGAATTCTGCTTTTTACCCTCTCTTCCCTGATTTTGGGCAAACACAAAGTGGACAATTGTCCAACATGGAGCTGAGACGACCTGCTCAAGCATCCATGTCTATTTTACTGGATGCAGGTGTATCGGCTGTGCTTTTAAATGGCCCTGATTGGCTACTGTATTGGTCTGCAGTTATGTAAACTGTATGATCTATTAGGGGCACCGGTCTCTGCATGGGAGTAAATTCTTGGTGTCTTTTTCGTGATCCCTTAAATGTATTTCCTTTTCATTACAGTGTAGAAAGTCTTGTAGAAAACCACATGGAGGCATCATTTGTATTCTTCTCACATTCCTCTTTCTCTGCATTGCTATTTGTGTTCAATTCAACCTTTGCATTACCCAGTGAGAATGATGCACTGACTATGCACAGGCCAAGGATACTGAGAAAGTCTTCGAGGACTTTGCCCCTGTGTTTTTCTGAGGTGGTTCTCTGCCTTCTCGTCGAACGATGATGTGCGCATCGTCTTGCCCTCAGTGAGATAAAGTGGAAGTTTGTTTGTTCAAGGTCTCAGAAAAGTGAGCATGAGATCTCTAGCTGTGCTCTTTTGTCTCAGTGTGTCTTTTGCAACTTCGCCCCCCTCCTGCCGGCATGTCTTCTGAGCTGGCATGGCAGGGTGAGAGCTCTCCAAGCTGCCCGCAGCTTCTCATGCATCCTGCTTGGCTGTCACAAGACGAGATGGGCGCCATTCAACCCAATTAGTAAAATCCTCTCTGATGTTGGGAAGAGGGGAAAAAAGAGAAAGAAATCACATTTTTATTTCGCCCCCTGTCCATCATCTGCCAATTTCAGTGGAAGTAAAAGAGTGGCACCAATTAATGACTGTGGGCTGGAGGCGGCACCAGCACTGGCACAGGAACAGCATGTTTCAAGCGTCGGGTGGCATCATGCAAGGCCTGTTTCTCCACCGACGCTAAAGCAAATGAAATGAGACTAATAGGGAGCTCGTTTCCAGCCGCTGATTAAAAGGCCTGGGAGCTCCTGAGGCATCGCCTATGTCCAGGTCTAGGCCTGGCGTCACGGGGCCTTCACATTGCTCCTGTAATGTCATTTTGGACATCAGCACGTCTGTCTCCCTGGGGTCATCCTTCTTCAGACTCTCTCAATTTGTTTGTTCTGCAGCAAAGGCAGGCTAGGAAATCTACACTTCCTTTGGGGTGTTAATTAAGGGGAGCATCCAAAATTAATCAGCAAATTCACTAGGGCGAAGGACGATGTGTCTGAAGGCCTGGAAACAAAGTCCGTGAAGCGCCTGCGGAGAAAGGGGCCCTCGGCTATGACCAGGCAGAAAAACAAGTGCACAGACGGCAATCTGACACAAAAATTCATGTAAGTATAAAATTTTACACTCATTTTCCCTGTCAGCTTGTCACAATGAATTATAAAGGCTGATTCGCTTATCTGGCTGAGGGAGATCACACACGCCCGGTCATCTGAACACCATCATATGGTCAGTGTCTGCTGGTGAAGGCCTGTGCTAACCACAAAGCTAAAGCTACATCACCAGGACCACTGGAGGCCGCTCACTTATCCCACTTGTGTCAGTGATTCTCATCCAAGACTGTGCAGATGATTTCAACACTGTGCAGCAGTTCCAACTTCAAACTGTGCCTTTGTTTCAGGTTGTTGCCTTCTGTAAAGAATTTCTTTTGCAAGCTTCAGCCTCTTCCTTTCTCCTTTCATTCACCTTATCCCCACATTCATTATGCCAGCATACTTAGATAACTCTCCATTTTTGTCTTTCAATTTATCTTTGGAGTTTTTTGCCACATTCTCTAATTAGCACAGCGCCTGCAGGCTATTTGTGACCTTTCCATATGTAAATAGAGGGATGCTTCCCTCCCTCTCCCCCCTTTCTCTCCCTCTCTGTGACTTGCAGTGACAGGATGAGTGCAGTCAGAGTGAGCCAGTTCTTATGTGTGGATGGATGACACTACTCCAGGCATGTTTGGCAGCGGCTTCGATGATATTGGAGCGAGGTGTTCAGGAGTGTGGTGATTGACAGCTGCCAGGTGTGACACTGCTGGCATGACACAGTGTGTAGCGACTGTGTCCTGTCATTTCTCCTCTGCTCATCGCGCGGAGGCCTTGTGTCACTCACGCTGTCCTTTAAACCCTCTCGCCCAGGGTACTTCAGCGAATGTGCAGCTGGAGTACACTGACTGCAGAGTGCACTTCGGAGAGGCCTCGCTGCTCAACAGCTGTAGTTTCTTCAGCTAGGATATGAGTTTGTTTTATATCTTTTATCAAAGTGAAACTGACTTGTAGTGGGGAGCACCTGAGCTTTGACTCTCTTTCTTTTTACATTTACAGGTACCTGTCAAAAATACTACATGACCTTTTAGGCTCCTGATACTTCAGCCAGCACTGACAAAAGCAGATTGCCCCAAGATAGTGTATGTTTTGAAGTTGAAAGTGAACTGTAGCTATTTTAAAGTATTTCTGCTCTTCTTTGGTCATTCTGCTGCTTGATAAGTACTTTTGATACAAAGTATATTTTTCTGACAATAGTTTTTACCTTCTACATGTTCGCGTTGCTACTATTACGTAAGTAAATGAATACTTTTACTATCTGTGCTATCTTGTCTGCTTATGGAGATAGTTATGTTGGGATTTTGGATAAATGAGCAGGTCTGGTCACCTGACACACACCTGAGGAAGCTTGTACTTGGAGAAGAGCCTGTTGGGGCTCAGCACATTGCATTCCTGCTGTATGTAATTAAGAAGCTGCTGAGGAAGGAAGCAGCTGAATGACTAACATTTTATTTATTTATTAACAAAGTGAATGACTTGATGACTATATGGAAAAATATATCAAAGCAGCAACTGCTGGCATTGGTCCTGCTGAGTTTGGGGTGAATATTAACGGTTCGTTCTCACCACTAAAGTTAAATTACACACAAATTAATGTAATTCAGCTATAAACTGGTGTCAGGACCCCAGTTTGAATAATGGGCTCTCTGGCTACTCACTAGTCTCCAGTCACTGAGACAACTTATATGAGAAACAATATGAAAAGAAAACATCTGAAGTTGGTGAGACACCCTGGCTGCTGAATAACTTTTCTCAAAGCCAAAAATGGAATATGCTGCCGGTATGAATCCCAATATGGATTTTTATTCCTCAGAGACAATCCAAAGTGTTTTTACTCACATTAGCATATATTATAGAAGGGGTGGCTGGATTGCCAAACCAGATCACTTTAAAAGACAAATGCATACAGCAAATATGAAAGTGAACCCAGTAATTATGGCATATTAATTGATGATAATCTTTTGTGCCAGTTCACCACTTAGAAATGGGCCAACTCTGACCTGTGCTGAGGATAAATATAGATTTGGTACATGAAAGGCAAAGTTGTCATCCTCACGCAAATGAGACAAGATCCTGCAAGTAAATAAAGCTGGAATCTCTCCGACATAATTGTTTTACCCAGGCATTACATTTAATGCATGAATAATGTCTGCAAATGGCAGATCTCTTCTTTTCATTTTCTGTGGTGGAGTGTATTTACGGACTGCTGGTGGTCCCTGGAGGCCCCTCTTTCCCCCCTCAGCAGTATTTAATACCTCTAAAGTGCGTAATTGCTGATCAGAAAGTCTGCGATGCTGTGTTTGGTGTGTAAAAGACTTCTTTCAACAAGAAGTGAGGAAGAGAGGGAGGAAGGAATGCTACACCTCTGGTATCATGTGCCATATTTGTTCACAGTGTCTGGTAGTAGCAGCGAAAAACACAACAGCAGAGTGGCTGTCTCAGTAGCAGGCTGGTATCTCTTTACTGGGGTCTTTTTGTGTGAGGGAACAGACTTGGTTGTCGTGTAGTGCTGGTTAACCACCGTGTGCACAGAAAGCCACTTAATAAGTAAAGGCTCGCAGTGTGATTCTGATCTGGCATGGTGACCTCTAGAGAAGCACACCCACAGGCTTACTGTGTCCCTTGGTCTCCATGTCCCCTCCCTCCTCCCCACCACAATGGGTGGTGGGGACGTGACATCAACATTATTTTCCCCCAACTCCCTGACTGAGCACCTGCTCAGCCGCCAACCAACCCCACCACCACCACCCCCTCCCTCAACCCCCAGAGTGGTGTCCCTGTCCAGGTCTCGGGCCACAACACATTCCAACCCGACACTGATGCGAGGTGACCGGACTGGCCGGTTCACACGGCCCCTCCAGTGGCGCTGGGGCCACAGCCAGAGTTACACACAGACAGCTGGAGGAGACGGGAGAGGAGGAGGAGGAGGAGGAGGAGGAGGAGGATGCAGGGCACAAACAGCCATAAAGGAGAACAAGTGGAGGGAAAGTTGACAGGTTCAGCAGAGCAGCTGAATGTCAGTAACAGCAGCCAAAGAAACACTTGAGAAGTGAACAGGGAAACCATGAGGTCTACAGTGATGCATGAGATTGTGGGTTTTTGTTACTGTCGGGTAAAGTTTGATATGCAATTGTCATATCAGTGTGAGCGTTTGTGGGGTATTTTTTCTTTTTACTGCAAATATTTGCTGCATGAAAAGTAAATCTTCTTGTTAAATCTTGTTTTCAGCTGAAAATAAACGATTAAGGCACCAAAAAGTTGTAGAGGCTTCCATGAATTTGTTCTGTTCTTCAAGTTCAAACTAGAATTCGTAGCTAAAACCTTCCTACTGTACTGTCTGTTGAGGTAAAATGTCAAAAGTCTTATGTCATTGTACCATTTCAGGAAAAAGTAAAGACGCCAGATTTTTTTTAAAGGGCCACACGTGAGATTCACTTGCATTTTTTTCATTTTTGATCAGTACTAAGATTAAAAACACGTTGAAACTGCTCATGATATCAAGCCCAATTTAAAAATTTTAATTTTGCTTCAACGGTAAATTAGTAAAAAAATGTTAGAAATATAGTAAACATGTAGCTTATCTGTTCTTTTTTTACACACCGTTTGAGTCCTGTCTGATAACAATCGCTGTAGAAAAATTAATATTCATATTTATTACAGTTCAAAAGCTTAATACACAAAATTCAGCTGAAATGCTGAACTTTAAAGTCCTTGTTCTTTGTCCACTTTAGGAAAAAAAAAATCCAAGAGCACCACATACGCTCAGATCCTCCCTCTCTGCTTTACTGTTGAATAAAGAGTTGTTGACTGAAGAGGATAATCTTGCGAAGAGGATAAAACACTGAGAAGGTGGCGGCACACTGAAGTAGCGTTTTGCAATGATTCAAATGTGCAGTTAAATATTTTCAATCCGTCTGTTAATTATTTATATAAAAAACTCCTGAGTTTCCTGTTGAGCACAGAAATAGTAACTTTTACAAAGAAAACAAACTGAAACTAGTGGACTAAAAAATTTACTTGAACACTGAAGTGACCAGTTTATTGTAATGTTTGAATAGAGGAATAACTAAACAGTGGGGATACAAAAGATATACAAGATCTATATCTTAATTAAATATTACTGCTCTCAGGCATATTCTTTCACCCTGACAAACATATCACTCCTTTCCAAATGTGAGGATGGGTAGCTTGTGTTATCAGGAAAGTGTTAATTAATGAAAGACAAACCTCCTTCAGCTTGGTGCACATATTCAGGCATAAACCCGGCTCTTGCACTTAGGCAGCCACACACACTCAGAGATGCAACCTTATTAGCCACCGCACATAAGTGGGATCACTGTTTGTCGGTGAGCTGTTGCTCCACTTTTTTCTGAAGGAGAAACAGAGAATGAAAGAGAGAGAGGCCTGAAATAATTTGTTTAATTTGGAGCAGCTCCCAGCGCAGCAGGTGAGAGGAAGGGGCAGAAAGCGAGAGAGAGAGAGGATGTGTGTGTGTGTGTGTGTGTGTGTGTGTGTTTTCTTTTTGTATGCAGGTTTTCTCATCATATGTGTGGGTTGGGGGGATTCAGGGTGGCAGATCAGGGTCTCACTTCACTTACCCCAGCTGCAGACACACGGCTTGTTGGTTTGGGTCATGATGACAAAAGCAAAACTACACTCCCACCCACCCTTCTTATGTCTCAAGATGCCCCCCCCCCCCCGCCAAACCTCCCTGACCTCCATTCCCCGACCCCAACACCAGAAACCAAATTCCTAATTATCTCTGAATAGCAATTTTATTGAACCCTAATTTGTGGTAATGAATTGTGATAGGTGGGAAACCAGGGAGAAAGAAAGGAGAAAGTTCACCCCCCCTCCACCATGCACACATCTCCCCTTGTTAACTGTGAGGGCACCCACTCTCTCTCACGACTGCTGCTGATAATCTGTGATATTCTCTGTGTGAGACCCTCGTTGATAAGATGTTCAGGTTTAGTTACATAAGAACAAACGCGGTTGCACCACTGGCTGACGGCACACAATATGGAGCACTGTGAGAAAATGGAGCTTTTCACTTAGGACTTGCTGCTTTTAACAACTTTTTAGGGCTCAACTTTGAGTCATTTTCTGCAGGTTGTTGACAACCTGTGTCCAAAAAAAAAGGACAAGCAGAAAACACAGATGTGTTTCTTATCTAAGGGCACTCTGGACCCCAGATCTGTCTTTTTGGGATCACTTGGTAACTTGAAAAGCAGCGAGTATAGTGGTTGAAGGGCACTTGAGCCGAGGATTCGTAGAAAGAAAGTAGTTTTCATCAGATGTCTGGGGGTCACAGGGTTAAACCAGCCAGGCCCCGATACAGATGAGCCGCTCTGTCTTTTTTACTCTTTCCCTCTGGGGGAGCAACATGGCCTAGAGCATGAACACCTACGGGAGAATGGGTGGGTGTACAGTACTTTTAAAGGCCTCATTTGAATATCTGCAGCCTGAACATAGCAGGCGAGTATAGATTTACAAGAATGGAAGGGGAAATTGTAGACCTCATGTGTTTGCTTTGTGTTTATGATCTTATTTAACAGTCCAGCTCCCAATATTTGATTTAAAGTTTTTACATTTTAAAAGTATTTATAGGTTGTTCAGCGCTGTCTTGAGTCATAGCTGGACTTTGACTGTCTGACGTCTCCTGCATTTTTAAAATCCTCCCAGTGTGCTGTTGACCTGCACTGCCTTTGCATGATAAATATTAGAACTAAATCAATGCTGCAGCATCTTTTCAAAAGTTTTTTTTTTTTTGGCCTATAATTAAATGATTATTTTTTTGCCATGTGCTGAGAAAATCACAAGTTACAAACCTAAATATTGTTATTTAGTGAGATTGTTCAAAAACCCAGTAATTTTGTTTCCTTTTCTTTCTTTTCCTCACCTACCCAGAGTGAACAAACTTTCCCCTCATGATTGGAAGAGAGATCTCCAGCCTGTATCCCGTCATATAAACACTGTTTGCTCTGGGCTTCCTGTCTGTGGACTTACATTACAATGTGTAGATTTAGAGATTGGGAAACTAAAGTCGCCAGGCTTTTCAGTTGGATAACGGTTTCCTCTCTCTCTCAGACCCCCCCCCCCCCCCACCCACCCTCCTACTTGCTTCCCCTCTTCTCCAGCCCACTGTCTGTCACACTGTCGTCCAATACCAGATGGTAGGCGTTCAACACGGAGACCAGCACCGCTAAGCTAAAATACCTGATTACAATTCCCCAATACAATTCAAATATCATGGGCCGGCTTAAGGATAATACCTTTGTAACAACGTCATTTATTTTTTTCCTTGTTCCCTTTATCCTTGTTTTACTGGGAGAGGAGACTGCAAAGCCCTTTCTCAAACAGATAAAAGAAAAGATAACCTCCTTTTTCTGTTTCTTCCCCTGTTCATGTGGGGGGGTATATATTTCTTTTTCTCCCTTGTGATCGGATGCATTTTTTCAAAAAGTGGCAAGAAAAATAAACCTGAAAGTAAAACTAACATTTTAAAAGGACTTTACTGAAATAAATATTATAGGGAAATAAGGAGAGAAATAATTGAGTTGAAAATATTTATAGGATGTAAATGTGCCCTGGTTGACATTTTGGAGCCATGACAATAATGAATGAAAATTTCATTCCAAATTCATATTTATGCTGTTTATTCATATTTTACAAATATATTCAACTGCAGCACAGTCATACATATCCGTTGTGTTGTTATAAATGCTAAATAATTAAGGTGCGTATTTGTGGTGACAGATTAAACAAACCTAAGGGCAGTTTTACTTTATGTAAATATAATAATAAATATAGCTGTAGTATAATTTCATGTTTTTATTATAATTTTTCATAATGATTAGACACAACACAATCTGATGGAAATGCACATTTTAAGTATGTTTTATTCAACAATAATAGTTATTCTTGCTACATATTTGGGGAAAAATATCACTAATTTGAAAATAAGTATTTTAATATTCACTCCTTAAATTTAATAATATAAATGCTTTTTTCGTGGTATTATAAGTGTTTTACTCCATATTAAATTATTTAAATTATTTTTCTCTTTATTTCCTGACAATAGGGCTTAAGTGGCCTTTCATTGACAAAATTACTTTAATTAATTGAAACACTAGTACTTCTTCTTTTCTGATCAAAGCATAAAACCAAGTTTAATAATAAATATTAACTATATGTAGTTATTATCTAATTTCTGTTCTAGGAATTTTAATATTCCATTAAATAAACAAGAATAAATGAAAGTTATTGAAGATAAGGAAGACATTTATGCTAATATTTTTTCTTTGAGGTCATAATTATTGAAGTGCAGTATATTGCCAGTCTTCTGTTATTAAAAATAAGAACCAGAAGTTCACCATAAGTATTTCAAGTAGGTGTAAAGGACAATAAAGCCGCATAAAATAGCTTTTTAATTAAATATTCTCCTCCAGTTTGGAATCACAGATCTATACTGTATATATAGTGTCTCAGATGTATGACAGATGTATTATGTTTTTAAAACAAATATAAAAATAATGACATTACTTTAATAAATTGTTTTATGATTGTTAGAGGTGATAATGTTTCTTTACACCAATCTGCACCATTACACTAGATCACTGTATACAGGCACTATGGATGTGCTGTGTGATTATGCTGCTGTTGCTTTACATGTACAAAACCCTGTAAATTATATGCACAGCAAGGATAATGTTTTTTTGTTTCTTGTCAAAACTGCGAGTTACCGTTATAGCTCTGACCTCAGTGCAGACCTTACGCACAAATCTAACTTTGAAAAGAAATACAGATCAATGTGACCCTCAACCTTTAAGTGTGTTTTTACTGTGAGGAACCAGCCTCAGTAAGTGCCTAATATGCATATAGTTCCTCACCACGGTTTACTTCATGTGTCGCTGCAGTAATGTTGAAACCTCATGTCTCCGAAGTGTAGAACAGTTTTTTAGCTTGACCCCCTTCGTGCATGTTTTTGACTTTATCCAGCTGGTTTGGAAAGTGTTGCATGAATTCAGGGGTTGTAGGAATTTCCCATCACCCAGAGGAGCATGTAAGGCTTTTACTGGAGTTGGGAGGTTTTTTCAAAAGAGAGAGCAGTGGTTGTTCACTGTTTGGAGGCGAGTATGTTACTCTTCCATGGCCAGAGTGTGTTTTTCTCTGAGTGTGATCTCTGGTGTGGGCAGAGGTGCGTCTAGCCGCCCACACCACTGGCACTCCTGCCCATGTAGCACCCATAACACCGAACCATTAGTGGCATGGCAGCCTACCCACATATCAACCACCTTCATTAGTCATTCAGCTCCTTATTTTTGTTTGGTTTCCCCTCTGGCTCCTAATTAATGCTTAATCGAAACTGCTGAACTGAGCTGGTAGAAAATTCATGAATATTAAAATCGACCCTGACAGTTTTTCTCGCTTTCTCCTCTTTTTTTTTGTGTGTGTTTGGCTTGTCTACTGTAGTATCCAGGCGCCATTTATTTTTGTTGCTGTCAGAGATTTAAGGCGTCATGTTTCTTTCCCACTTTTCACTGTTGTAACAATGATGGAGGATAGTAGGCAACAGAGTCGTGTTTTGCCAACTTGAAGTGAACTGCGAGAGTTCTTGGTGTGACTTTGATGTATGTTTTTTCAATTCGAGGGCACTTGATGTAGTTTCACTTTGATAGAGTGAAGCAGACAGAGAAATCATCTGGGTTTGAGACCCTCCAGATTGCTGTAGATGTAAATAGATAAACACTGCAACACCACAGAGTCAAATCCCTTGTTGCCTTTCGGATAATTCCTGAACTCACAGGGGAAAGTTGTTAAAGAAGTTTTGTTTCAAATCGCATCCTGTAAAAACAGATTTCTATTGACCTGTGCTGACAGGGCTGTTTGTGGGCTCGAAGCCACATCCTACAGCCCAATATTTGCACTTTTAAACTGCAGTCTCAGCATTAGTTCTGTTATATGACCAAGGTTACAAAGTTTATTTCCTCTTAAATATTCATTTTTGGATTGATCAAGTTTTGAAGACCTCTTGGAGACTTTTTGTCTTGAAGATTAAAGGATTAAAGGATGCAGTTTCCAGGCTTGGAACAACATTCAGAGAATACTCTATATGATGAAAAAGGGATGTTTAATATTTAATATCGAAATTGAAAAGTTGCAATTCAGTTTATTTGGAAAATGCTAGAGAGTGATACCAAACTTTAAAGTCCTGATCGAGTTTTTTAATTTATAAATGATCAACTCCTGCAGCAGCGTGTGCAAGGAATATTGTAAATTTGCAAATTAGATATGTCAACAAATTTACAATTATCCAGTTATTCATGCAGCATATAGAAATCACTTTTAGATGTGTTTTCATGTTACGGTACCTCCAAAGGAACATGATTATTAATGTTTCCTTGGAGGGTGCCCTGTCAACTCTTTTGAAGAGTGTGACTTGGTGAGCAGAAAATCATTTAAAAATATACACTAACCGCTGCTGTTTATCATATTTTATTAAAAAATCTGAATTTGAAATGAATTTATTCAGCTCTACAGCTTTTTGTTCTTTCATTATTCAAAGTCTTGCAAAAGACGTACTTACTGTATGTAATAATACATGATTGTGAAGAGTGCTTCCCACAACAACACAATCATGTTGCTCTTTGTAAAGAAACAAACATATGTCTATATTTGTTCTGACTAAATTGATGGTGGCATCACAGGCAAACCAAATTGAAATCTTAGTGACAATTTCTCTGAAGTTACTCAAATACAATTTGACTTCTGACAAGGGGATGCAATTTAAAAAACAGAACATGCCATCAGTGGAACCCAGCATTTGCATAATGAGGATACTTCCATTTCCGCCAGCAATGTTTTTGACAGCCTCTAACTAAAAGCCGTGGTGGAGAGGAGTGAGAAATGTCGATACAAATAATCCAGAAGAGGCAGAAAGAGGGGCGATCAGGGCAGCCACCGGATCCATCAAAGAGCCAGAGAACAAAACAAATGTAGTTTGGCAAAAAAAAACAACCATGTGCTCAAGCTGCAGTGATGCTAGGTGACCCTGGCAGAAAAGGGACGGAGGGGCCTTCTGCCCTGAGCTACAGTGTTGACTTTGACTGCACCGAAGATTGTTGGACCGCAGGAAAAACTACTCCAGAGGTTGCTCTGATAGGTTGACAAATATGACCGAGCTGACGCTAATGCCATGTAGCTCTTTTGCTCTAATTGTTGATTCAATTTGCTAATGACTAATTTGATTTAAGTGGCAGGCACATCTCCATGTGTGCAGGACATGGAGAGGAGAAACAAAAAAAATGGACTGGAGGTGGCGTGATGGCTTGTCACGCAAAGGCTGCTCGCCTATGAATATTCCATGAGAGTTCACACTTAATTGTTTCTGATTTGTTTATTTTTTTCAATACAGTGCTTTAGCGCACACTCCATCAGTCCCTGTGTTGACACCCCGTGCACCCCCCCCACCCCATTTCTCCCCTCCCACTCATGCCACCCTCTCCTCACCATCCCCCACATTTTCACAAGTGGTGCTCAGATGTCCATCAAACACAGTAATGAAGGATCACTATAAGTTGTTGGAGCCTGTCAACAAAAGCTCTCTACCACTTTGTTTCACTCTGTTCTCCCTTGTTGAGCTGCTGGAGATCTCTGATGTGAAGGAGCAGATGAATTTCTAACCAGACATTTTCAGGCCCCTATTGAGCACCACTACCTGTTGCCAATGCAAATAGTTTCCAACTCCAAAGGATCCAAAGGAAGCGTATTGTTCCACTGCTGAGTGCTCGAGTCCACTTGCATGTTGTTTGCCTCCTGGAGTGGACGTGCTACATCGACTAGATCACAAATACAGATTTAGACTCGACAATGGGGTTTCACTCAGTCGCTGCATTGAGGTCCATTCTGAGCGAGCGGCTGCATATGGCAGTTCAAAGTCTTTCCACTTTCCAGTGGAGCACCAGATATTATGAGAGTCGGAATAAAGGCTTCAGCAGTGAAAACTGTTTATGCAAATGTCGATATAAATGTGTTTCAGTTTTTCAAACTGTAACATAAGGAAAGTATGAAGACAAGAGCACCTACCCACATGAAAGCCGGGACGGATGACCCGAGACTGAGTTCTTTTCCCCTAACCCTCCGCTGCAGCAGCGTCCATCCGTTTGTAACCGCTCCGAGCCTGTTGAGTGTTCGGTAGAGTTTTTCTGAAATCCCTCTCTGTTCTGGCTCTGCTATGTTTTTGTACTTGCCTTGTTCTGGCTTGACTTGTGAAGAAGCAAATCTCTTTCGTTTTTGCCTTTTATTCTCGCCCATGATGGGTCTCCTGAGCTGGATGACTTGCAAATCACGCCATGATATTGAAAAGGATTGACATTTTCAGATGGAAATGCATAGAATATTTCGTGTTTGGTAATGGGCAATGGAAAGTGGATGGAAGTCTAATTATTGCATAATGATAATGTTTCCCTCTAAGATCTGCTGAGGCCAGTGAATGTGTTGCTATGGTGATTATGAATAAATATGGCCATGTATTTATGTATTAATTCATCTGTGTGGATATTTATTTGGTGTTTGCTCATATATTCATTTATTAATTTATACATTTGGGTCGTGGTTTTGTCTGAGCAAACAAGGCCACTCTGACATGAGGAGCGTCCTTCTAATTCTGTGTTTGAATCACCGGATGTTGGAGGGAAACAGCCAATCTGATGAGATATCGTGTTTTAGGGCTTTGCTGAAACAAACAGAGAAACTGACAGACAGACGGACAAACTTTTCTCATTTCTCTAAGTTTTTTTTTTGTCTTCTTCCTGTTGTTGGATGTGAGTTACCGATGCAAAGCCTGGAGAGAGCCAAAGCAGGTCACAGGAGAGTGACAGTTTAGGGCAGTTTATATTAGTATTGATAAATAAACATTATTTAAAATATCTGTCAGGCCCGGTTAAATATCCTTGGTGTGGTTCAGTAGCTTCACCAACCCAGGGCATCGAATATTTAATTATTGTACTAACTGAATAATGAAAAAGTCAATTTCCAGACCGACGCCCCGTATGCAGAAGACAATTGCATTTCTAATATCTGCATGTGAAATCTTCTTCACACACCCTCCCCTTCCCACGTCCCGTCTCAATGCCTCGCAGGGCTGTGAAGTCTCCTGCATTACCATAACGCTCTTCCTGACTAAGTCTGTTCCTCATATTCACTTGTCGTGGCTAATTACGTGTTTAACCCTGTGCGGGTGAGCTTGTTTTACATTCAAATTTATGGAGACCTCACTGATCTGAAGGAGCAGGAATGAGCAGGGACATGACGGCGAAGATCAGTCTTCTGATAATTGATTATCTCCTTAGAAAACGGGACAGCTTCCAGAGGACTGCCATCTTGAAGTTGTTGACCTTTGACCTCTGAGAGGTCGGAAACATAAAAGGTCACAGGTGGATGGTGGAAAGGGAAGTTCTTTGTTTTTAGGTCAATTATGGATTTACTGTATTTGCCTCAGTTTGTTATTATTAATAATAGTATTAATGTGTTTTTATTATTATTATGTTTGTTGTTCTGTAATGTGATTTGCATTTTTATTACCAGCAAATGCAAATATTTCTGTTTTCATATTAACATGATGCTGTAGCAGTAATTTTCTGATCTTGTTGCTTGTGGAATAAATAATTATGCATATGTTGTCAATATTTACATTTCCACTGTTTAATTTAATTCTAATGGAAGTCCCTGGGCGTTACGAGTAGCTTCTAATAGAAGACAAATGATTAAAGCTTTCTCCGTAATAACTCCGCACAACTTGCTGTACTGTAATCTAATGCAGCATTTCAGTGTTTACAGAGTAAGGAAACTTTGATCACTTCTATTGTTGATTTAATTTGCTGATGTAATTTTTCAAACCCTCTTTTAAGAACATTCCTCTGATACGTTTTATTAGTTTTGGAGCTAAATAAAACAGTTGTGTTCCTGCATTGTAAATATACTCCATGAGTGAGTGAAACAGCTTGGGCTTGTTTTATAATAATTCCCTCACACCATCCGCTCTGTACAGTGGTTCCTTTGTGTTGTATGGTGAGTGTGTGTGTGTGTGAGTGTGTGTGTGTGTGTGTGTGTGTGTGTGTTTGGCATGCAGTACCAGGCTGGGTCAAAGCAGCTTAGTTCCGATCTGTTGGGTGACCTGCCCGAGCCTCGCCGGCCTCACTGACCCGCATGATTTCATTAAAGTGAGGTGAGGCACATGGCCTCTGTGCACACACAGTCCCAGACACACATGGAGGTATAGCTCACATGTTCATAAATGGATCTAAGGCATACACTCTAGCAGATGTCTACTATATAGGAGTTTACACATACATGATAAACAAGTCAGTCAGGATAATTGCAAATACATGAAATGGTTCTATGAACATTGTATTGACAAAAACAAGTTGTATTTGTGAAATTTTAAACATTTTACAGACATGACAGCAGGATTCATTTCTAAAATATTTTTGAAAATGCAAGGTGGAAATGACATGATTCAACAAACTAACTAAGTGCTTATCCATCCGGAACTGCATTGTGAAATACACAAGAAGATGACTGTATTTCTGAAATCCTTAATATTAATTGTTTTGGGTTCATTGTACTGCTGACCAGCACAGCTTCTCAAATTAAAGAGACAACACAGATTTCAGATCTTTCCATACCATGCCATGGATTCTGAAGCAAAAAACACAAATGTAATCCTAATTAGCAACTGAGCATTAAGGTAAATTAAGTAATTAACGTAAATAAAAGGTGCTAGTATAACAATACAAAGCAACAAACAAGCTGTCAGGAAACAGACTAATCTCGTAAACGCAAGCGAGTTGCAACTAATGTCATTGTAAACATCCTGGAAAAACATTCCTAGAAATGATGAATTTAACTGTCGAGAACAGGAACATATTGCTCGTCAGTCTAAGAGCAAGTCAGATTTCACATAGATGACTGTAAAAATCTGATTTTACTTGTTACTGATTAACAAAAATTTGAACAATAAAATAGATTGTGCAGTTTGCCGTGAAGGCACTGTAACATTCACTTAAATACAAAATAGATAAAATCCCATAGACACTCTGCTCGTATGTGTGCATGTGTTGAGGGTGGTGGCGTACTGAATACAATCACTAGATGGCGATCTAGGTTAAAGCAGTGTGTTGTTGGTAAGCCTTGGATGGCAGGAGCACAGCGCTTGTCAGCAGCGGCAAGTGATCTTCCTCATTGACGTGTACACAGTTATAGCATGTAGAGCTGTGGAGTATGGAATAGGATTTGGTTTCACTTTTCCTGGGATTGAGGATTTTCTTTCATGCTATTGAGGGATGCACGTTCAGAGGCTGAAAGCACAAAAACAACACTGCTCAAAGATTCAGAGCAAATGTATCACCCTGGGTGAGATCACACCACAGCTAATATCTGATTCTTAATTAGGTAAGATTGTGTTTTGACCCCAGCTAGTCCAATTAGGCTTAAGCAAGATCAGGGTGGCACATTCATGTCTGAGTTTTCATTTAATTTGTTTGTTTGTAATAAGACAAGTAGTGATTGAAACATGGTGATGACACACATGAATTAAAAATAAATTTGTGTTGGGAAGATGGGGGATGATGGTAAACCATGTTTCAAAATTTAGTGGTAAATAAATCCTTTTAATCCCCAAGATACCATCCTGGAAAGTGATTGTACTCACAGAATGAGGTGTTCCTATTGGCACTGCTGTCGTATTTAACAAAGTGCAAAATTGTTTTAACTAAATACAGCCGATAACTGCTTTACCACTATATTTTCAGGCCATGTCTGAATTCCTCAGAGTAGGAAATCTCATTGGTTGAGTTTACACCTGAGTGGGTGGAGCTACAGGTGTTTGTAACCGATTGCAATGTATTCATTAGAGCCTCTCAGCAGAATGTATTTGTTGTATTTGTTGCTTAAAAGCAGGTACGTTTGGATCTTTGTGATGCTAACAGTTACTTACAGTGGCCTTGTGCTTGTTCTCTCTTATGCAGCTTATGAGTTATTAGAGAGCAAGCAGGTTAGCTAGCTCATTAGCTTAAATAGATAAAGGTGAATGACAGAACAGCTTAACAAGCTAATGAGCAAATACTGAAAATAGATATTTCTAATTAGCACATGACCACAACTTGAGCCATGCTGACTCTTGTTGGTCACTCTTATGTGTAACTCTTATGTTTAGTCTATCAAAAAAGGCTAGTTCTATGGATGCATATTGTGACCAGCCCTACATTATTACGTGTTTAAAACAACAGAAAAGGCAGCGAGATGGATAAAGTGTCAGCTGTAATGAATGCAGAGTCCAGAAACAAGCCCTGTAGCTCTGTCAGATGTTTCCAGTTAAACTGACACTCTTGTCTGTAACATATGATGAAGAAAAACATGGGAGAGGCACTAAATCAAGAGAGAGAGAGTAGAGCAAAGAAAACACTAGGAGAGAGACTATGTTTAAGGCCAGAGAATCAAAGCCCTTTAATTTGCATAACCTGCATACATGCATTTACAATATACACACGCATACATCCCATCATTGTAGTATCTCATCTTCTTCTCCGCCTCTTTCCAATCTTCCTCGTCTTCTTTACATCAACTTTTTTTTCAGCCTTTTCTTGTATTTTCTCCTCTCTCCTCCTGCTCTTGACGAACGCAAGTTGTCATTCTCTCACCATAATAGTGCTTCTGTGCCTTCATGTTGCTGGTTGTTTGCTTGAAACGTAATCTGCAGATGTAACAGAGGAAGAAATTGAGTCTAACAAATGGCTTGAAAGACTCACGTGGCATATCAAGCCCAAACCAACAAAGGCAGACAAAACGCCCGTCTTTTTTCCTTCCCCCAATATCTGAAGTTGATATTTTCAACAGAATAGTGCGCGGCTGATGTTCCCTGAATAAAGAATGCTACGTTCACTGCTGTTGTGTTGTGTTACGCTGTCATTCTGACTTGAATGGGAGAGTTGAGGCCCATTTGTTTGGTTTAGCTGCGGAGTAGAAATGGGTTTGTTTGATTAACATTTTGCTTGCGCATGTCAGTTTGAAGCAGTGTCATTTCTATGGGGAAATGAAAAAGGCTGAAGAAGCTGTGTAAACTATAGAAAGACATCTATCTATCTATCTATCTATCTATCTATCTATCTATCTATCTATCTATCTATCTATCTATGTCTATCTATCTATCTATCTATCTATCTATCTATCTATCTATCTATCTATCTATCTATCTATCTATCTATCGTTCGTAAAATAAAATGGCTTTTGGTTACAATGGACACATGAAATCTGATATTAGCCTAACAGCAACTGTGATTATGGTTATTACAGCAAACCATGACCCACACATTACTAAACATTACCTGTGGTGTGTGTGTGTGTGTGTGTGTGTGTGTGTGTGTGTGTGTGTGTGTGTGTGTGTGCGCACACGCGCTCAAACTAGATCATAGGCTACTGCAATGGGTATAATCTCTTGGTTTCACTAATGGGCAGTGATAACAATGTTTTTGAAATCTCAAAATTGCCTCCCAGTTCACAAAAATCACATTATACTTCCATGTAGTGTCCTGGGCTGCAAGCTTGCAGCTTAGGCAGGTACTATCTCTAATCTCTTGTAATGTACTGTAATGTTGGACACCATAAAAGGCCTGTTTCATGGCAAAAAATAGTAAATTGCATGTTGGTAGGAATTGTCCATTGCATTGTAGCAATGCCTGGACATAATTTGGCCTGTATGAAAACAAAGATACAGCTAATACCACCATTAAGCAGAATCATTGCACATATGATTTGTGCAATTTCTCCTAAAACAAAGACTTTGTTTCTTTAGGTTGCAGCTTGGTTCTCACTGTCTCTGCTATACATTAAACACCAGCTGTTTCTTTCACAGAGTCTAATGTCACAGAAGTATCGCTCTTTTCTCTTTCTCTGTGTGAGCTCGCTAACTGCAGTTATCTATACATAAACCTGTCCCCTTGTCTGTTACACAGGGACTTTCTTCTCGTCTCTTTTCCACCCGTCTTAATTTGCTGTATTCGTAATAACGAGCGATGTCACGTGCTGCATATTGCTGCATGAGGTGATCCTGCATCGTTGTTGTTGTTGAGGATTTTTAACTGCTGTTGTTAACAGATGGATTCCACTTCATTTATGATCATTGTTTTTTGTGATGTCTTTACCTCTTTGTGCGTAGGGATTAATACTGAACAATATGGGATAATAAACATTACAGCATTGCAAATGAAATGTACAATGAAAAAGTATCTGGCTAACGTAAATGTTTTATACGCTGTGTGAACAGCTAGTTTTGTGCATCGTCCATATTTACAAGATCACTATATGTTTATCTTAGTAAACAAAGTGCAGAGCAGTTCCCAGTCAAAACACCATAGAGAGCAAAACAGAATGTGTCTGTGTAAACACTTTAGTCTTCCTGCTTATACTGCTGGGCAGGAAAAACTGTAATAATGCATCATAATGCATTTGTTGATTATATTTAAATGATAAATGAATGCGTAGAACAGAACCATATTCATGTTACTCATCATGATTTTATGTCATGATGGTTTAAAAAGTGTCTGAACTCAGTGAAAATCATTTTAAATATCTGCATACATATTAGCCATCACACAAAAAATATTATCTCTACTATTTTATAGTCATCAGCATTTTTATCTGATAACATTTTGGTAGGCTGCTCCTTTGACCCATGAATTTCAATAGCCAGTGGGGCGGAGGATGCAGAATGCTGCCTTTAATGACTGGCTGACTGTGCAACAAGCTAAGTCTTTAAGGGTTCACTTAAAGGTACAGTGCAGCCGACTGTCTCACTGCAAAGAGACCTTTACTCTCAGCACTGACGTTTGAATGTTGAAAAATAAAAGGCTCCTACAAACTGACCAGTGTATTAGTAAAATACAGAAAAATAACCTGATGTGATTGCTAAAGCTTTTAAAGAACCAAGAGATCCACTAATATCTGCTCTTTAAAGGCATGATGAATGTTGTGGCAAAACCCGTTGGATGAGCAATAAAGAGAGTGCAGACTGATTGTCTTTTCTGAATATATATAGCAAACCACAATAGAACACAATCGATCAGAGTCTTCCCAGTTGTTCCCCAGTTGCTCAGCTCCTATTAGGCTGAGGCCGCTACTTATACAGACATGCAGAGTAAATGCAAATAGTCATTCACATCATCAGATCATTCAGTCAGTACTTTCCTACTGTTCTACAAAGTGATTTCCTAATAAATAAGCTAAATAAGCTAAAACTCTATATTCTCATTCGACGGTTAACCCTCCATCCTGGGCCTGCTCTCTTATACTGGTCCCTTCCTCACACCTGGTGTCCTTAGGACCCTTTCTCCCAGATACTCCTCACCAACATCCTTGAGAACACTGTGTCTCTTAGTGTCAGACTGTACTGGGTCAGGAAGAACATAAACATCAGATATGATTATGAAAACACATGAGTCTTAGTGAACTCTGTGAATCAACCTGTGAATGAAAACCTGTGAAACCTGAAAAACCAAGAATACAGTAAGAAACAATAAAAATCATAATCAGTAAGAATAATCAATCATTGAAACTAAATTTTCCATTATAATGAAACACGCTGCAATAATATATTGTAATATATTAGAAATATTTGCTGTTTTAACTGCCTTGAATTGCATTTGTCTCATATTTGATTCTTCTTTAATACTGAGAAAACGTATTTGAATGACAGTGAAATCCTTTACCTTGACCTCACTTCAGAGATCAATAAAGTTAATTTAAATTCTGGTTTAGATAAAGTTTAGACCTCTTCCTAAACAGCAGCATGTTTAGCCCCAACACTGTACCTAGTTTCCTTTTCAAATACACAATAATCTGTAAGATGGCAATGGGGTGACCCTCTTCTTGCACCTCCAGGACCTCTTGACCGACTCCCCCGCCCGTAACCCAACGTGCACGGTGGGGATCGTCCGCGACCCTCTACTCCTCATTAACCTCATCTAATTAGATGGCAGGAAAGTCCATTGTTTGCCCTAATGAAGCCTCAATGGAAAGACAGGGCCTCGCCTGGCTCTTCTGACACTGCTGTGAAATTACAATCCCTTCCCCACCACCCCCTATCTCACCCCGCCGGCTTGATTTCTCCCCCTCCTCTTTCTGTTGGATTTGTGTTTCTTGGAGAGCCACGATTGAAGTCGAAGGTTCAGGAAGATTGCAACACAGTGGCAGAAATAGACAAGCAAGCAATGAAGATGATACAGTAACTCCACGCATTCCCACACTCCTAATTTTAGTTCAGCAGCAGAGCCCAGGGTAGCTTTAGCTCTGCTTAGCGCCCCCAGTATGGATCCCGTCCACTAATTACTTGAGCTGACGTGGTTCGCTGAAATTTAAGTACCACCTCAATCCCATTATCTTCCATCCCTACAGCTAGCCCCTGTCGCCTGGGCCCTTTGTAGTGGAGGAGCAGAGGCTGCGAGGTTATTGATACAGGCCTGCCTTGAAGATAAGACCCACAGCGGTGTACAGGAGCTTTGCTACTGTACCGTGTGGCTGGTAAGGGAGGTGAATGGCCTTGGATCAGCGCCGGAAGGGGAAACAAAGAGCACTGGAAGGGCTGTGGGTGTGTGTGCATACACCTATGTGAGAAAATCAAAGGCTGCGACAGCAGAACAAGGTGGTGATTGGGGGGTTAAAATTGGATGGGGTAGTTGGAAAGATTATTCCCCCTCCAGTATTTTTCTCTTTTTTTTCGGGGTTGGGGGGGTGGGGGTTTCGCTCTCTGCTCACCCCACAGCGACTAATTACAATTCACATGTCACACACTCCACACATAATAAGAGTTAGGAAACAGAATTAGAATATTCCAAAGGCCTGCAGGGGGTGTCATCTCGGGAGAAAGAGGAGAAAGTGTGTCTCTTTTTTTGCAAGAGGGGGGAGAAAAACAGGGTGAGGAGGAAAGAATAGACAGTGCATGTATTTATGTGCCAGGGTATGTGCATAGTGGTGGTGTTTGTAAGGGGAGGTGGGTGAGTGGCTTGAGGGCAGAAGAGGTAGTGATAGAGGGAGTGCAAAAATCTACTACGCTCCCATGCTGTGCATTCCTGCCTCCCCTCCCTCCCTCTCGCCGTCCCATCGATATGCTCGACACCCCTCTCTCTTCGCACGTTGGGTGTCGCTGGCTTGGCATGCTGCTATGGCTGCCTGTTAGGGTGGTGGTGATGGAGTTTTTGAGGGAGGTGGAGGGCAACTGAGTGACATCTGCTCTACTGAGGCGAGGGGCAGGCGGACTACTGGCTTCGGCGGCTGCCGTGGCGTAGGCGCTGGCATGAGGCTGGTTGGGTACAGCAGGGGTGGCGGCACCGGCAGCAGGCGGTGGATGGCCTTAACGGAGAACCGTTTGCTCAAACAGCATGACATCTCCTGGAATGAAAGCACACACACACACACACACACACACACCCTCACACACACACACACACACACACACACACACATTCCTGGCAACACGCACCCATCTATGCTTCCATGCACACAAACTGACATTCTGTCCTCCTCCTCTTGCTCTGTCACTTCCCTCTACTTGACTACTTCTCACCTCACTCTTCAGGTTTTTTCAAAGCCGCCATGTCCAGCCCAGAATTGCCATTCAAAGGCGTTTTCATCTGCAGTCTACTAGCGTGGACAGTGTCAGCGCGACACCAGGATTCATTTATGTTCCCAATTACTTTCCCTGCCGACTAGTCCCTTCCATCTCTACCTGTCTTTTTGTCTTTTATCCTCTTTCTCGTCAGGTTTCCCTAAACCAAACACTGTTAATGAACCATGAAGCTGACATCTGCAAGAAAGCAACAACTACATTAGTGTGAGCGACGGCAACATCCCAAATCTCTGCCTTGTCACCTGCCACCTCCCAAAGAGAATACCTAAGTGAACAGGACAAGAAAAGGGGACAGGAAGGTGAAAGCACCTTGAAGGTTTGAGGTTTAGAAACTTACAGTGGGTTGAGGTAACTAGTGCTGTACTTTGGTTGCTATTAAAGCTTAGCTGGTTTTTGAAAGTATGTATAAAAGTTATTAATAAATAGTAATTTCCATTGGAGGACAATGAATTCAGGTAACCTGGGGGTGATGGAAGAGAAAAAAAACAAGATGAGTGACGTTTATTAGATTGTATCTAAATGAATCTACCACTCTCCTCTGTCTTTCTCTCAGAAGTTGTTTCTCTCCTCTTTCATATCGCTGCTGTTGTCGAGGCACTGTGACGCTGATGCGGTGTAAATTGATTTCCCGGAAGATGTGATGGATGAATAGAGAATGAACATCTTCATCGCTGACCCCAGCGCCGATTGCTTCTCCCCCTGCCCGCTCTGATGATTGACAAGGCTGCTAACGAGTGCCGTCGCCGGTCGTGTTATAATTTCGCTATGTTGAAAACAGCCGAGACTCGGTCCCAAGGTAATGAGCTTCTGGAAGAGAGGGAGGAGAAAGGAGAGGAGAGGCTCACCCCAGGAGAGGTGAAATAAAAGAGTGGGAGTAAATAAAAAAAAGGAGACAAAGCACATGAAAGTAGATTAGAAAGAAGTTGAGGTTATCATCGACTTGAGAGGGGCCGTTTCATTGTTTATCTGCTGTCTTGATGGATGTCTTTCAAGTTGGGGTTTCTTAGCTGCAATGTATTCATTTCTTAAATGCTGAGAGGCAAGAAATTTCAAAGTCTCCATAAAAAGTGATATTTGCATTAAAAGTATTTGATGTAAAAGTGCTGCATAGTGCAGATTGTGAACCTGAGCGTGCATGTGTGTAGACATTCGAGCACTAGTGTGTGTTTTTAAAGCAGATTCTGCGCCTGGATGCGTTTGTGTTAGTGTAATTGTTTGTGTATGCGTGTTGGGATGTGTAATTTATTCCTCCATGTGGGGGCTGAGGGCAGGTCTCTGTGTTTATTTGGATGATTAGGAGGTGACAATATGTTGCTGATGATCAGGTTTATAATCAGCTACCATCACAGATTATTCTAACCTTGATTAAAGACCTGCAGTCTCCCTATCATCTCCCAGCTCAGCCTAACAAGATAGGACGACGCTCTGATTAATGCCAGAGAGAACCTAGTCATGACACAAAGGACAGGTCTACATCACCGCAGGAGGACTTGGGGAAACTGTCACGCACTATACTTTGCTGCCTTTCTGATTTGTCTGTTTAATACAGGACCTTTGTCTTAATTATTTTTCTTTTAGAAATTAATCCATGTGAGACTGATTCAGTTTTCATTATGGCAATAATAAGGACGGCGTTGTTGACGTCGGCTGTGATTAGATATCAAAAGAAACATTGTGCCAGAATGTTACTGCTGTGCCTCCATCTGCTAATGCAACCGCCATCTCTCCCATTTCAGAATAAGTCATAAACTCCATCGACAAACTTTCTTTTGTCTTTGCTGACAGTAAGTAGTGTGACGTGAGCACGTGTGTGTGTTTCTGCGGGGGTTTTTGTTTTCCTGGCAGAGCATTTGATTCATTCTGCTGTAAGGTGTTGTTGAGAGGTCCCGGAGGTGTGTAGGAGAGGACTGAATGAATGATTCGTTCTCACAGGTTGTCAGATGATGATGATGATGATGATGATGAAGGCATTGATACAGAATCTCTGGCACTCATTCGGCTGGAGGCAGACGCAGCAGCCTTTGGCCTTTGATTCAGTTCAGCATTAAACAGCGCGGCCTGGCCTCTTGCTTTCTCTCTAGCCCTCCTCCGCCATAGTGGGATCATCACATACTGTTGGCGAAAACAAACCTCCAGTTTAGCAGCAGTGTCATGCCGAGGAGGAGGTTCAGTGATCCACAATCATTACTAAGCTAAAGCTGCCTACTGTTTTTGTCCCTGAATTACAATTAAGGTCAAGTCTTTTGTATCGCACTTTGACTTTGGGATGGAAAACTGAATGTTCTGAAATAACTGCAGTAACTATATCAAAACTGGGATTAATTGATGTCTCCACTAATAAATTTCCATATTTACTTGACATTCCAAACTACATATCGACAGGAAGGCCTCTACTCTGCTGCTTTTCCTCATTTGGGTTAAAGTAGTTGGTATTATTAGCCAATCAGGGTGATACATTGGCTTATTTTAATTAACCACAAATGCTCAAACATGATTTTGAATTTTAGAAGTTTATTATAGAAGATGAAGAAATTCTGGTGCTTCAGAAATCCTATTTCCTAGTAAAACATTTATCCCTGTGAGGACTCATCAGAATCATCATTAACTTAAACTAAAATGTAAGATCTCCTCACAATTGTAAATATTATAATAATAAACAGTATTTTATAAATAGTTCAGAATTTAATCATGATTCGGATGTAAATTGTACCGTGATCCAAATGTGAACATTTACATCTAATATTACAACATAACAAATGTACTTTGTTAAAAGAACTTTTCTCCATGTAAAAGATACTTATGGTCATATCCTGCCCTCTAAGCTTAATAATCATTATCAACCTTGACTGGAGTGTGCTGTAATGGACTCTATTTGTCCGAAATGTTCTTGTATCCAGGTGCTCTTTGGTGCCTTATGTGGCGCCACACTGTGCTGTGGGACAGTCTAAATGGAGCAGGTCCAACCACTGATTGTCCCTCTCCTCTTTGATATTAAAGGCATTCTGGTGAGAATAATTTGTGTTTAGTGCCCTGCTGTGGATAGAGCCGTCCTGTTTGACCAACGAAGCTGACCTAATTCATCCTCTCCAAGTGTGTGTGTGTGTGTGTGTGTGTGTGTGTGTGTGCACTTGTATTTGTACTAAATGCAGAATAGCTGTTGTGACTAGCTGGCCGCACACAGAGCCTTGTTGTTGTTGCTCAGAGAGCCTGTGTGCACGTTTGAGGGCCACTGAGTATGTGACCTCTTCTCTAGCATCCCCAAAGCAGTAGCTCAGCGGGCGGGTAATTCATGCCAAACCCGACTGCCCCGCTGTTCGGAGCACGTGCCCTCAGTGAGCGCCCTCCCCCACGTGCCCCCTGACCCATGTCTCCGTGGCGATGGGGTGTCCCATCACAGGGAGCACCTGGCACCTGGCCACCCCCTCATTGCTTCTTCTCTTCTTTCATTCTCAATCCCCTCCTCACAGGCCTCACTGGAGGGGTCCATAATGAAGTTTCACATCTTCATTCAGGAAGCAACAGGAAGTGGTCCAGGCCTGGAGCATGCTCACGCTGCTGCAGTGACACAGTTTGAAGGATATTTCAGTTCTGGGAGTTGTTGCTGCAGGACAGTTTAAAGTGTAAGCTGTCATTTTTTTTGTTTTCTTCTTGTTCAGTGTATGTATCCATATGCAGGGAAGATTTATTACCCTAAAGTGATGAAAATAAACATTTAATGCACTTTTGTGACTCATGGCACTTTCAAAGATAATTTTTTAGATTTCGTTATACAAACCGTGCACTGAGGCCAGTGGTGAGCTTAACAGGGGCTGGCAGGTACAATAAATCTTGTTACCTCTGACCAGAGAATCTGAGCCATTTCCAGTATTTATGTTAAGGTAAGAGCTAGTGGTTGTTGCTTCATTATTAGCATACAGATATGAGAGTGGTGTTAATTTAAGTTAAAGTAACACTGACTGGGTCAGAAGCTTAACCATGTGCTACTATGTTAACGGTCCCCATTCCCCTGTCACCACTTCTCTGAGTTTTTCTTCCTCCCTCTCTTCCTTTTTAACACCTCCTCTAGATATGACATCAGTCAGCCACTGACTCAGCGAATCACTTGGCTCCTGTCTTTTCTCTCTCCTTATTACATGCCAATTAGCCGCACAAAGTGGTATAAAAAGGTGTCTAATGCAATTACCCTAGTTGGGATGTTTTAATAGTGTGCTGGGCCTCAGAGATGTATGTGCCAGCTAGCCGCTGACATTAAATCAATAATCAGCCTGTCACGCCTGCTTGTTAATTCAGCGCTTTGCATTTTATACCCCAACATTGTAAGATTGATTATTGGTAGCAGGGGTTTTGAAGTAGGTCAGGGGGTTTATAATGATATGTGTAATGGAGTATGGGCTGCGTCGCTTTAATTTGCATGGTAGGTGCTAACTGAGATTCCGTCTGTGGTATACTCACAGCCACTAATTTGTTCAGATAAATTACTATAAGAAAGAATTGTTTTTTCTCGTATAAATGAGTGTGTGTGTGTGTGTGTGTGTGTGTGTGTGTGTGCAGAAGAAAGAGAATGAGTCATGACTGAGTGACAGCACTTTGTTTCTGTCTGTATTTTCGCATCCCCACCACAGTCATAATGCATTAGCCAGAATTTATTTCAAAATCATCAGTCTTATTATTCCCTAGAAGAGCAACTCACATCACTTTTCTTCTTTTCTAATTTTTATAAAGGGGAAAAAAGTTTATTGCATTGCTTCTCTTTTTTCTAGTTTCTTCGCTAAAATCAAAATAATGCAAATAGTTGCGCAGCATTCAGAATAAGAACTATATTTGTTTTAACCAAAAAGTGATCAGGAAATGGATTATTGGGTAGTTTTGGCAGTAGTGGAAAAAGTTGTCAAATCCTTTACTTTTAGAAAAGGCCAAGATAACATTACTTTTTGTATCTAGTGTTAAAGCGTGCTCGATGTCTAAGCTCCACTCTTCCTGTTATTTAAAGCAGCCTTTCTGTTAAACATTTGTGGACTATGTGGCTTTTTGGCACAGCTTCGCCTGCTTGCAGGGTGCATGGAGCAAGGTAATTTACTACACCTAAAACCAAAAGCCAAAACCAAAAATGGTTTTAAAAGTTTCAAAAAAAGGTCTATTACAAAAAGAATGTACCTCTGCTGAATGCTAATTGATTATGTTAGCTTTGCCTCGCCTGGGATTCACCTGTGTTTTTAAGAGGCAGGGGATGTTTTTCCTTCTGTTTGGTCTTTTTTAACACAATGCTGGGTACATGTGTACTGTTCAAAATGGCGTAGTCATGCCCATATAAAGCTACATAATAAACGTAGAAAATAAAAGAAAAAACACCCAGGTGTTCCCTTTCCTCCAGCTCCAAAATCCTCAGCATTTATTGATAACTGTGCATCCCTTCTTCTCAAAAACTGAAAGTGAAGAAAAGGTGCAAATGCACTTGTATCATTTATCACTTTATAATTCAAATGGAAGGTGGAAAACTTACCTGCTCAACCTTGGAGGAACAGCATGGAGATCAAGATGAAGCTTTCATGAAAGTGACAGAGTCTCAACACTTTCCTCTGACGCATAAAGTATAAGTTTTGCCTGTGCAATTCAAGGTTGTGAATAATGTGTTTTCAGTAAACATTTTAATTAAAAAACATCCGGATATGGTGTTTCTGAAAATCATGGTGCTGCTCTCTCATCCCCACATTCTGCCCCCCTCCCTTCGAGGCCTAAGTATTTCTACAGCGATGCAATGATGCCTCAGTTTCCTTCAAGGAGATCGTTGAAAGCAGTATTAATCATTGTCTGGTGCTGGCCCACCTTCCCTTGGTGTTTTGCATCCTGCATCGCTTTCAAAGTGTACCTCCAAACTGGGGAGCGTGACAAAGCGGTTCTAAAAGACGTGTGGCGCCAAGCATATGGCAGAGGGGACGGCCGCACTCCAAAGCCAATCCTACAAGGAAGAAGAAGAAAAGGACGGGGTGGTAGAAAGGGTGAATCCAGAAAAGGGATGCAAAAATAGAAGTAACACCTAGTGTTTGTCTTAGACTTTACTTTTTGCCCTTTTCCAACAACTCTTTACTTACTCACTGCATTTATTGGAAATAGTTGGGATTTGCTGTATACAACTAAAATTTCCACACATAAAAACAATTTTACTTTTGCAAAGGAAAAAACAAACAAAAGTAATTGCACCTAATAATTCTATTTTCCACAGCTTTTCTTGCAAGTAGGAGAATTGTCATAATAAAGCAGGGCACTCTGACCTGCATACACACTTTAGTAAATCAAACATTGATTTGGTGCTAAGTACCTGGCGAGTGTTTGCCTTGCAAACAAATGAATGCCTCACCATGTTCCTGTTTCCTGGCTGCCTCTGATTGGTTCTGACAGATATTCAGGCTTTTGGTGGAGTAATTAGAGAGCCTCGGGGTGTGAGCCGAGGAGAGGCCTTCAGAGCTGTGTTACTTCAGTCTTTCCTCTCCCTTACAGGTAATTGCTAGCAGCTGCACAGCCAGGGAACTGAGCCTAAAAGCGCCTTGCATCGATTTCCCTCTTACCCCCCTCTCATCGCTGGCTCCCTGATGCCCCAGATCCCATAGACCACTCAGATGTACCTGATGCTACAACAAGCTGGAGACACTGCTGACAGGTAACTGGACGACTGCAACCAAGTAAACATTACAAATTTTGTTTACCTAAAGTGTCCTAAAGGGGTAAAGCCACAGAGTGAGAGTAAAAAGAGGAAGGAAGAAGCAGTTTCATGTTGTTTTCGTATGAAAGAAAAATGCACTCCCAGCTGTTTCTCTCTAGAGCAAACAAATTCAGTAAGAGAGGACAAGTTTCCTTTGAAAGATGGGATTTTGCCTGGTTACATAAAGGTTAAATGAAACTAGTGTGTCTGATGAAGCGTTTGCCACCACCTACAGCTTTGTCCAGGTCTGTTGAGCTTTGAACCACTTATGTGCTCTGTCAGAGCTCCCTTTGTGATTCTTCTTTAAATCTGCATTCACTTTGTGCGTGTAGTAGATTTCAGGGTGGATAAGTCTATTTTGAGAAAAATGAAATGTTTTCACTCAAAATTAAATAACTCAAAAACCCCTGTTGAGTTTAACTGAGGTCGGTGAATTGGCTAATCCATCCACCCGGTCCACCTCCTCGCCCCGCTTCCCTTAGCAATGCCTCAGTGTCAGCTAATATCTGTTTTTATTCACATATTCTTCGTGTATTCCTCTTCTGGTGGGTGCACAAAGCTTGTTTTTCACAAGACAAGATTCATCATTTACCTGGTTGGCACTTGTGCTTTGTAAAACGTCTAATTCTAGGCAGTGATTTTAGTTATTGTTCACTCTTTCCCCAAGACAGGTCTTGCTTCTAAAGAGGTATTGACAAAGGGATATTTTGTGGTTGAATTACTAATTTTCAAGGTAGTAATTAGTCACATGTACATTTAGACACCTCAGAAATTCACCCCATGAGTAACAAAAGGCATTATGTAGATGAATACACTTTCTCTTTCAACCTGCATGCTGACAGAACCTGCCATTACTGTCCTTCATCCTCATTTTGATGCAGTGTGTATTTTAGCTCAACAGAGAAGAAGAAGGTCAGTTTGGTCAAATGATAATTTATGAATACTATACTGTAAACCACAGAATAATACTACTAATTATGCTCCCGTTGCACAGGAGAACTTACTGTATCTATGCAGTGCCAACATCATCTGAGTTCGTAGCTGACATAACATTTGACAACTCAGAGCTGTCAACCTGTTGGTGGCACAGAGGAAAGTCCAAAAGTAAACTAAAAGTCAATAGGATTCGTCCTGCGGGGATCATAAGTGTCTGTACACCATTTTATGACTGACTGTCGAATAGTTGTTGAGATATTTTAGTCCAGGTCAAAGTGGTGACCCAACTGACTGACATAAAAAGCCAAAAATGACTTCAAATATGCCCTGCAGCAGCTGTTGTATCAGTTCAACATGCAGGCAGATCTTTAAATGCACTACAGATGTATGCATAGTGATCTTGTGGGAGTCATAAGTCCAGTGATTCCTCTGCATAGTGGAATAATGACTAAGGAATATGAGGCCATTTTACAGGTGCACCCTATGGTGCAAGTGATTTTCATTCATGAAGTTTCCATATTTTAAGATGATAATTCCCTGGTTCACACAGCCAAGTGGATTCATGAACAGCAGGAACAAGTCAAATGCCTTTCATGTCCCCCCGAACTGCCACGTCTAATACTGACATCTTACTGAGCCTTTATGGAATCAGATTTCTGGCACAGGTGAACTGGAAGCTTCCCCGCAAACGTTTAATGCTACAGAAAGTTCTCTTAATGACCTGATACATTTATGGACTGATCGGTGTTTCTAGCTTTCCTTCCCTGTATATGCCCACACGTAGCGTGAAGAGGATAGCAGTAGTCTGCTGAGCATTGTTTGGTGACACTGAAGTCTGCCTTAGTGCATTCATCCTGCCAATGACGACCAGATAGAAACTGACAGAATGCACGCCTGATATCCACCAACACCCAAAGACTTGAAGGCAAACGTGGGGATTGTGTTACAGTATTTACATGCTCTGTGATACGACACATCAAAAATATACATTTGCTTGACGGGAAAAAAAAACAACAAACCCTTAAAAAAATTACTTGTCAAAAAAAAGATGACAAGTAAAGACAAAGCTAAATTGGATAACAGAGACTTAAATGACAACAACACATAGACCAGTGTGATATACTGTACCAACAACAAAATACTTAAATGACAAACAAAGGGAATAACATGAAACAGTGTAATGCTTCACCTCACATAAATCCATCAGCACATAAGCCTGAATCCTTGTGGACATGGCAGAAAAGTGGCATTTCATTGTAAAGTTTATTGAAGGCAAAGGCCCATTGCTCAGCTCCATGTAAACCCAGTACAGGGTTAGTATAGATTACATTTCTTATTTAAAACAAAAGATTATTGTTTTGTGTCTGGGAAAGATTGCTGAATGCACTCTTTCTCTTATTTTAATTAACATCGCAGGCGTGTCATAATGTCACCACTTTTCCTTTTTGTCTCCCAGGCGGCACCGCTTCTCTCCTTTATCAAATGTTTTTCTTTGGCAGACCCTTGGTGAGGAAGTCTGTGAAAGGCACAGACAGGGGATTGTCAGGAAGGAAATATTGTAGTAAAATAACAGCAGGGGCAGGTGTTTTGTTTGAGTGGTCCTCTTTGGCATTTCCCAGCCGCTGAAGAACACCACTGCAATTATAAGCAACAATGGCTGCTCAGGCACATGTATAGATTCATTACCTTTAACAACAGGGCTTCTTTCCCCTGATCCTATCAGTGGATCCTTCTTTTCTTTGACTCCCTTTTTTCTTCTTCATTCATGTCCACTAATGTATACATAAAACATAGAACAATAGAAAAGAATAGATAGTCTGCTGGTAACAGCATACAGGCACACTCACATAAATCCACGCCAAACCCTTGTGCAACCAGATGTTCACATCTGTTACGCTGCTGTAAATCCATATAAGACAGGAAGTCATTTCCAGTGGCAGCTCACTGTGCAAGAAGACATCAGTGGCATGTGGCAACAAGTTTAAACCAAGCGAGGCTAGCAGAGGAAAGTTGGGAAACTTTTCATCTTTATTCAGATGTGCTGTGATGCATGGGCACAGCAGCTCAAAGGAACCAATCATGACGAGCCTGTTAATGAGACTCGGTAAAGCTGATTATGAAGCACTGGTTCCCTCTCGATGTTCACCCCCTGAAAATGTGTTTAAGACACAGCACAGTCTTTTCTATGTGAAGTAGAAAGATTCCCTTGTGAAAATATATGATCAAAATACTATGTTGAATTGACTTGACAAGCCATTAATATCCTTCATAAAAATAATAGATTTTTTTGCATATCACTACATAATGAAAACTGATGCAACAGTGGTTAATAAAATAAAAGGTACAATGTTTAGTTCTGAGTCAAAGCAGTACTACAGTACTACATTCAGTTACTAGTAAACTAGACTATGGACCCTTAGCTGAATCAAACAGGATCTCATTATATGGCAGACTGACACTAAGATCTGATCACACGTAGTGTCATAATTACTGCAAAAGAACGAAAATGTGCATTTGATGTATGAAAATGAGCACTGCTTATCATTAATGTTAAACATTTAACCAAAAACAAGCGTTACCCTGTTAAACAGAGGGTTTTCAGTGATGTTCCCTGCTGTTTGAGATTTACATGACCCAATAACAGACAGAGCTCAGTCACATTAATCCCCCGTCCAGGAATCAGAGGTCAATCAGTCAGTCTGTGGAGATGAAACCTCTGGTCCAACATAGCCCTGGAACAGGTGGGATTAGTGATTCGGTTCCAAATGTGGTCACCTGTTATAAAATGTGCACCGTAACAGTATTGTGAAGTTTTCTGGGTAAACAGCGTCATGTTAGCAAGTCCACTTCTAGCACAGTGTTACCCGTCAGCTCAGAAATGAAAGAAACCGCTATATAAGCTTTGATTGACACAAATAGGTTGTCACGTTTAGGTCCTCATCCACTATTTAATACACCAGTGGTACAGGCTATAAATTTATCTCATGACCCATGGACGGTCACTCTGGCAGTGCATTGTGGGAGACAAAGAACAAAGAGCTGCACACCACAAGCAGCCAGCAGATAGCTGTTATCACATCCAACCTCCCTTTTCACTGCCTTCCGGCTACCCAGGGGCACGCTGAAAGGTGAAATGAGTTAAAAAAATAATTAATTTCCTCCTTTCACTGTTTTTTCAAAATAAACACCAGAGGGGGAGTTTAGGGACTGACAGGGCAGAGGGTTAAAACATTCAGATCAGCAGCATAAGATGGCTGGAGATGGCATGATGGAGAGGTGTTTTGGCTTTAAGGGAGGACAGAACTTTGCTGGGCCTGAAGCTGCAGCGTGTGACCACTCTGTAGTACCCTCATCCATCACACAGTCACTTCTTGTACCAAAAACCAAATCTTGGTCTTATCTGTTCTGGTGTCAGATGTGGAGTGTTTCTCCTGAAAGTGAGAGCCTCTGACAGCGCCAAGAGCAGCCGATTCTATTCTGAGAACAAGTTTTTCTCTTTATCTCTGAGGCTTGTTTTCTGGCTGACAGACACACGGTTTGATTGGCAGACACACAGGCAGGTTGATAAACTGTATCCTCCAATTTACCACAATAGTTCAGGATTGAATTCCAGTGGCTTATCATTTTTAACCCAACAATACATACAATATATTAATAAGAAGCACCAATAATGAAATGCAAAGTAGGTGTAATGCATTAATAATAGTCCCCAGAAGAGAGAGAATATTTTACAGCTAATACTTAACAAGTTTTTCCTGTAGTGTAGTACAAATTGCAGTATTTTTTGCAGTATTCTCAGCTGTTTGTTGCCACTGGTTAAAATGTATAATCAAATCAGATACCATTCCCACAGGAATGTTTGTGTATTTGGTGCTGAACTGTTTGTAGTGTAGTTTCATAGAGTTCAGCAAGTTATTTTTTAGTGAATCCATCCCGTCTTCCATATCAGGCAGCGGAGCAGACATACAGACGGGTCATTAGGTCGACACACTGGCAGCTTTCTGTGTCTGTTTATCCTGGAAAGGCAACAAGACAATTGGAAAGTCAGAGGTCAAGCAGCTGTCTGGGGTCAACCCTGCGTCTGGGCAGGGGCCTTTATTTTAACACCAGGAGGTAGTTTAAGAGGCGCTTAAGGAAAAATGATATCTGCTGCGAACATTAAACTGCCCCCAGGGCTTGAACATTTGTGTGACAGGTAATTATTTTCAAGTAAACAAAAAAAACAAAAAAACAAATCACTGTCAGACAATAAAAAAACGGGCTGTATGAAAACCTGAGCAATTAACATACATGTTTAAATTGCTCTGTAACACAATCAGCCATCTCAGGGAGATTTTGAGTCTTAAATGTACATAGTAATTAGTAGTGAAGTCCTGTACAATAGCACAGTTGTAAATTATACTTCCTTAGCCAAACAATACCTTAATGATTGCCACACATTTTCTCCAGCCTCAAAAAACAAACTACGACAATGTGAATAATCACATATTATAATTGCAGACTCAGAATGAAGAGGACTTTTTTTTTTTTTCTTCTTTCTTCACTTTATACCTGCACCGGACGGACGTTACAGTGGTTTATTACCTTTGTGAAGCAGCAGAGGTTTGAGATGAAAAAAATCTTACCGGCACTGAAACCTGATCTTGGATCTGTCCGACCCTTTTTACTGAATCCTTAGTTTGTGAAAAAAATTTTTAAAAAATCAGATTATTTAGATTATTTGTCTCATAATTTGACGATCCAGGAACTACATTAACCTTAGCTTTTTATGGTAATCACTGGAGGCTCAGGGTCAGACTCCTAGTGCCCTGGTAATATTCCTGCGACCCTGAAATGATCATATGTGTAACTGAGGAGTGTTACACCTGTGAGCTAGACAGGTACAGTGGTAGACGAACTGGCAGAGCTTAGACCTGAAGATCATGAGGTCAGCGAGGGCGGCGAGGAGCAGGTGTTGGTTGTCAGTGGCAGCAAATATCTCTAGGCGCTGGTTATCCTACTGTAGGTGATAAAGGCCTGAGATTAGACACGTTTTAATTCCGGAGCTGTATTCACTGACGAGCTCTCACTCGTACTGTTTTAAATGTGGGGATCCTTGAAATAGTGCTGCTGTCATGTTTCTCCAGGATGGATGTCAGCATGCATCTGGGCTGTGATGGCACATGGTTAAAGTGTTACTCTAAGCATTTTTAAAGTTGATCTTCCACTACTTTTTTCTTCCTTTTTACTGCCTGAATCTGACAAAATAATCTTGCTTGCCAGGGAATACAGTGACAAAACAATCCAACAGATTCAAAACACAAACGCCCAAAGCACTGAAATAGGTAATTATGTGATGAAACAAAAATCAAAAACATCCTGTCCAACAGTTTCGACGTTACCTTGACTGTTGCTTTACATCATCGCCTCCTTGTTTACCTTTCCTGGCATGTGGTGCTGCATAAAGTCATGCAAAAAAAATAACCAGTGAACGGTTAGGAATTACAAATTATACACATGTAATGAGGGATTGAATGCTGTGTTTAATAAACCTTGCTCTGGGTGCTGATTATTGAAGTGTGTGCCCTGTAAAGAAGGATTGTGTGGGTGAACCACTGGCAAGCAGAATGTAATTAGCTCAAATAATATTTCATCAGAGGCAATTAGAGTGATTGACAAAAGGTTTCAGGTCCAAGCTGGGAGTTATGTTTTCAGACTCACTGGTCAAGGATGGTGGAGAATGGTGGCGTTAGTTGAAGTGTGGACGTTTATGTTAGACAGCTTTTCCACCTCCAGCCAAGTGTTTTAGCGGAGGCTGGTGTAAGTTCAGCTTTGAGTCTTTCCTGTAGCTCCATATGATGAGGAAAAACATTCCCTGTGACCACTAAGTGCCCCCCAAAAAAAAGCAATTATTTGTTCTCACTGAACGAAGCACACCAGCAGTGCAAACAGCCCTGTCTCTTACCCACATATGATAGGCAGAGGGCTGTTTGCAGAGTTGACTTTAAGTCCTGAAAAGCAGTGTCTGTATGACAACCTGTCAGTCATTACCTGTGGCAGCCTGCCTGGTGCAGTGCTCTTACACTCTGCCAACACTGCTGGTTCAAACTGTTCTGTGCTGCTACTTTGTCCTGACAGAGAAATCTGTCATTTTGCTCACAGCCTGCTCCTGTTGAACTTTTATTTTCAGCTTCTCTTTCTGTGTGTTAGCCCCTGTTGCTTTTTCTGCTAGAGATTTTTAACCCAGTTAATCCAAACACCTTTTCAACTAACAACATTGAGCAACACACTGTGAACTGTTCCTATCAGTTACTATCAATCTTTGCTGGCCAATTACAACCCAGTGACAACATTATCACTTCAAAAACAGACAAAAAGAGAACGGGAAAGAAAGAGAGGGAGGAAGGGAAGTATAGAGGGGAAAGATCCAGCCTGTAATTAGTGGTCCTAACTGGAAGAGAGAACAGGGGGCCACATGGTTAGGGCATCTGTGGCTGAGCACACACACACATACACATGGTCCCGCTGGCGTCTGGGAGTCCGGTGGTGTCAGCCCTATTCTGGGCCAGCGGCCAGCGCCTCTGTCCCTGTCATGTGGGCCCGTTAATGAGGAAGTCACATATGGACTAGGGACCCTCGTTAGGCAGGCGGGCAGGGAGACACACACACACACACACACACCATAATGTGGGAGGAAACACACACAAACAGGTGCAGGTGAGGGCACACGCACAGATTGATGGACACGAGGCAACACAAGCAAGCTGGGAGCAGAGAAAGAACATGCTGTCATGGACGACATGAGGGCAGCACCAGACGGGCCTCACACACACACACACGCACACACACACACGCACACACACGCACACACACACACACACACACACACACACACACACAGTCACTCACTCCTGTAAGTCTGTCTCACCAGCACTCACTCAAACACACACACTATTACAGACCTCAGAGCAGCACAGTCTCCTTGTTGTTAATGAACTGCACTGACTAGTGCGTCATGCTGAGAGTGGACCAGCTACTGTACTTTAGGGAGGGCAGTTGGATCAAGTAGCTGGATATTTTAAATCCACCAAGCAAATTAAAATAGTTCCAGGTTAATATAAATGTTTGTTAAAGTCATTATCTTCTGACTTACGCAAATAAATGTGCTCCAGTGTTACCAAAGGTGTGCACCCATTTGTCGAAAGCTTCTAATACTGTGGCTTAAATATGAGTCATAGATATATCAGGTTTGTCCTTTTGACCAAGGTTCATCATTTATATTTTAACATTTTTCATTAAAAACATCCACATTTTACTTTTAGGGATTTTTTCTTTTTTTTTCAAAGCTTGAATTTTTCATTTTATTATAGTTGATTTTATCTTTGAAGATAATTTCTATTAATTTTCAGCTTAACGTTTGTAAGAGTTACTGAACACGGGCAGCAACGGCAGAGCAAGATACCTGCAGTAAAAACTGTGCTGCCCATGTGGTTTGACAGCCGCGTGAGCTCTGTGTAGAAATGTTGCAGCGGTGAGCATGTTGTGCCAAAGATGCCACCAAAAGTGCAAAGTAAATGATAGATTGACACCTCAAAATGGCAACAACCTGTTTGAGTAGTGCTGGGACCGTTTTTTAGACGGTTCAGTGAGACTTGGAAGTGGGGAAAGGACACAAGGGGAACGACGGCTCAGCTGCTGCCCATCCCTTTGGTCCTGCCTTAGCCCTGCTGTGTGAGTGTGTATGGTAAAAGGAGGGGTGGTGAAGGCATCATGGGGGCAACGCTCTTTCACACGGGCCTCTCACCAGCTGTCACCCTCAGCACACCGCTGAATGGGGCCTGTCACTCTGCCGGCCCCGTTGGGATTTAACTGGTCAGGAGAGAGAGAGAGGAGAGAGGATGGAGGGAGTGGAGGTGGGAAAAGAGGATGGAGGGCGGGTGGGGTAGAGAGAAAAATTAAATACAAAAGCAGCTCAGAAAAAGCTGGAGAGCAGGGATTAGGGCGCACATGTGTAGAAGACACCAATGCATCTTACACTAACTTCAACCTTAGCCCCTTCCCCTTCTGTCCCCCCTCCTTCAAAGCCCAGGATTAGAGATCTCGGGTGAGAAGACTAGAAACATATAGGCCCTGGTCTCCCCATCAGCTACTCGCGGGTTATTATCCACGTAGCCCCTTTAGCTTATTACCAGCCTCATCCTGCTATTTATCAGCCCTTTGTGTCATATTTTTTCTGCATTTGCCCTAAGTTAAGATGTGGATCAGATGGGTTTAGGAGACTTGGTGGGGGAGGAAGGGTGTGAGTGTGCTTGCCACATCTGCTCACTGCCAGTTTTTCACAACAAGGGCTGAGAAGGAAAACACAGAGGTCACTATGAAATCTGCACATGCCTGGCTCAACCTCTCTCTTTGTTATTCGTCTGTGTCTGCTTGTTTGTAGGGGACGATGCAGTAAGAGGCCGGTCTCCACTCAGACGAAGTCCTCGTTTCTGCAGACCTGAAGGGGGGTGAAAACGGGAGGTGGGTGCTGTTCCCTGCTGATACTGCTGCTGTTACAGTCCTTCCTCCCTCTGTCCCTGTCTCTCTCTCACCCTCACACACATTCAAATTCAAATTAGCTTTATTGGCATGACCATGAGTACAGTATTTACAAACAAGGTTGTTTGTGGGTTAAAATGCAATTATAATTCTTCAGAATGCAAAAAGGAAATGTGATGCTGGACTACACTGAAAGATAAACTATTTCCTTGTAAGCAAATCGTGAAAACTGGGAGTGACACAATATAATTGAATGTTGAATGAATAGTTGTGTGAACTATAGAAGAAATTGAGATGAGATAGTTTTGTTTGCTGCTTCTGTAGCAATGTCAGGTTTCTGTGGTTTCTGAGATTTGTTTTTGCAAAGACCTGTTTCTGTCCGTGTACAAGCTGCAGTGCAGCACGGCATGTTGCTCTGTCTCCTCTGGCTTGGCAGTTCTGATTTTGTCTAGTAATCTCAAGTTGTGGTCACTGGATACTAAATATCCTGGCAGTGAACTATTTGGAGCACATATGAAGGAGTGGGTGCACTTTTTTAGGACAATGCTTTGTCCTACACTGCTGCTTTAGGAATCTGTAGGCAACGAAGTGACCAAATCTTGGTCAGATAGCAACTTTTTTCATATTGTTGTCAGGCTATGGTGCTGCTGTTCCAAAAATCTTCAGCAAAACAAAAGTGGAGGCCTTTAAGGGGCAGGAAAATTAAATCAGGAGAAGATTTTTACATTTTTGCTCCACTCTGGAGAGTATTTTCTTTGTTGCAAACCCTGGCAGTTGTCTGAAAGGTTTTACACGGCATATGCATGTTTTTTCCCTTTTTTCACTGGGTTAGTGCAAATTCAGCCATGCATATCATGAATAGCCAAAAATCACAGCATCTTGCCCATAGGGGTCACTAGCACTTCACCAAATGACTGGATTTGCAATGGAAAAGAGCTCCTGGTAGATTGTCGGAGTGTAGCTGTGCGTGTGCTTGTGGCCTTTCCATGCACACTCACACACACAATGCTGCCCTATATGATGAACTCCTAGCTAACCCACCAGCAGCTCTCACACGTACATGTATGTAGTATTTTCCCAGCAAGCCTTTCTCTGTACCATACGCCATTATCTGCATTTCTTCACATGGTGAGCCTCAGCTAGTTGGCTGCGGCTCAGGCCGGCCCTGATTAGCAGGGGCTACATGGATGTGACACGTCCTCTTTGCCAGCGCGATTTCTCCCCCTCCATGCTGCCACACACACACACACACACACACACATACCAGTCTACTGCCTGGAAGAGTAGACAGGCCTCGAGCGAAATCCAAACCCCCCTCCTCCCCCGCCCCCGTCACCCCCCACACACACCGCTAATGCAAATGAGCTCTCTGGTCAGCCAGGCTGAAAAGGCAAGAGAAGGCAGGAGCGTATGGCCAAACAGCGGGGCTACCACCCAAACCCCCCCCCCCCCCCCCCCCCCCCCCCCCACTATCACCACCACCTCCTCACCCCCTTTCCATCACTCACCCCCATGAGCACACACACACACACACACACACATGCATAAACCCACATGTACAACACAAACCAATACACAATATCTTCCTTGTCAACACACACCCAATTCCACCCTCTTCTCTCACTCACGCCCCCAACACTGGCTCAGCCTCAGAAACACACACATCTCAAATGTTCTCCTTCCTCTGTGCTGCCTCACACTTACATTTTTATCATGCGTGGTGTTGAGCTTAGATTCCCTCTTAAAAGATGAAACTGTAGCTCAGTGAGCCTGAGTTTTGTCATGAGGGGAACAACCAGTTCACCGTGTCTGAGTACTTATAAAAATCAGTAAATCGTGGTTCATCTCTGAGATGAAAATTATAATGGCTAAAAAAAAAAATCTATTTTATATTTATCAAAAATGCGTAGTGCATTTTTGATAAATTCACAAAATAATAAACAGTTTATTAATTAAATAAACACAAAAATATTGTTTATGCTGAGTGAGGGACAAGAACTGTGAGGGCTTTTGTAATTTGTTCATCTCTAAAGTGTAAATATAAGAAAAATCTTATATTGTCTTCACTGTGAAGAGTAGCCACAGTTGGCAGTGTCCAAAAAAATATTACATGGCAAACCATTTTTAATTAATACTTGTAGTAGTTTGAAATGGTAGCCCAATTAAATCACAAAATAATAAGATTGTCCTGGAAAAAAAACTAAAATCGAGAGTGAAACAATAACACTGCCTAATAATAGTGAAATAAAACTTGGTGGTGAATTGTGTGAAGCAGAACCCCGGACTGGAGGTTTGATTATTACACAGTTATTAGAAAATAATGTTTTTACCTGCAATATTTCATAACATGACAGCAAAACACAGTTTTCCTTTAGCCTTTGATTTGTTGGGGTTTTCTGTCATTAGAAGTTTCTGTTTATACTCTGAGAATCAATGGGTTTATCCCAGTTTACTCATATAATAGTAGGTTTGCTTTACTCAGGATAATAGGTGGCTTTGACCTCATACTCTTGAGATACTTACAAAATTATAATATGGTTATTTTGACTAGTGTTAAGGGTAACTACTGAATTATACAATTTATTGGGTTGTGCAAAGCAGCTGAACATATATATATATATAATTAGAAACATATAGTGTGAAAGCTTAAAGGAACTAGATTAGAGAATAACATTTTGCAGCCTGACTGTTGCTGCTGTTCTATGCAAACATATTCTGAGCATGTTAAATGGTGCTGTGGACATGATAAATAACTGACCCATGACTTAATATTATCATTTGAGTGCTCAGGGTGAATTATTTTACTCCGCTAGAAACAAATAAATTAAATGTCAGTGCAAAGAAATAGCAAATTTAATGGGCAGCTGCTTGTAGTAGCCATCTTTTGCTATTAGCCATCGCTTTGCCCTGTTGTTTAGGCAATCATGGTACTTCTTAATACACTTACTGTATATGAAAGTGTAAGCCAGGCATTTGGAGGGAACGTGGCCTACTTATTATTCTCCCCTCCTCTGTGGCTCCTCAGAGCTCACCTTTCTTATCGTGTGAAACAGTTTACAGTGTGAAAATGATTTAAAAAGTAATAAAATGTGCATAGTACAAAACAGGTTGTAGTTTATGCAAAGTGCACTTGTCACTGAGGTTGAATTAACTGCAGTGCACGTGTCCCTTTCAGGGAGACATATTAGCTGATGCACATGCACGCTAATAAAGCAAGTGGCCTAATTTTCACTTTCCTTCGCTCTTTAGATTCACTTGCAGCATCAGTTTCTGCCTCTAATTCTGAATCCCAGCAGAGCGACTTTTATTCTTTCATCACACTGGCATTGTCTTCAGCTCTCATTAGGCAGCCTCTCTCTCCCCCTCTCTCTCCTCCTTAGGAAACACCCATTCTGTTGACTACATGGTCAGGTCTGCACTCATCAATCAGTCCTCAGCAGTGGGTGAGCAGACAAAGTTGAAATCTGGAGATGTATATGAGAGAGATTTTTTACAGACTTAAGTCTTAAGAATTTAGTCTGACCTGTGCTGCGTCAGTACAGACCTGTTTTCTTATAACACTCGTATTCAGAGTGGCCTTATTCCAGACAGAGGCAAGGGCGCAGAGTTTAACCTTGTGTGATTATATCAGCTTATTATGTGTTCGTGTTTCTACTGGATATTTAAATGCAGTTAGAATACTTCAGTAGGCTAGAGAACTAGAATAAGGCAGATGCATGGGGTTGCTATGATTTTATTTTTCTGCTTTTGCAGATCATGTTTCAATCAACTTTTGCAACAAAACACCTTTTATTTTAGAGATAAATATAATATTTAATAGTAAAAACAGGTTATACTGGTGATCTAGTGACAACATTAATGGTGCATGTTTTACAGCTTGAATCAGTGGACATTTAAATATGTCTAAAATTATCCCACCTTATTATGTATATGCAAAACTCCTTGAAAATTAATAGTTTTTTTTTTCCATTTTGTAAATGCAATCCACCATCCAATGTAGGAACACGCTTCATTTTTAGAGAAGCACATTTTATTATAAGTAACAAGACTACAGTAATTTAGTTTTTATTGACCTTTTAGTTATTTTATGTAGAAAAAATATTTTTAATGAGTTAATTTTATGGATAAAAAGCTTATAAAAAGGATTTTTGGTGATTTGGATGGCACTTGCAGTATCAAGTAACCCTCCTCTGTAAGTACATAGTGCACATTTCTCAGCCTGATTCATCAGGTATTTTAATGTCTAAAAATGACTTGTGCTTTTTTCTGTATATGCACAACTCCATGCAAATTAAGACAAATTATTTTTACTGCAAATTCAACAAAAACAATATCAAAGTCAAGATTAGAACTGCAAACATGTAAATGACAATAAACATGAAACATGTCACACCTACTGCACCGGCATTTCAATATTATGACAAAGCATGAGATCAAAACAAGAACACATGCTGTTTGTTGTGTGGCATGTAAACTGCTGTTCAGTCATCCTTTAATGGCATGGAACGGAAAAATGTATATAACTTCTCTCAGGTCAGGGTCAACAATCCACATCTCAGGAAGGTCGTAAACCTGACCCCGAGGCAGCGACCCTGTAGTTCCCAAGGAAAACCTGGAACACTGTGTACACTCAATTTTCCCCCTCCGTCCTACATGCTACAGTGCACGCTCTGTCCTGCACAGCTCCTAGGTGTGCAGCTGCCCGGTGATGAAAACGTTACAGCAACATCACGGGTTGTCAGGGAGGTAGAAGGGAGAGGGGGAGGATGGGGAGTCAGGGATGGAGGGGGCGGACTGGGGAGACTATGGGAGGTTTTCACTCAGCGGAGGAAAGAAAGGGGGCAGAGAAGAGAAAAAAAAAAACACAATAACCGATGAAAAGATGAGATGTGAAGAGGGAAAAATGCTACTTCTGGAGGCATTTTTCTCAAACCAATGAGAACAGAGCTTTTCACCTTTGTGGTGCAAAGGTCAGGTTTCGCCTCAGGCCAAGTCAGCCCAGACTTAGAGAAGCAACTTTCTCTTTTTTTCCTCCATAGAGGGATAAAAGTGCGAGAGTGTGTGTATGTATGTATGTGTGTGGGCGAGAGTCTGCATGTGTGTGTGTGTGTGTGTGTGTGTGTGTGTGAGAAGCACAAAATAGACTCTGTACATTATCCTGCTGTTAATAGGCCTGTTTAATGGCTACAGGGGGGTGTTAGCTCAAAGTGCCACCCAGACCCTTGCTCTTTGTCTCACCAACCATTCTCTATCTCCTTAGATTGAACCCACTAGATTTCTTCTGGTAGGACTGAAAAGATCACTGCACCTGTAGTGGAAGAGAAGGACAGAAGAGGTGAAGCCAAGTGACACCATAAAACGTCCTGTAAAAGTATAATATCCAGTGAAAATGGTCCAAAAAGCCCAAAAAGTAGAGAAGTTTTAGCTGGAAACAATTCAAATTAATTTTTAATTCATTATGTCATGCTGACATTTTTAAGAATAAGTGAGCTTCTTGGTTTTTTCATGCAGGGATGAAAAAGGTATTCAGCTCCTTTCCCACAATATAAGTAATAATAATAAGTAATCCATCACAACTAAAGATCCTATTGAGATCTGACTGAAGTAAACAGAAAAGTTAGTACAGTCCATGTTATATAATCGTAAGATAAAATATTTGATTATTACAGATGCATCAGTGTCTGAGCAGGAGTTGCAGCTTGTCCAGCATGAGCTAATTTTTACTGCTTTATCTACTTTTTAATACAAAACCTGCTAATTAACTACTCAGGTAGAATAAAATACATATACTGTAATAATCACCTTAAAAAAACACAGTGTTTCTATGTAGATCTGTTAATTACTTGTTAAAGTGTAAGGACTTTCTGTATCGAAGTCATAAGAATCTATTTTCTTATACATTCCTGTTTACAGCGTTGAGACTTGAGATTTTTTGTGACAGTGGCTTTTCTCCTTTTTTCAACCAAGGGATTTGTCTGTAGTGCCAGAAAGTCCACTGCACCTTTCGGTGAAAAAGGGGAGGAAAAGTGTGCGAGAGAGAGAAGGGAGTACTTTGACTAACTGATGAATAGAGTGAAGGAGTGAAAAGAGATGGAGAGAGTGGGAGTGAAAAGGGAAGAAAAAGGAGAGAAGTCTGATTAATAATTGCTAGGCTGCTAGGTGCCGATCTTCTGGCTTCTCACTTCAGTGGGCCGGCGCGGGGATCTCGCCTTCGGCCGTGTCGGTGGGGCTCATTAGGGAACCTCTAGGGACCTGACAGAAATTGTTAGTGGGATGTGATGGCCGAATCAGACCCCCCTCCCTCCTGCTCCACCACAACCACCATTCCCTCCACCCGTGTTCCTCTCTAATTCCCTCCACCCACCCACCAACATGCCCCTCATCTGGACGGGAGAAAAAGAAGGAAAAGGGGACCACCTTTCCTCCCAAGTGCCCCCTCCATCCAGCGGTCTATAACAAGACTGCCTGTACTACACCTGTAATCAAACTGCTTTCCGAAAAAGCACCAGAGGAGCACAGCCAGCTACAGGCCCTGCTCTGATTGGAGCCGGTGAGGACGAGGCGAGGAGTATCAGAGCCCCAATCCATAATTGATGTGTGTGCACAATTACAGGCCTACAGACATCAGCAAAGTGTTGCACAAGCGCGCCTCAAGGATAGTTGAATTTTGAACAGGCGTTGCATAAAAATCAAGGATCACTCTTTTTCCTCTGACTGCCCACCCCCACCTCCACCTCTTCCCCCCTCACTACATCTGAATTTTGATACCTACTATCTGTCGTGTGTGTGTGTGTGTGTGTGTGCAAACCACGCCAAGGGTAGTATAATGGATGAGTGAGTGTGGGCTTACTTCACTGGGTATGCATACAATTTCTCCATCTAGTGCATATTTTGGACTTTAAGGGTATTCATTTGCACTTGTCTAGTCCCATGAGCTGTGCACAGTTGATCTGTTTATTTTCTTTAGATGACCTCAAGCGAGTTCACAACCCATGTTTACGTAAAACTTAAAACAATGATTAACTTTGTTTCTTTGCAGTCTCATGCAGCCTGTGCAGCTTACAGGGTTTGGGTTCGAGCCATTTTCCTTTGAATAATCTGAGTATCCTTCGGTTTCCCTTTGTACCAAACATCTTTCTCCATCTTAAAGAATGTGTTGTTCATTTCTCGGTTAATATGGAGTTTGCCCTTTATTGATATTTCAAATTTGTAATTTATTTGTAATTATTTCGTTTTTTGAGGCTTAAAAACTTTGAACAATTGAGTTTAGCACAAGTATATACCAAATATCAGCAATTCCATGAACAAGTTACTTAAAAACATTAATAAACCATAGGGTTTAACTATTAAATCATGAAAGTGAATAAGACAAATTAATGAATTTTAATTTCCAACAATGTCCAAAACTGATAGAAAACTCAACATGAATTAATTACACTATAAAGAAATGAACTTTGTGCTCATTTAGCCTCATAGTAATTCAAATGGAGTAATTCAGAAAGTATTTTAATTATACGTTCATAGTTCACTGCAAATCTAAATTCTGTAGTTTTCCTTCATTGAAGCTGTGAGTCAAACAGATTTCTAACTCTAGACAAAAGATAGACTAGTGGCTCACAGCGCACAAGCAGACTGCTGTAAAAGTGTTTTCTTGTGTGCATGTGCAGCGTCAGAGCACATTCACACATTCACCAAAGGCCCTGCTGAATAATCTCTAGCAGAAGTGAAAAGATTATTGATGATTAAGTAAATTTGGCTGTTTAGCAAAAAATGGCCATTTGCAAAGTTTTTAAAAAAAATGTACATAAACCCTCATTTTTTAAGGTGTGGACATTAGCTGTGTGTGTGTGTGTGTGTGTGTGTGTGTGTGTGTGTGTGTGTGTGTATGTGTGTGTGTCTTTAAATGGAAAGACATTTTGTGTTGGGTTGTACAGTGCTTGAATGTCAAACTTATTCAGGACTACAGAAATATAGAAATATCAGCACAGTTTTATATATTTAGATTATTTTTATAATGCTGACTACATCTGACTCTTAATGTAACTTTTAAAACCTATTGTTCCTTTGAATAAATATGTGCAGAACATGTTTAAATACATGTACTAAGAAGAATATCTTGATATATTTATTAGTTATAGCTATGACTGCATATGTTCACAAAAAAACAAAACTAATTCTGATTGGATGACAGCCATGATATGAGTCAGTGTGGTTAAAGAATAAAGTTTTTAAGAATTCATAAGTTAAACTCTTGCATTTTGAATAAAAGTGGTGATATCCAGTAGGTGAACTTGTTTAGTAATCAGTTGATGACCTTATGAGTTTTCTCACAATCAGCTGCACACTTGTAGCTCGAATGTGCCTCTGTGTGGGAGTAGGGTGGGAAAAAACTATTCTAATGATACAAACGCTCATGTGCACACATTCATGCACACACACCAGTCTGACCCCTGAGTTCAGGTGAAAAAGTAGTTGTATTATATTTTGGAAATAAACCAAATATCTTTAAATCAACTCATGTGAACCTCGCGAACAAAACGAATCTGCTTCTTAGAGTCCTCCACACAGATATTTCTATTAGACTGAAGAGATGGAGATAGAGAGAAGAAGAGCGTGCAGCCTTGCAGCTCACAGCACTGAATCTAGTGTCTTCACCCTTGAGTGTCAACAGGTGAAAGTGGGCGATAACACTGTTTGATGTTGCCAGACAGAATTTCTACCACACAACTTCACTTCTTCTTCTCCTAGACCTCTCAGCAGACTTCAAAGCCCCCCTCTTCCCTCCTCTATCTCTCTCTTCTCACTTTAATCCAATGCAGCAGAACCCTACAGTTCAAAGCGCTAAGGAACACCCCCTCTGCACTCAAAAAACTGCAACCCAAACTTTTTCTTCAACCCCCCTCCTCTTCCCTTCACCTCCTCTTCCTCCCTCTGCTGAGTAGCAATTACAGCTCTGCTAGCGCGCTGACCAGCTCCCGCTATTAATTAATCCCACAAAGAGCGTTCATTTCCTGGCTTTCTCAGATTGACAAGAGATGAAGGGGGGGAAGAGAGGGGGAGCAGAGATGCCTGTTTCAAAGGCAATTCAGTCTGACCAAGCCAAAAAGAGGAGAGGAGAAGAGAGTAAAAAGGGAGACGAGAAGAAAGACCTGCACTCCTAAAGTAGGTGGAGGTGGAGGGTGCATTTGATACAGGGGCCTACTTGAATGTGATTGAATGCTTTGTTGCCGAGGGCTCTTTGCTAATCTTTACCTGCACAAAAATTCACAGCACTAGAAAATGCCTGCTGAAGGGCTTGTGAGTAGGGAGGCTTTGGCCTGGGTGGGCGAGACGGCTGGGAAGAGGTTTCATGTCCTGCCTGCACACTCTCTCTTCCTTTCGTCCATTGGATTTTCTTCTCCAAAAGAAAGGGAGCTTCTTTTCCTGTAACAAACAGTCCGGTGGATGGGTGGTGTTTGAAGAAGGATGAGACCGTGCTGAATGAAAGAAGAGAAAAAGGGGGATCTGAGAGTAGAAGGGGAGGAGCTGGAGAGGAATGTTGCCAGGAAGAGGGGAGCAAATGACAGTAGAGGGATTCAGGCGTTTCATTCATGGCCTGTGTGTGTATTTTTGAATGGTGTGACACAATCTAGTGGTTGGAATAATCTTATTGTGGACTGAGGCGTTTGAGCAAATCTCAGGGTGGCCCTTACAAATTTGGATGTAGGATTAGAAACTCTACCTGGATGAGTAATTACAGCCTGGCTGTCAACCAAATAGTTGACCTGGCCGTCCTTTTGAAAACGAGCCACATACGTATTTTCTGGTCTCGCACCTTTTCTGCACATGGTTTTTCAGAGCCTTAAAAAATGTCAGTATAGTAGTATAGGTCAGCTTCACTGGTCTTTTCTTAACATATGCATAAGTAGCTTTGGAGGGCTTTAAAAGAAAATTTATAACCTGCCTTAGTCTGATGCAGCATCAATAAACCCTTCACTCACCTGATGAAGCATCAATATTTCAGGTAATCCATTTCTTTGAAGGTTGTTGATTGAGAGCCTGAAATTCATTTTGAGACGTCGCAGTCAATACAGTTTAAAATATTAAAGCCTGGTCAGCTTCTCTTTGTTTGTTGCATCCATGAGGAATGCTTGCCAGAAGCTGAATGAGACATGTGTTGTCTTCTTCTGCAGTTTTGAATGGTATTTCAGAGAATCCAGTCTTTATCTGGGCATTAACATTTAACCCAAACAGAGTAATGGTGTATTCACTGTCATCTGCTGCTTAAGTTTGGTGATTTTTGTTCTTCTGTCTGGATATTAAAGGCTCAGTTCCTCAGGGCCAGCATGCAGCCTCCATCTGAAGCGGCATCATACCACTCCTGGTTTTGTTTGCACTGTGACGCACGTTTCTCCCACTACACAGTGTGTGAGTTGATTTGGGATTTGTAAAAAAACAGAAAAGATTGCAGTTCAGATTATTGTGGCGGTGTTCGACGTCTGTCTTCAGACACTGGTTCTGACTCACAAAGTACAATTTTAAAGGTAAAGTTTTCATATGGAAACAGAAAAATTTACATAGGAACAGGGTCTGATTGTAGCTTTGATGTGTTCCAAAACGTTAATGGCTGCTGACTCTGCCCTTGTTCACTGAACAAAATCATGTGTTAGCAGTGGCTCATGTTTCTACATCCAACAGCAAAGCATTGGCAGGTGCGAAGGGAGCAAAACCTTTTGACAGAGGAAGTGAAAATTTAAATATCCACCCAGAGGGTGGAGAGAAGGGGGCATTTTCACTGACCCTAAATGTCTGCAGGTCTGGTATGGTCCTCTCGTCAGGCGAGGCCAGATGTTCTCACACATATTTTGGCGTGAGCATGCCAACACACCAAAAATGATCTCAGAAAGGTGCTTGAGCTGGAGACACTGCATGTTTTTCTATCATTCATCACCCTGATGTCAAAAGTCATTATTTAGCAGTTGTTTTCTTAAATGAAGGGCAGCAGAAACCTTGAAAATTAATAGCCACACCTGATTGGATGTGATTTCCACTTCCTGTTTTATGTGTGGCCAGACTATAGACTTTGTTTTTCTTTTATTAGGGTTAAGACATTTTCTAATTTGGACTGGGATTTCTATACCTCACTGAGGTCTATTTGTGAGTCAGACAATGACAAAGATATATTCCACACATGGTGGGAGCTGCCAATTTACCAATAGCGTAACTGTTTCAGCGGTAGATGTGTGTGGGTGTTTGCCCCTTCTGCAAAATATGAGCTGGCACTCTACAAACAGAGAGCTTCCTCTAGGATAATTTGGTCCTCAGGGATGGACTTATGAGCCATTAACAAACTTCCCTGTGCTGTTCCAACGGGCCATGATTGTAAAGAAAAACTAACACTTTAAAAACTTAATTTTCCCTCCTTGTTTGGTCGACCTGATTAGCAGGCTGCTAATTCCCCTCCCTGGTGCAATTAATCACATTGACACCTGTACTCCAGGCTTCGTCAGAGTCTTCGTTCTTGCTCTCTGCCAAGCAGCTTGTGTGCTGTAGGCACATCAGAAAGTGTTATTTTTGTCATCTCATTACAAGGGTTCAGAAAATTGCTGAAGTCCAGAATGCTTTTTCTTTGATTTGAGTCTTTTTTGCATTACTCTTGAAGCAGTGTGGAAAAGAAACTGTTCATTAGTGAGTGGGTTTTGCAATTTTCTAGAATCAAATAACATACTGGATCTTGACAGAAATACTGAGAAGCAAAAATGTTGCACACACTTAAATGGAAACCTTTGTCAGAGCATGCAGGCATGCTCGGGGCTATCTGCTGTCTGAATATGCCTATTAAGTCTGATTAGTATAAAGATTTGAGAAATTGTATTTGATGGAGTGTTGACTTTTTCCTTCTTCACAGCTGTTAGAATATCTAGTCATAGAAACTGTTCCTTACTGTTGGAGTGATCTCATTTACTTCATGTTACTGGGCTTAAATGAGGTGCAGCTGAATAAAAATCCGATCATCTCCCCACTTCGCTAGCTTTTAGAAAATCTGATTTCAGAAAAGTAATATTTTCGAGATTCACAACCTTTTTATGGGAACCGGTGGGGGATCTAAATAAATGATGATATTAAATGATCAGTGATTTCCCACGTATTTACTACATTTTTCCAAAATATATAAGTTGGGAATTTTGTAAAACCATAAAACGTAATATATCAATTAAACAACTGTGATCTCTTGCCAGTCTTTTGGTGGGAAGAGTGTACACAGCCCTGTTTATATAGAAGACGTTATGGGTATGTGTGCTATGAACTATATATAAGTATCTATCAGCTGCTAATCAAACAGTAGCAGCATTACAGGTCATGTGACATATGTCTTCACTCACCTGTGTTGTCCCATATGTGATTAGTTTAAGACACGTAGAGACAAATCATGTTGATGGTTTGTGAATGTTCCTGTCGCCGACGTGGTTGTGATGACAGAGCTGGTCATGTGATGGTTAAATTATTGTGCATTGACGCCATACATATTAAATTTGGGGTAAAATAATCTCAGGCTGATATGAAGCATGACACTTGTGTGTTACAAAGTCAAATAAATTGGAGCTTTGAGAAACTTTCAGACTTGAATGCTGAGTGTTATTTGTTTCAGTCAGAACTAGGGATAGTGTGTAGTGTTTCTAAATGTTTGGTTAGCTTGGCTGAATTGCATATCATCTGGTAAATCGCTCAATTAGCCGTTAAACTCTGTATCATTCTTGTTGAACAGTGATACAGCGGCACTTAAAATCTCAGGATTGGTATTTTACGTCTCTAGAAGTGCAGACTATTCGTTCATTCAGTGTAAACTACAGAAATGTCTCCGCGCTTCACCTTTTATGCTAAGTATCTTTAAAATCAATTGTCCAAAGTGAATAGTATGGACGATTACTTACTTATTACTTATGCTCATACCCATCATCGCCTTCTAAAAAGCAGGTAGTGTTGAGAATAACAGCACAGTTTCACTGAGATGCTTGATGCCTAAAATGAACACTAAGGGGTAAGATGAGAATAATTTAAAAAAAAACTTAGGGGCAAACTGAAGTTCTGGGAGTTTACAGAGCAAGAAACCAAGAAATCTCTGCTTGCATCAAATGATGCAGTTGTCACCAACTTGAGTGTGAACTCGCACGCCTTTAAATGCATTTATGATCCTAGAAAGTTATCCCGTTACAAATGTCACCTCTCACATTCATGGTCTCACTCTCAATGCTACCCACAATGCTAATCTAGTCACTGTGGGAACAACTAGTTTAGTGATACCAGAGTTGTCACTGGGTAACAACTTGAACTTGTCACAAAGTTTGTAGTTGAGAGTCAAAAAATGGTTTTACAGTATTTTTCATCTTTTTTGAGTTTTTCGTTCTCATGCTTAGTTAATTGCACCACCCTGCAGTCCTCAAAACGGCAGGTCTGCTGTTGTTTGAGGGGTCAGGGGCCAATCTGGGCATCAAACTGTCCTGGAAGCCTAATTTGACAGTGCACCTGCCTTGCATTTCAATCCCTGCACCGCAAACCTCACACCAGACCTCACCATCAAAGAGCTCGGCCCGCGCTGACTCACATGCACCAACAGCCAGGACATCTGTGGAGTTCTGGCAGCTTTCACGTGTGTGTGCATGTGTGTGTCTTTGCATCCAGGCAGCGTGTGAGACCCCGTATTTCTGCCAACACCGACTCTTGCTCAGGCTGTGTTTGGCCAGCGAGCCAGTGGGAGCTTCACCGCATGTTACAAGCGATGGCCATGTCGGAAGCAGAGGCCTGTGGCTGCATCCTGGGAGCCTGCTGGGAAATCACTTTTACAGGATCTTGCAACAAAACTCACTAACTTACTGTACACACACGCTCACCCACTCATTTTTTTTTGTCTTTGTTACACTAAAACAGGAACACACGTAAACACTTTACACACAGGCGCCCTCCGCTGCATGAATATTCATTTGCAACTGTGATGAGCTGTGACATGCTTTCCTGGCAGGGCCCTGCGACCACATGGTCGGGGTGTTAGAGGAAGAGAAAGGCCGTGTCGGAGCGTGTTACTCAGGCCTGTCTCATTCAATTGGGTCCAACCATGATGGTCGGATTTCTCAATCTCAGATGGGTTCCAGACGTTCCCTTAGAGCCGCTCCTCCCTTTCCTTTGCTCTTTGATTTCAAGAGAGGCACTTTGGTGCTGGTTTAAGGCTGCAGGGTGAGGGCGTGCGTGCGTGTGTGTGTGTGTGTGTGTGTGTGTGTGTGTGTGTGTGTGCGCACATGTGGAGGTTTGAGAGGGAAAGTTAGAAAATGGAAACCATGTCAATGAAAAGGTGCACCTTGCTGCACATCTCCAGCACATTTCTCAAATATGAACCAGTGCTTCAAGGTAAAATTTCATCTGAGGCAGCCCACTTTAACGAGTTGTTGCTTTTGTGCGGCTTAGACACGGGGAAGCTGGCATGGTTGATCATGGAAAAACAATGGTGCCTTTGCACGGCAGCCCATTGTGCACAGATCTTTGCATTGTTCTGTCTGCGCTTGCCCCTTTCTCCACTCACACCCGGCCAGCTGGCATGGAGATGGCAGCGCCGTTGACAAGGTTCACAATACCTCCTCTAGTCCAGGCCACAATAGAGGGACATGGACACAGGCACCTCTATGGCACACAAGAGGCTGAAGAGGGGATACTGAGGCCTCACAGGCAGGTGGTGCTGCCAACGTCTCTGCGACATGTTGGTAGCTTTCAGCACGGACAAGGGGCTGGCAGAGAGGTTTCTTCTTTTAAAACCTACATTGTTCATGGGGGACTCTAGAGGATGAGTGTTTGTGTGCTGTTTTTTTTTTTTTTTTTCCAGAGAGATGGGGGAGCTTAGTCTCCTGTCATTCTCACTGCACACACATGCACCAGAGAGAGGTGCACACACATCCTCGAAACCCAACTTCTTCCCCTTTCTGTCTTTCTGTTCTATTTGCTTCAGCTTATTGCATTATTGCACTGACTTTAGACTTTTGTCAAGGCTTATCAATAAGAGAGAAGTGGCAGATCCACATGTTTTGGCAAACTGGAGGGGAAGAAGAGCGGTTTTTATTTTTCTGAGAGAGGCAGAATGCTGAGGTATTTCAAGTCTGAGTGACAGCTGGTTGCCAGTGTGCTGTTCCTCAAGTCATGATATGGTGTTTGTAGTGGGTGTCGTATTTGTTGCTGGTGCCTGAGCTGCTGGTTTGTCATTTCATGAGGAGCTTTAGTGTCTCTGGGAAGCTCAGACTGGGTTACACCCAGTTGAACGGTGTCAAGGTCCCTGAAGGTCATGTTAAATATGTAATCTAAAAATAGCTGAAGTATAAATGTATGTGTAACATATATAAATACATACAATACATGTCACATTTCTGTGTCGCTTCTTGTAGCCAAGAATCCCGTTTAGGTTGAGCCAGTACTCAGCTCAGTGCAGTCCCAGGATAAGGCTTAAAGATGCAGGACTGACCATGACTGAAGATACTGAAGCTGTTACAGTTTCTAGTCGTTCTAGTGAGAGGTGGTATTTTATATTAAACTCTACATGATCTGTATTAGCTTTTTTTTGTATATCTTAGTAGTAGGAAAGTGTTTTAGATGCTCACTTGTATTAACTTTTTCTTTCACTGTTTGGATTATTCTTCCATGTTTCCTTCCTTTCAGTATTTGTACTGCAGCCTCTGTTTGCATGTCGTCATGAACGTGCCCTAGCACCACACAGTACAGAAACTGCCTGTTGGATTGGTTGTTTTGTGTTATTTATTTATTTTGTTTAATGGCAGGCTGCAATTTAGAACCTTTTCACCCGTGAACACACAATGTCAAATGTTAATGTATGTGTTTGCATAAATCCTGAGAAGTTCTCTTGTCAGACAGCGGCTGTGTGTGAATTTCATTACTGTCAGGGAAGTAAACAGCAGGCCAATGGCAGCGCCAAGATGGTTTTGATGTTGAGAAGTTCCACTGCTTCGGGTTTTCAAGCACAGCCATGTGGCTTCAGTGACATAGAGTGTTACCTGTGCAGGGGCAGGGTCTAATGAGTGTAACAGCATAGGGCAGCATCCTTAATCATATATTTAATGTAAAATTGAGTTTTTAAGAGCTTGTCTCCATATTTTATATTAGGAATATGTCCAGCCATAAAATTTATAAAATTCTGCTTCTTGTGATTTACAAGTTTGCAGCTTCAACAACCTCGTATGTTTATGCTAGGACATGTTAACATGTTAGCTGTACCCAGTAGCTGCCTCGTGGTCTGGTCCATTTTAAGTTCTACTTGAAGTTTCCTTTCCATCCCTGCAGACCCCACCCTCCCTCTTCCCCTTCCTCCTCTTTTCCACTTCAACCCCTGCGGCCCCACCCCAACGGTTTTCCCCTCCTCGCCGCTGTCAGTTCAGCACTTTTAAGGGAATTGGTGCTCTTTGAAATGTATATTCTGCAAGGCCCAACACTGGCATGTGTACACTGCTGAGTAATTGTGTTTAATTACACATGGCAGGCCAAGCAGCAGGAGGCCACACCACAGCGGGGCTCAAAAACAACGGCCTAGCTTTCCTTCTTTCAGTCTGACCCCCCCCTAAAAAAAAAACATAGTGAGAGTACAGATGGCAGGCCAAGGCGAAATGAAGGAAAAGGAGGGAGGGAGATGATTTTTCTTGTTTATGTGTGTAAAAGCAGATTCAACTCTTAAATTCACCTGCAGGTCTTCTTTGATCTGTGTCAAACTAAACTCTTCTTCAGGAGTGGATTTACCAACCTGCAGCTGCATGTCAGGACTCTAAGCAACAAGACAGTTCACTGAGCAATGCCAACCTGCAGTATAAGGTGTGCAGACATTTGAATGTGTTCTGCTGAATTTGTTCAAACTTTGCATTGGTCCTGTGGTGGTCTCAGCAGGTCTGGGGTTTGCCCTGGTTCTGCTAATGGATCCTGACTGGTCCCGGGGAGCTGAGTGGAGGAGGTGGGGATCAGGGAGGCTGGGGCCCAGTGTCTGTGACCCCTGGGTGGTGGGGTCGACTAGAGGAAATGCAGAGCAGCAGGGGAAGTGAGAGCACCTGTGCAGGTCAGTGGCAGCCCGTCAAGCTTAACTAATTTTGAAATTGACCTTCGACCTCCATTCCCACGGTGCACTGGGGCACAGGCTGAGAAAGGTCTGGTCTCTTCTTCCAGCTTGACTCCTGCTTCTAATTACCAGCTAGAACAAAGTTGTTAACTGATTAGGCCTCCTTATAAAACCATATCATTGATTGTATCCTTTGCTTGGTGTTGGTACAAATTAGCATATTAGCACACAACAGGGATGTGGCAAGTGATTTAATAAAATGAAGCTAAAGCCGATAATGGCTGCAGTTCTTGAGTGGTTGACCTACTGTGAGGGATTAGCATGGCCTGCTCTATCAGTCCTACACTGATACACACAGTGCACAGACATAAATACATATAGACGTGACTAGACGTGCTAACATATCCCTGTGATGACCCAAAGGTCTGTTTTGACAGTATATCTTATCCATGGCTGTATATTTATTCATAGAAAATCATTAATTGTTTGGAATCTCTTCCATATGCTTACAGTGGTTCGACTTACAGCTAGCTGATTAATCTTGCATGTCAAAGTCAATGATGTGAAGAATTGGTCTAATTTGTTTGCAAGAGCTGGTAAAACTTCGTCTGACATGCAAAAGTCTTTATCTACATGTGTGTGTCTGTGTGTGTGTACATTCAAGTTGGTTTGAGTGTGTGTGTGTGTGTGTGTGTGTGTGTGTGTGTCTTCTGGTGTGGTCCGTGTCTGTGTGCCTACAAGCTGTAACATACTCAAACAATCACATGACAATTAAAGTGCGGCGGCCCCTCAGTTTTCAGCTACACTGTCTGGCGAAGCGAGCGCTGCCAGATGCTCTGCCACAGTCACTTCATACAGAAAAAAGAAAAGCATTGAATTATGTATTTCCTCAGTTACTTTGGTGCACAGAAATGTCCTCCAGGTTATCTTTTCACTCAAATTACATGCACATGCATTCAGATATGATTCATAATGTTATAGAGTTGGGGCTGCAACTAATTATTCATCTGTGAACTGTGAAAAAAAGTTATAAGATTTGAGGAAATTTTTAAAAAAATGGCAGCACATCGTCCAAGAGCCTGAATTGATGCCTTCAAGTAGATGTTTCGTTTTAATTTGACTGATGGTCCAAACATGTTCAGTTTAACATGGAACGAAATGATGAAATCAGACTATTAAGCGTTTTTCTTGACGAAAACTGAATCAGTGAATCATAATAAATGCTACAGATTTTTTTTTGCAACAGCGTTTTGACCAGCAACTGAGAAAGCTTTCAAGAACTGGCTGACTCACAAGTCAACCATACAGAGTTATAAAACTAGTTTTTATGTGGAGACTTCACCGTGACACCTTATCAACCTGCCTGTAGCGTGCAGACCTCCGCAGTGAAAGGATGAGGGTTCATTTCAGGATCTGTTTTAAGGTGCACTGAACGCAGAGCATTTCGAAGGAGACGCAGGCTTATTTTTCATCCTAATTGTCAGAGCCCTTTGTCAGGGTGCAGGGGCGGCCAGAACACTTGGCATTCTTGACTTCTTGCCAGCTCGCTCTCTCAGTATCTGTCTTCCTCACGAGCTCCTCACTAATGGAATTTTTCCTTGTTTGTCGTTGCCATGGTGAGGGGATCATTGCCAGGCGTGTTGTGTGTTGACGCATCTTCTGGTTTGCAGCTCTGGATGTAAACGCCATGAAGAGGAGGAGGATTGGCGTTGGCAGATGGGGGCTGTAAATGTCTTGCAGGAGAGCGGGGAGAGCCCGATAGTGACCTCTGACCTCGGATACACGCACAAGCAGATGCAGAAACAAAAGTACTGAATAGTTTTGCTTTTGATCCTTTTCACTTTTATATTGTGGTATCGCAGATGAGCAGTGGGGAAGTGACTGTACTTGAGCACCATGTGAAGGGCCGTTAAAACCCAAATTACAGTATTTATTTATTGTAGCGGGCCGAAATCATCACTTCGGCAAAATTTTCTGCACATAACGTCAAAGTGGACACTTTTATAAACTTGTCATCGAGTGTTTTGTGATGTGATTTTCTTTAAGCATGACCAGATTTTTCACTTTGGTTGAATAAGGACCATGAACTTCACTTCTAGGTGAAGAAAATAGCTTTTTATGGTTTATAGATGAGTAAATTATATCTAAACTCATTTATCAGCACGCTGAAAGGGCAACTGTTTTTTGAGCTGATGTTTTGGAGATAGTGCACCTCCTCTGTTTCCCACAACCATAACCCCTGAATCCCAGCACCCCCCCCCACCATTGTTCCTCCACTACTAGTCATTACCATCATAAAGGTAGTGAGGATATGCATGGTTTCATTCACAAAATCATGTCCCAGTGTATGGGCGATGAAACCTAAGGAGGACTAGGAAGAGGGAAAAAGCTGCCCCAGGACCAACAACTAAATGAAAACAGCAGTCTCAACCCAAAGCGTGTTCACTCAAGCAGGAACTCCCAGAACAAAGGTGCTGTTGTGTGTTTTCAACAACTCTGGTGTTGTACTGGGGCTTTGACCTTAGCTGAGCTTGACCCTAACCTGTAAGAGAAGGGGTTGTTTGTTTGGAAATGACACATTACACCTCATGTGTTGGGCGACAAAGCTGTTGTCAGTCACAGCAGTGCGTAAAATCTTTGAGTCTGGGCGTCAGTGATTCTTCTGAGTTGGTAAATTTAAACTTTGTACTATGTGAGGGTATGTTAGCTCATGAAGACAAGTCAGAAACCATCTTTAGATAGTGGTGACCTGAAACAAGCAGTTATGTGGTTTTATTGTATTCCAGGAGTTATTTAGTTTTGTGTTTCTAACCATCTAAGACATTTAAGAAAAATATATGTCAATATAGCAAAAGTTAGTTGCATCTGAAGAGTGGTAGCAAAGTATTTAGTGGTTTCCTTTGAAATATGAAGCTGAAATTTAATATTTTTTATTGTCCAGTCATTCCATTAATGGACACAATCAACACGTTTTTCTAAAAGACACCAGTTGCTGGTCAGCTGAACTGTAAATACCTTGCTTTAGTGTTCTTAGCTGCTGTCTATTTCCAACAGTGAGCAAGGGTCCCCCACTGCCCTGAAAGACTCTGAACATGAGGCGGCACTCAGTGCATGCTGGGCCGTCAGGCCTGCTGGGAAACATAGTCAATTTGAACAATACTTTACCCGAGTGAGGAGGGAGGCACAGAGAGGGCTTCAGAATGACCTTTCACATTAAGAGTAAAATATACTGCATCCAGCCAGTCACCTAACAAAAATGATTTGAGCTCAGTGAGAGAATAGCAGTTAAAACATAATCTGCAGGATGTGCTGATTGTTCTGTGCAACACCTATCAGCTTCCACCTTAACAAGTGTGAGCATCAAGATGTTTGTACTTACTGGCTTCAGCAAAAGCTTAGACAAAATGCAATTCTAGTTATCAGGGAGAACATACTTCAGCAATTATCTCTTTTTCCACTTGGTCTCACTCTGACGTTCCCAGTCTATATTATTTTCACATGTCAATGTGGTGATCATACAGCTTGTCCACCAGAGGGGAGAGAGATTTGCATCCAAGTTCTCATGGCTAATGTTGAGCCTTGAGTTAATGTTGTGTAGGGACATAATGTGTATACATACCTAGAAAAACCCTTTATACTTAAACACTTAAATTGTTTTCTGCACTTCAGTTTACTTGGAATGTAAAATCACAAAGTGTAGAAAAATCGTAGCAAATAAAAATGTAAAGTTTATTAATAAAAATAGTTAAATTTAAATGTGCAGCATCAATGCACAGCATTTTATCCATCTGTTATCGTATTAAAGGGACACTGTGCCATATTTAAACGTGAATCCTTTTCTCGTCATGAGGAGCCTGTGAAACAGGAAGAGTCTGATAAAAGACACTCCTGTGTTGCATTATGGGATTTTTAAAGCTATATTAAAGCTTTTTAGTGCTAAGTCCTGTCCCCACCAGGTACTGTTGTAAAAACCTGTGATCAGACTACCCAAAATTATACAGCTAATGCTAAATGCTAAAGTCTGCATATATCATAAACATGCCAACACACACACACTGACCATATCCACAAATTGCTGTTCATACTACACACTGATCCCCTCTCAGGTATATTTTACATTCACAGAACATTAAAACTGTTGCAATAATTAATGGAGAAATGTAGGTAATTGCCTTCCACTTGTTTCCTGGCAGCTTCATTAGGACTTTTTCTGACAGTGAGCTCAATATACAGTAACTGCTTGTTTAAATATTTTATTTGGGATGTGATGTAATATGCTTGGGGAGCAGAGTAGTGAAACAGTCCACAGATGGTGAGCTTGATAATTGGAGGGTGCAGTTTTCTGTCCCTCCTTACCCTCACCTTGCCCCCCCCCCCCCCCTCAGTTTTGCACACCTTGCAGACCTGCGTTTACCGCTGACTTCTGAATGCCTTTGTTAAACAGCCATTTACACCTGCGTCCTTTGAATATATTTCCTCGGGGTGAATTCTATAATTTTTCATGTGCCAATGTGATGGATCGTCCCGATTTTTAGATCCCAACTCTTGACAAGCAGCAGAGGATGGACCACACCATTTTGGAGTGGCCTTTGTTTTGCATTGCAGCCTATTGGCTGATAGACAATAAATCTTCCACATGCAAATTCTATCTCCCGTAAGTGTATGATGCTTCCTGAAGGTTAACATGGATTGTGATGAAATTTAGCATTTTAACCACAAAATGGTGTCCATGCCTGTCCTCACGAGGAAATAAGCCATGCAGATAAACTGGCAATACAGTCGGGGATTAGTGACAATGAGTGATTTTATGTTGGTTGTTACAATTTGATGGCTCTTCCGCTGTAAATGCTTGAAATAAAACCCATTAAAGTTTTTAGTGTACACAGTGTCTACACTCTCCCATACTTTTACAAAACCATCTAAAATTGCCCCTTCAGGATTCCTATGAGCCATTATGCATTATGTGTGTGTGTGTGTGTGTGTGTGTGTGTGTGTAGCTATGTGTGCGTGTGATTAAAATGAACCCGCCAGCTTAAGTACCTGCAACCGGCGAGCCTGCGCACAGAAGGAGGCACAACAAAAGCGGGCGGGCCATTCTCCCTCTGATAAACAGACATAATTCAAATGTCAGCATTTGAATGTCATCCTCAAAGAGGCCTCTCCATCAGTGCTCGAGTCATTACAGACGATAGGGGGAGAAAAAAAAGGAGGGAGACATTGTTTCATCTGTTTGAGCTTTCTACCCCTCTAATTATTAAAGCGCCTTTCTTCCTCTCCCCCTCTTTTGAAAACACAGAGGGAGAAAGAGATTAGAAGTATTGTTGCCTTTTGACAATTCTACCCCCCCTCCCCTCATACAGGTTGAGTTTTAATTTGTGGCTGTTGAAGAAACAGAGCCCAGATGGCGAGGCACAACTCGTCATCTCTCTATCTTTCCTCTTTACCTTACTATCCCTCAGAACCAGCACCGGATAACAAAGATATGCAAATGAGGCAGTGAGCTCTGGATCAGCGCCAGAGAGATCGTCTCTCACAATACTTGGGGAACAAATTGATGTGTCCTGCAAACTGTGCCGCAGTAGCAGCGGGTCACTCTGCAGCCTGCCAAAACCGTCAGCCTACGGTGCCAGGCAGTGTGCCCCCGGTGGCAAAGTGAGGACATCAGCTGCTGAGCGATTGCCAGAGGCCTGTGACACAATATGTAGCATCAGTGTCAACAATGTCATTAGACACAGAACGGCGCTGCCAGCAAACTCATTAGCCCGAGTGGAAGTGACCCAACTCATCGTATAACCACAATACGAGCAACAAATGCACTTCTGGAGGATGCTTTGAATGCTTTAATAGTTTTCGAGTGCTGTGCTTCCTCCCACTTTAGGGGTTGCTGGGTCATCGATAAGATGACGCATGAATTATAGAATTATAGTTTGCCACATAATGTGCCAAATGGGAAAACCTACCACTAAGAGTAGGAATACTCGGAAAAACATCCAAATCCAAATAAAAAGTAAAAAAAGTGCAAAATTCAGTTTTTCAAAGTGTGTTTAAGTGGCTTTTGCTGATTTTGGTGAGTTTTTCGTTGTTTGCTGTTTTCTCCAACTTTGACCAGTTAAAGGAACAGACGTGTGTTGAGGTAGTGGAGTACAAGCTGAAACAGAAGTGAAGATTTGATGTACTGGTTTTTTTAAGTAATTAGCCAACAGGCTGTGGAGTCGTTGGTATTAATCAGCAGCTTCTTTAGCTCAGGCCGATATAATTGTCTTTTTGAGCTATGGGGCCATTACATCTTGAAGTAGATAAATATTTTCCCGTAGTTCAATTTGTTTCAGGATTTTTGGGGCATTTCTGTCCTACAGTAGAGTGATGAAGGGAAACAAGGGAGAGGGGTATGGGAATGTTACCTGGCCAAATGAGAACAGCACGTGGTCGGCACAGTCTAAAACACTTTAAACGTTTTGTTTTGTTAAAGAACTGTAATGCATATTATTTACCTTTTTTGATGACTAAACAGTGGCGGTGTGAGCGCTGTGCTTGTGTATTTGGCGCACCGCTGTAAGCCCTCGGCCATCACGGCACCCTCTAGTAGAAATCCATTTACAGAATGTTTTCCTCCTCTTCTGAGGGCTAAGTGTAGATATTTATCCAGAGGATGCTCTACTGGATCATTCAAGCTAGACTGTACAGACACCAACAGGCCCCTGGTGGCCTCTCTGTGTCTCTGCATAATGAATCTCCCTGCTTTCTAACAATCAGCCCAAATCAATATACATGCAACAAACATGCCTTATCCTCTTCTGGCTGGAATGGCTGGGGTGGGGTGAGAGCAAGAGAATGTGAAGAAGGAGGGAGGTGAGCGAATGGAGGAGGGGAGGAGAGGTAATCATATCTCCACCCTTAGTCAATAAGCCTACGCCTCATTACCAATGCATGAGGGAGGGCTGTGGAGGGAGGAAGAGATGGAGACAGTATGCACTCACATACTCATACTGTCATTACCTTAAATTAGCCGCAGAACATGATTATCCCTAACTTAATTCCACTCTATTCATATATGAGAACTGCCTGAGGAGAAGAGAACGTGTTGGACCAAATCTGTACTGTCGTTAAAGAGCACATTTACAAAAAAAAGAAAGAAAGAAAGAAAGAAATCCACAGATTATTTATGTGTTGGCAGGAATGTTCACTGCTCTAGCAACAAATGCCTCTGTTTGTACTTTAAAAGTGTAAAAGGTCATAACTGCAAGATGTTCCCCTCCCACAGTGGTTTTACTTTTCCAGTTACACACCACATTATGACTCAAGTCTTCCTTATGGAGGTAGAAGACAGATTATTTAATTGCAGTGATTCAAAATATCTCTCATCGTGCTGCATACGAACATCATCACCCACCGTTTGACAGCAAACAAGGTGGGAAGGTAAAAACAGTCAGATTGAGTTTTGTTCAGACAGATTCCTGCAGGTGGTTTCTCTATGTGCTGCTCTAACCAGAGATCAATCAGACTGTACAATGTGACTGTGAGACTTGATTGGTATTGTCATGGCGACTATTGAAGCTCAGTGTAGTTAAACTGACTTTTTATTGTTTATTCCAAATGTTTATCGCATTCAGAGCAATTTCGCATGATTTAATAGGTTTAGATATGATATATCCACATGTAAGTGAATGTGAAATACATTTGTATATGATCTGTTATCCCTTGCAATGCTTAATATTAAAAACTAGTATAAAAAGTTATCTGGTATATACATTTGTTTGAGTCAGCACTTTCAGTTCAGCGGAGTTTCATTATGCCTGTTCTTGCTAATTCTCTACTGACTTTGCTTATATTTTTCTCCGTAGCCTCCATCACGATGAGCGTTGCCTCTTTTCTTCTCTATGCTTTGACCCATGGATCCTCAAAGATCAGGGCTTTTAGTTTTCCCAGCTTCCAGGGCCCATCCCTCATGAAGCTGTGGAGAGAGGGGGCAGCCAAGGCCTCCCAAAAGGCCACTGATTCTGTGGGTCCCCAGAGTTTGGATCTGTCAGCCAGATACTAATAGTGTGGATGCCTCTCATGCCATGGAGATGGCCTATTAGTGCAGAGAGCTGAAGGGAGACTAGGAAACTAGCCAACTACTGGTTGACTTATGAGAGAGATAGTCTAGTCTGGGGTGCTGCGCTGATATGCAAATGTCACATCGTCCTCTTCCCCTCTCACTCCTCCATCAATCCTCTATCTTGCATCCCGCCCTTTGCTCCTTTTTCTTCCCTCCCTTCATCACCTCTACTGCTCTTCTATTTCACTTATAGTCTCATCAGTTCTTCCACTCCCTCTCTTTTGCCTCCCTGCTCCTGAAGGGCAGGTCCCCTTTCTAATTGATCTGTGGAGATTTTGTCTAACCTTCTTCCTCTTGCAGAGAGAGAGAGATGAGAGAGCAGAGATTAGAGGTGGGAAAAAGGGAGGAGAGAAGAAAGATGGATAGATACTCTTTATACCACCACTGATATAGAAAGCCTCCAGCGCAACAGATTCATTATGTAAACAGTGTAGAAAAAAAAGGTTTTTTTTAATAAGGGTCCACTGTGTTTGTTTGTGTGTTGTTTTTTTTTTTTACAAATGTGTTTGTTCGCTCTGATCTCATTATTAACAGTGGTGAGAATGGTTTAAGCTTAAATGTACTAGAGTTAATAAACATAAGAAGATATGACAGATGCTGAGCATGTCCCTGAGCAGCTCTGGCTTTTGCCCCTTTATAAACCAGTGAGGTGATAAGCGGAACCATTATACAGGCGATCGATGAAGGTGGGGACCATGATTAATGTCACCCCGAGCTTGCATGTCCCAGGACTAGGCCACAGGGAGTATCACTGTCCCCTCTCAATACACTACTAACGGTGGCTCAAAACAGACTTTATGGACAAGCTAATTACTGTACTGTTGCTTTATGGTGGATGATTCACACTGAGCTCTCTCTTTAGTCTCTTTATACTGGTTGTTTCACGTTTCTGTCCTTTTTCTGTGGTTTTGTATTTTCATTCTGTTGAGGACAGTGGTGGCAATTGTTGTTGTTTTTTCATTTTTTAACAGCAAAGACTCACGTTTTTTCATATTCTTCATCTTTATAAATGAGTTTAACTACTCAAACTGTTGCTAAGATGGTCTTAACTGACTGTTATATAGCACAGAAACATGAAATTTATTGAAGCAGCAATGGATCTAAACTTGAAAACAAAAAGACAGAGCTGTTGTTTTATAGGGTTTTTGTATAGTAAAGCATAAGATACATTTTTGCAAAAACGTACCTGTTCAATCCAATAAATTATTAAATATCACTGACTTTCTCCATATCAGCGATATACCATAAAATCTATACTATGATTATTGTTTGATAGGACATAATTGTCACTACCTTTTAAATGTGAGTTTACCATAAACCGATCCATCCATCCATCCATCCACGTCTTTCCCTTCCACTCGGCTATCTTCAGTGTCACTCAGCATCACAGACTCTCTTCTCTCTTCCATGCAGCTATTATTTACAGGATTAGAGTGGTAGAGATCTTAGCACAAACCCTCCTCTACTGAGAGTGCAGAAAAAAGACAGGCAAATTACCAGCTAATGGACCACCGGGCACTAATATCTAAATCCCCAATCTGTCTGTAATTGCTGCAAAATGCTCTGGCTTGTGCTTTATGGGAGACTTCTAAGTGAGGCTGCCCCCCCCACCACCCGTTCTTTTCCTTGCTTTATTAAAGCAACAAGGAACAGGAGAAGAAAAAAAAAATGAGTAGTGCTCTCATTTTCTTTCCACTTTCCCCTGTGGAATCCCCCAGACATCATTAATGTCTCTCCTCTTCTTCATATCTCAACAGAAAGAGTGAAGTGACCGTCCCGCAGCTGGCTGCTTTCCTTCGCCGTCTTCCCCTCCATGGAGGAGTGAGTGATTAATTTCCTTGTAAGGAGAGATACAGAGAGGGAGAGCGAGAGGGAGAGAGCTCTGTTTGAAAGGTGCTTTATTTGCATTAGCATTCATAATTACTTAATGACGAATCAGATATGGTTCATTGCGACTAAGTGCAGAAACAAGCTGTCAGAATCATGTATTTCAATTAGAATACCACTAAAACATGGTCCTCTATGGCCATCCAATATAAGGAGGACTTTATTTATTTATCTGGGGAATTATTAATGGGTGACGAGGAGGCCTTGTTTCATCCTTCGTCATTGCACTAGACGACAATGTTCTAATTAAATGAGTGTAAAGCACTGCAGTCCTATTAGCAATGTAAAAATAATTACAGATGAAGGGCATTACAAGGCGCATTTGAAGAAGCCTTCACCTTCACATATACTCCCTATGAAAAACTGTACCTTAAAAAAAAAAAGATTGTAGTGCTGCATTGCTAGTAAGCTTTGAGGGTTTGGACGGCTTATGCAGGAACATTTTCAGTGTTTAGAAATAAAGCAACTTGCTTGAAACAGTAAAATTATTGTTTAGGTGTAAATCTTTGTGTGGCACAAACCTTTTACTGTGCAGCACACGTCTGTCAGCTTTGGCTATCTAACATGACATGTTAATTACAGTGAGAAATGGCTGCTACTAACAGTACCAGTACTAACTGAGACTACACAAAGTGGCCTCATTCATGTAGTAAGAAACAAACTGTGTGTGTGTGTGTCCTATACTGAAATCCACCAGTCTGGACTTAATCCTGGATGCTAATATTTAAGGAAGAGGCCTAGTTATTCTGGTTTAATTCTTCCCCTGTTGTATACATACATTTAACAATTAGCTCCTCATGCTGTGACCTTCCCTGTGTGAATAAAAAGGCAGGTTTGAAGTTAATCAGGTCTGCTGCATCCTTAAAGACAGTTAATGTAAGTTTAATTCTTGACATCCTAATAAAAACCTAATCATGGAGTCTAGGTGCAGGGTCAGGACTCACAATCACTGCCCTGGTTATTTTGGCCCATTCCACCTTCACCCTTATTCCCATGTTTTCTACTTCCGTGTTATTTTCTAGACACTTCTGCAGATTGCTATTCCCCATCCAGCCTCCAGATGTCCCTAGACTTTCTCTCCATCTGCTGTCACCTGACTCTGCTCACCTGTACACCTGTTTCTCTATCTCTTCTTGTACTACAAGATGGACCACAGCTTTGTAGGCTTGGCTTTTATTACAGGGACCCATTTTTGATAACATCTTGATCAGCATCCAAAGAAGCCCACAAAACTTGCAGTACTTTTACAGAGAACTAGCAAAAAGTCCTTCAAAACAAAGTAACTTCTCTTTCTCCTACTACATTTTGTAAAAAGTGCCTTCTTAGCAGTATCCCTTTTAATCAAGCCAAGCCACAATAGGAGACAGCAGGAAGCATGTGTAAATAATGCATTAATAACCATCCCATCCACACTCCCAGAGGCAGTGCCGGCATGTAGGGAGTTTAAATATCTCTAAGGGATACCTTCATCTGAAAAGTGCTCAGCTCTGTGCTAAGAGCCTCTGCTGGAAAGAAAGGGAAAAAACTCAAACTAATTGTGAGGAGTTCAATGGCAGTTCAACATGGAGTGCACTTTCCTAGGCCTCTGCAGAGAGCCATGGCTGATCATGTCCACATCACCCTCACTGCTGGCTGTTTCAGAGGGTTGCAACCTTTGACGATGAGCTATTGACAGTGGTTTTAAATATTTTTTCCTCTTGATACTCACATTAATAGAGTGCACAGTGATTTATTATTGCTTCTGTATCTGTAGCAGCAGCAAGTATGAAATAAGCAGTTTACCATGTATTTCTTTTGCTTTTGATGCTTGCTAATGATTTTTTTTTGTTGTTTTATACACACAGATATCTGGTCGAACATTAAGCTGAACAGTGTCATGCTGGGATTTTTCACTCACATCTACAATCAAGTCTGGCAGCGGAAAATGCCCAGTTACTGGTTGATCGGTAAGCAAAATGGTTTTGACGACTATCATTCAGAAAAGAGCCGATTTACAAACAACACAAAGTGACCAGTACACACAGTGCACCCTGACTCACAATGAAGTTTTTGAGTGCAGTTCTTTACTTTCACTATTTGTTGGGCGGAAATGCTGGGGTTCATCAAATTAAGAAAAGTTAATATAAAAAGTAGATAGTTGAAGGTATTTATGCTGAGACCTGTTGACAGGAAACAGTGGGCAGATATGTAAATATGTACTTTTCCTTCTTGCTGGCATGAAAAACATATTTACTGCAACTTACCTGTACTGATTGAACAGCACTTTCATAAGTCGACTGAGGTCAAATGTGAAGTGACATTAATGTCAATGTTTCACATGGCCATAACATAAAGTATGGACAGATCTGCTATGATATAAATATCTTGAGATGAAAAACTGCATGAATTGTAATTGGTCACAACATAATTAATGTGAAATGTGTGCTCTCAGTAAACAGCTCACAGTACAGTGTAAACAATATGCAGATTAGCTTTGAGAAAAATATATATATACGCTCTATTGTTTGAATAATGAATATTTTACTGAAAACACTATATTAAGCCATACCATCCATATTAAATGCACTTGTTTGGAGTTGAACCAAAATGTGCTGCACTTGGCCTTGATGAGAAACCCAATCAATGTGTAGAAACCTCGACTAATCCAACAGTGTTTATGTCTGCTGCAGTCGATAGCCCGTAACCTTGGACATGTTGCCTTCACATCACTGCTGTCATCAGGCAAAAACCTCATAACTTCCAATTTTGGCTGGTTTTGATGTTTTCACTCAATTGAAGGAGTACATGCAGTGGACTGAGAAAATGCTCAGATGTCTTGGGTTCATGAAACTCTTTCGGAGCAAATTGGGTGATGCCAAAAACACCCTGTCATCACGCAAACTGAGGCTGTTCCTCAGAGTTGCTGAAAAGTTGACATTTTAGAAGTGCAAGGATTTTGCCCTACAGCAATGATATAGTATCCTGCTGTGGAAGCCTGTTGTGTGAATAAGAACATCTGGTCGGGAGGGGAAAAGTGAGTGTGTGTGTGTGTTTGTGAACAGATGCATGTTTATGCGCTCACAACGACAATGACACAAACCCACTCAATCCCTGCTAAACCTTTGGTATATGAAACCCCCAGTACAAGTCCCCCCACTGGTCTCATTCAACACAGGGTGCAGCGGGCGCCTCGGCTCACCACCAGCAGAGACCCGCTGCCAGTGTTAAGCCCTTTTAATGACTGGATTTCCTCCCGATTGCCAAGTTCCCGTGTAATTGTTTGATGGTCAGCCCGGTGCTTTGCCAGAGCTGGCGGGTGTGCTTGGCAGACAATTTGCCGTTGGCTTGGACAAGGGTGAGCAGAAATAGCTGCAGCGGAAGCTTTCTGAGTCGCCATTCGGACAGTCACAGCCCAGGGTTTTCACACTGAGAAGGGCCGGAATGAAACAGCGCCTTGTAGTCAGAGAAAAGAGCGGATAATGGGGAGATTCTTTCTGTTTGCTGAACCCAATAAGGATCGTGTTACCCCCTCATCACTTTACACACACACACACACACACATCCAAATCTCTCACTGTGTTCTTCTTGCCTTCTGCCTGTCCTTTACTTCCTATTACAGAGCTAATTTTTCGGTACAATCATAAATACTGTTCCTTTAATCACTAAGCTTTTATCTTTTTACTAACTCACTCTATCTGAAAATAGAAAAAGCAAGGTGGCAGAATCAGTGTAAGTAGATAAAACACAGCAGTCTGCAGTGATGCTCAAGTGCAAAAACTGAATCGACTTCACCTACCATGGCTGCAGGGTGACAGCTGCTTTTGAGCATGTCAACTAGGGAAGGGAATAGCTAGCCTTTATGCACATATAAGTGACCTTAAACCCAGCACACTTAGCTGCCCTTTGTCTTAGCACACAAAGATATCCAAGAGACTGTAGTTGTAAAAAGGAACAAAAGCAAAAAACAAAGATGTATGGTAATGTCCTGTCCGGCTGCACCAGTGCTGCCGCTGTGGTGAACAAAACACTGTAAAAGACCCACAGAGGGAGAGATGTAAGGAGATACATCAATCAATTAACAATTACCCCTGCTGCTAATCAGCTGTCCCCGGTCTGCGCTGGCCGGCCCTTTTGTAATCCCGTTGGCAGCATCAATTAAATTCTTAAGGTTAGTCTATTGAATTTTCCAGATAGTGGAAGATGGGGGTTGGAGAAGGACAAACTGTAGCCCAAACCTTTGCCTCATTCTCTTTTATCCTGGCCCTCCTCTCATATGTGGCTTCGGTAGCACCTAACGCAGACCCATCTGAACAGAAAATACTGTAGAATTAAAAGAATCAGCTGCTTCAGTGCTGGAAAAACAGTAAAAGAGGAGACAATAAGATATAATGGGACAGGAAAGGCTAACTGTATATGATGGAGCAGGGCAGGAGAGGCCCATAGAATACAATAAAGTGTAATACAATGAGACAGAGCAGGACAATAGAACAGATGAGGTGAGTCCTCAAGTGTAAAACCACCTCAGGCTGAAATAAAAGTGAACAGGGTGACGGTCTTGTAAGCTGAAGGATAAGAGGATGTGATTTTATGAAGTGAGGTCTTGAAGTGGGACCATGAAATAATGTTGTATGGGTCAGTGTGTTCCTGTGAGTTTCTATCTTTGTGAGACCCAGTTAGAAGTCTAGGCCTTGAAAAAGTGAGGAGACGTTTGGCTCTTTCTCACATCTCATGAACTCAAGGAAGTTGTGAACCCCAGAATATCTGGTTTAGAGCGTAGAAAATAAATATGAGCATAGAGGTCTGTTGCTACTTTAGCAAGAAATACGCAGCAGAGGTGTTTAAGTCAGGTGTCACATTAGGGACTTGATGTTCAGCAGGTCTCAGGTGAACAGGGAGCCTGTTAGGTTTATAGATGCTGGGGTTTTGCAATAAACTAGTTCAATTAATGTGTCCATCCAGTGAGATCTTCACAGTGCAGACCCTCAGACTGAACCCAGGTCTATAACACTGAGACTCTCACTCTAATTAACTCCCTCATCACAGGCCGTGGTGAATAAAATACCTCAAATTCCTAAATGATCACAATTGTGTCTCTTGTGTCTCATGCACAAGCAACCAAGATGTATTATTCCAATTAATAAATCATCTGCTAATAGATGTACGGATCATTATTACCCATAATTCAGGCCTAAACCACTGAATTTGGTTTTATGAATATGATGAAGGAAATGATGTGATTTTTGCTGCATAATCTGGACATAATTAATTTATATTTAATGAAGCATCTCCACCCTGTTACTCAAACCTACTGTTAGTCAAAGTGGGGCCTGTTTTTGGAAGAGCTGCTTCCTAACAGGTTTTGTCACGTCATGAAATGAACCATCCGACAAACAGTTTTTCTCTCAGGTTGTTTGTCTTGTAGTGTGGCTTTGTCTGGAGACACACTGCACTTCAAATGAACTACCAGGCTTTAAGGTGAACCTTGGGTTTTGATTAATTCTGATTAGAATTAGGTTTAGGGATGCATAATGCAGGTCAGCCAGGGTCCTCGCAAGAATAGAAGTACAAATGTGTGTGCGTAAATCCCCTTTGGCAAAGTCAGCACAAATACACACAAAGATGCAGAATTGGAGCAAACAAAAGGTGGTGGAGAATCTTTGATCTGTCCGTAATAAGCAAAACCAAGAATCGCATCATTATGTTAAAAGAATCCCCCTTCCTTACACACTTGCTGACCATACTAATTACCCATCATCTAATCAATACATTATTTAATCTGCTCGCCAGTAACACAAAGCTCTGTGGAAGAAACCAACAGGCCCTTTTTTTCCCAGACTGTTCTTTTATTGTTCGCTGTTTATTGCTGGCTTCCTCTGAAAGTATTTGTAATTTAAACCAAGATGCATGTGAACCTGATAGTAGCGGCGCTGCAGCCGACTGGAGGATGAGAGTGCTGACAGCGCTCCTGTTTCCTCAAATGAAACTTTAACTGACTGACCCTCGGTGGCCCCTGGCACCTCACTGAACCACCGCTGCGTGCCGTAGATTTAGATGTTGAACTTCTCATCGAGTGTGACAAAAAAATAAAGAATCCTACCTTAGAATTACAAAAAAAAACCAGAGATAAAATGCTAATTATCTGAAATGAATTGGCGATTTAGTTGCTGACTGAAGGTCAAGTTAATCCTTTTACTTTTCAGACTGTCCTCCCAAGTTGGCTTCAGTTTCTGCTCTTTTATTTTTGCATTTGTAACTTTGCAGATGATGATGTCCTGCTGAAAGTGTCTTCAGAAGAGAAAGGTCTCGTTCTCTTTTATAGTGAGTTTAGAGTTGGGCGGTCATTCCTACACTTTGATTTTCCTTCTTCAAATTATGGTGAAATGGTAATTTACTGCATGTTAAAGATCAGACTTCACTCACAAGTGGCTTCTTTATTCTGTTTAAGTTTGTCAGTCCGATAACTTCATTACTTCCTGCAGTTTTACCTTTTCTGACACGTTCTTCAATAATTCAAGTCGGACTATTTGACCTCATTTCACCTATGTAATCTTTGTATTTGTGACAGTTTTTAGTTCAGTGGTTTCCATCCTTCCCTGAGGCGTCGCGACACAAGTCTAAAAGACGATTAATAGAACAGGAGGGCAGGGAGATACATCTGTGCTGTCCAATATTAGGTTTCATTTTTCAGAGGTCCCTCTAAGTCTTTACATTTTTCTTGGATAAATTTGCCTCCTCAAACTAAGAAGAGAATTTCCCCCTTGTCCTGAAGTGGTCACAACTCACAGTCGTTATCTGTGCAGGGGGGACTAGACACAGCATCTTTTTTTCACAAGACAAGCAGGCAGAGACCTTGGGAACAGTTAGGAACAGTTTTAGTCCATTTGTCTGAGTCAGAATTTTGCCTTAAATTGGAATTTTGCTGTCACGACATCTCGTCACCTCAGCCACAGATCTTACAGATCAAGCTGAAGTAGCTTAACATTCTTCATTCTCTGTCATTTTATATCATCACATTTACTTTATGCTGTTGTCACAGAATTTAGTGGCTGTTGAAGCAGGAACGCCCATGAAGTCAGGCCTTTAAAAACAAAAAAAAAACAAACTGTGGATCAGTCTGGGCTCACTGTGTGTAGGTATTCACACAGCACAACTGTACTGTAGCTACTGTGATAAAAGACTCCACCAAAACAAAAGCAGGGAGTGTGTTCCTTCTGCAACATCTCCCCATCACGCACCCTCCATCAGCGCGTCTGGCTGCGCGTCGGAGCGTGAACGGGCAGATTTTCCGGTAGCACAAGCCTGAGATGGGCTCCTGCGTCTCGGTGAGCTCGTTTCGCTGGGCCTCCTGCCGAGTCCCTCTACTGCCGCTGCACAGAGACGAGACTGCAGCCCCAGGACATAGTCACCATGGGGGGAACAGGGGATATAAGAGGGGGAGAGGGGGTAAGAACAGAGGGAGGGAAGGAAGAGAGATGGAGGCTGGGTGAAGAAAGGGATAGAGGGAAAAGATGCTCCTAGGGTAGGAGAGATAATGAGAGGTATAGAAGATGAAGGGACAGAGATGAGAAAAAAGGGAGTGAGGGGAGGGGAAGCAGAAAGAGGTAAACAGAAAGCAAGGAGAAGTCGACAAACAGAGAGATGGAGGGGGAAGAAAGAAGGAGAGAATGATTGCTCGCGGCTCATTTCTCCACACATGAGCCCATCTGTACAGCGCCCAGGGTGGGACGGCACCACTGCTCTGTCTGAAATGACTGAGCGAGCCAAAGACACCCCAGCACCACAGGAAGCCAAATGCAATCCCATGAATCCCGGGCTTGCCTATTATTCTGCAGAAAGCCCTTTTAAAGTGCCATTTTTTCTCCCTGATGGTGCCTTGTTGATTTACTTTCTTTTCCATCATGACTTAAGCTGACCATGATGTGTTTGAAAGAGGCTCACGGGTGAATATCTGGCTTGAGAATACTTTGAACTTGCACACTCATATATATATACCCATATATGTATATATGGGTATATATATGTGTGTATATACAGATATATATATATATATCTGTATACACACACACATATGTATATATATGTATATATGTGTGTGTGTGTGTGTGTGTGTGTGTGTGTGTGTGTATACAGAGAAATTCTCTGGCTCTGTTCAATCTACATAGCAGCACCACAGGGGTAAAAAAGGAGAAATTGACTGGCAGAGAGCAAGAAATGGTGTTTGCAGTGAGCATCTTGTGGTATTGTAATATTTACTGTTAGCACCTCAGGCTACATGATACGCTCCACTGTCACCATCAAACAAGCAGCTCTCTGAAGGAGGGAGCACATCTGTTGTCACCCCTCCAACCCCCTGCCTCCCTCCCTCCCTTCCCCCATTCCTATCTAGAGTGAGAAAAAAAAAAATTAGAGCAAGAAGAGTGAAAAGCAAAAAAAAAGAGACCCTGGAGTTACAAAACACACAACTTTCTGACCCCGTCTCTCCTCACACAAACACACACACACACACCCAACACACTTCCTTTGCCTCTGACCATGGCTTAGGATGCAGCTGATTCAAATTGATCATTCCTCTGACCAATAATTCATTGTGATGGAGCAGACATGGTGTGTACATGGTGAGCACTGGCCACGCAATGGCAACTGCATACTAAACAGCCCCGTTGGCCAATCACACTGCGGCGACGCCGGTCAGGTGAACTGCTATTTATCCTCTGATAAATGGCAGGTCAAGCCGGGTGGCGCTCACCACCACATCCCTCAGCGCCGTGTCACCCGTGCTCCTAACCGCTCATCAAACTCCCTCGCTCCCTTCCCTCAAAACCCTCTTCATCCCCACCACCCCTTAAACCCCGTCTGCAATCACAGCCCACCCCACCACCACCACCACCACCACCCCCTCCCCGGCATTTGCCCCGCATGCATCCATTATTCTCCATGCTCACTGCACCGTCAGCACAGTCATGATTGCTGACTTCTCCTTCCACTGCCATCCTCCACTTTGAACACAATTAACTTAGTAATTGCATTTGTTTTAGGAGCATGGGAGTGATTATCAAAGCCACCTATGATCCTCCAAGCATACACTCTCACTGCCTTTCCTTTCTGGGTGCTTGTGCAGGCAAGACCACCAGTGGGGTAGACAGATCGGGCTGGGAGCAGTTCAAAGCAAAATTCGCTTCCTTGCTCAACCTCATATACCTTATTAGAATCCCCTGATTGCTGAACCCTTCTGTAGCGTTTGTTTATCTGTTTGTTTCTTGGGCAGCCAAGCCATGGAGCCTTTTGAAATCCAGAGGGTCATTTTCAGCATAGCTGCCACTAACAATGCAAAATACAAAGAGATTGGGCAGTGAAAATAGCGGAGAACTACACTGCAGAAACAGCGATTTAAATTTGAAGAGGCTGATGTGAAAATGTGTGTTTAGGGTGAAGTGTTTTGCTTTTAAGTTGTTGTTCTGTTGAAATCAAAGGAAGGCAGGGTCTGCATGAAATATAACGTATAGTTAGATTGGTTCAGATGATATCAATTGGTTCCCAGCAAAACTTTCTTTTTTTTTTTTTGAAAGAAGTGAAACAGTCTGCCAGATCTTTTATTATGTGTCTGTTGTAATTGTTTCAAGAGTTTTTGTATATTGAAGAAGACAGGCTAAGGCAGTTTGCTGCAAGAAAATTAGACACAATTCTACAAATTTCTTTAAAAAAAGCGTTTTTCAGACTTCGGTGCCAGCAATAGGCACAGATGTTGCTGTGATCTTTTGGAGCACGTACAAAACACAACCACATTTCCCTATCAGGCACCATGCCTCTAAAGAAATACAATAGTAGTGTTAATGTGTCATCAACAACGTGTCCATTGGCTTCAGTCGTCTCTTTTACATTGTAGTTAAACTTCCACTATTCAGCCGTGAACATGCCTTTACATTAGAATACCACAACCCTGCATTGTGAGTCCAAACACCATCTTGTGTGATGTTCCCTGCGTTATTAAACATATACACAAAATAGTCTATTTTTTGTGGATCCTTCTTATGACACTGACTTTGAATAAAAGACCAGTATTGCAGCCTTTTTTTAATTGAAATGCAAACTACATCAACGGCCAGGCCGCGGAATTGGCAATACTCTCCTGGCGGCGTGATAAAGGGTTTTTTGCTGTTTCTGTGGCTATCGACTTGGTCATGTGTGTAATTGCCTAAAGCGTTTCTGAAGCCTCCGATGCACCAATGTAAATATTAAAGAGAGCGCTCAGCTTAATAAAATGCTGTTCAAACAATATGGGTCCCAAGTTATCTCTGCCTGTCCATTTTTCAGCTGGGCCCAGGAGTAGAGGGGTTCTGCATGGTAGACGGGGTCAGTATCAAGATGAGACCTGCTCCTTCATAAGCGACAGCGAAAATGAAGCGGAGTGAGGCGACAGCTGATTAAATGAATTCACTAAAAACTGAATAGGGCTGAGGTAACAAAAAAGCAAGTGAAAATGGGGGATACTCTCGTCACTGAGAACTGTATAAACGGGGAAATAAAGGAGGAAAGAGCGAGACATCAGGAGGCAGCAGAGGGACAGATCAGACTGATTCTCTAATGGTATTGATCCTGTTCAAGGCCATGGTGGTGATGAAGGCCTCCCTGCACAAAAACCCTGCTGTCACCTTGACCTTGGGCCAATCCCTGACCTATGACCCTGTGACCTCTCCAGCCTTTGCTGACCTCCTGGTCCTGGTTTGCTGGTCCTCCCAGCTGCCGCAGCACCTTTCTAAATGAGAATTGACTTTGGTGCTCTGTGCAGGGTGGAAATGTGGGTTAAAGTGTGTCAATAATGTTTCACAAGAACAATTTCTCTGGCTGGTTTTGCAGACAACGTAATGTTCTGACATTTGCTCACTGTGTGGATACCATAGTGTGTCCTGCGGGGCAGTTAAAGGGAGTTGTGAGGCCGCTAACTGCCTTTAGCTATCGATCTGTCAGTTAAATTGCATGCGCACCGAGCTACAAGAGAGGCAGCGTTGAGAGTCGGCTGCTAGAGCAATGCACACTTGTCTCACGATAGCCACCGTCTAATGGTAATTGCTTTCGATCTTTCCCCACAGACATGCGAGTTGCAGCACCTCTTCTCCTGAATAGGTGACACCAAATATTTAGTGGCTTTAGTATGTATGGTGCCTGTGTGTGTCTGTGCGTGTGTGGCAAGAAAAATGTACGAGTTTGTCCTCACACTCAGGTGGTTGAGCACCTGTAACAGAAAGGAAGAAACCAGAAAGAAAGAGAAGAGTTCATTGACATCAGGAGAAAGGGAAAAAAAAAGAACAACGATAGTAAAAACATGATAGTTGATCATCTCTAAAAGGGACACTTGGCTTTTTCCTCACCCTGCACTTCATCACTGTGTCGCTGCTGAATGGTATTTAGGGAGCGGTGGGAGGGGTGGGCGATGCGTCTCTTGGAGTCCCCAGGTGATTACACTGAATGGATTACAGCGGGAAACGGCTGTCCTTCTTTCACACTGCCAGGTGGCGTCCATTTTTCTCCTGGCCTCATTGTTTGGCTCTGTGTACAGGACAGATTTAGACGGCCCAATAAAGTCCCATCTTTAGACCAGACAGCTTGATGCAGCACCTTCTGATCTCAATGGGGATATAGTAGATCAACTGCCTCGCCGTTAACTTGGGATGTGCAAAGACAAAGGTAGAGCGCTTGGAAATCCTCCATAAGCTGTTAAAAACTAACCCGCTGGACATTTTCCAAACTAATCAATCTTGTGCCTATTCACTCGCCCCTCAACTTTTTTTTTTTCACTGCTCATCTCTTTCCCTTGTTACAAACAGCAGCCGGGTTCATTAGCTGGTATTTGCATCAGTCCTTTCCCTACGGAGCGGGGAGCTGTTTGTATCCCTTCTAGCCTGCTACCTGCCAATGCTAATCCTGTTTACAGTAGCGCTGAAACACAACTTAGTGGGCCATCCATCCCAGGCGTCCCTTCCACCTGTCAATAGACCGAACACCTCTACCAAATTTAGAGTCCACGTACAGGATTATGTAAGCCATTGTGCCACTTATCCCACTGTTGCTGGCTGTTAACAAACACATCACTAAAGACTTAAAACCCATGTCTTTTCAAGCATTTTTACAGAACCAAAGGAAAAAAAACGTATTTATAGGATGATGGGTATACATATCATCACATATCATCAGGTAGGCAGTGTTCAAAGCTCAGATCTCTGCAGCTGGACCAGTGATGTTGTGGAGGCATTGTGCATTTATATATATGGTCCACAAACACACAATGGGTATTGTATATATATATATATGGTATATGGTTATGGTCTAGAGATTTATGTGTTGCTTGTTTTGTTGCTTTTCTCACTTGTTTGAAGTGGGTGTGACTTGTTTAGAGAAGGTGATGCCAGTCGAGTCCGAATCAGGTGATAGTAGGTGGATTGTTGGTGTCGAGTTTAGTTTTGTTGTTGACTGGTTCATTCTGAATATTTGATGTCACAGATAAATGTCATTGAAAGCAGGTTTTCAGGGGCTTTAGGTTAAAATATTAAAGTCAGCAGAGCTGGGGTTATGAGGTTTTACCCAAAAAACCGAGCTTGTCAATGAGTCAGCTGCTGTAAGGAGGTTGTCATCCACCACCCTTTGGATTTATGGCTGCTTGAAAACATTATTTTATAAAATATACTTGATCTCATTTACATCCATTTCCACTCTGCATTGTTTAATCTTAGGTTGCACAATATTGATGAAACTCTGCTTCTGTCGTGGGTTTCACGAGGACCTGATGTCTCCTACTCCCAAGTGCTTGATTCATCCGGAGCTGATGTTAAAATGGATTATTGGAGGTTTTCCAGTGCTGTTTTGTTCTTGCTTTGTTACTGCTGGACAATTGTGTATGATAGAGGGGCCGCTGGGACTGTTTGTCACACTGATCCTCTTATACTGCTGCTGTTCCTTTGTTTAAAGCAACAATTAAAACTGTTAAGCCACAGACTGTTGTATTTTCTCTCTAAGAGCAGTTTTTTATCACTTCAAAGAGTTTGAGCCTTGATAAAAATACCACATTGTGAGCGGCGCTCATTTTTATGGGAACAAATGATCACACTATATTATAAGTAGTGGAAGATGAGTCCTGCAGGTAGAAAGGTGCGTGCTTGTTGCATGGTTTTGTTTACAAGGTAATTTATTCCTCGTTGTCGTAAATATAAAGTTTGTTACAGTTGTGATTTATAACGGCTGCCTTCGTTTCTGAGATTGTTCCAACTATCCAGTCAGTATCCAGTGATAATTCCCTCATAATGAAGTCATTTTCATTTTTTGGAGTATCCTTGGCCTGGCTCCAGGTTCGCTCAGATGGAGACCAGATGTCGAGATGTATCTCTAAAGACTCCCAACACTTCAACATTTAATTTTATGGGATTATTCTCTCAACATGTGAATCTGTCATTCACACACGTGGGGAGAAAAGCATGGAATCAGTTTTAAACTCAGGCTTATGTGTTTTTTTTTTTCTCTCCTAAGCGAAAATCCTTTAGACTCAAAAAATATTGATCGGCGTCCATGGATCTTTTGCGTGAGAGGGTCTGATTGTTGGCTAAACATTTAACATGCAATATGCTTATGTGTGCCTCTCTCATTAAGCCACTGCACAGGGCTGAATTGAAAGTGATGACAAGTTAGTGGCGAGTATAAACAGGCAGGATTTTCTTGCCAACAAAGGCGAGCGTGTTAGTAAGAGGTCTAGGAAACAAGAAATAGTCCTGAAATATTTATATGGTTTGACTGGGATACGTCCCTGAGGATCAAGCATTGAAAACCTGCAATCTGTGGATCGCCAAAGGCAAACTGATGCAGAGGTCAGACCTATAGGTTTTTCTTTACATGAAAACAACTCGTAAAAGGGAAAGAAACAGAGCAAGGGGAAAGAATAATATATTCTCTACCCAGGAGGAGGATTTTAGCTTGAGAGGGTTATGGAATTTTTTTTTTTTTTTTTTCCATCTCACTTTTTTGTTGTTACAGACATCTCCCCTCATTTTCCCGGGATCAAAAATCCATTTTGGATCATCCATTCAATATTAAATCTGGCAGGTACTTGTATACACAACAAACTCAATTTGCCAAGGCGATTTTGAGCTCTTTCATGGATGTGTCAATGACAGACAACAAAGATCCTTTATTTCATTTTTAATACGATGGCAACAGGTCGAGTCACATCTAGTACTTCTAAGGCACTGAGAAAAATGGTCAGTGCTTTTGGTGTTTTCCCTTTAACAGGTTGTGTTTTTGGACATTTCCCTTATTGCAGTGCAGATATTATGAATATTGAAAGTGCTATTCATGTCATATCATTTATGAAATAGGGGCAAGAACCTTTTGTGGATTTGTCTAAAAGACACTTGAATCAGTTTCATACCAAAACAGAGACCGCTTCACTGAACTACTACCAAAACAGAGAGAGGTCGGCTTCTCATTTTCTCATGGTTACCCGGGCAATGAGGCCAGGAAATTGGACAGTAGGAGGCAGCCTCTCAGACATGCCTCAAATCCCTCTAAAGGAGTCTTTTAGAGAAGCCAGAAATATGCCTGATTACTTTTGCCATCTTTATTTCAGCTTCTTGCTCCAATCTGAAATATCACCATTTTGGCAGAAAGCAATTATTTTTCATTCCGTCTACAAGAACTCTGTTTGTAATTGGCTGTACAGTGCACAGTGTAATCGCCTGAAATGAGGCAAGACTTGTGTCCTGTGGTCTCAAGTGCTTTTCGTGCAATATCGCACAAGGCAAAATTGCTGTGATGTGGACTCAAACACAACATGTGAAGTAATTACGAGGCAACAATTACCCAGGCAAGGCCAGACGTAATCGATAGGCCATCAGACAAACAGGTCAGGGGCCAAATGTCAGGGGTCAAAGTTCAGTTTCTCTTTAACTCTGTTTGTATGTATGTGGTGTTTTTTCTTTTTTTTTGTCCAGTGGGGGAAGAGGATGCTGATTCATAACTAGCAGGGGACAGACAGTGAGGTGGAGTCCAGATGATCTATTCTTCTTGAGGCAGTGAGTATTGATTAGAATCTACCACATTATTGTAACCCTGAGGAGAGGCAATCCAAACAGCTGGGATAACATTTGAGGTCCTTACTCCCACACACCTGGGGAATGATACAGTGAAACTGATAATATCACATGTGTAAAATGCACTGTCTAATAGATGCACCTCTTGTGTAGCACCTTTTGTGCTCAAGCTTAAAGACCCTCTAAGTTTAGCATTAAGGATTTGGAAACATGTTTTTCTTAGAACAAATTGAGAAACCTGCTAATGACGGGGGGGGGGGGGGTGTTTGCTGTTCCAGGCTTTTGTTTCACTTTAAAACCATCATCAGCTGTAAAGTGTTTAAATATGCCAGGTGTGGCAGCTTCAGTGCTCAGTAACATCAATTAAGCTAATGATGCCATGAAACAAGTGAAAAAATGGACCATTTATGGAAAAATGTACATTATAACACCAAAATAGTACATGAGAGTGAATCATTAGACTCACTGTAAACATATAAACTCTTCTAAAACACATTATTTAGTTAATGTTAAGCCTGTATTTGTATGTTGATGTTGTTTCTTACAAATCACCAGTGTCTGGACCTGGGACATCATTATCCTAATGGATGTTACTGAGCAATCAGCTGGTACACCTGGTGTGTGTTAGCTGATTGTAACATCTCTATTAAGTGATGGTGGTAAACCTGAAGCATGAAACAGAAACAGTGTTTGTGGGAATGAAACTGTTGCGGTTGTTTTAAAGGTCAGACCAATTCTCAGATTCATTTTAATCAGTGCTGTTTTCCCTTCAGACGATTTTTTTTTTTTCTGTTGTGGTTGTTGGAGAAGCAGACAGGAAACTGAATCTCTGTCGACGCTGCATATGTGCTGTGCTTGTGTACATGGTCACCACCATGACCACTTGACTCTCAGGTTGCCCCGCTTTTGTTTTCCTGTTTCAGTCAGAACTACATGGCTGGTGTGTGTTTAGCATGTTGTGGTGCTTTTTTGGATCTATCACTCTGTCTGCTGTCTTAATAGCTGTCGCACTTTGTGCTGTTTGGCTGCAGGGAAGCATTTTACTTGAGTGCTAGACTCTGCAATGAATAAAAAGATGGATTCAAAGTGACATTACCTAGAGTTGTGCTAGATTTATTTGAAAAAACAAGATTTTATGGCTCCAAACTCTCTGTAGATGGATGTATGTAGAGGATTTTCCAGTGTTGACCCCGTGTTGTCCATATTTCTGGCAGTGTGAACTTTCAGCACTCCCCCCAATCAAACAGTCATAGTCAAGTGACATCAAACCATGACAGAAAACTGGAACCATCTGTTGTAAAGTGGATGGCCTTCAATACGCAGGAGAAAAAGACACAGTCCATCATCAGCCTCCTGTGTGAGACCACCCCCCGACTCTTATTCCTCCCTCCGTCTTCCTCTTCTCTCTAGCAGGGATGTGTCCATGAAATATGTGCAACTTCCCATTGAAATTAGAGGGCTCTGAACCATGAAAGGCACCACAGGTATTGGCTGTACGGTGTGCAGCAGCCGCTCTGCTACATGCCTGGCCTCTGTGTTGTAAAGCTCTGAAGGCACAAAGACACACAACCACTCATCTGTAACATATTAAAACCAAGGGAAATAAATTACCCCAGCGCTCTGATAAATTATAAGTTATGTCTTAGGAGCTGGAAACGCTTCTTAACTTGGAAATCTTTGGAATATGGTGAGCGTCACTTGATTTTCTTTCCCCCCTGGACTCCTCCTTAGTGTTGAGCTACTACTTTGTGTGGAGCAGTGAATTTTGTCCGTTTGCTTTGGTTGAGTATTTCAAAGATCTGACGTTTCTCTTTCTCTTGATATGAAAATAACAACAAGCTACTTTTAAAAATATTTGTTGAATATTAGTTTTGGAATTACAATATTATACTTTAATGCTCAACAGCAAATATCAACGTTCCTAAAGCATAGGGGTCATGCTAATCTAGATTTGGTTAATGGTTCTTTAAATCTAAAAAGACTCAAATGTAGCTTTGACATTATTTATAGCAGTAAGAAATATGTTGACATTGTGAAGCTAATTTAGCCTCAGGAACATTCAAGTTTACACAGATACATTCAGTCTGTACTTCTCTGTTGGTAAATCAATATAATCTTCTGGTGCTTCTACGGCAGATCGAGGATTTTTCCTCTCGCTATATCATTAAGAGGTCTTCTTTTGGTTCACAGTAGCTTGTGGAAATGATTCTGAACAATGCAAAGCAATGCTGTTATTAACTTACAGCAATGGATTTGTAGAAAGAGAAATCCATAGGAGAGTAATGAGTCTAGGCCACTGGCAACAGAGTAAATATTTGTGGAGTTAATAAATTCAATCCATTGTCCGATTCAATTAAGAGACAGCCTTATTGCGATCCTGCCCCTCCCATTAGCTCATCCGACCGTTTATTGACTGGTACAGTGCGGCTCGGGGTGGTAGCTTGAGACATCTTCATCGAGAAGCAGCAGATTGTGCACTCAAACAGTGGGATGGTGCAGCTTTCAGCAGCAGCCTGTCTTTTTGAGGGCACCTCTGACAAGCTGGGCATCCATCTCTGCATGTCTTTTAAAGGTGAACAACTTTATTTTGCGTCACTTTATAGAACATCACCTCTATGCAATCTCCGAAGATTGACACCATCAGAAGTGAAACATTGTTGAGCCACATGACTGATGGGCCGCTCAGAGGAAAAGTAGAGCGCTTGATGAGATATTAATCAGACGGCGGTGGGAGGGGTGGTGCAGCACTATTGCATGTGGATCCTAAATGCGAGATGTGATGGAGATGTTGGAGATCTGTGCCTTCAGTGAGGCGGAGCTTGTTGGAGAGGAATAATGAATCGGCCCATTAGCATATTGTCACCGGTTGTCTTGTTTACTCCGAGGTGTTTGCCAAGCAGTTCTCCCCAAGGAGAAACGGGCGCTTCACAGTAACTTCTGGAGTAAACAGTGATATGCTAATGTGCATGCAAATGCACACACATGCCCGCACACACGTACTGTACACTCACAGACAGCAAACACACAATAAACTTTGCTTTTAACAACCTGTGACGGGGCTCACGTTTTTTGTCAATATTTATTGCAGAGGGGAGGATGCGAGGCCTCATGCTTCTCATCTAATACTGCTTGTTGCATGGAATCAAAGGGTGCAAAACAGCCAAGTTTACCCATAGCAAACATCCGAGTTGCTCTTTCAGATGTTTATATTATTACCCACACAGGCGACACAATAGCACAATAGTGTTTTTGAAGCTATTTTCATTGACATTTTCATCATTTCTCATGACCCGTACATGCTTGTATCATCATTTATGGTTGATTACAGTTGTATTTGCAAAAGGGGCTGGGATGTTCAGAACGAGGCACAGCTTTGTCAGTCTTTTCTGTCATCTTTTCCCTCCATCTCTTTTACCACCTTTCTTTTTCTCTGCCGTCTCTTTGTCTGTCTATATCCCTCTCACCCCTAAACTGTGTCGGCGCTCACTTGGCTCTGGTAATTGCTGGTAGTCTGCTTAACAGTCACAATGCCTTACTGTAATCAAAGAACTGACAAAAACCTCTTTCATTTCACTGTCTGCCTCTGTGTACAGTATAATAAGCTTCCATCTTGCTCACATGTCGGGAAGCCAAGGACCCCAGCGCAGTAATTTTGCATTGAATGAGATGCAGGTGATCAAAGTCCACATAGTCTTTTTGATTCTCTAGAATAGCCAGGCCCTCCCTCTGCTATGCCTTTTGAACATCTTAAGATTTCTCTGAAGAAAAGGAGGACAAAAAAATGCTATTCCTGCATTCCTCTTGTAGATATTCCCACTACACGCCTGCCTGGGAAGCTTGCTCCCCAACATTTCTGGGGGAAACTTTGAGGGAAAGTAAAGGACAAGGGGTTGTTGGAGAAATAAAACCCACATTTTGCCTGTACATCAGCTAAGGGCAATATGTAGAGCAGTGATTAGAGGGCCACAGTTTACTGGGACAGGGACAGGTTTTGTGCAAAATGTCTAAATGCTGCTAGACCCGGAAAAGGAACCTAATATGGTTAATAAATACAAATTTTCTGAGTTGTTCATAAATAAAATAGATGAAGGGACTTTTCTCCTTTAATAAAATAATGTACTGTAGGTTTTGATTTCCAGAACATCAGCTGAAATGCTGTTCTTTAATACCCACTTATTCATATTCCCGCATTTTCATTCAGGATGAACAGCTCAAACATTAAAATATGCATGAAAATTTCAGTGCTCCCTGAGACATAAGTGCAACTCTCCTTCTTAATTCCTCTCACTGTTCAGAAACCTCTCGTCTTCTTCGTATCTTGTGCTATTAGTTTTCTAAGCAAATGTCAGACTCATGCATGTTGTGTGTTGAAGCAGTGGGCGGTGTCTGGCAGACAACGGAGGCTGAACCTAAAGTTTGTGAATACCTGCAAAGCTCCGCGCCACGTTCCTACATTCAATTAGAGGATTTCTCAGGTGATAAGGCCAGCCGGCGGGGCAATATCCCGGGGATCTTGGCCATCCCCTCTCCTCCTGTCCCTCCATCCGTCAGGGGCTCTAAATCCATTGTCAGAATTATGGCGAGCAGTTCAATAATTCAGATTAGAGCTCATGTTTATTAATGTCTTACATCTGTGCAAACAACATGTCAAGCCGAGAGTTTATTGTAATTGCCTGAGCAAACAAAACCTGAAAGAAGCAATTTCCAGTTACAATGTGCTATGACAAGTAATGAGGCCATTGGCATTCTGCTCCCATCGTCGCTGCTGGTTCTTTTCATCGCCCTAGTATTGTGTGTGATAGATATTTTTATAAGGAATGAAGGTGCCGGATAATGTGGTGGCGCCACTAGAGGCAGGTTAGTGATTAAAGATAATCATCATTTTTCCCCCTCCTGCAAGATCTTATTAGGTTTCCCTTAGCATTACTTACTTTGACTTCCACGTGGGACTGAATGGCAGTACAGCCGTCCCCACAACAACCGCAACTAGATGACAACTATTAATTTGCATTCTTGGAAGGAGGAGAAAAATAATAATATTGCCTTGTGCCACCTGAGGGATGCATGCTACCTCACAGTCACGCTGTTTTGAAAATAGCTATTGCATAATCTGCCAAAGCAGCTTTAAAGTAGAGCTCAATATAATTGGAATTGACACAGGATATCAACCCTGAGTTTCCTATCTGTGTCTAACATATTAGCCATCTCTGGAAATTAGCTATTATTGCCTAATTGAATTTTAGCTGCCAAATGTTTAATTAAATGGCAGTTTTTGGTTTATTGAATTTGCCCTTTATTTGTATAATGGCCAAGACCTGTGAGCAGATTATGGAAAGTGCTGCGGTTTGATACATTTTCCTTCCCTCTATGGCGTTTTAATGTGATCACAGTCTTTGTTTTCAGTCACAGATGGTTGAGAGCAACCAGGGGCTGTTCTGCAATATACAGCCGTGCTGGTACACTGGAGCTGATAGACCCATGAGGACTCAGGATGCCGATTGACGTCTTTACTTAGTACGTTGTGGTGTACTTAAACTCATCTCTTTTGGGTTCAAGTAGTTATCTACTGCTGAAATGTGCCGTTTTTTTTTATTTTTATGTAAACACTCATTCTTACTTATCAGTAGTGATGCACAAAGTTTCCTACTAGGTTTGTTTCGGTCATAAGAGACTGTCCGTGCTGCTTTCATACTGTTGTTTGGCCGAGAACAGATTCAACAGCACAAGAGCCGAGCTGCCAGCTGGCTGCTGTGTGTTCAGTTTCATCTGGAACAATTTTCTGTTGAACTCTTCTTCACTGTTAAACTTTCAGAAATACTGACTGTTTCAGTTATTAGACCATTATATCCTTTGGCCTCTAACTACAGTACACCGCCCTAGAAATCATTGTGCTTGTAGGCATAGCAAAACGCTCTGTCGCTCAAAGTGCTGTGTTTACTATACGCTAAGTGTGTGTTTACAGCGAACAGGGGCCGCTCGCTCCGTGACAAAGTGTTTAGGTTGCAACTCTGTCTGATGGCTCGGGGATTAGAAAATCCCTCTTATGATTGATAGATTTATTTGTCACTGCTGTCTGGACGCAAGCAGCTTACACCCTGCCAAAGCTGGGTACCATTAATCAGTGTAAATAACACTCTTCTTATACACATATCAGCAGTCCGTACGTGGAGACATTTGACATGTGGAAACGACAGTGAAGCATATTTGCAGCAAATAGGCGCGTGGCCAGATGATCAGAAAAGCAGCGTGCAGATGTGGGTGAGGAGCTGACTCGCTGCTCCAGGAGTTCTGTTTTTGCTGCTGACACTACCCCGGAGGAAATTGGTAGCTATTTTTTGCTGTGGGACTCAGTTTGTGGAGTTTGGGACGGTTTAGTGTGATTTGATTAATGGCTCAATCGGATGTCCCTGTGTTAAAGATGGCCTCTTACTGTCTGAAATTTAGATTCAGATTAGAATTGCAGCCAAAATAGCGGGTCTACCTTTTGTAGAAAGTTGCAGATAAGGTGGTTCTTGACATCAGCTCTGAAAATGTGATGAAACACAGTTTCTTCTTTGTGTGTTTCAAGGTACATTCAGGACAAATACACACCGTGGTGATTATCACGTGTTTAATGCAGTGCATCACAATGGTCAAACCTGTCTGTTGGATGCATTTAATCTCAATCCATTGTTGTCTAGGAAATGATCTGATTGGGCAACTTCTCCAGGGTATCACCTCACTGAGGGTTTGGTATTATCTTTGCATAAATGCACACCTTGTCATTATTTATTGCTTAATTAGTGCAAGGCTTAATTAAATCGGCATTAATCAAGGAGACAGAGGTGCTGCTTAGGGAACACTTTACACATGTTAGCGATACTGTACTTTATTATCCAAGGAAACATAAATCAAGCATCCCTCGCTGGAATTAACTGATAACAGTTGGTTGGTAGTCAGGGGAAAAGCAGTTTTCCTGCGCTCAGGTATCACCGCAGTGTAGAGGTTTGTCGTGGACATGTACAGTGAGAAAGTGGACAACAAAGGAGACGTTATCACCTCATTTCTCCCTGGCAGAAAGAAAATTAAGAAGTCTTATGCTGCTTTATGGTCTAAAGGACAGACAGGGAAAGGTGATAACGTTACAATCTGTTGTTTCCGATCCAAGTGAACTGTAAATCCAGGTTGTGTTAATGTTTTTGGCATCTGATCTGAAATAGCAGAACCATACACTCTACACAAAACCCATCCAACTTTGTTGAAAGCAAAATCTGCATTCATGTATATGCAAGCTCAAACACATGAATCATATTTAATTTGCTTCATGGATCAAAAATTTGTCTTGAAAAAAAGAGAAATAAATAAAGCCAATCTGTGAAAAGACATTTGAAGTTGAAAATGGTATTTGCTCCCTGCTGGATGTGTGGAAGTGGAAGACTCTGCAGGCTCCTCTCCCCTCACTCTCTCAATCTTAATGGAGAGGAGACAAGGAGTTCTCCCCTGTGGAGAGGAAGAGATAGGCATGAGGGAGGGCGAAGGGGGAGTGTGAGTCAGGGGAGGAGGTGAGGGGGACTGGAGGAGTCATCTCTGTGTAATTAAAGTTGTTTTAATGGGAGGTGCCAGGCAGTGGAAAGGAGGTCAGTCCCGACGGAGATGAGCCCCAGAACGACCAACCCAGTGGCCCCTGTTGTCCCAGGAGGAGAGGTGGGCACAAACTCCTCTTTTAGCCCACTGCCACTAAGAGGATTTGAGCAGCAGCCCTCATGGGGACGGGTGCTTCGGTTGGAGGGAAAGGGGGGTACGAATTGGAGCCCCTGTGACGGCACCATGGAAAGCCCTGATTAACTTCTTCTGCCAGTCCAAAACCCCACCATGCAAATGAAGGCAGCCCGGCGCTTTTATGAAGGGGGAAGCGCTTGTCAGTCAGGCTTGGCCGTCCCTTGATGTGCTTCCATTGTAATTCTAGGTGTGCTGGTTGTACCGTCTTAGATACGAGTGCAAGGTTGATTCATCCCCACAGGATTGTTAAAAGGTGGATCCTCTAAGTTTTCAAAGTGACTCAAATGGGGGAAGGAGAGGGGTGGCTAGCACTCTCTTGTCAGCTCTTTCTTAGCCCATCACAGACATTGGTTTTGAAGATTTTGCTGTCTGACTTTGTGATAATACATAATGGGGATTCTTTGACAGTACAGTCATTCCCTGAGGACAGGAGATATGTTTCACCCTGAAGGTATAGTGTGCATTGTCTGTGCTTCCTTCACAGTCATTTAAGTGCTCTATTGAGCGAGGCTATTCCTTTTTCATTAAGTGTTTCTGCCACTGTTTTCAGGGCATTCTTTATACGGTACATTGCCATAGTATAGAAACTTTAAATTGTGGAGCTCTTAGCATTTAACAGAATACAAACGATATATCACCCCCTCTAATAAATAAGTGCTCAGTAAGTGCTGCCAAAGAAATCTTTTGGGGTTATGGATTTATATTTCCAGTCAGATGTTGGTTCTACTCTGTCTGCACTGATATTCTTTTGTCGTAGCCGAGCCACATTTCTCATGAACCCTGTGGATGCTGTGAGAGCTAATTTGGAGTTTTACTTAACCCTCCGAGCAGCCTGTGAAACCAGCGTGGGAGAAAAAGGCAAAAGAACAGCAGTCCTTCTAAGAAGGCACCCCACTGTAAATTAGGACCAGGAGGTATGTTGCAGTTTGCTGGAGTCTCGCACATGATTTCTCTCCTCCTGTTCTGATTTCTCTGCCTGTCACAGAGTATAGTATAGAAGCCTTTATCATGAGCCCTCTGTGACCTTGACAGGGCTTTTTCTCCTGCTCTATCCTCCTCTTAATCACTGCCAGTTCGCTTTAAATTTAACCATCATTAACAGGAAACTGGAAGCCAAATTTTATTTTGGCACTTTCCTAAACATGTCAGGTGTTCTTCTGACCTGCTGACCTTGTTGGATCTACATTTTCTTACATCTTTCCTGGGCATGTGAAAAATAACAGAATGATATTATCATCGTCGTCTCATATTTGAGAAACAGATAATTCATTCTATATTATGGTGATAAACTCTTTCATATTCTCTGCTTAGCCTTTCTTCTGTCTTCATCCACTTTCTGACTCCCCTTTCTTATTAACAGTTATTTGTAAGAGTGAATTGGTTTTGAAAAGAGAAATGTGAGCTCTGTCTCGGTGCTGTCAGAGCAATAGTCCTAATTTCAGAAGAGGAAAAGTACTGACTTGAAATGAATGGATGGCAACTCTCCCATCTCCTACATTTGTCATTTGTTAACGCACTTGACCTCATAATCAGACTGCCAGCACAACAAGGCAGCAAACAAGTTATGTCATGTTATCAATTTATCCAACATGACAAAGTAATAACAGCAATAAATGAACATGTACTTTGGAACGGCGGCGTTGCAAATTGAAATGCCGGAGTGTGAGATGTGCTTCTCGCCAAAAGAAGGAGCAATGACGATGATGGAAAATCTAATATGAAGGAAGACAAGTGTTTACATTGCAGCTTTGTGCGTTTTACATCCTAAGTGCTCTCCATCTCTTTGTTAGCTGCTTCCACTGTTAGCAAAGCAAACGCAGCAGAATTGAAAAACAGTTCCAGCTCTCCACAAGGAGAGCAGCACTGGGAGCGCAGCAAATAAATCACACATTGGTTGATATGATGAAGCAATGCTGCGAATTGAAATGCTTGATTGTTATCATTTTGGTTGTATTTGCCTTAGTTTGTGCAGGGAATGCCTGTTGGGTGTGGCTTTTCCTCATGGGGCAATTCAATTTGTTCCAGTTTGAGAGTCTAAATCAATGTCAGTCACAGAAGAGAAGGATTTTAAAGACAGCTTGACTCGAGTACGTCTCGATACATATTTCATGCACCTGACCGGCCTCTGAAGTCATTCTCATTTGACATCAGTTCTCTGTGCAGTCCACAAAGACCTTGAGGAGTTCAGCTGCACACAGGACAGACTGGCCAGTTCATATACCTTCAGTCCTTCTTTATTCTCAGTGCCCCGGGCAGTCCACAATTCAGCAGCTCTGCACTCCAAACAGCACATCAACTTGGCAGATACAGAGGAGTGATAGAACACCATGTTCTCTGCTGTGTTCCTTCACATGCTACAGGAGAGTAACACGCTTGCAAGACGACATGGGAGAGTCACCTGGAATCATGAAAGGAGGCATCATGGGAGCTTATAGCCAGTAGAAATCCCCTGTACACCTATGGGTCTGGGATCCAATCAGGCCTGTCTCCTCCCCCTTTTTAAAGCAAAGACAATTTGGTGGAGTTCACTCAGTCAAAGGAGAGTTTGCCTCAGACCTCTTCTTGTAACTTTTAATCATACTGTGGTATGGTTGTGGATTTTTTGGTCTTTATAAACAGTGGTGTCGGAGCAGAAGACGTTTAGGAGCCTGTGACACACAGACTGTTGTGGTTTAGTCTTATTGGGCAGTGACGTGTTGCCAGGTTAAAATGCCAGTTCTTGCAGAAATTAGTTTAAAACATTCTACTCTACTGAAAAACATGTCACTCACTACCTTTACTGTTTTTGCAGTAGTTACAGTAAAGTCTCAAAATGAGTTTGCTAATGATTGAATAAATAAATTAAAGCTGCTGTCTAAATCAAAGTGTGATGGTTTTTAGTCGTCATTCTTACTTAGTTCTTTCTTAGTTTGGGGAAACTGACATATTTACTCCCAATGAAACCTACAAATTATAGTAATTATACTGCAGTTGATATATGAAGAGGCTTTTTTGTTACACACTACCTCCAGAACTACCCAGCAATGACAATAATGACAACACCACTGTTGACCAATAAGCATTCGCATTTCGTGTATTCAACACCTGCTCTCTCCCACTCATGCCACTGCAGACCTAAGTGATGCTGCCTCCTCCCAACATTCGTTCCCAGCTTCAAACAGGATCTGAAGCTAAAAGTATACCCTGTCATCTTTAGCTTGTAATTGCTCGACATGCCATTGCCCCTTCGTTCCCCCAGTCTCCAGCAATTACAGAAATACAATGTGGCTTGGCTTTTCTCGGGGGGTGTAGTATGTATATACTAATTTGCAATAAAGTGCTACAGCTGTCACTGCATTTTCTGCTCGGTTACTTCAATAAATTGGAACTCCGAGGAGGGAAAAATGGGAATATCGTATTATGTGCTTCCCACACTATATGTGGGGTCCCTTCTTGCAAACACAATTTGAACAGTTCCATTTTCCTGCAATGACAAAAATGTGACTAGTCATTTCAGAGACGACGGCTGATGCTTCAGCATTAGAATAATGGATTTCACTTTCCAGTAATCTATTATTAAGGACTAGACATAACACAGCGGAGTTCGGATTTATGAAGTCGTGCAAATTGACAGAAATATAGTCTGTGATTACAGTAGGTAGCCTTCTTCTTTGTCTCCGAGCTGCTTCTCCTTGTTGCTTATCGATGATGACTAAGGAAGTTTCCTCACTGTTTATTATTAGCAGTGGTCAGGACTAGTCGCCATTCGCTTGTCAAGTTGCTTTCAGACGATTAGCCATTTGTTGTCCCTTCCCCAGTTGCTGCGATCTCTTGCTCTGTCTCCCTTTTTGTCCCTTTCTCAGAGCCGCTGTCACTCACATCTGCTCCCAATGGCTTTGCTCTGCTCCTCTTGGAATCTGAGCTGGCCAGTACCCGGAAGCACCTCGGCCACAATCCAGGAACGGCGCCGGAAGCATTTGAAATCGAGGCTCTAATGATGCCACTGCATAATGCAGGATCTGCGGGGTGATGATGATGTGAGGAGGGGGCAAGGAGTTCGTGGTAAGATGAAGAAAAAGAGGGAACCCAGCAACCAAATGAAAGCAGAAGGACTGAGAAGGAAGTGGAGCCAGAGTCTGTGTTAACAGTGTTGTTCTGTAACTGCATGGCGTTAACAGCTGCCCCTGCTATTAACACAATGGGAGAGAGAAAGAGAGAGCTCCTTGTTAGGGATCATTTATTAACTGAGATCATCTTTTCGTTAGCCTTGGGGTAATGACTAATGTCAATGGCAAATTTCACAGTTGTCTAGAGAAATGAATTAGATTTGCAATAAAAGGCCCCTTGGCTTGCTGTACATGCTCATTTGCTGGAGTTGGTGAACTTGGAGAACTGTAAAGAAACCAAGGATCCTGGCTTAATACCTTCTCCCTTTTCCTCTCCTCCCCCTCACCAGGAACTGACCTTTTTCTCTCATTATGAGGAAAAAAAAGCACGGAGGGATCTATAAAAAGAAGCCTTACAGTATGTGCCGTAGCGCAAGTAACATCATTACGAGGCATTCAGCAATGCAAATGAGACCTATAGATTGTAGTGCAACCGCCGTTGTGAACGTTTAGTGAAACACACACAATCTGCGTGGGACCTGACCCTGACAGACTCAGTTCAGCTGTGTGTGTGTGTGTGTGTGTGTGTGCGTGTGTGTGTGTGTGCATCTGTGTATGTGCAGTTCAAAGATTAAGACTCAAGCGTATTCTTTAATCCACCCATTGAGCAGTAGCAGAGTGTGGAGACAGAATGGAGTGGGTACAATGACCCCCTGTTGGTGGCGACTCACGCCATCCCTGACGCTCCTGACGGCATCACAAAACCAGCCCTCACCTACCCTCACCCCCCGCCACCCCCTCGTCCCTGACCCTAACCCCTCCTTTATAAAAGAACCTGTCATGATGGGACACTGCCCCCCCCCTCCTTGCATGCACACACAGACACAGAAACAAACCCTCCACCCTGCACTGCTGTCATCGCCCCCGGGGGTACCCAGCTAAGAATAGTGGACCGCAAAAAAACAGCACTCTTTCTCCCTCCCTGTGTCCGATTCTCCTTTCTCCTCACTCTTTTCTTTACAGGACAGATGACACAATGATTCACACCGGGCTGGGCACTCACATACTGTAGGCAGTCTCTATTGGACCATGTGTGGCTGGCTCACAGCATGGGGTTAATTGCGAGCGAGGTTAACAAAATAGGAGACAAAAATCAGTTTCAGAAGAGGCCAGAGACCCAGGAGGCTGCACTGAGATGAAGTGGAGCCCGAAACACAGTGTGTGTGTGTGGGTGTGTGTGCACAGACCTGGGTCAAATATTGTTTGCAAATATATTTTCTATTTATCTTCTATCTGTGCATCTTAACAGAGAGCTGGGTTTTACAGGATGAGGAAAGCTCAGATGGTGTCATGGGATTTTGAAAGAAAACAGTGTGAAATTTAGTGTAGGTTCTGTCCCGAGGTTCTCTCAGTTGCCCTGCTAGTCATAAATAAAGACATACTGATGCACTCTGTCAATCCATTAGTTGATTGACAGAAAAATGTGCCAACTAAAGCTTTACCAATGGATTAAATCTATTAAAGCAATAGGAATATAGATTTTGTTTGGCCACATGGGGGCAGCAGAAGAAGCTGTAAACACAGTATTGCCTATCCATTTAATAACATAACAACTTAATAATGTGGCGATATGTCAAACTGTTAGATGTCCAGATTCCTTCCTTATTTATTGTGAACAGTATGAGTATTGTGAGTTTATGTCCATCAGTCTGTTTATTGTCCTTTTAGCTCTGTTTTGGTTTCCACCAACTCGCAACTTAAAGCTGCTGAGAATGTTTCTCAGGGATAAAGGGAACTGGGTTAGCTGCTGATTCTCTGTGAATTTGTCACCATGATTTTATCTTCAGTTCTTCTGTTTTAAATTATTTGTCATCATTGTAAACTGAATATCTTTGGGGTTTTGACTGTTGGATGACAAAATGACCAGTGTTGTCAGAGACCAGCGGGGATTAAAACCACCAAAACGATTTATATTCACTCAAATTATTCTCCAAAGCAGGGAGGAAAGATGACAAATAAAAAATGTCATTTTCCTGAATGGATGCATTGTGGTAAGCATTTGTAACATCAGCGTACAATGCTGCATCCTCGTCTCTGGTTTATTAGGAAGCACTACAGCAGTCAGTCACTTACTGTACAGTTTCTCCACAATTACATTTTTGAAAATGGTTGTAACATTTAGCTGTTAATACCAGCTGCTGGAGTGTTCGTCTTCAGATGATTTAATTGCCCGGCAATTTTCTCCTGTCAAAAAAGCAATGTGCACCTCGGATGAAAACGAGCGAGCACAAGTGGGAGAGTTAATTAGCGACCTCGTTAGGGACCTGGAAGTGTCTGGTGGGGCCTCTGTGTGTGTTTGTGCGTGTCTGTTTCTATCTGTGTCGTCACTGTCTGCATGTCTGTGTGTACGTGTGTGTTACTTGATGACAAGGAAATCTGAGAAGGCTCGTAGTAAGAACCTGATATCTCATTGTATGTATACATGGCTGGTTTACCCTGAGTGCCTGGCAGAATGCTCAGACTGAGCTGGCAGAGGTTTCTATGGCATCTAAAAGGTGCAGCTAATTTTGTGCACAATGGCTAAAGTATACATGTGTCTATATGTTTTTGGCAATAGATTTTTCCTATATTCTATAAATCCATATTATTTTTTTCGAATCTGTTGAAAAAAGTGCCACAGTTTGATACTCAGTGTGTGTCAAATGTAAAAACAGTGATCACAGTGGAGATGATCTGCAAGACTGATTTACTGAGACATGTCTCGCTTTCGGAATAATCAAATTCTACCAGAGATTTTGCGCCTTGCAAAAATGTCACCATCGTATTCTAAGGGCGTGTTAGAGTGTGGATGAACGGTCTGCGTGTGGTGCTCTGGCTGACTGAACTCTGTTGGTTTGGGGAGCGGTGCAGTAATTTGTTAAGACTGGGCCCCTGAATTATTAAAGGCATATGAGTGTAAATAATTCACTGATCACCAAACAGCATGACAGGCCATTCATCAGCATGTGTAGTGTTGTGTATGAAGGCATAGCGAGTGTATGTTTGTGGGAGGAGGTGGGTGGTGGAGAGTGGGAGGTTGCAGGTTAGAGCTCGGGTTTTGAGGAGCAAGCTGGCCTCCAAGTAAGTGCGTAACATATTTTTTGCATCGACACATCATTTTGTATTGTCCCTATTTTGCTACTAAGATGAATTTCTACACCAGTATACTTTAATTATATTTCCATGAGTTAACCCTTGCTGACAGCAGAGGGTGCACATAAGGGGAATTCGACATTATGTGAGTTTTTGCATTTCGTTGAATTATCTGAATGAAAGAGCTTCATCAGTACGTGCTTTGAATTTTTATTTCTGGGAATCCAGACTTGCACTGCCTATTTTTTTTTTTTTTTTTTTTTGTATCTTCTCTTCTCGATGGCAAAACGAGTATGGTGACAAATTGCCATAAACGGGCGGAAAGCATGCAAATGCAGCGAGGAGACAAATGTCCAACCTTGTGTTTAGTCAGAAGCTAAGGTCATTCACCCTCCCATCTATCACTGTTCTAATCAGCTCCACGCAGCCCCAATGCATAGCTCAGTACCTGCTGCATAGATAACACCCAGAGAGGGAGAGGAGGAGAGAGATAAAAACAAAACTGATAAAAGATTCAACAAGTAAACATTCATATTGCTCTGGAGCAGTTTGTGTGTTGTTTGGGGTTTTGCTCTGTTTCATTTTTTTTCTCTTCACCACTATCCACCGCCCCCTTACATACTTATAGTGTAGTGTTTGCGTGCTCCTAAACTGTGGCATGTTTGTTTTGGCTGTCAGGTGTAGACAGAGGAGTGTGACCTGGGATCACAGAGCTGTATTTGAAGGTGATTGGAGATGAGTCATATTGAAACACCTTTTTTTTTCCTGTCAGAGGTTCAGGGAGGGGAGACGAGGGAAATCCAGATGTCTGGCTCGGGTGTAATTGCAGTTGCACTTGTCTTTTCAGGCTGCAACACCCAGGTGCATAATTGAAAAGATAGACCGTCTACTATTTTGATTTTACTTTCTATCACTCCCTTTTGTTCATGCTTTTAGTTCATTTTCACATAAATTGAAACCTACACTGTTTGATATCTCTCGCTTTCTTTCTTTTTCTCCTTCTTTCTTCTTGTCTTTGTGCTCCCGATGAGTGTTTCGTTTGCCCCTGTCAAGCGATCCAGAGATAGTTGAATTAGAGTCTTGCCCCATGCAATTAAAATCTTATTATTGCTCAAGTGTGACCCGGCCTAATTTAATTGCTGTACATGCTCAAAAATGATTAATAGATAGAGTTTGTAAATAGCCTGGGCAATGATGATAACACCAAAGATATGGTTAGTTGAGTGCATTATTTCTTGCTAAAATAAACATTTGGAAAATGCGTTCGGCTCGGCACATCGAATTTCTGATATGTTGGCAGCAGCGGTGTCTGATTGTAATAGCTCTAAATGAAAGATCAAAGAACACCGCAGCCTCCCGAGAGAGAAAGTTTACTGAGACTAGGGAAAAGTTGTGTCTTATCCATATAACCTATTAATCATTCAGCCTGCATATCGTTACTACTTGCACACGTCTCCCTCCATCGCTGTGTCATTTTGCTTGGCCGACACTGGAGGATGTTTGTGACATTTTGTCCTGAAGACAGAACGCAAGTGTTGCCAAAAAACTCACTAGGCAGTTTTAGAACGATATGTGTTTGTGTGTGGATACATCTTAGATGTGATGCCGTGCCTCTTTAGCTGCATCTGGGTGGACTCAGTCTCTTCGGGACAGAGGATTTTTCATTTTGCCACTGCCAACTGGATTTTTTTGCTTTCGAACAGTGTTTGAGAATGACTGTAGTCAATAGAAAAGTCCTCTTAAGTATTGTCATATAAACGTAAAAGTGTGTTTTTGTCCGTGTGTGTGTGTGTGTATGCCTTTGTGTATCCCACTGTCGAGCAGTGCAAGGTAATGGGTGTGTGCTCATTAATCTCAGAGTGTGTTATGGAGCAGAGTGGTCGGCCAAGCTGCTGAATGTCTAAGCAGGGCGCTGTGCATGTGATTTATCGGGAGGAGCGTGCATTAGAGCCCATTCGTAGCCATTAGCCTGGACAGCTAAGGACGCCGCCACCTCCTGCTCCAGCCACAAAGACAGTGGGCGGGGCCTCGGTTTTACAGCCCAAGGCTTGCTTCATTTTGTCCAGGCTGAATTAACAGCTACAAATGCTGTGCCAATAAGTGCTGATAAATTGGTGAGATTGTGAAATTGCATTGTTCCAAGGTCTGGCACTGCAGTGGTCTTTTTGGACTGCACTTCCCAGGGATCCTCTGCCAGTCAAATCTCTTTTTTATTGGATGATCAGTTGGTGGAATTTGTATTTCTATACGTGGCTTTGTGTCCAGTATAGTTGGCTCTTCTGTTATCTCCATGAAAAAAAAAAACAGAAATGTAAAGCTACTTCATTTTCAAACAAACAGCAGGTGTTAAAGACTCCTCAAGTTCAAGAACTAGCTCAAGGTTGAATCATTATTTGAGTAGGTGATTAAAGAGAAAAACAAATGCACATCTTACTCAAATAAGTCAAGCCCAAGCAGAGTACATCATGCTCCCTTTGAGGAAGTTGGTGCTTCCCTAGCTGACATGGTTCTGTAGCTCAGGTGGGAAGGGTCAGTATCACCACTGCCAAGATTAGAGTCTCCAAAATAAGGGCACCCATATTGAAACATGCATGATCTCATGTTGGTGTTCCACCAAAAAGCACATGTTACTAAAACTAACAGGAGAAAGAGAAAACAAAGACAAACAGCAATAAGCTATGTGAAGTATTTTACCACACCAGGGTCACTGTTGTAATAGTTGTGTGGACACTAGAATTAGAAATAGGATTTAAAAATTAAAAAAAATTTTTTTTTACCAGATTTACACTGTCGTATGTACCCGAGTGTGATCAAACACAAGTGCAGTAGGTGCAGTAAGCATTTTGTTTTGGGTATGTCACTGTGGGGCCTCAGCACAAAAAAGGCTGTTGAAAGACCGAACAAAGTCCAGCACTCATTTAGTCCAAAACTGGGGCACCAGGCTCTGTCCAGAAGTGTTTAATGGTCTTTATCAAAAGAAAACATTTAATCAGAAGATCCATTTGTGGTAGTGACCTGATACCACCTTTTGCATTGCATCACCGTGCAGCCAAAACTGTGTGCGCATTTCCAGTATAGTCATTTTACGTGTGTGTACCCATATGGGCCTGCTTGTGGGAGAGTGTTTGAGCACAGTCTAGTCTGTATCTTCCGATGTCAGTTCGTGTCTGTGGCTGTGTGAATAAGCAATGTGGGCGGGTGGGGTTTTGAGGGGTGACGGGGTGACGGGGTGGGGGGAGGCACTCTATTTTGGCTGAGGTAATCCATCCATTGTGTTGAACTTCTTCATCTGTATCAATTCATTGAAAACACACCGGCCCTGTGGAGTGAAACTGAGCCTGCCCAGTCCTTTATTGACAGGACAACGAGAGAGAGAGAGTGTACCATTGCACTGGAGGGAGGGTGGGATGGCTGGTTCAGGGGGTTTGGGTGAGGGTCCATGAGGAAGACTTCAGAGGGGGGAAAAAGGGGGTAGTGGACCATGGGAAAAACACAATCTCTGGCCCCTCTATAGCACTTGTTCCACCCCACTTCACCCGCACACCCACCCTGTGTGTGCCACTTGTCACTGACCCTTGCAACCCCCTTCTCATTCTCACCAAACCTTTGAGCCCATCTCTCCCTGGGCTGCAGATGTGTGTCAGCCTCCACCCCCTAAACTCACCACCACCAGCACGACCCCTCCTCCCGAGACCTGCGGACCTCCACACTCTAAGGGCCCTGCCTCTATCTCCATGCCCAGGGATGATGAAGCGTGGTAGGGCAGAGGCTGCGCCCAGACCCCCATATCCAGTACCAGTAAAGAATGGACCAAAGGAATGAAGAATAACAGAAAGGATCTCTTCTCTTTGTGTTTGCACAAAGGGGAAGCAGTCTGGGGCAAGCAAGGGAAAAAAGAAAAAACACTGTGTGTCCGTAAATATACTGTGTGTATGTCTAGTCTCGGGGCTGTGGAGGGTGGAGGGTGGTGGGTGGTGATGGTGGTGGTGGTGGTGGGGGGGTTACTGCTGCAACATACACCCTCAGCCACAGTGTAGTAATTGGTCTAAGGCATCTGTTCCTATTGCCAACAGTGACAATGTGAGCTTTCATTAAAACATACGGCAAAAATACTCAAAGTGAATCATTAGCACCCAGTAGTAGCCCAGCTTCATTCAATAATTGAATTTGTCAGCAGTATCCTTTTCAACCTTGAAAGCCTCCATCATATCTCGATGTTGAAGGCGATCTGCTACAGGAATATCTGTGAGCCTTAATTCTTCTTTTCCTTCTTCTTCAGCTTGTCAATCACTGTTGATGAACTGGAGTCAGATGATTAAGCGTCAACGCTGACATTACCAGACTGATTTCATCTGTGACAAGGTGTTATCAATATCATTGATTAATTGTTAAAGTGGATGCTTTAATCTGAAGTAATTACTGTAGAATGAGTGGTTGTGTTTCTAACCTGTATGGCCCCTGTGCTACACTTTCAACATTCTGATATGCAGCCTGTTTACGTAGCAGCTGATGCTCCTTTTCCATGTGAAATGTAAAAATAATGGTAATTGCAACAGCGCGGAGGGATTTCTGCATTTCCCAAAGTCATGACACAGCACATGACAAAATGCAAATCTGCAATACAGTAGCACCCTGCTTTTTTCCTTATATTAAGCTCTTCTGGAGCTGTAATGCTAAAACAAGCCCCTGAGAGTCTTTGCAGGGAGGAGGAAAAAGAGAGGCAGCCAGCAGGGGGAGGTAAGACAAAAGGAAAAGTAAAGGAGTGCAAGAGAGTAAGAGACTAAACAGAGGAAAGATGGGAGAGGAAAAGAGGATGGGGGAGGTTGAAGGAAGGTGGGAGGCTCTCTGCTGGGGCTCCTATTGATCCCATTGGTTTTTTGGTTGTACATCAAGCGTGCCCAGCTGAGTGGCAGCACACTCAGGCCTCCCCCTCTTGGTGGCCTGGGGAGAGGAGGGCAGCGTGGTGACGGTGCTCTGGCCTTTCCTATGTCCAGCTGCGCTCTCTGCAGGGAGCCAGTACTGTATTTTAGAGCTGACCAGCAGGGAAAAACCATCCTACTGTACCTTTACACCACTGACCTTTTTGAAGGAGGAAAGGAGTGAACTGGGGGGAGGGGGGGTGGTCAGTTAGCATTACATTAGAATCACATTTGTTTATTTGTTTACACCCTCGCCATTAAAGGAAATTAGTACTAACTTGCATTAGTCAGACAGGGCATCTTAAAAAAAAAAAAAAGCTTTATATTCAGTTCTGAGGAAATACACTCAATCAGTCAAGACACAGGCTATTCCATCTGCTAAATTCATTTTCTTAGCCTGAGGACGGCTGATTGACTTCAATAAAATTACATAGTGAGATGCTTTCATGAGTATCATATTTTTCAAATGGTGTCTACAGTTTGTTTCACTTTGAATTACGGAGCGTTCACCATCCAGAAATGAACAAGAAGTGTTTGCTCTCCCTCTGAATCTGCAATATCAAACTGAAGAATGTGTGCAGCTCCACGGAGAATCAATTGGAACAGAAAGAGAAGGAGGGTGTTAGAGCCCCCTGGGGTTGTTTTTTCAGGGGATGTGGGTGTTTCTTCTCATTGGACATCACTGACACACACTCCCATATTGGTTGTTGCTGGGAGTGCTGCACATGACATCTTTTTTTGTGCTTGAAGGAAGCAGTTCATGGTCCCAAAGAGAGTTTCATGTGATTCGTTGATGCATATGTGGCCAAATAACGAAACACTTGACTGTCAATTGACTCTAACAAACTTCATCTACATTCTGTCTCAACAGATTGACAGTATTTAGGGACAAAACTCTCCCAAGTCGAGCAGCACTCACCTCTAAGCAGTGTGTTGAGTGTTATAAATAATATATCACTTAGTTCATTTTCAGTATCTAAGAGTCTGAGTTTGCAGTCTATTTTCAGGGTGTGACACCAGGAAGGGCTGTGAAGTTTTCCCTTTGCAAGAGTCTCAGTGAGCTGCTACTGAACTGATGTGCCGCTCAGCTGCAGTTTTCAATAAAAGAAGAGGAGAAAAGGGAAGAGAGGATGGTGTGCAGACACATGTGCTGCTGGTATAGTCCTTCTTTTACTGTATCTGTCCTGCAGCTACTGTGTCATCACATTACTGCAGCAGCTGCAGCCTGTGTTTTTGTGCAGGTTGTGCAAAAGAGTTACAGAAACACAAATATATAATGCGATGTGAGATAAAAATGGAACTTGTTTGTATCCGGTAGGATCCAGCAAAGACTAGCTGCAACTTTAGCTTTTCAATTTTTTAGAGAAGTTCTTTTATTTGCATGGTGTTTTTTTTTTTTTTTCTGTGTGGTGGAAAGAATGTTCCTCATAGGTCAATGTCAAATTTAAAAGTCTTAAATACTGCTGTTTTCTACAGTTTGGTAACCTTCCTGCTCTCTGCACACACTCAGAATCACAATTAGGACTCCCTTTCTCACAGTAAAACAAGCCACTTGCTTTTATTCTCTATTTTACATCATTTATTTCTGCAAATATGAAGCCTTACTTTGGCTTTGTAAAAGTTTCTGTTTTATCACATTTCCACTGTACCAGCTTGGATGTTTTCACATCAGCGCAAGTATTACTTTACATTCCTCTTGCTGTCAATCACCTGACACCCACAGGAAGAAACTGAAGTCTCCTCCAGGAAATAATCCTTCAGAAACATGCTGCTTTACAAACTGCACTGTCACATCCACGTCTTTTTATTTAGAAAGTCTTTGTCAGCTAGGACAGCAGTTACTTTCAGGCTAGATTTCAAACCAGATACTGTAAAAAGTCCAATTCAAAACAGGAGCAAATTAGCATTGAAGGTTTTCAGCAAATAACAATTTGTGTGTGTGTGTGTGTGTGTGTGTGTGTGTGTGTGTGTGGTTGAGTCATGCTTGGCTGCTTGAGTGAATGGTGTTAGCGGTGATGGTGGAGGGCAGATTAGAGAAAGTGTCCAAGGGCCCTCCAGTTTGCTCGGGTGCCCTGAGCTACCTCTGTGCGTGCAGGAGCCTTATTTCTCTGAGACCAAGTGGAGGGAAAAAAAAAAAAAAGCAAAAAACATAACGGATGTGGGATTCAGGGGGATGGAGGAAGAAGAGTAGAGGTTGGAAAGGGCGGGAGAGAGGTGAAGGGGGGCGATGGGGGCGTTGCTATAGCTGTCCGGTGAGATCCGCTCACAGCTGCCTCTCCTTCTCAACGGCTCCTCGGGTGAAAAGGGCCCCGAGTGGTGAGAGGATCCATTTCAGCGTGGAAACCCCACACACACAAAGCTCTGAAAGCTGCTCTTATGCCACGTCTTGGTATCTCTTACCTGTTAGCCCGATTAATTATTCCCCCAAGTACAGGAGCCAGGGAAAGGAGACACCGCGGATGGACTGGCAAGATAGGGCTGCACTCTCTTTAACTGAACGAGAGAGGCCAGATAAAGAAAGAGTGGGTGGTGGGGTAAAGGAGAGGAAGAAGAGGGGGAGAGCTCTTTGCTGTCTCCCTTTTCCTCTCAGCCTACAGTAGAAGCCTTCAATCTCCAGTGGCTAATGTACTAGAAAGTTGCTCTTACAACGTACCCACACTTTCTTAGTCACAGTAGAGTGGGTCGAAAGAGCCGGTAGCATAATCACTTGCTTTTTTTTTTTTTCTTTTTTACTTCCCCCATCTATCAGCTCAAGCAACAGCATGCAGGACACGTGAACGACCCTTCATCCTTTCTGAAAAAAGTAAAGTTGTGTTGTTTCCGTTGTTAGGGCTGCGCCCCCTGGAGCATGTCGTGTGGATGCTGTTTTTGTCAGGAAAACCACTGACGCAGTGACCAGGAACTCCATTAAACATGGCTGCATGCCCTGAGTGCTCCAGCCAAAAGGCTGTTGTGTGTGTGTGTGTGTGTGTGTGTGTGTGTGTGTGTGTGTGGATATGGTCGGCATAGAGATGTGCCTTGTCCACTGGTTTCTGTTTCCCTTGTCCAGTGATTTCCGTCTTTATCTGACAGTACAAAAACAGTCAGCATTCAAAACTCACAGGTGAAATGCTCTTCTAGCCGTGCTCTCTGCAGCTTCTTGACTATATCGGCTCGCCTTAGGTCTGAGCATCCCGTTGCTCTCATGAACAAGCACTTCCTGGTTATGCAGAGCAGGGGTTTCCATGGCTATCAATTAGCCAATGGCAGCGCAGCTCCTCAGAGCAGCGTGTTGAGAGCGGGGGTCTCTGGGGCAGCCTGTCTTTTTAAACAAGGCCAGGCACTTCACAGACAGGGAGAGGGCCAATTAATTCTGCCGGGGGCAACGCTCCTAGGTTAGCATTTGCTTATAGTGATAAATTGGTGCTTTGTATCCATGGTAAACTACCTAGGCTACCCCTGTTTTGGCTGGCTTGGCAGGTCCAGGAGTGATGTCATGGGGTTCAGGCTGATTAGCCGGGTGTGCCTCGTCCTTTTTCATGGGGTCACTGCACTACTGTGTGTGTAAAATTAATTAAAAGCTGGCTGGGGTTAGTGTCCACACTAATTCCAGCTTGTCACTAACATCTGCCGAGGAGGAAAATGAGGGAGCACCAATGTGGATCCAAGGTGAAAGAGAAACCTTGGGAATTGACCATACTGGTTAGACGAAGGGGACGATGAAGAATATGCAAATGTTTCTTCATTTTTACTGTTGCAGATCAACTAATGTTTATTTTAAGTGCGTCACACTGGGGTAAGAAAAAAAGTCAAGGCCGTTTTGGAGAAAAGTTAATTAACATAAAAGTAACAAGAAAATCGTAACCACCCCACTGAGTTTTCTCTTTGACGACACTGTCGGTCAAGATAATCTAAGTATGGATAAGAGTGTCTTAAAGTAAACACTGTACATCCTCATCCCTGCTCCCCTTCCGCTCACTTATTCCAGTTTCATAATGCTACCGTGACTAGACGTAGCCCCTGGTGACTCTGCTTGTACAGCTATGTGGCCATGTGGTCTGAATTTAGCCATCCTTTATCTTCCTCTCCCATCCGGCTTCCTTTCCTTTCTCAGTCTTTGCTAAGTGGTTGCATACATACATGTGTCTTCAGAGTCCAGTAAGCAGCAAAGCAGCAATATCACAAACCAAATGGTAAGGGGGGGGGCGTCTCACATATTTATTTACTTATTTCAAAACTTTTGCCAGTTCTTCGTTTCTCTTCAGCTACAGTGCAACATCTCCAACATCCTTCCCCTTTAAAATCCCCTTAATGTGAGGAAGGTCGGTCATCTTTCTTTGTTTTGTGAGGGCGGTGTGAATGAAAGTCATGGCCAATTTCCCTTTTAACATGGACACGGTAAAAACAACAGCACTGGAGCAACAAAACAGCCTTCAGCTGCCGAAGCGGGATCTTTGATTTGGAATATCAAAGGGGAGCGCGATCCCTGGGTTTCTGTTGCTCCCAAGGTCGGTACACAGACCTACTTCGCCTGAATCTGATTGGCCAGCTGTTCAGTGCTGTTGCACATTTGCCTAAGTGAAACAGGGCTCCATTAGAGTATAGGTAGAAAGTGTATTTTCCACTAAACAATCAAAGGGTTTAAATGACTGTTTGTTGCTGTCTACTTTACTGTAAATGATGAAATAGCATGCAATCCCTTCACCACCTTTTTATTTGTTCATCACGTTGTTGTAAATTGAATTTCCATCAGGTGCTCTGACAAAATTGTGAAAATACAAAGTATTTCAATATTGATGAAATGGATGCACCTTCCGTTGAAATATTTGCCTTGTAAGGAAGGAAACAGCTTTATTATGGCCTTTTTTCTGGCAAAACGGTCATTTAGCGTATTATTATAACTTGTAAAACCTTTGCACCACTGTTTTGTTTTCTAAGAGAGGCTCTGGCTGAAGTAACCCCCGTGCCTCTCTCTGAGCACACATTACTTTCAGGTGACTGGTTTATCAGAGCTGTTCAGTCTCGTCTGGATGTGAGCCGTGCAGGCGGAGGGAGCTGTTGATCCTCCAGTGTACTGAAAAAGGAAAGTTGATATCATTCCCACTGTTGGCGGAGCAGGGCCCAGAGGTTTCCCCCCATGGGGGGTCCTGAGAATGTCAACCTCACTCCCATACTGGAGACCCTTCCTCCTCTTCCACATCCTCCTCCTCCTTCCTCCTGCCTTTATATTACCTACATTATCTCCAAATGTCACTGAGAGTAAAACCAATAGCACAGGGAGAATTTATGAAGGAGGCATTGTGCTCTTTTGGGTACACGGCTCTTGATAGAAGCATGTTACCTAGTTAGGATGATTTTAGTGTCATGTAATATGAAACATTGATATTACATCAAACCATGGCAGACAAGTTTTTTGTCCTGATGTAATGTTTAAATATTTCTATGCTGAAACTCCACCAGGCTCAGAACCCGTGTCCTCCTCTGTACCAGATGTTGGATATTTTTGAAATACTTTTTCCTTACAGGCTTTATAATTTAAGTTTGGTTGCTACATTTATGTGATAAGTGGGAACGGATGATCTCGGCTCGTCGTCTCAGGGTTAGAGTAGGGTGGACGCCTTTTGATCATGAGAGAAATAGTCTGTACAGTCAGTATCTGCATGTTATACCGATTTATACGTCAACAGAAATCAAACCATATTGTTCTTTTTGCATAGTGCATCCTTCAGGTTATAGCCAGTGATTTTTATAAGACTATTTCATATGTAAAATACAGGACACATGCACATTTGATGGGGGCTTTGTCCCATATTTGAGCACAACTGTCTTCATTTTCACTCTCTTGGCATGGCTCATTATAACTGCAGCTTTATGAAATGTGACACTGTGAATAATGGTTAAAGAAAAGTTTTTTCCCTGAGCCGTGAGCTCCATTGGAACAGTGGGATATGACAGATCTTTCCTGAAAGGCTACAAACACCTGGTGGTTATGGGTTTGGACAGCAGACATGTCATATTGACGGCTTCCCCGCACTTCAGCAGTACCCCAAGCTCCGGCTTTTGTGGATTTTTTTAACACTCTGAAATTGTCAATCGAGTCAGTGGCCTGGACAAGCTCTTTCTTTGTGGAGCTGGGGCTTTAAAATGGTGCCAACCAAGCAGCATGGACGAAGGATTTGAAAAAGGCACAATGAGCTGGAAAAAAAAAAGTCCTAGCTACCTGGGAAACAAAACCAGGGGCAGGCGAGAAAATGTCGAAGAAAGAGAAAAGGGGGCAAGAGGAAAAAAAGTGTCACAGAGTGACCCTCCCTCCCTTCTATTCCCCAGCCAATTCTGAGTTCTCGGAGTGAGCGGCAGGCATTTCTAGTCTTGAGAGGAGTGACAGAGAGAAAGGCAGGGACAAAAAAAGAGAGAAAGAAAGTGAGAGCCTGTCCGAAAGACGGAGAGAACAAGAGAGAAGAGAGTGGCAAGCGGGGGGGTGAAGGGAGGGAGAGCAACTTGAATCGTTGTCATCAGCTCCGTCACGTTGAATAGGCCTAATGAATGCAAGTGAGTGTTGAGGAGCCATGGCCAGCTCTATCAAGGCAGGTAATACCGCCCAGATTTAATTGGGAGCAGGTATTGGAAGGGCTGTATTACTTTAATTGGGTAGGGGTTCTCTAAATGGAAAAGACAAAGTATAATGGCCAAATTGTAGTGCACAATAGCACTTAGCCTGGGATTGTATGCATTCGCTAATCTGCCCTGGAATGAGGCAATTCTGAACAATTTTCTCAGTGAAACCAGCTGCAGAAAGCTTGTCCCCCGTTTTTGTTCTCCCTTGGGAAAATGTAAGATTGAAACAGAAAATACCTTTACCCGGGCAATCATTTGCCACGTGTGGAAAGCGGATACAGCAGTGAGTGGTGGAAAAAAAAAAGGAGGAGAGAGAAAGGGGAATCTTTGTAGCAGGGAGAATGGGAGGCAAAGGAGATAAAGCCGGGCTCAATGTGGGCCTGTCACGGTCGCCAAAGAGAGAAAAAAGTGATGACATTTACAGTGACAGATGAGACTGCGAACTGGAGAACTGCCCACTATTTAGAGGGAGGAATCTGATATTTAACAGACACGGCCTCTGATAATTAACAGTGGACATGTATTTAGTGGTGGGCCTTGTCATTATTAATGACAGGCTGAGAGACTGATAGCTGCACATTTTAATGAAGTACATACAGTGACGCCAGGATCCCTGTGAGCTCAATGCCACATGATGCTTTTCATCTCTGACCACGTTGAGATGCCTTTAATTCATGTGTTAGCTAGTTTTAATTGTAATAGACTTTTTCTGAAGTTTATCAGAAAACAGTGAAGGAAACCGTTCGGTTTTAGAAAACTAGAACTCCTGCACTTGCTGTGGACAGGAAGTGCCTAGCAGCACGCTGCCACATTATCCCAGCATGCACCGTGCTAGTGCGCTCAGTCTTGTGTGTCTTATCACCAAGGGAAATGAAGAGGAGAAGAGCAAACAGCCGAGATGTCGAGCCATGTTCACATGAAAAGAAAAGTTGCTCTTTTTTATCACTCTTCTAGTCTCACTTTCTGCCAGGAGTAGGGGAAGGCAGGGGCGCTAAGTACTACAGTAATTGTGCCGGTGAAGTGAGAATGATTGCTTTTTATTGTCCATTGTCCCCTCAGGTTAGTGTGAGGAAGGTATTGTGTATCCTCATAGTGGAGCAGGAGAGATGGCGGAGACAAAGCGTGCAGTGGCGAGGCCCCTCCTTTAGCTCAGGTGGGTTTCACATTTAGCCTGAAAGCCAGCTGAGATGAGAGATAGCGACCGGACACTGCACTTACTAAAAGGACACCCTGCTGGGTCATCGCCGGCCTCCAATCATTCCGCTCAAGGCACATGCGCTTACTTTCACAAAGACTCAATGCAAAGTTTCTTGCGATTCAAGCCTGCCAGTCTTTTCACTTTGCTGTCATCAAGTCCAAACTGTAATGACTATATCCTGTATTCTGCATTGTGACAAGAAAAAAAAAAAAGCCAACAGCAGTATTGTCCCAAGGAAGCAAACCTTGGCATATTGTTTGAAGGCTAAATTGTTCCCTGCGAAATGCACCCTCTGCTTTATTGCAGGCGTCTCTCCCATTAAATGTGTGGGTATTGTGTATGGATTACAATAGCTAAGAGGAACCCAGGGACAGCTTAACCATTGAGAGAGAGAGTGAGAGGGAGAGTCTATAAAAAGCACAGAGAGTGGCTGGGATTTTGTCAGGAGATGCATGCCTGCTTTCCCACCTGGAGAGGAGAGGAGAGGGTTTTAGGGAAGAACTCACTGTCATGAATATTACATGTGGATGAGACGAGGCAGGGGGAGAAACCAACTTCAGAACAGAACATTCCTGTATATTAGATTACAGTACAGTCGTTCCTTAGAGGGAAACTCTTGATTAACTTGTACCAAGTGTGTCTAACAATTAGACACACTTAGCAGTGGGTAATCCATTGGTATCAGAATGACTTAGTAATGATATTTAATTAAAAGATGAATGAACATGTTACTCGTGTGTAATACAAATTGGATCTAGAGCACACTTAGAAATTACACTGGACTCATATTTAAATTTATTAGATTAATAGTGCATGTATCAAATCCTTCATTTTACCTGTCAGCCTATACAGTCTGTTTTACATCTACCGACTTGAAGACACCTCAAGCCATTTCCACTCAAGTTTTTTTTTTTTTTTTTTTTTCTCCATTTCACTGATCATTAAATAGAAAAACCATGGATTGGATCACCGCAGAGATACTCAAGTCCTGTTTTCGGGGATAGTTATCATGCTTTTCTGCAGTTTGCTTTTCTTTTATCTGTTCTGTTGTAGAAGTTTATCTTACAGATATTTGTTCTCAGGGCAGAAAGAAGTACAATTGGTCCACTGACTAAACGAATAAAGAGGAAGAGAAAGAGCCCCAGAGCTCCTCATAGCAACAGAGAAAAACACCTTGTGAAGGTGAGGTGTTTCTGGTTTGTTTAGTCAGGAGGCCTTAGTTTAGTTATCCACTGTCTTATGCCACAGCACTAACACTGATTTCTCCTTTGACATGACAATACGTCCATAAAAGAAAACTTTCATGTACAACTTTAGTGCGAGAAGCTGCCAATGATTAAATTAGAATCTACAGTTTTGACATTTTGACATGTTGTTACAGGAGAATGTGTCATTTTGTTTGAGGGTCCATTGCAGGGCAGGTGACGATCAGGGATTAGATTTTCCATTTCTTCAAAAACCTAAAAATGTGGTGAAGTAATGACTTAATTTTTAATACAGTTTCACTATATGACTCCATGTGCACATTTGCACACAGATGTGGGGGAGAATCTGTGTGATGTCTCTCTCTCTCTCGCTTGACTTCTAGGGTTTCAAAACAAAGATTCTGCATTTTCACGAGTCTTCTCTCACCATCCACATCGCACGTATCATCCTAACACATGTTGCTTTCAATGACTTCTTTACAAATCAGGTATTTGTCACTTTTAATGAACTTTATTTCACACCTGGCACAGCGACAATCTGCCGTACAGATGTACGTTATTTTAGCACTGCAGCAGCTTCTGTTAGTACCCAAGATTCAAAAAGGTGTTATTTTGTTAGCGCAGGATATATTTTTAACACCATCAGACCATCAAAAAGCTGAAGATGTAAGAGGAGGGGATGGAAGAAAACAGTTACTGTATCAGGATCATTTGGTGGAAATGTAATTAACTGCAAATGAACTGGCACCTGATACTTCAAAATGCAACCAGAGCAGCACTTTGAAATTCCTGCTTTGTTTTGTGCTCTTAAAAAAATAGCAATCTTTTCTGTTGATTATCCATTTAAAAAACTATTTATTCAATTCATCTTTAAAAAGACAAAACGTTGTCCTTTCAATACACATATTTTTAACTGATATCAACATCTGATTGAAGCGACGGAAAAACATGTCAACAGCAAAACACACCTCAGCTGTCCTACTTTATGTGGCTCGTTTTTAAAATTAAGGATAAATTATTTCACATTCAGGTGTAGGGGAACGTCTTAATCACATCACTCTGGGGATGGAAATTTCACTTGGTTAGTTCAGAGTCAAGTATCAGCAACTGTTGGATAAATTGTCATTAAAATTCAATCAAAGTTCATATTTTGGTGCCAACTACTGGATGAATTGCCACTGAATTTTCCGAGAATTATTCCTAGTGACTTTTTTAAAATATTGGCTTTTCCTGTAGCACAAACATCAAGTGAAGTTTTGTTTTATCCGGTGAAACACCTCAAAGTCTGCAAGATGGATGGGCACAAAATTGTATTGACTCATGGTTTTCTGAGGATGAATGCTAATGACTTGGGTGATCCCCTGACTTTTCCCCCTGCACCACCATGAGGTTGAGATTTTTGGTTTTGAATGATGCATCTCATTTACTACTGGATGGATTTCCATTAGATTTCTTGAACATATTCACCCAGAGGATCAGTCCTGAAGGTTTTGTTGATCCTGTGACTTTTCATGTAGTGCCATTATCATGAGCTATTTTGACATCTATTAAATGGATTAGCAGGAAGTTTCAGAGAATTGTATGCGTTTGAGGAAGTGAATCCTAATGAATTTGTTGGTCTGCCCACTGTTTATCTAGCGACAGCGAAAGGTCAGACTTAATAGTATGTATCTGTATGATGCATAGGCACAAAAATTGTCGGAGGCAGTCATGATTCTGAGATAATGAATCCTGATTTTGCTGACTTTGTTTTTCTAAAGCCTAAAAATTCTCAGTTCAAACCGCATGTTAAGTCGTACACAGAACCACCAGTGCAGTGTTAGACTCCCGCTCAGTTGAGGATAAATTATTGCCTTGCATTTTTATGTCATAACTGCATGAACTTTCTTTTTCTTTTTCTACACAAAACGGTAAAAACCGTGCTCAAAGCCCGCTCTGTCTTGGGCAGGAGTTTCCTCTTCTGAAACCAGAGACAGAATGTAAACGGCAGGCGTCCGTCCATCAGTGTAAAACAGATGAATTGGTGTGATTCTGTTAAAGTGAGACCTGGGCCTTAGATTGTATGATAAAGTTTGGCAGGCCGATGAAAACAAATAAGACCAAATGCTTCTCTCTGTATGTCTCAGCGACAGAAGTACTGTTGCGCTGAGAGACTGTGCAGACGCTACAGTCTGGTTGGGTGGTAATGTGAGCTTGTTTTTGGGTGGGGGGGTGGTGCTGGTGGGGGTGCTGGCAATGTAATTTGTTCTGTCTGGCGGAGGCATGTTGTGTTCATGAGGATGGTGGGTGTGTGTGTCTGTGTGCAGGGGGGGATCTGTACACTTGCTCCCTGTTTTGATTCCAGTCTGGGGTTGCAGGGCCCCAAGTGGCTGTACCATACCCACTTCCCCCTGCCATGTGAGCCCATCGAGGCCTCCACCGGTAGTCCTCAATGTGAGATGCATAGATAGCGCACACACACACACACATGCCCCTGGCAAACATTTCACTCACAGTTAAATATTTTCTGTGACAAGTCAGAGAGGTTTTTTTTCCTGTCCCCCACCTTTGCAGCACGGGGTATTCTCTCAAACGGCCTCTCTGCAGCCTCGGTGCAGGCTGGTGTCAGTTATTTCATGGTGACAGGAAGAGTTAGGCCGACATGTGTTCGTGCTGAACCCTCCCTGCAGTGGAGTCTGCTGGGGCTGCTGCTGATGAGAACAGACAGCTAGGTAGATCCACAGGCATGATAGAAGTCAATGGAGAATTTCTAGGCTTCTGGAAGTGTTTCATCAGTGGAGGATTTCTGGGTCCCGCAAAGTGTTACATCACTCCCACTGCTGATATACAGTAACACATTGTCGTGTCTTCTTTCTTTTACATGGTTTTAATTTAAATAACATATGAATTAAATGAATACATGAAAATATATTCAGTCAGGTTAAAACATAGTTTTACTTATTGGTTGTTGGCCACTTGGTGGCAGCACAACGAGCTGTGAAAACAACTCTGACATCATCTTATTTGATGTAACTTTAGCTAACAATTGACAAATGACTCGCAAACGCATTCTGCCGACCCAGTGCAGCACTAACATTATTTATGTGGATTCGTGTTTGGTTGGAGTACAGCGGTTTTAATAAGGTGACACTTTTTGGCCAGTTTGGGCCAGTGGAAAAACCTAAACAGCAGCAACTGGTAGATGAATGTAAATCTAATATTCATTCTTCTTTTAGCTACGTTTCCCTTTGCACTTCTGAAGGAAATACAGCTGTAAACGTCTGTCTGCTGTGTGCTGCTGGACAGGTAGCATCTCCTCAGACTTTGTTTGGGAGAGATTTGGATTAGAACAACTGTCTTCTGTGGCTGACAACAACCCTGGTGGGAGTGTGGTGACCCAGATAACCCAAATAAGAAAGTTGGATAATATAAAAAGTTGAGTTCACAGTGTTGGTGTTTTCCTCCTGTTAAAACTGTGGTGCTTTGGACTCAGATAAGGTTCTGACCCCGATGGGGGAACAGAATTTGACACCTTTTAACTGTTTTGGAAAATCATTCTGTCTTCATAAAGTGGGTTTATCAGAGCTTTTACCCAGATATATTTAGATGTTAGTTGTTTTTGTGGTGTCACTATTTCTAATGGGGCTAGTGGATGTTAAAAACTAACTTTTCCTAACCCTAACCCGTATAACAGCTGTTTTTTCTACAAAAACCGACTTCTGCATATTTCTTTTGAACGAGTTTATTTACTCTCCATCTGCCCCTCTTCTCTCTCAGCGAGAAATGAAATCATCCCAGCTCTGTCCGCAGAGAATAATCAGACTCATGTTTGTATACATTTGAGCAAGCGTGCCTGGCAGTGCATGTTTCATAGCTCGTTGGTTTTCCTTCCTAATGTTGTTATATGAGTCACTGCTGTTCTGGTGCACTAAATGTCTCGGGCATGTGGGCACATTGGAGATGTAAGGCGGGGGGGTGGGGGGCTTGTGACTGAATGAGGTTGTTGGTCTGAGCCTGTGGAGATGTCTCTGAGCAAGGCATCCTCCACCTGTCCAAGTAGAGAGGGTTGTGTTTGGACTGGGAGGCTTATAGGTGTGAACTCAAAGCAGGGAAAAGTTTGGTTTGACTTTCTCTGGATAAATAAAGGTTAAAAGAAGTAGTACTGGAATGTGTGTGTGTGTGTGTGTGTGTGTGTTTGTGGGTGTGTGTATCTGTTTGAAGCGCTGCACCTTTGAAGGGGAGCCTGCCTGTGAGCTGTCAGTGGGTCCCAGTGTGGGCGGCGGTGGTGGAGGCAGTGGGGACAAGGTTAAGTGCAGCTTTTACACACACACAGCAAGGGAGAAGAAGGGGGCAGCTGTGGTGGCCCGGTGCCTAGGATGAACCAAAGCCTGAGTAAATGTGTGTCTGTGGACATGGTGGGGGGGCTCAGGTCATAGCCAGCAGCAAGGTTAACACAGAGATTCTTTCACACACAGCCATGATTCGTTCTCTTTGTCTTTCTGTCTCAGAGGCAGGTAGACACCATGAAGCTGAATCTTAAATTTGAAGTGGAGGCCGTAGACTAAACTTCTTCAGGCCAGACGTTGAGTTTTCACTGTAGTGTTCAGCCTCTGTTACTGTTCAAAACTTTACACTCATAGTCTACATTATGTGCTTTCATGCTATACAAAGTGATACGTGTGTAATATCTTGTCTAATGTCTATATGTTTTGCGTTACAACATGATTCGACAAAAGCAGATGAGAAAAACAAAGACTTGTTTAAGCATCTCGTCAACATGCAGCGTTTTGTCTTGGAGCCATAGGCAGACTGGCTGTTCTGAGCGTGTCGCATGGCATAAAACAGGAGATCCTTCAGGAACTGACTTCCATCATCCCTTCTTCTTGTTAACAGCCTGTTTGTTGTGAAGTCCACAACGCACGCCGGCTTGATTGTCCCTGTGATTGTCGATATCATCGTGCACCCTTCTTCTTCCCTCTCTCTCGTTGCGTTTGCGGGTGTGTCCCAGAGATGGTGGGCTTTGAAGAGTAAACACAGCTGTTTGTGATACGCTTTGCATCTTGGGTTTAGTTATCTGGTCATGCACTGCTCTTATTTCTGGCCAATTGATCAGACTGCACATTGTACTGTTAACATTGTTACGTTTTGGTGACCTTTGGTGCCTTTTCTCAGATATTCAGCTGCCAAGCTATTGTAACAATGAAAAGAGAGGAATAGCCTTAGCGTCCCGCTTCTGTATGTTGTGATGCCGTAATTAGGATTTCCAGCCCACCCTAAATATGACTCCTGTCTTCTGTATGTTGGCCTAACTCTGAGTTGTGGGAAACCCCCAATTATAGTCAAGGACATAAAAACATAAAATGCTGCAGATATCACCTGCAAAAACACGTTGATTTAATCAAACGGTATACGACGGCGGAACTACAGTAAATCTGTGGCTGGATTTTTCATTTCAGTCCTTTTATTTCCGTGTCTTATTAGGCATTTTATTAAGACGATAAATTAAAGTGTGAGAGAAAACAGTTGTGAACCCCTTATTCTCCAGAACTTGTGCTCACTACATGCACGTTTCATCACGTTTCATAGTATTGGCCTGTGTCGTCCTAATGAATTTGACGGGTTGTTAACAAACCACCGAGGGGAGACAGCAGCTGCTGACAGTTAGCAGCTCTCTGTAATACCACTGGTCACCTCAAAGAATCTGTCAAGAATGAATGTAGGTTCTTACATGTAATGATGCTACTTAGACCAGACATCACCTTCATGTTTTTTCTTTTCTTTGCTGGGTGCAGGTTTTATACAATCGACATCATTTATATCTTTGGTGTGTGTAGTTAATTTTGTCCTGGTTGGAGCCACATGTCAAGTGTCACTGATGCTCTAAATGCCGGATGCTGACGAAGAAACATGTTTCCTCTGAACAGCGGGTGAAAACACAAGCTCACACCCACAGTACAACAGGGGCATCTGTCAAGGCAAACTCCCAGTTAAAGGTCTTAATGTTGGCCCAGACTAACTTTTTGTTTAAATGGAGGCTGTAAGATAACTATGTACCAATTCATATGAATCCAAAGTAATAAGAAAATAATAAAAGGGAGAAACAGAAAAGAAACATCCCTGATGCAATGACCAGTTTGAAAAGCTGCTCCACATTCACATTGCAACCTTGGCCTTTATGCATCTTATTTAGACAGTGCTTTTAGTGTGATTTGTGTCCTTTATGGAAGGAGATCAATGTTCCCACAAAGCCCTTTATTTAGCCGTTTACTGGGATTATGAAAAATGTATTAATTAAAATAAGAGCCTTCTGGATGGCATCACGTCACTGAAACAGATCAGAATACAATATTTATTTGGTAACGTTTGTGTGGAATAGAGATTTTTGCCAAAGATAAAGTTGATCTGCCATAACCTTGACTGCGGACAAAAAGTCAAACAGCTCAAGTTTGTGACTTATGATGGAAGTCTCGATAGCACTTGGACCATCAATCAGTAAACGGACGGCTTTGCTTTTTGTCAGCGGCTGGATATCGAGCAGAACAGTCTGTTGATGAGATCATGACGTATCGGCGTCAAAGTAATCTCTCAGCACTGACTCGGCATCAGACCCAACAGCAAGTGCAGCTCAGAGTGGTGTTCTTACTGTTTGCAGTTGTGCATTTTATGTGTGATTTTGACTGGAAGTGGAAACATCACCTCCCCTAACTTTGATATTTCCCATCTGTTTTAGTAGCCACTTAAGAGGCCTTCAACCTCCGCATAAGATTTGGTATTTTATAAAAGAAGAAATCCTTCTTAACCCCCCCCCAAACAAAGCCTTTGCTGTAAACAACATAAACAGCATCTTCTAAATCTAAAAAAGTTTTCATAAAGCATCAACAAGCTCTTGTCTCATTTACAATGATTGATTAACGTTACAATTAAAATTCCTAGCTGAGATTGTTTTGATTAATATTCCCCTCTTGTCTTGAGGTTCCAAACCACCCATGATGACATGGAAATAAATAAACACGCACCGGAGCACTGACAGAATTCGCAGAGAGACAAACAACATCTACCCAGGATCTTTGGCGGGAAAGAGAGAGAGAGAGACAGAAAGAGAGAGGGGGAGCACTTCCCATATTTCTGCTGCTGATTGACAAGGCTGACATATGGAATAGTTCACCTATTCCCCAGTGACGGGGAGATGGGGGAGAGCGAAGGGAGAGGCGGGTAAACTTGCCTGCGAGGCTGAGTGCATTTTTTTTTTTTTTTTTAGATTCAGCGCTTCTGATCAAAAGGACTCGTATCTCCCCTACTAAATTTAGCACCAGTGGCAATTAGTGGTGGAGTCACACAGCCACTCCAGGAGCAGCTGACAAATGGTACCTTAACAAGTCGGAGATGTACGCCACAGTTTGATGGATTTGTGTGTGTGTACAGCTGAGGGGAACTTACTGGAGTGTTTTTCTTGTGTGCATAGTATGTGTGTATATATATATATATATATATATATATATATATGTGGGTGTATATGTATGCACACAGTATGTGCAGTATGTGTGTGCATATGTCTGATGCCAAGTGGTGGAAGCATGCTGATTGGCTTCAGCTTGTGCTTATTACTGAGCTTCAGACATTTAGTTTTTTTTTTTCTTTCTTTTCATGAAAAAACAAATCTAATCTAAAATCCTGCAATATTGATTTACAGTCCGAACCTATATTTGTCCTTGGATTTTTTTTTTTAGCTTAAACATTAAGATTTGTATCATTTGCATGAAATGCTTCCATGGTGGAGAAACTAGGGCATTCATGTCATGTTGAATGTTCCACAGAATTGACCTAATTCAAGGTAAAACTGCCCAAATTTAATGTAGTATAATGACATGCTATCCCCACATGACCAGCTCTGCTTTTTATAACACCATAGCTAAACACTGGAAAATGATTTGTGCTAATTGGACTCAATATTGGCATCTTCAGCTGTGTAGTGACATCAATTTTAACCATAAGAACCATTACCACCAAAATGTTCAGATTTGTTTAGGATGTGGATCTAGTGTAATGTTTTTCAGATCCAATATTTGCATCATATGTAGACTGAAATGTTTTTAACACCCTGGGACACATACTGTGCTGGAATTGTCACACGCTATGACAAAAAGCAGATAAACCACAGACTGTCCAGAAAAAGAAAATATCTGCTTCAAGACAAATGAGGAGTATATTCGTGCCCCCACTCATGAATTCATGCATCTCTTTTACAACATTTATGTTAATAGAAACAGAAAAATAAAAGACCTGAGCCAGCATGTGCACACCTGCATCATCACAATGACAGCATCATAATTACAGCAAATTATATTACTGTCAAAACACACAGATCTGGTCACTTGAAATGTGAAAGCTCTCCCTTACGGACTGGATTTGAGGAAAAAGAAACAGAAGTAAAAGCAGACGAGCTGAGAGACAGACAGCTGAATCAGAGAAACCATATCTGTAACAAAATGGATCGAATGACGACACGGTTCATTTAAGTCACTTCCCGGTTAATGCAGAGATGCGGTGATATCAACAAAGAGGCATTTCCTGTAAATTACCAAAACAACCACAGTGATAAACAGACAGCCAGGATGGACAGCGACACTGCAGGGGTTTATTTCCATCAGACCTCCTGGTGCGATCTTTGTATTTGTTAGTTAACAAATTTAAACATGAGGTTTTCTTCTTATAAGTATTAAATCTATAAGAGCTACTAAACCTTTCAAGAATTGTCCTGTGTTGCTGCAGCATGGAGAAAACGTCGATGAACTGCCCTTACATCATCCTCACTTACCCAGGGGAGTCTGTTGTCTGTTAGATGCACAGGCGCACACACACACACACACACACACACAGACACACACAGACACATTCACACACTCTTCACATGGCTAGCCAACCCCCTGAGAGAGAAGCAGCTAACTGTCTCAGTAGAGGAAATGAGCTATCTGCTCCACTTCTCTCTGAGACACACACACACTCTCTCTGCACACACTAACGCCCACAGTTCCCCCTGACATTTTTAGAATCTCTGTTCTCCTCCTCGCAGATCTACTGTTTGTTTGTATCTGTTTTGTGAATACATTCATGCACATATGGATGTGTGTACAGGCTTGTGTGTGTGTGTGTGTGTGTTTTCCGGTTGTCATGTCTGTGTGTATGCACGTGCACCTTCGAGCATCCCGAGCGGCGCATGAGTTTGACCTTAAGCTTCTCCTCCCTCTTTATAGTGCCAGCTCTTGTGTACGTTTCCTGGGCCTCCAAGATATGAGAGGGGAAAATATCTGCCGACAGCCCATCACAGTTCACGGCTCTTTGTTTATCCATTAATAATTGAGCATAGCTGAAGACAATACAAGGTGCGTGTTTGTGAGAGAGTGTGTATTTGTGAGTGGGTATGTTTAGCTGAAGGTTGGAGGTGATCTGGAGAAGGGTGTCACTGAGGGAATTTACGCCTCACGTTGCAGTTTGGACTGAACTGCAGATGTGTGTATGTCAGTGGTTAGTGAACCACAGTACTAGATTAAATCTATCCAGTTAACCAGCTGTTTACTTTTCATCATTTAAAACTTATCTTACTAACTTATTAGTTAAAGATACAGGAGCAGTTACTTTATATACCAGTGCTGACTGAGGACCTGTGGATGGAGGATGTCAATAGGTTGAGTCATCACTTTTCATAAATTATAGATATTTCCATGTTACTGAGGCAGGCTGTGAAAGCATTTACTGTATTAATATGGACTAAATGTAATTTTAGTTAAAACAAAAATAACTGATCCTCACACACCTCTGTTTTCATCTTTCACTTCTATAATACACTCCTCCGAGACATGGCAGGGCAGCAATACGTTTTTGAAGCATGTTTTTAGACAGTGTCGCCATTTTTGCAGTTCTTGACAAATCTGGAATAGAGCTCAAACTTTATTGCAAACCATTTGGGAAACAAGAGGTGTTTTTCTTTTCTTCAACACCATTTTCCATTTCTGTCCCCACCTCACTTCAAAGGAGCTGAATACATTAGTACCACTGGCACACACACACACACACACACACACACACACACACACGGTGCTGCCATCAATATATGGCATTAGAAAGTAACGCCAAGTCCAAGCCTGAGTTGATTTACTATTTTGAGTTCACATGTAAAACCATGGTTTGTCTTTACGTCTCACTCCCTCCTCTAATTATGTGGACCTTTAGACATCTGTCCCTGCAGAGCACTTGCTGCCAGAACAAAGTCTAAATTGTTCCTCCTCAGAGGCGGCCCTTGGCCCTCAACGTCTGCGCACAGAGACGAAGGCTCCGGTCCTCAGGAGGCTTTCGGTAAAAATAAGCGGCACGAGCATGTTGCTCTGGTGGAAGGTGAACTTGCTAAAATAAAAAAAAAGAGAGGGACAGACAGAAAGAATAGTATAATGAGAGAATGATTACCACCTCCTCCGTTGATTGCTCGAGATGCCACCACTCCATTTAGCCTGTCGGGTATGAGTTTCGAGTCAAGTGGAGGCTTGTGATCAGAAGAGACTGACACTGGGAGCACGAGCGTTTTGATCCGAGAATGTGGAGCCTCGTTCTCCTGCCCGACAAGCTGGTAAAATGTGGATAAGCAGGATAGTAATATAGCAGGATTTGAAATCTTCACCTGTACATTGAGGTGATGATTCAGGACATACCTCATCAATACCTCCACCGAATCTAAAACAGAGAGGTTTTCACAGACACATAAGGCAGCAGCTATGATGCTGAGCCTGTACCAGCTGCATGAGCTCACGTTCCTACACAAAGACACACTTTCTTGTCTTTATAAGGAAATATTATAATTGTGACTTTTTCATGCACAAACACTGATATTTATTATTTTCCACAGTACTCCTGGATTTCACTACATTGTTTTGATGGATTCCCTGCATCAGGCATCAAAGCCTTAAAAAGTTGAGAAACCTGAACATTTAAGTTTCTTCTCTCTCTGCAGCTGCTGTTGAGCAAGACGCTTCGACGTGACCTGCTTCTTTGGATCCGGGGTGTTTCATCATATAGTACCTGTGTACGTATCTGATGCTGTCAGTAAGACAAAGCATTGTAGAGTACATAACGCTAAAGGATTAAAAACAGTAATGCATTTCTTTCATCTGAAACTTGTTTCAGTAATGGTCACAGGTCTTTTTTGAGCTTTTCCTTAACCAACATGCTTACATTTCAAATAATGCTCTGTCATTTTGCCTGTCGGCCTAGCTTGCTCTTTATATTTTGCTGTGTTTATTTGTGTCTGTCTCTATTCACCATTTGAATCACTGTTTGTCTCGCTTTCGCTCTGGCAGCCTCTCCAACTGTCTCTCTACATCCATCACGTCTGTAGAAGTCCACCCTCCCGCTCGCCCGTCAGTGTGCCGACAGACAGCCCCACAATCCGTGGATGCCACTTCCTTTGATATGGTAAAGCAATATTGTACAGTATTGTACATCTCTCTCTTTATTTGCCCATTTGTGAAGGAGATACCATTAGCAGTGTATTATGCTCCTCTGGCGGGGAAAAAATATCTCCAAAAGGATGGTTGGCGGCTGCTCGCATCCTGCAACGCCTCATTAGTGCATTGCCTTCGAACAAACGTATCAACAATGTTCTGAGCTAATAAGCTTTTATATTCCCAGGCTATATGATGTAGAAAGAGGCAGAGCTGAAGGTCATGGGTGTGTTTGAACGCAGCAAGTGGCTCTGTGAGGGAATGATTTATCTGGAATTATTGCTGTGCTGTGCTCTAGAGAGTTGGCTATTGATGTGTGTGGCTGAAATGGCTCATTCAGGACTGGAGATAGGGAGAGAGCTTCAGTGGTGACACACACAGCTTCACTATCATCAGCCGGACACAGGCTCTTCTTGCTGCGCTTCATTTCATGCAGCTTGTCGTCTGTTTCGTACTTGGAGCACACATGCACGCTTGGTGCACACAAATGGGTGGCAAGGAAACAGCGTAGGTTAGAGAAAACTGCATGTTAGCCAGAATATAGCGGGCTAACTTCTGTAACAGTCATTTTGTTGGTTGGTTTGTGTGTTAGTGTGTTTCTCTTGTGTCTCAGCTCATCTACTGAAATGTGGACGATGAATGAATGTCTGCAATCCATATATATATATTTTTATGTATAGTCAAGCAGATGTCATTTATATTTTAAGAGAAAGGCCATCTTTCAAAACGTTTTCCACTAATCTTTAACAATCCTAAAGACATGAATCCATCACAGAGAAGACCACAATAACTAGTCTTTTCTTGAGCCTGTCCGTAATTTAATTCAACCAACAACGTGTGTGGCATTTTGACAAAAATAGGCGACTGGAAAAATGTTCTCTCTTGCTTTTACCAGCTCAACCGCTCTCCCCGCCTACACGTTTAACCCTCAGCTGAATGCAACAAGTTTATGTCCCTTCTCTGGAACTTGTTGAAAGGCATGCTGGAAAATGTAGAAAATCATTAACTGACATAGAAGTAGATATTTCATCAGGATGGGGAAAATTGGCACAGAAAATGCAAATAGCTTTACGAAAGAAATCTTGGAATGTATTCAAGACACCCACAGATTAATGATATTTAATACTGTGAGCATTTTGAATGGAAAGGTTTTTTTTTTTTTCCCATAAGTTACTGTACCATGGCTTTAAACAAGTTCCTGAAATCTGTTTCCTTAACTGTAAGCCACTGTGAATACCAGTGTCAACTAATTGCCTAAAATCTGAACGTCTAAATGCGTGCAACCCGCGTGGATAGATGCACATAAACATAAAACATACGTACAGCATCCCACTCTTCCCCTCCTGATCATTTGGAATCCACATTAAAATGCAATAACGAGCGAGGTAACAAACTAATTATCCCAATTAACTCACTGTTCATGCAAGCGAGCTCGATTGTATTTGTTATCATCCTACTATTGGAAAAGCATCCTCTGGGGATTGCATACTGCTCGTGCACACGCCACACAGTCGTGACCACTTTACCACAAAACATCTGGCCATGCACGACGCCAGGATTCTACTGTTTCTTCGTTCTTTCTGTCTTTATAGTTTTGAGGTTTTTTTACCTCAGTGTTTGCTTCTCTGCTATCAGGAGCTCTGTTTTCTTGAAGTTGTGCTGGTTTTCAGGCATTTCCACCCCTTGTGTTTATTTGAGTGTTTGAACGTGTAGTCCTGGTGGGATTGTGGGAGTCGGAGTACTGTCAGGTCTAATTGCTGTGTGGTGTTTGGTAGTGAGATGGGTCTGATTAGGGAGGAGGTGAGGGAAAACATCATGTCCCTACTCTCTTCTCTCACTGTCTCACCCATTTTGTCTCTCCAGCTCTTTTCTCTCCTCTGTCTTATTCTATCTATACATGACTACACAGAATGATGGCAGTCCGGCATGGCTCATTAACTGGCAGAGAGAGACAGACAGAGACAAAAAGATAAGAAAAGTGAGAGAGAGGGGATGTGGAGAGGGCAGTCGGCAGACTTCCCCAGCACAGGTTACCACAGTGCTCACCCTGGCATCTGTCGTCCACATCAAAGCCTTAGATGCCAGCTGAGGGGCAACACGAGCTGCCAAATGAGTTAGGAAAATCAAGAATAGTAGGGAATAGGGCAGACTAAATTATTTTTATATATTTCATTTCTCTCTGTTCTTTGAACCTTTGTCAGTTTTACCGCCTCTGCCTTTTTTGTCATGTAACTTAAAACCTAATTTGAGAAATCGGCGTCAGCACTTGCACTGTAATTAACTTGTCCAGCTTTCATGATTATAGCCAGTGTAACATTTTAGAGAACTTGAAATGTGAGCAATATCACTGAAAGCATGTTTTAGTAGAAAAAAGAAGTGACTTTGAATTTTAATTCATCATATAAACTCCCAAAACCACTTGTCAACTCTGTGGATAGTAGTTAACTATTCATCAGTAATATGCAGATTTGTAGTTTTTAATTATTCAGGAATAAATACTTATAGATGCTTGTACGCGTTAACAGGGTTATATATTAATGTTTATTATAATTTGCCAGTGCATTGCTGTGTAAAGTTTCTGGTACTTTAAGGTATTTCACAATAAATGCAGCGGCAGGCTTTTATAGTGAAACAACTATAGGAAGTGTTTCGAATCAATCGCAGTTTGCAGCCAATAGAAACTTCATCATCAGTGGATGGAGATTGCTCAGCAACATGATATTTATTTTGTTGTTTATTTATTTATTTTGGTGTTAGATGTGTCCTGACTCCTGGGGGGGGGGGGGGACTTTGACTCCTTCCCTTTCTATGCTGTAATCAAGACTAACTGTTAGTGGGGCAGTTTGAAACGCCTGTCTGCCTGATGAATAACACCAGTCTGCAAAATAACGATGGCATCAAAAATTGACTGCAATAAACATCCTATGAAGAAAATGAAGGGAAAAAAAAAACAGTCCTAATGTAGTGAAGCACAAGGAAAAGATGGATCCATTAAAAAGCTGGAATAGCTTTTTAGCAAAGGAATAATGAGTGATTCCTTTATATAAAACCTTTTCCTGTGAAGTGTACAGGACAATTCAAATCTCACGGCAGCTGCACAATATTATCAGATCGAGATAAGTTTTAAAAGTCAGTATCACATTGTTACACGACCCCCATCCTCCCAAACCCAGATGAGCTGTCTGCTGTTTTTCCAAACCTCTTCAATTAGTAGTCGTGAAACCCCAAGTGGTAACCATTATTTTTTTCATTCGCACAACAATACTGCTGTATTTTTGTTTTGTTCCACTGAACGTGATCCATGAAAAGGCTACTAATAGTTCACTAGGCTTCAATCTAAGGATACTTTGGAGAGATGAGGCAGCTCAGTTCAGTACTTTGTAAACCTCTTCCTAGATGAGAAAGAGGTGAGCAAGACATAAAGATAATATCAGCATGCTTGTGAAATAATCATCACAAGATCTTTTCCTGTTCAGAGTCACGGGGTGAAGGATAACGAGAGACAAACGGAGTTGGAGAGGAAGAGTGAAGATGGATTCGAGCGGGGAATGAATACCAAAAAAAAACAGAAAGAGTGAGACTTCACAGAACAAGGGTGAAAGTCTTAATCTTTCATCCTCTCCCTGGATTCAGAAAGAGAGGAGAATTGTGGGTTGGATTATCGGTGCTAAGCCACCAAAAGAGCTCAACCATAGCTCTTCTCCTGTGTCATCAAGACAGACAATGTACCTGACTCACTGCCAGACAGAAAAGTCTGCAACCATGACTCACAGGCTGCTGCATTAGGCAGTCGTGGCCTAATGCATAGGGAGTCGGACTTGTAACCTGAAAATTGCAGGTTTGAGTCTCAGGTCCTGCAGGAATTGTCGGTGGGACAGAGTGAATAGCCAGCGCCCTGTCCACCTTCAATACCACGATTGAGGTGACACCCTTGAGCAAGGCACTGGCTGCAGTGTGTGTTCACTGCTGTGTGCAGTTTTGGGTGGTAATGGAATTTCCCCATTGTGGGACTAATAAGGGTAATAACTTAACTTAGCTTTAATTTCCTCAAGTAAAAAAATTACTGAATCAGTTTCTCCGGATCAACAGCAGCTGCTATCTGCTGTGCTGCCATCTAAAAATAACGATGACCTCAGTCAGATACGACTTTTTGCAAGAAAAAAACTGTAAATTTTGCCAGATATACTGATTTTCTGTGCTGGTATCAGGGATGTTTGCATGTGGAATCAAACTGGATGCCATTCTGCTCCTTCAGCCTGTTATTCAGGTGGGAGATGAACATGAGTCCAGGAGAAAACACTTGAAATGCTATTAAGCCTGTAGTGGGGCTTGTGTGTGCCAGTTGTAAGCCTCCTCTTGTAAATACGACTGTAGGATGCTCACAAGTGCGCTGACTGGATGGAGAGCAAGGGAGAGGGAGATACTCTGCAAAAAATGCCCATCCTAACAGGCTTTTTAGTCTCACGTTCAGTTTTAAAATCCGATTTTCCTTGAATCAAGTGAGAAATTGAGCCAATAACTTCACTTGTTACCACTACAGATTCAGTTTTTGCAGACCTGTCTTGCAGAAACAAAGCAGTCTCTCTTGGAAAAACGGCAGATTGTGCCTTCAGAATCAATATACTTCCTTACAAACGTAAAGTCTAGGTAATTGGACGAACGATTCCTAACATGAGCAGATTTTTTTCATTTGATACAAAAAAAAAACATGGCTCTGATATCCAGTTCCAGATTAAATAACTTGTGATGATGGACACTTCTTGCAGTGGAGGGAGAGACGGAGTTAGAGAAGAGATTGCTTGTCAGGGCCCTGATTTCACCGTTCTCTGCTGATGACGATAATAATAACCATTTGCAGGAGTGGCAGCAAATGGGGAGGAGAGAGCACCAGACGTCTTTTTAAAGAGGTGTACACGCAGTTACTTTCTGCAATCAAAACATAGATTTCTGAAGAAGAGTTGGGGCAGAAAGCACAGCCGCACAAACACAGTCGCAGAACAGGCCATAGATTGTGGTGCACAACAGAGGATATTAGCCTGGTATTTGTGTAGAATAATCAGTAAGCCCTTGACAGACTAGTCTTTAGTCAGAGACATCTGAGGAAAGATCGTCTGGTAATCAGGCTATGTAGTTTACGGTGGGGGACCTGGGGAGTAAAACCACGTAACTCCAATTATGACGATTGCTGTGTTCTGACGTTGTGAGGCGAAGCATCCACTGATTTTTAATGTGCCCGGTGCCGCTGGGAAACTTTTTAAAATGAGTACAAATCTAAAAATATTTTAGATCTTTGGTTTCTATGTGAAATGCGGTTACCTGCCAGGCAGGTTGTATATACACAAGAGTTTAGTTTGCTCCTTCGTCTGTCCGTTCAGTCCACATGTCACCAATCATCGCGCTGAAAGGAAATATCCTGTTATTATCTGTCAAGCAGAAAACAGTGTTGGTTTATACCAGTGTGTCTGCAGTAAACTGTATGTCTGTATGTTTGCACATCCAGTATGTGCGTCTGTACGTTTGTCAGGACGCAGGTATGTGTGTGCTGATAACTGTATACACCAATCTGGATTTTCCTGTTGCTGCCTTTAGATACTTCTCGTCTCCAGTCGTAGCCCCTCCGCTCTCATCTTCTCCCCAGCTTGTCATATGCATGATCACTCCCTCCCCCTCTCTCCACCTAACTCTGCATCCCTCTCCTCCCACTATTCCCCCTCGACGCTTTTAATCTTGGGTTGATGATACTTGGTGGAAGCACTTAAGTTTCTGTGCCAGGTGTCTCCCCATGCTTAACATCCTGAGCTTATCTCCTCATTTCTGTAGCTCCTTCGCCTCGCTCCCCTGGCCCCTGAACACACACTTATACACAGTGGCGTGCAGATATAGCTGCACATATATACAGGTACATGCATTAGAGCAAACAAATAATCAGCACAAATATGTGCATCACTTAAAACCAGCAAATAACAAGCTTTTGCACACTTTTACCCACATTAAACCCCATAATTTGCAAAACAAATGTTCCTTTTGTGAGTTCAGTTGTGTCAGTAATTCCCCAAATCTTTACTAGAGCTTTGCTTTTAATAACTGCTGCCCAAGTAAGTCCTGTGAAATAAACTTTTCAGGTCTCTGCAGCTTGAAAATAGTGAGGCTGCTGCTTTATTGTCAAGACAATTAGTGGATTTTTAAAAATGCTTTTAAAGTATAACACTTGTCTTGAAAACTGGTTAAAATACTTTTGCATTAGTGCTAATTTTATAGAATAAAGACTTAAAGGTCTCAATCACAGACATTAATGGCGTCATTTCACTCTGTAGGTGTCTTTAAAAAGCTGCTTTAAAAAAGTAGCATTTGTATTTACAGTGCATTGAAATGGATAAATCAAACCCCCTGCTACTGTAACACTGCTGACTCACATGGATGTTGATTTGCATTGACCGTACAAAATGCTGTTTACAGCTAACATACCGCTGTTGAGATTTAGGTGAGGTGTGGAGAGTTTGTGTGCTGAAGGTTTGCTTAGCGTTGCTTTGTTCTTTAAAGGCACAGGGGAGGAGGAAGGAGACGGAGCAATGAAAATGAGAGAGAACTGGAGAAGGCAAGGAGAGGCAGAAAGATAAAGAGAGAGATAGCTCTCATGTGTTTATGATATGTTTGTTTGTGTTGCCGCGGGGACCTCTTTTCTTCACCCCCCGCTTCCTCTCCCTCTTCCTTTTTTTTAGTCACCGTCTGAATATTTTTTTCTGTCCGTCATGTACCTGCCGCCTGTCCAGGCTGAGCTCGGTTTCACTCTCGTCTGATGTCTCAATTAAAATTAATGTGTTCAGTCTGGACAGATAAAGAAGAAAGAGGAGGAAAAAGCCTTTTCAGGAACAATGGCAGCTTCTCACATATTGGTAACCAATCCTTCCTTGTCTGGGCCCACGCTAATGCTTCACAGTATTGACAGCTCTAATGGCACAGTTCCTCTGCTCCTATTTCTTGAAACCAGCGGCCTAAAAGAACCATCACAGGGGTACAGGACTGCATGCTGATTTCAGGTGGCTTTTATTGTGAAAGTGGTTATGTGACTTTTTCAGCCCTCAAGTTTTACTTCAGTTCTTAGTAAGTGTCACCATCACCTGCCTCAGTGTGGGGTAATCAGAGGGTTGTTGTGGTCAGCCTGGGGAGTGGATACACTTCAACCTTCCCCCTCCTCCATACATTACCCTCCTTCCCACGTTTCCTTGTCCTTGAGACGTCTTCATCCCTGGGCTTGGCGGTGGCGCTCCTCTGCCCCTTCATCAGGACAGAATGCTGGTGTCAGCACTGCCTTTCCCCCTCTTCTTTTCCCACCCTCCTCCACCTTTGCCTTTATCTGTCGCTTCTTCTAAAGATGCTCTCTCCCTCTCTGGTACCCCAGGGGTCAAGCTGATGGAGGAACAAGAGGGAGGAGGAATGGAGAGGTAGGAGAGAAGTAAACGGGGGAAGGGAGAAAAAAGAAACGAGGGAGGGCGCACCTGACTTGAAGGCAGAAAGATCATTTCAGCTGGGCGGCTCTGTTTAAGGTTAAAGCTTGATTTGCATTTCAAAAGCGACGCCTGGCCGTGTTGCCACCTCAGGGACACCATCGGACCAACCAGCGTGTCATTTAATGTCAGCAGGCACCAGGGCCTTGATGAAATTAATAGAGCAGCCAGTGATTGATAACAGCGCCGCTCGTCAACGCCACCATAATGACCATCCGCCTGTCCCTACTCCGCCTCCCACAAGCCCAGGTGTCTACCACAGCACTTTCAAAGATCCCATCATTCGCACTGCTTTAAGTCTCCTGATCTCTCAGCTCACATCTCCATGTAAAGCTCCTCTTCTCCTGCTCGCCAACAGGACAGTGTAAAAGATGATCAGAGTGCAGTGGCGCTTTTAGGTAACCAGGGTAACCTCAGCTGCTGTCATGGCTGGATTGCCTACGGTGGGTGAAGTGTGTGTGCCTTAAGCTGCCAGACAGCCAAGATCCTTGAGAGCAGCTGGTTTGCATGTAAAGAAATGTGTAAGATTAAGGCCCAGACATGAAGCAGGTGAACTGCTTTTAAATTTGGCAGTGATGTGATACCGTGTGTGGGTCTACTGTGTCTGTAATTGCAGTTTTTAAATTACTCTGTTTTTTTATTTTTTAATAACAGCAGCCCAGGAGAGATCAGCCAAGCGGTATTTTAGGTTGTCAAGGACACCCGGGAAAGGTCGAAGGACTAAAACAATGCCCTGGTGTAGTCTCTAGGTTAAAGATGTCATAGGAGTTAAGTGTGCAGCTGTTTTACTTTTGCAGGGGAATATGTACATCACTGCAGATCTTTGCGGCAAATGGTGTTAGGATTAATTATAGGGGGCATAGCCTCATATGTTGGTTGATCCAACTTCCTGTGCAGTGGCAGGTTTGTGACAGTATGAGAAGAATGTAAATACCCAAACTATAAAGAAAGAAAGAAAACTCTGGACTATGTAGCAGGTTCCAGAAAAATAGCAACATGCCTTCATGCACAATCCAACTCCAACAAAATCGACTTTTAAGTCACGTTGACATAACAAGCATAACTTTAACCTATAACTACAGTACAGTCCAACCGTTTTATTCTGGATGTCATCCATGTCATTGTCCCCTGCAGTTGACTGTTTCTTCATCTGTGAGTGTCTCTCAGCGATAAAAAGATAATAGTGAGTCGGGAAAAGGGGGAGTCAGAGATAGAGAAGCCCAGCGGGAGGTGTCGATGCTCGGCAGGGATGAAGCCGTTAGCTCCTGCTAATGGACGTCCTGATCCTGGAGGTTGGTGATCATTGGGGTCAGGCTTAGTACACATTAGACCTTTGAGACAAACCTCCCAGGCCTGTGACTGTTGATAGGAACTGGACAAATAATGACAATATGGCGACAGAAGGAGACATAAAGAACGGAGAGAAAAGAGCTGGACTGAGTGTTGAGAAAGCAGGAAGAGGGGAGTGTTTTCAAAAGAAACGTCCAGGCAAGAGAGATGAGAGTGAGAGATCTGCTTGTCCTGAAATGACTTGATATGTTCTTGTCAGTCTTAATCTCTGGGTGTTGCGGAGGAGCGGGTGGGAGGGAGGAGTTGAGGAGCCCAGTAATCTCCTTCACAAGCAACGGACAGAGCTCAACATTTCCCAGCCAGCTTTCAAGTCCAGTCTCCTCCAATCCACTTCATAAGAGCACATTATTTTGCACACATCTCTGCTGTGAAGCAGAGGCATGCACATGAAAAGACAAAACAAGAGGTAGACGAAAGAGTGATTTACATCCTTCTTTCTGCTTTCTCTTTTTCCTTTCTCTCATTCACTCATTTACATCAGCCATTATCTGTGTATATTGAAAGCGGCGAGATAAAGAGTGAGGGAGAAAAAAACAAGTGCCAGGGAAAAAAAAAGAACAATAAAAGGAGGCAGAGGAGGCGCAGCAACGTTTGAATCAATTACATCCTAAAGAATCTTTCATTTGCATCCGTATCTGTTCAAAACCTGAACAAATGCCAGATGCCTTTGTGTGTCCAGTTATTTATAGTGGGTGTTTTTTCCTCTCGTAATTGTGCAGGAAATATCAAATTTGCATAGAGTGATTATTGTTGATTGTTTATCTAGCCGTCAGGACGTTTCAATATTCGAAGGCTGACAGGTTGTCAAGTACTTAAAACTCATTTATTTGGGGAAATTTGCATGTAATTTGGCGGTAATGAGGGGGATGTCTGTGGTCATGGATTAGATGCCGGAGATGCTGCAGGGAAAAGAGGGATTCTGGCTGACTGGCATTCCACCACTTGAAACACACGCTTTATCCTCAGCTCGGCTGCCGGGTGATGCTAATACTACCTAGCTCTGCACACTCGAACAACAGAGGCTTGTATACAAATGCTTGGCATAGCTGTGGACTTTAATATCAGAAGCAGAAGTGAGCCAGCAGCACTGCTCTACACAGGAAGGATTGTGTTCAGCACTGTTCTGTCACCCTGCAGGCCCACTGTCTGAGGCGAGTAAAATATGCTTGTAAACAAAGATGCACAGTGTTTCTCAGCACAGCAGATGCTTACTTGTCTTGTCTAAATATACATTATATACTGTAAATTTTCAAATAAAAGCCGCGATCCAATCAGTGGCCAGGTCTCAAATAGCAGCTAATGAATAACACAGCCTGGTCCCCAGTAAAGACTCAGTAAACACACTTGCACCATAATTCCTCACTTGATGTACATTTCCACAACATTAATTCCAGCAGAGCAGCAACAGAATCATGTTAGACTTCCCAGTGAGATTTCTCCTTTTAACAGAATCACTTTTCTAATGCACTAAATAATTCCTCTGAGTTCTGCTTTGTTTTGAAAAGGGTTTGTCCCCTTTGAACCTCTGAAAGACTTTTAATGTGAAACACTAAAAGCTTCATTACCTGTATCTTAACACTGTAGACATTGCAGCAATGAATTTCAAAGTCATAGTGTTAAAAAGAAGGAACAGCAGAGTGATAACTGTGTTGTACTGATAGACATAATGTAAATGTACATATTATACATTATCTGGAATCTATAAAGACTAGATATAGAAGATGTTTTCATTTTGCATGAACTGCAAATTATAAAGGCAGATCAGAAATGAATGGGTGCACAGATGAAATAAGAAGTAATGACCAACTCCAGGTAAAGGCCCGGGGCATTATTTAATATTTAACATCACCACCAAGGTGAAAACAGTTGAGAACAATTTTTTCCGTTGTGTTGCTCTGCAGTCATTTACAACTGGGATGGATCAATCACCTAAACTGATACCAAACCAGTTTGTCTCCCCAGCCCATCCACTAAATCCCATCTGAAAGTCTGATAGGTTGAGAGCCAGTACCAGCCATTCTAACAATGAGGGCCAGAGAAGGAGGCTCCCAGTGGAGTTTTGCCTGCACTGTTTGTTGCTGTTAACTGCATTGTCTTTCATTATCAGTCCTTGGCTTCATCTTTCATCTAGCAAAGTGCTGGACACAGTGAGCTAATGAGTAAACATAGCTGGGGGCGACCGGGAGACACACACACAGAAACCCCACTTTGATGAGACGCTTATTTGTTTATCTCTGCTTGAATTTTAAATTCCAACAGTCTGTTTCACCTGTCACAGGAAAGTTCAGACCATGAGAGGACTGGCATTAGCAGCGGGTTGTCTCTGGCTGGGATGAGATATGAGCCTGGGCTTCACACCACACGGCAGAGCATGAAACTTTGAGTGCATGTTAAAACATTCAGCGTGTTTTACCTTGAGACCAAGGTCATCTTCAAAAAGAAGACTCTGCAAAGCAAGCCCTTAGTTCTCAGCTCACAGACTGACTGACTGACTGACTGACAGACTGGGCTTGCTGACGGACTCACTTGCCCTACAGCATGAGAAAATACAGCAGGAAGAGCTTGTCGGCACCCACAAAAGCAACTCCCACACCTCTGTGACTCACTCAAAGTCACCTCAACTCCAAGGTTAAATGCTCACTGTACTTTCCTCTTAAATATGGATCTGTCCCTGAGTCAGGGCTGGTGCCCCTGTAGAGGCAAGGCACTTGTCAGCTCTATTTACTGTATGAATGTATGTGCCTCTGCTTCTCTAATGTCCTTATATCACTACAGTATGTGAGTGAGAGCATTGTGTGCGTATGTGTGTGTGTGTGCGTGTATTCATATGACTTTTTTAAAAGGATGAGTGAGGATAATCAGCCTCCAGCGCACCGGACTAAAAGGCCGGGTCAGAGTTTTTAAGAGAAGCTATGTATTTCCCATCCCTGGATAACGACAATGAAGTGGGCCCTTGTGACTCAACCTGAGAGCATGAAAAGGGCCTCAGAGGGGACCCACCATTGCCGGCCCTCTCTTTATTGTCCTAGCAGCTGCCTAAGCTCTCTTCCCCAGCCACACCAAGCTAGGAGAGAGAAAGGTTTGGAGTGGAGAGCCCTCAGTGCTTTACCCACCCAGCAGCCACTTTCCTCTGTGAAAGCCCAGGTAATGTTCTCTGTTCAGCATGATAAAATTTCAGAGAACACTAACCTTGGTCTGTGTGTCTGTGCACTTGTATGCATGTCTGACACCAGTTATAGAGTGCCATTGGTGCGGCAAAATTATTGACTGTGGTTTATGACAAGTGGCTACTGGATAATCAGCTGTGGTGGCCGTCATTTCTCAAGAATTGGTCCAAATCCTTGTTTCTGATTAGGCTACAGACTGCATGACTTGATAAGTGCAATCATAAGCACATGAGAAGACAATAAATCAGCAGGTTTTGTGGTTTGAAGGAGAAACTGATGCTGGTTGTCGCTTCCAAATATTAACACTACAGTGACACCCAGCAGCTATGTTATCACGTTGATGATGGGAAACTTGCAGAAACATGAGCAGTCAGGTTCAGTAAAGAGACGCTTTTTCAGCAAGTTTTATTTCGGAGTTAAATACAAAATTTGCTGGTGCGGTAGAGGCACAGACTGGGTTCTTTCAGATGCATTTGTTCTGTTGAATATTCATTTTTTAAACACAGGAATGTTCCTCAAGATCAGTTTATTCACCATGGCATGTGGAGCCTGTTATTGTCAGGTGTTAATCGTGGTGTGTACAGATGTGGAAACATTGTGCATTGTGGGAATTTGAGTGGGACGAGTCCCCCGACTTTATGAAGTGCATTACTAATTCACTGGACTGGCAGCTGTCATTTATGTTCATGAATCTTTTTAGTTTGACAATACGACGGGACTCAATATGTGTTTCATGTGGCTTGGTTTTTAATTGTTTTATTATACGGTCAGTTTATTAGGTCCCATTTCAGCACCAGGAGCTGTCCACACTATGAACACCATGAGGACATATATAGGTTTTATATTGTTAAATCATCTTTCCTCATAATAGAACAAGTTATGCACAAGTGGTCTAATAATTTGGGAGAATGTTCAGATTTGGCTCATAAATTGTTATTTGTTGTCCCCTAATTCAACTGGATGACCAAGTATAGACACTGTTGTGGGTGACGGATTGTCCTTTAGTTAGATTTAAGTGTCTAAGGCTTTTGAAAGTGGTTCAGGGCCCTCACTAAGAATGTACTGGGACTAATCACTTTTACCTCATAGTCTATCAACCTTGGAAGAAAGTGCCATGAGCACGTGTCATGTTGCTTTTTCGGCATCAGGTCTGTGAATGTAGACTCTCCAACAGCAGAACTGGATGTCAGTATCATGCAGCAGACTTGACTTTGGTTAGGTGATCTAGTGCTGTGTAACCAGGTAGATTGCCGCTATCAGACCACAGCCCCAACATCCCATGGGACAGTCAGCCAAGTCAGTAAAGTACTTCTCAGCACTTGTCAGCATTTCTGTGTTATTAATTCTTATCGCTGTACAGTGTGTTGACAGCAGAGACAGCGAAATATGTAGAAGTTGACATGGCTGACATTGTGACAAGCTGACAGAAATATCAAGTGGAGGTTTATAAATGCTAACAGATGATATATAAATAAGTGGTTTGGATGGGCTCTATAAAGAGTGTGCACCCCTTTACTTTTTTTTTCAGTCTCTCAGCTCTGCCTTAGTATGTCTAATATTACGTTTTCTCATTCTCTCTTTTTTTTTTTAACTATATCTCTGTCCCACCCTCCTTCTCTAGCATCTCTCTCTGGATGGCTGCCTACCTCTGTGCCTGTGTCTGGGAGTTGGCTGGGGCAGAAATAAACCACAGTAATGGCTTTGCTTTGCTGCTAATCTTGTCATAAGAAGGTGCGGCCCTGGGAGGATAGCTCCTCGCGTGTGATATCCTAATTTAAACATCAAAAGATTCCATCATTAGGAAGCATGCATCTAGCCCCAGTTTTCAAGGGAAATTATTACATCTTCCCGCCACAAAAGTGTAATGTAGAAAGACGTTTCTGTCAAGCACACATTCAGAGAAGCATATAAATCTCACCGGACTTGATGTTTGTGCACTTGAAGAAAAACATCATCATTAGCAGCCTTCTCGTGTGATAGAAGGAGCAATGACTTTTTGTGTCACAGCCCATCGCAGACTCTGATGATAGTCTTCATCTGGAGCTGCAGCCTGGTGTTTGAGATTTGAGATGTGGATGGGATCTGCTAACTGGGATCTGCTGTGCCTTCTGACACCCTCTCTGGTGGCTCTCTCTAACTTACGGCAATGCAACGTACAGCAATGCAGCATCAGGCTTCACCACACCTGTTTAATATTGTTGTATACAGCATGACGAGTGCACACCCCCACAGGAGGAGTGTGTCTAGAGACGTACGACCAGAGGTACAGCTACAGACACTCAGGTCATGACCTTGGTGGTGTCTGTGGGACTTTTGAGGGATTAGCAACCTGAATGAAGTTTATATTGTATGTGGATATTTTATGGGCCGTTTCCTTTGGGTATTTTTAGACTCAATGTATTTAGATTCATCAGCTTGTGCTTCAGTGTCTTGGTTTGGTTTTACAGCCTGTACCTTTGCTGTTTTGGTTCACCACTGTCATCAGGCTCAGTGTGCCCAGTTTGCCCAGTACAAAACGGTGTGACCAGTTAGTGAACATAGCGGAGGCTAAAGCGCCGAGCAGTGGTTTGGTAGTACTAGCAGAGTGAACTTATGTTTTTATACGGGTCAAAAGAAACAAGAAATTAGCTTTTATTTTATTTATATTTTACATTGCAACCAAAGACTTGATCTCCAAAGACTTTACAGTACCAGAAGTAATCTGTTAATTTGAGACATTATAGCACTAAAAATGGCACTTTGAATCAAAGTCTGAAGTTGGTTAATAGGCTCTCCAACTGTTTGGTTCCTGTAATTTGAGTGTTCACAGGGGACAGCGCCTGGTGTATGTGATCTATTGCTTCACAGCAGCACTTACATTGAATTATTAGCTTGACTGATGATGGATTTAAGAGTGAATCAAGAAATACCATGTTCTATAAGAGAGTGCCATCAAAAGACCAAAGAGGTGTTTGCTCTTTTCATTTCACTTTCAACTCTCTTTTAGTCTCTCTCTCTCTCTCTCCCTGTGCTCTCTCTGCTTCTTTGTCTCTCGCTCACTGTGGTTCTTTCTCCTCCGCAATAGTACTAGAGTGGGTTTCAGTTGCTGTATGATTTATTCATTGTTGTGTTTTTCCCCTTCTCCTTGAATGTTTGGTAGAGAGGACAGGAAACTTTGAACCAGAGTACAAAGCAATGTATATTTGGGTCACACATTTTTTTTTGCATTTCTTCTGAGAGCTTTACTCTGTGTGTGTGCTCGTGCACGTATGGGCTCTCTTTCCTTACTTTGTCTCCCTGCCTCTCTTCTGAGAGCTTGTCTGGTGACTGGGTCGACTCCTCTCCGCCACGTTTGTCCTTGAAGTGAGAATCAGCGGGGTGCCCCAATCCAAGGGGAGAGAGTTGAGGCGGGGAGAGAAGGCGAGCGGGGCAGAGAGGTTGGGAGCTAAATAATGGATGATTTCTTATTGAAATAAAGGCCCAGTGAAAACAGAGGGAGCGAGCATGCCATTACCTGGGAAACAGAGCAGAATGTTTAATCCTAAACACCATTCAGCAGAACCAGGCCACAGCAAAGCCCTGGGTGTTTACTGGTGTCAGTAAATGCTGTTCAGTGGAATCATCCCAGTGCTGTAAAATTCACTGTGATACTGCACCTGTTTGTTAGGTGTCTTCACAAGCAATTCAACACCTGATAGCGTTATGTCATTACATCAGTGTGAAAGTCTGGGCCAATCCCAGGGTGCATGGCAACTCTCCCTTTACATGATTTTGCCCTAGCACCATCTCGGCTTGCACTGATTGACTCAGCAGTCATTATCCCTCCACCGCGTCCAGTCCACCACACCCAGGCAAAACCTGTCTGGCCCTGAGCCGAGCTGGTAAAATATGTGCTGACACCGAACCCGTGACACTTCTTCCCAGATACATTAGCATTAATTCCTGAGCATCACCTTCATGGCAGACAGCCCCACAACCCAGCGTGCTTTTCAGATTTTGTGCACATAATCAACATATTCACACCTGAGGAAAGTTATGTATTTTCCTCTGGTGTGAAAGTTGATAAATAACTCATTTGGGTGTCACGAAAGTCAAATGAAATATTGTGTGTAAGTATCAGGATCGAAGGCTTTTGTCAAATGCTAACACAGGGTTCTTTGAATTTATGCTGTTGCAGCATCAGAAGTGTGAACAATTTTCGTTATGTGCCAGACTGTCACAATGTTGCACAAGTTACTTTTTAAGAGTTAATTATTCCAGCCCCACGTCTACTGGTGGCATTTTAAATTATGAATCCAGAAATAAGGCAGGAAACTGCAAAATAAAATCAGGCTAACGATGTTAGCTGTAATTAAAATGGAGAAGTAGCAGGCTGCCACACTATTGGCTTGGAGAGGGATGTATTAGCCAGGCATATGGTTATGATAATTAATCCCAGGACTACAGAGAAACAAATAAACACACACTGAACAAACATCGGGGGGGGGGGGGGGGGGGGGGGGGGCAGCTGAGGGCTACAGACATGGGTACTTATGGGGAGGAACCTAAAAAGAGCTAAAAAGCAGATCCTTATCACCATTTCTGCAACCAAGAGTATGAGTGTGCACACACACACACACACACACACACACACACACACACACACACATACAAACACACACAACGCAAGAGTAAGGGAAGTTCAGGAGTAAATGGAGGAATGATGGAGCAGAAAGAGGAGGGGATGAAAAGACCATGAGATCACTCCTGTAGGAAACTTTCTCACATTGGAATTCATCTCAGGTTCTGTGTTTCTCCCCTAAAATAAGAAACGCATGGTCTTCCCTTTGTAGGCAGAGCTGCACACAACGTTTATCTCCTAAGCTGTAGCAGTAAACTTAACCTCTGCATTCACGTGCTGCGTTCTATCAGTAGCATGTCATTCAGTCAGTAATATGAAGCTATCAGTGTTGACAGCATTATCCTTTTTTTTGTTTTTCAAAATAAAAACAAGAGCTTTATCATCACAAAAGAAACTCATCTTCTTACAGGCTTTGAAATTAACAGCCAGCATTTTGTACGGGCTTAAAAATAACTGGAAGCATTTCTTTTTTTTCCATCTCAGTGTGAAAGAAGGAAGAGTAGACAGGGAAGTGGGGCCATCCTTACCCAGTGGTGTGTGAATAGACATAGTGAGGGTTTTGTGGTGAATCGGAAGAAGAGACGCTGGGATAATGCTCTCTCTTTCTCTGTATCTGCTCCCAGTTGGAGGATGAGGGAGACAGAAGGGAATAGCTGCTAATAAGGCATTGGGTGAAAGGCTTTGGGAAAGCTCCCTGTGGTGCTGGTCTGTAATGGAGATAAGCATTGCCGTGTTGTTGTCTCACAAAAATCAACAAAGGGAACATGCGATGGGAGATTTGCGGCCGCATCCCCAGTGAAAAGCAGGGCTGTGACGGCGGCGTAATGTTTAGCAGCAATAAAAATCATTAGGGCCAGCACTGAGGGGAGAGTGTGCCAGACTCCCAGGCCTCAGTTAACGCCATTTTCAAAAGCCGCCCGTAATCCGTTCCTTAAACTTGCTTTCTTCCATTCACCTTCAAATGTGGGCCAATCTGATGGAAGGAATGCAAGGACAAAAATAAGGACTATCTCTCTTCATTTGTTTGTTTGTTTGTTTGTTTGGCTAAATCTTCAGCTAAAACAATCTACATGCCTGCGCCTTGAGATCTGCAGAAGCGATAAGGCCAGTCTGTAGTTAGACTAGCAGCAGGTGCCTTGCCAGGCAGTGGGGGGGGGGGTTACAGAAGATGCTGATAAATGGGGCCAGTTTCCTGCATAAAGCACAGCGCCCTACAGAGGAACGGGAGATAATGTATGCAGAGTTCACAGGCGCTGTGGGTTGCTGCTGCAGGGCGGGCGGACATCTTTGGAGCAAAATGATAGCTGCATAGAGATGAGGAGACTTCCAGGAGGTTATTTCAGCTGTGATGTGCACTCTCAGGAAATGGGGAATGGACTCCAGTGATCTGCGGTGCCATGGCTGCATATTTGTTTTACTTGGACAAGAGAAGGCGTAACAGGAGTGACCCGCACTAGTGTTTTATTTTTTTTTAACTTAATCAAAAATGTCTGATTAAATAGTGTTAGTTCACTTACATGTACCAGATGTTCTGCATTGAATCATAGATACTGTCCATGTTGACAAAGTCAAGAATAAGCCTCAATGAGCAGCTGATTCATATGTGATGACTGATTTTTACAGTTTGTCTTTACATGTATTCTTCTGTGTTATCATGAATATTATGCTGCACATTCATGTTGCTTTCTATTATGCTGTAGTGTGTGCAGCTGATTCCTCATCACTTCAGGCAGCAACTGCAGCAAATCTCAGTCAAAGAGCAAATAGTGAAGTGCAGCTAACAGAGGTCTCTTTGTGGCCCTGTTAAGTAAGCTTTAACCCCTAACTGCAGTTAGCTAGCCGAAGCTAGCCGCCCTAACATTAGCTGCTAACCAGCTCGTAATGAATGCGCTGGTTCTGTGAGGTCAAGCCTGGTTGTCTGGGGACCCATTAGTGAGGCAAGTGAGTCCTCCTAGCCCTGCACTCTCTCTTTCCCTCTCTGCATGGGCCCTCTGTCCTGCAGGCTCTAGCCAGTAACACAGCACCAGAAGCCAGGCCAAGCTCTGCCCAGGGACCCCACCTGAGTGAACTGTCATTTGTCTCGGTGGCACCACCACCACAGGCACCACACCTCTCCTGATTGGTGGGCCCTAGAAATCAGACATCTACAGCAAAACTGTGCCAAGTTGTGTTCAGTTTTGGTTGTAACTTCTTTTTTATGTGTTAGTGTGGGAATGTGAAAAATACTACACGTTCTTGAAAAAACCACCATAAGCGCTGTGCTACAGTTCACCCTTAGTATAACAGTATCATTTGAATCATAGCTGTTGAGTGAAGGCCTTTCTCTGCCTGCTGCTTTACAGTATCTCCAGTCGTCTGTGTCCTGGCTCTTGTGTTAAGTGTCTTTTCCAAAGGGTCTGTGTTGCTGTCAGCACTCACACCTTCACTTTTCAGCGCCGGTCTCCCTCAGATGGCCTCCTCGCTCTCCCACTCCCCCTTATCTCAGGGTTTATTAACATAGCTGTTAAGCTGTATGTGATGAAATGGGATCTAGGGTTGAGCCCAGTTTCATGGCACCCCTGCTTGAGTTTCTCAGTGGTGACTGCTTTGTTTTCCTGTCCCTGGACCCCTCGGTGGTGTATACGTCTCTTCTCATACAATGTCCCTGGAGTCCGGCCAATTGCCAGGCCTCGATGAGAGCTGTCAAACCCAATTCTGCCAAAGGCGGGTGTTGAAAGCTGGCATGGTAAACGTTGAAGAAAAGTCAGCATGCTGCTGTCACATTACTCCTCAGTTGTGTGTGAGCAGGGGGGACGTTGCAAGTGAGATCATTTTGCAGAAACACTATAAAGCCACATAAAGATGAGGAACTGCAGTTGTTGGCTTTGGAGCCTGGTTTCTGGAAATAGGCAGTGGACATTTGCATGTTTCTTTCTAAAGCAAGTCTATTCATTAGATTAGTGTTGTGCTAATGTGAGGACTAGGCAGACTTAAATACAGGATGTCATAAATCATAATGTTCATTTTAAGCTCATCCGCATACAAACACTTGCACGCACACACAGAAGCACGCAATAATCGCACACACGCAATTACACACTTAAACAAGCCCAATGTTTGTGTTCAGAACATGTCGGAGGTGGACATCTTCCCGTCTCTTCAGCTTTTTGTGGGGCTCCCATGAATCATTGCCTCTTATTCCTTTCTCAGCGCGGGGGAAATCACATTAAGTGGAGCGCTGTGTTTGGCTCACACCAGTCTTGTCTTAATAGCTGTAATTTGGAGAGGATAGAAAGAAAAGGAAAGAATGGAGAAGAAAGCTCACTCACAACACTAATTCCAGTCAACAAAAACACCCCTCTCCAATCCCACCACATTAATTTGCATTAAAATATCCAACAGCTAAATATGTAAAGACAAAATAGTGGCATACTATTTATACCTAAGCCCATCTCCTGCCTTGTGTGTTATGGCAGCAGTTGTGTGTATACAATCTCCTGCTACTGTATCACATTGAGGAGACCTCCCACACCAGCACGGTTGCCATTCTACATTCACACAAGTTTGCAGTGATCATGTGGAAACAGAATGTGTGCAATATTATGAACACCTGTTCTTATACCTGTTCTGCCTATATGATTAATTATCCAGCTGAATTTGGTTAAAGCCTTTTTTACTCTTTTGTTACATAACTGAGTTTTCCCAGTGAGATTTTCTGTATTTCTTTCTTTCTTTCTTTCTTTATTTATTTATTTTTGCTTTGCTTTTTACAGTAACAACCTTCACCACATAAACACAGCTACAGTGGCACTGGTCATAAATTGTGTTTGTGCTATTTGTAGTGGCTGCCCCTCCTATGCAGATTAGCAGAATCTGGTCCAAAGCCAAAGTTTTTCATTATCAGTACTGGTTGCAGAGAACGAGCTGTGCAATAGGTAAAGAGATTAATAATATTTATGTAATAAATAATAATAATATATATAAGATATGTACAATTTGTGCCGACCTAAATAGTGACTCTTAAAAATGCCTTTGCTTTCTGCCTTCTCTGTGTGAAACAGTGAAATATGTTGCACCCACACTAGGGGGAAACCCACAGGCCTGCCAAGTTCATGTGTGACCAATATCTCAAATATAAGAGTATTAGAAAAAAGCTAATCTCTGGATTTGTTTTGCTTTTCCAGCCATTTGTAGAGGATTGAAACTAGAAAGTTACGGTGGTTTATTTGGAAATGCATAGATAGAAAGGATGTTGTTTTTTGCTGCAGTGTTTTTTTTTTTTTGATCGTGTTTGATCATCCTTTAACTACCTGTTTACCCGACAAGGCACGAAAACGTGATGACTTATAATTTGAAGATTTACCGTCAAGTTTGATTCTCCGCAGCCCAAGTGCCGTTCTATATCTGGATCTCATCTCTTTGGGTATAACGCAGTGATTTTATGGCGATCCTCTGCTGCTGAATCCACGGAATTATCCATGCTAATGCTTCTTTCTAATGCTACTATCATAGTGATAATAGCATTAGCTAATCCTGCCGGTGAGCATTTGCACCTCTAGCTGTTGCAGCCATGATCCATAATTCCAATAACTAATGCACAAGTGAGTCCCCACACTTCCCAACGGCTCCACTGCAAAGATGAGCATCTCTCATGACCTTGAGCAACAAAATCAATGTACAGGCCCTGTTCATGGTCTATTTACAGGGCACTCTTTTAGTTTATTTGCAAAACTATTCAATGTATTGCAAGAAAAATCATAAATTCAGAAACTCCCCCTACCTCCAAAATATAAAGGTGGCAAAATCAAAAATGGTACATTGAGAAATGCCTCCTGTTTCAGGGAGAAATTAGCAAGATGTTGTACTTCAGCATCAAAAATGAAGTTCATCTAGATTGAATATTAGAGTTGGATGAAAAAATACATTCATTCATTCAGCATAGAGAATTTTAAATGGATAAGTAGAGCATGAACTTTTTTCACCAGGTTCGACCCTCAAACTAAATTAATCATAACACGATTAGTATTTATATCACAGTAGGTTTGTGACTCCCTATATAGACGCATATGTAGTTAAGAGTTAGAAACATACTCAAGCATACACAGTTCGTTGGATCAGGACCCACATATCAAATCCAGTGGGAACATTCAGATCCAGAACTAGTACAGTCATTCGTTTATAACACATACATGTGTCCAGTGAGTATTTTCTGTCCTCCCTAACCTCCACTCCCCAGCGAATGCCACCCACTTCCAGCATTTCCATGGTGGCTGCAGTAATCTTTGGCTTCCCTCCTCTATGGTTGGTTGTGCAAACAGTATAATCTTGGACAGAGGCTCTCTCTCTCCTTTACTGAGGTGGGAGAAGGTGAGAGAGATGGGTGGAATGAAGGAGGTCTGGACACATTTGCATTTGTGACACATTAATATCCTGAGCAATGTTATGTGGATTTCCTGTTCCGATTATTTCAGGCAGTTACTTTAACACACAATCATTTGGCTGCATTATGTTATGTTTCGTGTAAAGCTTAAAGCATCTTCAGCATGTGATTCATTTGCATTGGGTGGCCCCAGGGACACCAACATCATTTTCAGTTACTTAGCCATTAAATGCAACATCTTTTAGTAACTTTAATGGTTTTATTTGGACTTTTACATTTTACATATGATGCATATAAAGTACAAAGATGGAGAAAGGGCTGATGTTGTTGTTCAGTGTTTGAAGAGAAAAAAATCCAGAAGCTCTTTAAGGTCTCATAAATTGGTATCATTACTTCCTTAATGTGCACGGTCTTCCTTAATGCATTTGCTGTTAAAACAGTATATGGGAATTGGACAAGGGACCAATTTCAAGTGTTAACCATGAGGACATCGGGTAGAGAAAAGTATTATGAAGCGATAGGGCAGGTAGAAAGAGAGGATGTTTTCTCAGTGTTAAACGTTCGAAGGCTGCACTTTACAATACAGGAATAAGAAACACTAACAAATAAATAAGTGCGTAGTTTCTGAATGTAATATTTAAATACCTTAAGAGCAGACTTTAAACGAATGAATTACTATTATACAGCTGCAGAGGGGCAGGAAAATAACTACTCACAGGTTAGTTCATATTTCTGCATCATACCAACTAGCACAAGCAGCCTCTCATTAAATAATTACTTTCAGCAGCTCCACAACACTGTAAATATCAGCAGTGGATGTTTTTGCAGTGACAATGAAAATAGATTGATAGAATAAAACGTTCAGTCATGATTCTTGATTCTGACTGCTGTTAAACCCATTCAGAAAATCTCCTTTTAATACACAAAGGCCTCTATAGCCATGCAAACGCCAGGGGACTGCATGGAGAAATCTTTACCCTCTGCCAGCCTTAGATTCATGGCCATGTGTGTTTGGCTAGCCATTTCCTGGTGCAGCGCTCGCTATTTTATTTGGCCCACTTTAGCCCCAAGGATAGGGGGACAGTTGTCTTCCCCCACTGCTGAAGCTGGAGAATTTCTTTGCTTACTTTTCCTCCACTGTGGGAGGAGAAGGAGAAAGTAAAAAAGAAGAAGAAGACTGGATGGGAGCCCTGTTTGAGTTGTTAGTTAAGAGTGGGAGGGTGGGAGAGATGAGCAGAGGATAACAAGCAGTAGAGACTGAAAGAGAGGGGACTGCCAGGTCCTGTGTTTGGAGTTTGATCTGTTTTTTTCCTCCTCTGCACTCTGAGTTCTCACCTCTCAATGCTTTTTGGACTCAAAGAGAAACCGCTGTGCTTGTCTAACTCCAGCTTCACCCAAAAAAAGGCAGCGTTGATTGAACCGCCTCAGTCTAAACAGATTCCTTATACGCAATATTTACCCACAATGCTGCTAAGGAGCAACATTTGATGGAAGACACGCTGAAGGAAATTGCAGGGTGAAGGATAAAACTATCTGAGGGGCCACACTGAAGGAGGCTGTGATTTCAGGTGGAATCACAAGGCTGAAATGCTCTGAGCCCAAAACACATTTTCACATTATGCTCAGGTGTTTATTTGCTTTTGGCCCTTGCAGAGTAAAGTGTGTGTAATTTTTCTGCTCTTCAGCCTGTGGGACTTTCACAATGATAGTTTGGCTGAATTCCCTCCAGGTGCGTTATGTGTTGAGAGACAGCGAGGCAGAGAGGTGACAAACAGAAAGAAAGCGAGTAAGAGGGAGCAGGGCACCTGGCTCTCCACCACACCTGGGAGGAGAGTGGGGTAGTGTGGACTAATGATGCAGTTGTAAAGTGTGCTAAACACTCCAAGCAGCACACACTGCCCCTTGATGGCCTGCGGTTGGTTAGTCCTCATGAATCTGTGGACATAAATGTTCAAATGAGATGACTGCTGAGAAGAGTGTTAGCCTCTCCCAGATTGTACACTGCAGTTCTCTTTCTGAAAAGTTGGTTTTTGCTAATGTGCACAGAGCGGCGTAGAAAGAGGGCACTGTTCTACCAGAGCAAATGGAACAAAATGTAAAACATTTTAGTAATAGGTGACTTGTGGAATATTAACTATGGTCTCATTTGTTTGTGATAATAATTCCAAGGTGTCTCATTTGACAAGTATAAATAGATATTAGGCAGATTTAATAAGATAAATTAAAATTAAAAAAACAGTCTCTTATTATTAAGTGCTTAATATCAAGTAAGCACAACAATTCCTCTGCCCTTAGGTTTGCAATAAATTTCCATCTGCTAGTTACTAAATTACTTAATTATCTCCCTCTTTTATCACTGATCAGGTTTTTACAATACTTGGGGGATTTCTACATTTCACAATTTTAAAGTTACGGTTTGCCCAGAAAAGGCTCCTGTGCTGTTTCCTTCTTTATTCATGTATTTACACTAATAATCAGATTTTGATGAAAACAAGAGACAAGAGACACATGATTGGTCTAAAGGGGGCACTGCAATGAGACAAACAAGGTACTATACTATACTACAGCATACATACAGTATGCAGTACAGATAGGTACTGTATGTATTTGCCTAATACTGATGTAATATGTAGATGTAGATCCTGCAGCGTATGCATCAGCAATGATAAATGAGAATCTAACAGAGCATTTGGATTTAAACCCTTTATGATTTGAAGTTAAACAATGAGTGCTGGTCCTTGGTGGTGCTGCCATGTTTTTGCAATAATGTGTGCTGTCTATGAGGATGTGGTCAGCTCACTGTGTCCATGCTCAGTCTGTCACGCTGCTGACGTTTAACTAGCTTGTGGGAAATGGTGTTTGTGAAAGGCTTAAAGGCTTCCTTGTCTGCACAAAGGGAGAGAGCCACACAGTTCTGCTGAACAAGGTTACGTCACTTACGTTCTGCATTATTGAATTCTGGCTGTCAGGGTGATTCTGAATGATTTTTTCCTCAGGCGCAGAACTTTTGTGATCAGTGGTGCTTGTGAAACAACATATACTGTAAGTGATCAGTGGCGTCACATGATACAGAAGAGTCTTTTGGGTAATGACTTAAAAAGTAAAACATGGCAATCTTTTTTTTTTTATTTTTTCTGAATGTGCACATTTGAATTTGACACATTTCTGTTTTGTTTTTTTTTTAGTAGGCACTGTACAGTAGCTTCTTTACAGCCACTCCTCGCCTTCAACCAGCTTTACTACAGCACGCCTTATCCCTGTCGAATGTAGCTGATCCCTGCACACGTTTCTCTCTCTCTCTCCTTCTTCACTGGCTTTTGTGAGAAGAAGAGGTGAGGGGATATGTCTTTAACTGAGCTGGAGCTCTGCTGCAGCTTACCTCTTACGGCTAAGATAGGATATGTGCTCTGCTTTGTTACTGCTAACCTGCTTGTTTGGGGTGAGATCAGTGTATTTGTGTGTTGGTGTGTGTATGTGTGTGTGTGTGTGTGTGTGTGAGCAGAGTAGGAGTACAGAGAAATCCCATTATGGAGCCAAGTTGCCGCCACGCTTTCCCCATACACACCGTGAACCTGGTGTAATCCACTCACACACTCACCATGTAGCCTTCTTGTTTGTGTGTGCACACTCACACAAACACACGTATACAATCTAAACCCGGCGGTGAGCTGTGTATCCCTGTGCACAGTTGTGTTACCTACCGTGAAACATGACAGCTAATGATATCGAAGGCTTTTTAAAGGTGTGTTTGTGTGTGTGTGTGTGTGTGTGTGTGTGTGTGAGAGAGAGAGAGAGAGAGAGAGAGAGAGAGCTGGATTTCTTCCAGACAGACATCGATTAGCAGGGAAAGAGCATTGGCTGAAAGTGAAACCTACAGTCAAAAGCTATGCTTTCATGTATCAGATTAATTTGATTCTGTACCCTTTCTCCCTAAAGACTGAGCTATATTTCAGGATTTACTAACATATCTTATCATTCTACATATCTCCCCAGATAAAACATTTCATTGGTCATTATTTAAGATTATGTCCAAGTTAAAACTGGATAGAATTCAATTGTGATATGAATCATTTTTAGATGTCGAAGTCACATATAATCATTGTTTCAGTGACAGTTTCATTCATGTGTAGTAAGGACCTGCTTGGTGTGTTTAGGACAGCTACAATAAACTGTGTGCAGCGTTCATAATAATGTTGTCAGGAATAAGATTCATCTGACTGCACAGACAATACACGTCAGTGGGATCAATTGTTTAGTCTTTTTAATGGGATTTGTGGATGATATGTGAAATCTAGAAAATCACCAGACCTTTGAGAGGGTAAATTACAGCATGTACTTACTATATGTACCTATCAACCAAATTTAGTCCACTTTGATCCTAGACAGTGACTTAGTGACTTAGACTTAGTGTTGTTTTGTCTATTCTACAAATCAATGGAAATACTTTGTGCTGTTTAATACATTTTAGGTGAGCACAAGTGCAGCCACTCAGGGGGTTTCCACCCTTCCTCAGCCACTTTCTCCAGGCGGAGTGTAGGGGGCGCTGCACACACTGCATTGCACCTGTGAGACAGACACAGAGGGGAGCCTATTTGTCACCAGCCTGTCTCTCTGCCTTCCCATTGAGTGCTCATTCACTGTGTGTGTGCGTGTGTGTCTGTGTGTGTGTCTGTGTGTGTGCGTCTGTGACAAGGGAACCAGTCTCACACACATACACACACTCATCCTGTCCTCCTCGACTCACTCCCTCTCTCTCCCCCCTGACCCCAGCGCCATCTTCTCTGTCTCATCCTTTATGCATACTGACAGCGAGCCGCTCCGTTTATGGCACTGCATAACGCTCCCTCATTACCGCCCAGGACTCAGAAACCCAAACGCAAGCAAGGAGAGGAGGGGAGGAATGGTGGGGGACATGGGCTTCAGGTGGAGGAGGTATTGATATAGAGGTGGAGGAAGAGGGGAGAAGTGCCAATGATGACATTCGCTTTGGCTAATATTAATCTGAGTCATTTGGCATGCCAAGAAGCTTCATTTTAACTGTTTCTTTGCTGCAGCATTGTTCACATGCACTGATGATGCACGTGTGTGTGTGATGCACCTGTGTGTGTGTGTGTGTGGCAGGGAAGAGGGCAGACAATGCAATTAAACAATACACAATGACAGAGAAAGCAGATGCAGACAGACAGAAGAGATACTACACTTATGACGCAATTTGTTGCACATGCACTCAGAGGGTGCACATTTACTGTAGCATACACTGTATGTGATCTGTACACACAGTGGTATGATTGCACACTCATAAACACACACTGCACCCACATTTGTTGGTGCAATATAGACAGTTATATGCATGCATAGCACATTTAACACACACAATAGATGCATTTATTATGTCGTTAATGTTAATACATAATTACATGCGCATACAAACAATACAAACTGATACACGGGCACATAAGTCACTTACTGTGCACACACACAATGATGCATAAATCCCTGCAGTGCACACACAGAGCACAGATATACACATCAGCTGGTGCAGAGCGCACAGGCAGGGCGCAGCAGCTTGTGTTGGCTGTAAACAGCAGTACGGGCAGTATGGAGAGTAGCGGCTGTGTGAGCGCTGGGCTGGCCAGCCAATCAACCCCTCGATCTCCTGTCCCTGCCCTTCCATTGATCCCCATTAAAATGCTTAGCAGATGCTTGGCTTGAGAGAGACAAGCGCTTTTCTCTGCTGCTATTTTCATTTGTATGCTCCTTACCACCGGCCCACAGTCTGGAATAGTCATTTTGCCAACTGGGATGGAGGCCCACTCTAGACAGTACAGTAGCATCCATTCATACATAGCAGAGTGTGCTAAACTAGCAAACATTTAAATGTTGAATGGATGTTGTTCAGGACAGGTTTGAAAACCTGTTGTGCATGTTTTTTTTTGCCAGAATAGCAATTTTACCATCTGTGGTTTTGCAGCCAGATACACACCTGCATTGTTTTGTCTGGACATCAGTATTATCCATAAATGGATTCTTTTGAATAGTTCAGTTTGAATATTTATGGGTTTCATCTTTGTAATTTTGGCCATCACTGACACCGTTCATAAGAATAATGAAGTCACGTTACTGAGATCTCCGATTGTTTGATCTTATTTGTCGTTTAGTGGCGAAAACGTTTTGGTCTTTTTAGTCAGGCACATTATTGGTTCAAAAAGGAAACCAGTTTTTTTCTAACGGGGTCTTCAGGGAAGAGCTACCTGACCTGCCTAATAGTAATAGATCATTTCGTTTTGTTAGCAATAATATTCGACCTCTAAAGAGAAAACCTGTCTGTTGTAAGCATCAGTCAGAGTTTTCACTTCCTTTTCAGTTTTGACCTACTTAGCGTGTTGTTCTGGCCCACAGTTGTCCTGTGCACTGTCACTTGGACTTTACTTCCAAATAAAGTGGTTGAGATAATGTGGCTAAACCATTTCCAATATGTCTGACTCTGTTCACCTGTCAGACTTCGTCAGTTTATCCATGAGTACAGTTTTATCAGAAGTGATTAATTTCCAGCACTATAGAAAATGAGGCAAGTTGTAAACAATAAAATAAAATTGTTGATCCTTAGGTTGCCTAACTAATACCATACTGTATATGTCTCAGTGAACGTCTCTCTCACCATCAGACACACACACACACACACTCACACGGGCCTATAAACATCTCATTTGTGACATAATCCTGTAAGCGGCGAAGAATGCCAGGATCAGGACTGGCTTGTGTTGTTATGCCAGCCAGTTAAAGAAAGCGGCTATTGTGTGTGTCTGTTTATGTGTGCGTGTACTCCACTTACATATCAGCACATGCTGTACAGTATGTGTCTGTTTTGTGTACGGATGCACTCATGTCATGGGTGAATGTGTAGCACATCTTGCATGCATGCATATGTGAGCATCTCTCGTTTTGCGTGTATGTTCTGACGTGGGTTTTTTCGAGTGCCGGCGTCTGCATGGTAACTGATTCCGTGATCTTCCTGTTACTGTGTCTGTGTGTGGCACTCGCTTCTGAGCACAGGCGGCACACACTAGTGGGCTTTGTCTGTCCAGGGGGCTGACGTACGTTCGTGGAAGAACTTTGGGACGCGGTTATGAAAGAGAGGCTCTGTTCGTGCGGCCTACCGATCACTCCCTGGCTTGTCGAAGGGGCGGAGAGGTTGTCCAGGGCTCCTTAAACTTCTTCAAGCATGGAGAAAATGCAAATATGTGTTCTGTCCTGACCCAGCATGTCTGATAACAAAGCAGGATGAGCAAAGAGGATCCTCACCACTTTCACCCAGAAAACAGACTGGAAAATGTGACTAGGGATTTCAGGGATCACAGAAAGGTGAGGCTGGTTCGGCATCATGAAAAGACCTGTGTCACTCACACAATCCATCCACAAACACTCACGCACAGAGGGTCAGAGACTAGGCTCAGGGCAGATCAGCTGTCTTGATTTTTCACATTCATTGCAATCACAGTTTACTGTATGTAGACATATGTAAACCGACTCCTGAACCTTACCTGTGTCCTTAAGACCTGAGCCACCTGAACCTACAACACTTTGGCTTCACTCCAGGTTTTCCCCTCTTCCCAGCAGGCATTGCATATCAATGTGCAACATGCAACAATAACATGCATGAAAACAGATTGTTGGCAGAGTCAGAGCAGGAGGGAGAGAGAGGCATTTCCTAATAAATTGCATTTGTAAATAAGCAAATCCGAACCTGTCCTGAGCTTGGAGCTTCATGCAAACAGCTGTAACTCATCCTGAAATCAGACTCTTTGTCCAGACCTGCTGGGTTGGGATCATTTACCACTAAACTGGTGTTTCCTAACCATAGGGATACTCCCCCCACAAGGGTCTGCAGAAAGTTATAGGTATCATGAGATGGTGTGCATGGTAGCAAGGAAAACAAAACAGGACTTTATCTGTGGAGGGACATCACTTTTTGGATAAAGTCTTCACTCATTACTTACATCTGCATCGTGTGACAAGAGGTTGCAATTTAGCACGGCTTGGCTTTAAAGGATGAAAAAACAAAAAGGTTAGACACAAGTACACTAGAAATGGAAAAACCATGTCGCCTACATGCAAAACACTGCATCAAGAAAATAAATGAAGAAATAGCTCCAGTCTTGTAGAGATCAAAGGTCATGGTGTAACTGTGAAAAATGTTAAAGGCAAATTTAGTGGTTTAATAGGTGAAATGAATGAATACAGGGAAGCACCTGCACACACGCTTCCCACTCGTCTCTTCCCATAACCCTCACACTGTAGGGACATATTGACAGTGCTCCGTTTAGGCAACAGGACAACTGTGCTCGCTGGGAGTTGCAGAGATGCTCAGAAGATACGATAAGGGATGAGGAAGGCTTGGTGCTTGGTGAGGGGAAGGGAGGTGTGAGGGGGAAGGCGAGGGAGGGGACAGAAGCTGAATTTGTGATGTCATGCGGCCGATTAGGCAGCTAGTCTATCTCTGTGGCGTCAGGGGGCCCCTGCACGGCAGCTACGCCATCCCTCCAGCACATCGTATCCATCACCCTTCTTCCCTGCACGCACACACACACACACACTGTTCGCGTCAGGAAACATCATTCCTTTCCATGTCACCTGCTCAGACCAGGAGCATGAAAAATGGCTGTCATGCCGATGCCCAAAAATGATTGCTGAAAACGAGAGGAGAGGGGAAAAAAGTGCAGGGAGAGCGAGTGAGGAGGAGGCGGCAGGGAAGGTGAAATTGGAGGAAACTCTCCCCAGATTAGGTGCGGGTTAAGAGAATATTGATCTGTGTGCCGAGGACTGTTGATCTCTCTTAGCAGCACAAGACAAATGGCAGCAAACAGAAAATCGAGCGCTTGCCTTGCTCCAAGGATGGGTTCAGCCTTTCTCTTCTGCCATTTGTTTTTCCTCAGTTCCCCTCAAATTCTCCTTATAGCAACAGCCAACGTCTCATAACATGAGTATTAAATGTTTAAATTGACATATGTTAGGCTGCATTTTGTAGCCCAAACATAGATAAGATAACTAATTAAGCTCTTTGCTTAAAACTTGGAGAATTTTCCTCTGTCCCTGTAAATGTCTGTCTCCTCCAGCACCAGCACCAGTCCTGTTACAGATGCACACCCCTAATCTAAATGGTAAGAAGCAGGAGTTTGTGTCAATGGTAGGCGCTGCTGAGTGATTCTGAAGGTTGTCTCGATAATTAGTCTTTTTCTCCCATTTGGAGTGTACGAGGGGGTCCATGGAGGTGCTGTGTTTGATTAGGGCCACAGCCTTGGCCTGGCACCCAGCCGCGGTGTTTGATGATAGGGAGCGAACTCCGGGCGGGGGCTGGGGTTCATCCGTGCCGGCTCAACATCAAACAGCCAGGAGCAAAGGACTCCAGCCCTGGGGGACCCCTACAGCACTGCTGCCTGGATAGGTAGATACACTCCCAGCCGAATGAGGAGGGAGGGAGGGACGCAGGGTTGTGAAGGGAGAGAGAAGGTGAAAAAAAAAAAAACAAGAAGGGGAGTTAGAGGAAAAAGTTAAAGAGAGGTTGCAAAATACTTTTCCATAAGTAAAATTCAATAATTCAATAATCTACCAAAACCCTTTGTGCACTCGCACGCAGCATAAAATAAAGACTTCAGGTCTTTATGTATCTGCTCAGATTTGATCCAGGTCACAACTCGGCCTCACTATGATCAGTGTAGTGATTTTCTCTCTACAGGCCAGTTCAGGTTCTTACACACAAAACCTGGTTAAAAAAACATTTTTTAACTCATTTGTACGTTTGGGCATCAACATGTTGAAACAGTATATTACTGCTCATTTTAATTTCTTTAATTTTAAATGGCTTGGTGATATGACTGCAATACACACTCAAAGCATAAGCAAACAAACAAACAAACAAAAAAAAATCAATACTGGCAAGGATGTGATCCAGCTAATACAGTAGCCCACATAATAAAATGCACCAGGCAGAATGCTCCTCAATTAGTAGAGCAAAACTCTGGAGAATATTTACAGTAATCAATGTACAAGTCAACATTTTTTAATTAATTCAACAATTAACTCCCTCAATGAAAAAACACCCACAAAAAAGACCTTCCTTTGTGACATTAAACTTCTTGCCGAAGCGGGCTGTCTCATTACCCTTTTTGGCTCAAACAAACGAGTGTGTGTTTTAGGATTGTTGAAAAACACACACACACACACACACACACACGTGTGGGTAAAAAAAACAAGTAGTCTCTAGGTGTATATTCGTTTACCATGCATGGATTTCTGACACAAAATGGGTCAAGCTCACTATTTAGTGCAGGGCTGGAGTCGCCTACCTCTCCTCCCACCATCCATATGGGCTCATGCATATGCATGTCTCTGGACAGGTATACCAAAAATTAGATTGTTTTTTTTGTTATCCTAGATTCACGTTTTTACGGCTAAGACCAGTGACTGTGACAAGCTGTCTTTGACTCCTGTAACGGGGTCATGTGGAAATGATATCCAGGAAGGCAGAGGGAGACATGTCAGGAGAAACACACCGTTCAGTAGATGGTGGAACAATTGCAACAGTTCATATCAGTCAGAGGAAAAACAAAAATCCGGGGCTAAATTTGTCATCGCCCATAAATGATCAGGGCAATTATACTCACATTGTGAGGCAAGCCAACAGAATTACAGTGAGATTTTCTCCGTGATTGGGGTGTCACACCCCCCTACGTTATTGTTGTGCCTCCTGATTGATCCTCTCTCTCTCTCTCAATCACTCTGCTCTCCCTTTCACTGCCTGTCTTGTTTCATCTTTTTGTTTGTCTCATCTTGCTCTCACTCTCTCCTTCCACCTCTCCTTTTCTCTTCAGCTTCTTCTCCAGGCTAATGAATCTGAAGCTGTGGGGAATAGTCTGGCTTGGTGAGACCTCAAGCCTGTTCGGGCCCTATTTTCTGACCAGTGTCCTCAGACTCTGGTCAGCTGGGGGAATACAGCTGTCCATCACACCTTCTCATGTCCCTGCTAACACTTTTACTACCTTTAAATTAGCCACTGTCACTAGCTACCATGCCTTGGTGTCATGTATCTCCAGATGTTGCAGACTATTTTTCTCCAAGGCTGCTGCTGTAAATCTTTCCCTTCCTGAGAGAGAAGGCAGGCAAGAATGGCCTGGAGGACGACCGCAGCTCACCGCCCATCTGTTGGCTCAGGCAGCATTTGCACACAGACTCATTCTTTATATTGTGAGTCTTTGTTACTCAAGGGGAGCAAGTTGCAATGACAAGTATGGGGGTTTCAGCTTTGCTAATCATCCAGAAGATCATGTAGAGTAAATAAAACCAGTCTCCCTGTAATGGCATGTTAATGGGGGTAGGGGGGCTTGTAGTTCAGCTGGTGGAATTGGTGGAATATGGCACCAGTTCTGATTTCATGTATTAAAGAATTCATTGCCTTGTAGAAGGTGGCAGCACAAAGAAGAATGGTAATTCAGCAACCAGTAGGTGAAAAGGTTTATGCAAATATTGGGCAGCAATTGTGGCAGAACAATGTCTGCCTGAAATCTGGTTCTGAAACTGCACTGCTGCAGTTTTTCTCCAGTTTGTTGTTCCTCTGATTTTGTGAGGTGACCAGCATTGCCTTTCATATGACATATAGTCTTATTGATGCTAATTGGTTATAATAAAATCAGTCTGCATTGGGGATGTGTGGTCTGGATGTAACAATAAGAGCTTGTCTCTGGGGGTGTAAGCTCCAGAAAGAGCAACATACAGATGGACGATAAAGGGAAGGCAAAACCACATAAAGTGGCTTAGACTCCAGGACTCTCCTACTGGGATGAGACTACGGTTTTCTAAAAGACACTTCCTCATTTACTGTTTTAATGATGGTGGGACAGAGCGCGTCAGTCCAAAGTAAGTGTGGCCATCTTTACAAACCACTCTAGTTGTGTATGTAGTCATCTGCATTTGTTGTTTCCCCATTCACTTCTTTAGCTTTTCTCTTTAACTTGTGTTAGCTTTACATAATCAAGGGCCATGTAAAGGGAATTTGCTCTGCTGTTTCAGAAACCCATAGACCCGTCAAGTATCATGCTATTCAGCACAGACCAGGTTGATCCTGACCGTTTTTTTCTGAGCCCACGATACTCAAAGCAGGTGAACTTTGACTCTCTGTGTTGTCTTATTTTTTGGTTGCCAAAATAAGTTAAAAAAAAAAAAAACAACACATACAGATTAAAACAAGCTTTAGCTCATGTATGGCATGGATATCTCTGGATTTTGGACTGAGTGTTCTTTGGACAAAAATCTGGCGACTTGTGTTCTTGGTTAGAGGCCAGTTCATAGGTTATCTGATGCCTCAACATTATATTAGGAGCTGCAGCTTTGCACAGTTGAATTTAGAGGTTTTTGGCAGTTGTTACACACCTCCTCCACAGTGGGTAGCTGTGAGGGTCAAAATACCACAACATGTTCCAGCCATGCCGTTGGGTGTGCTTTTCCAAACAGATCCACTCGGCACTTGTTGCTGCAATGCTGCCATATTTAAAATGAAGCATCATTTGATTGTATCTAAGTGCAGGCTGCAATTAGGTAAAGCCCTCAGGAGTTAGTAGCAGTACAAGAAGCCTGGCTTATCTTCCAATTGTGTTCTCCAATACTTTGTAAATATTCACCCTAGTCCACAGAAAGTAACGTCAACTCTGTGCATCCTGTGTGAGATGTGTTGTAGTTGTTGGACTTTTTAAAGACTCAACCGCATCCATCAGCAGACTAAACATGAATCTGCCAAAGCTCATTAATCTATTTTAAAAACAGAATACCTTTATCAAGCCTCTACGAGCAAAATTAAAAAAAGACTAAAAAGGAACCACTGAGATCAACTGAGCCGATTACAGAAACTCATCTGTATCTCATCCCTTTTTCTTCCTTCATCCTTCTTATTCTCTTCACATGTTTGTGTTTCCTTTCTTTCTCCTCTGAAGCTCTCTTCCTCCCTCCATCCTGTGTCCATTCATCCAATTAACAATAACCCTTCAGTTTTGTGTAATTTAGAACAGAACGCAGTGGTTGTGGATGTTATTAGAGGCAGTATCAATCAGTCCAGAGACAGAAAGGAGACATCCCTAATGCCCCATCACATAGCTCAGCTCCTGTATTTACAACCAGGGGCTTCTACTGCATGGCTGGCATCATCCAGCCATCAAATAACAAAATAAATCAAAACATAAGAGTTTTGTCTATTTGCAATTTCCTTTCGGGTCTCTGAATATGAAACCAGATGTTTCCGGCATCCTAAAGATGCTTTTCATCTGCCCTTCTTTTTCTTTCTTTTCCACCCGAGTCAGTCCTTTTCTGTACCCCCCCCCCCCCCCCCCTCTGCTTTCAAAATTAATGTAAGCCCAGAAAAAAGAAGGGAGGCTTATAAAAAGTGAAATGTCCTCTTTGCCCAAGGAAGTAGTCTGTTTTGCATTGATAGAGAGGCACAGGCAGCCCCTGGCCATCTGAGGCTGAGCCTGTTTTTCCTCTGCGATATCCTGCCGCCACATCTCTGCCTCTTGAGTGCGCCTCCAAGTAAAACGGGCGGGTCAAAGCAATAGCGTTCAGCCCCCCCTCCACCCTCCCATCCCCTCTTTCTGCAATCCTCTAATTGGAGGTGCTCAGGTTAAAGAATGTCCTGGTTATCGCAAAGCCAGCAGAGAAACACAATTCAGCACTATAATTCTGCTGATGAGTGACCTGCATTTTCAAATATTTAGCGTCGGTGTTTACACAAACTGTGTGTCATTATCTCATTCATGCACATTCAAACGCTGACATGAATTTATACAGGAGAATTAATTCCAAGTCAATCCGAATAGGATTTTTAATAGATTCTGGGTATATGTGTGGGAATTCATAACCGGAGCTAAAGCACAGACATTGATACTGTGTTGGTGTAATGCTTTCTGTGCAGTAAGTGTGGTCCCAGTCATCTCCCTTGTATGAAGAGGTTGTCTGTTCTGTGCCTCTGGCCTCTGTTCATTTTGACAAACAGTGCATGCTTTCTGCCAGTCACTTCCAGGCAACTACAGCTACAATAAACACCAGCTTTTTTTTTTTTTTTTTTTTTTTTTTTGCAGCTCGGGGCCCAGGTTTGATCCCGAGCAGAACCCTGGCCAGCTCACTTCCTCCTGGGACCCGAAAGCAGGGCCAAGCCCAAACAAATGTGAACGTATACGCAGCTCCCCGTGAGCCCTGCACCTGCATAGTGTTACACTGGACTTAACAGTTCCAGCCAGTCCAGCCAAGGTTTATGTTTGTGAGCTTGTTGCTGCTGAAATTTGCCCCATTCTGCCCCAACTGAGATGATTCATAGACCATCAATGCAGGGATTTTGTTTGTGTTTGATTTTTACTTTATAGGGAAACACAATTTCTCCTGAGCAGAAACAGCTGGATGGTTAATAAAAGGAACTCTGCGTTATTCGTTTGATATTTAGAGATGGTATCTTCAGTGTGACCACAGGTAGAAAGGAAGCAAAAAATGAGCAACCTTGAATTGGTGATCTTTGACTAATACACTCCTTAGTTTGAATAGGTCTTAAAAGTCCTTACATTTACACTCAGCTACTACAGACTGCAGAAATATCTCTTTTGTTTACAGAAATGAAAGTCTTCTTTTTCAGGGTGCACAAAAATGTGCGAGCTGACAGCTAACAGCATTTTACGCCTACTGTTAAATACACGAGTCCAATTATATTTGTCCTCGTTAATGTGACAGGATGTCAAACAAGCACTTCCTGTTAAATGCCTCTTATCTTAATTGGTCTAGTCTCAGAGGAAGGTCCAGCTCTGTACTTGCCATTGGTCACAGAGTCTGCTTCTTGTCTGGCTCAGCCCAGCACAGTCTCATTTTGTTGTCATCACAGTCTGTATGTAGATGAAACCACTTCTAAATGTTTTGGACATGTCTAACTTTGTCCAAGGTGCCAGTCGTACAAATGTCAGGTAGAGTTTTTGACTTTAACTGCAAAAGAAACCCTCAAATCAAACAGTGAAGTAGATGAAACTGTCAATAAATGTCGATGTCAATAAAAATGGTACAGATTCAGTGGTTACAGTAGCAGAAGCCTTTCTGATTGGACCCTTCCCTTCTTCGTCCTTTACTGTCACTCAGACCTCTAAGCACCGACTCCTCTTTGGGGTCCTTGACTAACCGAGAGCAGCTCTTAATAAAGCCCAAATGCAATCTCCTGCTAACCCCAATGAGATGTTGGGGCTCCTCAGCTCTTCCATAATGCACTATTCATGCTTTTTATTAATCTTTTTTTCCTCCAGCCATTTTTCAAATCACTCCTTTTGTTTACTCATGAATATTTTTCTGCCTTGTTTGAGAGAAGGAGACAGAACAACAGAGAGGAAAAGTGAGGCAAAAAGAGAAAGAGCAGCGAGGCGTAGGGATGGTCTGGTGGCACTTCATCCGTGGGTAATTTGTGGCAGGGAAGCCTTGTATTTCATCATGGGTTAATCTAACCTTAGAGGTGTTTTACAGGCTGCCTCCAAGCTGAAAATAGGTCACTTAAGCAGGCTTAGCAGACGAGGCCAACCTGATACGAGAGCCCTGCACCCTAGGGACACCTAGCGACGGTAATTGGTGGTTATGGCCCTGGGTTTTTATAGGCAGTGAACAAAGTTGGCTATCTAATGTCACATTTAGGACAACGCCATGCTCAGGCCTACACTGGTGATGGCATGGACTCATTAACAAGCTCCTAATTACAGACAGAGCAACTGGGCAGGCAGCTTTATGGAAAACCACCATTTTTCATTTCTCATTAGTTCAGTGTTGTGCATTTCATCCTTTTTGGCAGATTTGCAGCACCCTGCTCTGTGTGTTTGATACAAAAGGGTAGTAATCATAATAGGCAGTCTATAAAAAGTACCCGGCATTAGGCTAATCTGTCACCCATTTCCATTTTTTCTCATTTTTTCAGATCCAACATGAGAGGAAGGAGTGAGGTTGTATGTGCATGTGGTGGTGGGTGGGGGGGGCATAATGAAAAGGACCTAAACGACAGTGGGTTGACAGTGGGATTGGCTGGTAAATGACTGCGGAGTGGCTCGCCTGCGGAGAGGGGATGGAGGAGGCTCCCAGTAGGCCTGATTAATTCCACTCTCGCCGGCTGCCAGGGGAGAGCCGGGGTTAGCGCCTGCTCGAAGAGGAGCCTATTACCAGTCCGCTGCTGAAACTGATATAATCAGCTACACAGCGACCTGGCCTTCCCTGAGACAAACTTTTCCAGGGCTCGCTCCCCATTCATTCCACACAGGGACTTAAATATGACGGTGGTGTGGGGGGGGGGGGGAGGTGGGTTGAGGTGAGGCAGGGCGTGGGGTTGGGAAGAGGGTACAAAGGATTTTCTTTTTGAGAGATGGTTAGGGGAGCTTTGTAAGAAATCCTCTCTGCTGTTCTGACTCCAGTCCTCCTCACTCTCACTGTACCTCTGCATCTCTTTATCCCCATCTCTCTCCCTTCTCCTTCCCTCTCTGCCTGATTTCCCTCAGCTTTGATAGCGACAGACCCTCCCGTGTGGCAGGAGCTTTAAGTCCAGTCAGATAGGAATATGTCACAGCTCTTAATCCCGGACGCTTCTGTCGTAGATTCACAAACTGCAGCAAGTATGTGTCTTATCTGATGTGGGTTCTACAATATGAAACACCTCCCCCACATCTTTCTCCTGAGCCCTGCTCCTCTGATTTTGTTAGACTGACCTAGAATATGAATTAGGGAGGAACTAGAATAATATTATCTAAATGACATGTGCATCTATGTTACATGTATCTGTCAGGCAGCAGCAACTACATCTTTCCAAATTACAGATCCAGCACAGATTAACAGACACACACAAAGTTTGAGTTTTACGTGCTGCCTTTTGTTACTGTATCTTCCACCGTTTCAATACAACTGGGCGAAATGAGATTTTGGTAGTTTTAACAGCAGCATGTCGTTTTCAAAGCAAAGTCCTGGTTATTGTACATAAGGTGTGAATTAATAGACGCAAAAAGCAGCACAGATGTACAGTACGATACATAAAACACATCCTGTCAGAATCACACACATACAGTGTGTAGACCGGTGTGTTACTAAAAGTATAGACATTTGGTTTTTATTTGATTTATTTGCTTTTACATCATAACTTTCCAGTGCTTTGAGCACCATAAACAAATATTATTTACTGCCTTCTTACTGGGCTACTGGCAGAAATCAGAGGAGCAGGTATCTGAACAAATAAAACCAGAACTATATACTGGCTAGATACTGCTAGAGGTACTGGAATGAAGAAGATATGCTTTTGTTGTAATTTAGGTGAGACAACCTTTTAACTGTGTGTCTACTGGCCCATGGATATGCTCCTGCGGTCTAGGATGCAGCTACTGCCGTGCACACACACAGCTCATTTTCATTTGTGTCCATTACACAGTCATATTCATGTTCCAGACAGAGCAGGCCCTCTTCCTGCTCAGTCTGAAAAATGTCAGCCCTCCCCACCATATATCCCACCCAGCTCTGCCTCCCTCCATGCTGATAAAGGTCGTGAATAATACATATTAAGCACTGTACTGAAGGCCATAACCGAACTGTTAAAATATTGATCTTGGCCAATCATAATAAAGACAAATTACTGAAAGTGATCCATCACCATAAGCCAAGTGTCTGCTCCTACTCTCGGCTTAACTTGCTCAATTTCCCCCCTCTGTGTAGCGCCACATTATGGCTCAATAATAATAAAGATGATATCAGCGCCGCAATTGCCGCTGTGTGTGCAGTGAAAGGTAGTGTGTTGTCATGCAAATTAAGTGACAACAAATCCATAACACGACTAAATATATTTGGAGGATTATGTCCCGTTCATCTGTGGAAAGAAATAAATACTTTCAATATTTGCCAGTGCCCGCTCATCTCTGCTCTCCAGTTTCCAAATGGTGCATGACATTTGGGTTGTGTGTGTGCATGTGTGTGAGGGATATGTGCTCGAGTAGGAGTGTTTGTTTGTGTGTATGTGTATGCGGAGCGAGAATTTGTGTGTAACTCCATATACTGCACGAGGATATTGTATTGTGAATGGAGACACGTAATTACGTGTGTGTCTTTGCTTGTTTGAGTGTGTGAAGAGGGATTTTTTCTGCTTGTGTACATGTGTGTGATTCCAAATTGTGTATGATATTGGATTCTGTCAGCTGTCTGTGTGTATGTGCTTGAGGCGAGTCTGTTTTTCTATTCTACACAGGAGCATGTGTGTATCCTAAGCGTGTATAAGGCAGTGCTTTCGGAGCATGTGTGTGTGTGTGTGTGTGTGTGTGTATGTGGGATTTCTGTGTAGGTGTGTGAGAGAAAATGTTCTGAGGTAGAAAGCAGCAAATTGGTGGTTGGAGTCGCCTTCAAGTAGCTCTGATCTGATCAGCTGGTCCACCTCCAACCTGACACTTGCATAGGCACTGCACATGGCCAATAATAGCACCTAGAGGTGATCATACAAGGCTGCCTGCTCAACTAAGCAAGACATTCCCACACTTAATGAGTTTTTAAATATTAAAAGCAGCACACATCGTCGTCACTATTGTGAGATCTTAATTTACCAAGCAATTAAGCGTGGGCCCTCATTTATCAGCGTGTGTTCATTTGCTGAAAACCTAGTCACTTTTTATTAATCGATGCCATAGAAACAGCGAGGTGAAATTAATGTGGGCCCAGTGGAGGTCACGCCAGCCGTGCTAGGTAGCTGCAGCTCAGTGAAATGGGAGATAAATAGGAAGTGTGCTTCGCTAGTTACACTGGAGATATGCTGAGGCATTGGCACCGTACGCCAGGAGATCGGCCTCGTACACAGGAGAGATGAGGAACGTTACGTTGGAGAGATGCTGCTCGGCTTTTCTTTGACCATCTGTTTTTTTTTTTGTTTGTTGGTTTTTTTCTTTTTTTGCTTCCTTTTTGGGAGAAAAATTAAAAAGCCTTTAAAAGGAAAAACAATTATAGTTTTAACCTTGGTACTTCCGTGCTTTCCCTACTTCATTTTTCCTCCTCTGTCACACCACAAGGATTCTACTTGCTATTCAGAGTGGGCTCAAATCAAAAGCTTGTTATTTGAGAGGAATCCCAATGCACTTTTCCTGTGCGTTATTATTTTTAAACCTTGCTAAAACATGCTCCATCCTAACATATTCATCTTTAATGGCTGCTGATGCTCATTTTCAACCTTAAGTATTTATAATATTACACACTCATAATACTTTTTCAAAGGTTCATAGCAGGCCTTTGTAAAGGAAAAACTTCACCCAACCTCTTACTTCTGTTGACTGTGGTTTGCACAGCCATAAATATTGTCTCACTTAAATACAATCAAAGCTCGGCCTCTGGTAATGGATGATGAGACACCTGCTCGGCTCATGTTTACAGCAGCATGCTAATGTTAGCTCTACCCTGGGATAGCTATCCACTGTGATGTGCACAGGTGTTGTTTGCCATGCTGCCCCAACTGTTGTGCTGTCTGTCAAACCGGCCAATGTGGGATTCCTTAATCTTGCTGCTGCCGCCACAGGAGTGAGCAAACATACTGTATGCTTGCATGATAATTCCACTTCCTGATGGAAACCAAGCCGTGTTTGTGTTCAAGCCAGCCAGCTCTGATCTGGTTGTTTCTCACTTGTAGTCAGAAACTTTGCTAACCCACACTCCACCATCGACAGACGTAGCAGCACTAATTCGGGGGAAGCCACCTCTACTGATGCAGACAGTGAATGTGTTTAGTGTTTGAAAATGATGCATGACATTTAGGTTGGACGGGAGCTTTGAAAAGTAGTTTTTGCTACACAATCAAATGTCTGCAGTGCATGATGTCAAGTTTAAAGGACTTCATTGGAATAATTACACAATAGTGTGTATATTAAAAATGACAATGTTAAAATACACAGTTAATTTTAGATCTCCAGTTTATCCATCGGAGCTTGAGGCTCAGGTTTGAATTAAAGCTGCAGCTGACATTTAATTTTATTATACAGTCGTTTGTTTTTTCATACTGAAATGAATCATGTGTTCATTTAGTTCGGTGATTTTGCAGTTCTTTTGTTGACAGAGATTTATATGATACACTGTAAAACAGAAAAATGCAGCAAATCGTGGTCCCGTCTAATGTTTGGCATTTCTGCATGATGAATAGCTTAAACGATTAATCAATGAAAAAAATCCTCCAAGAGAAAAAGTCTTGGTGATAAATTTGTGCAGAGGTTTTGATATTTTTTATAGCTTTTTGTTTGGGAAGGTTATGGTACAGTATCTTAATCAGACATCAGAATTGTTAGAAACTTTTTTTGTGAACCGTTGAAACTATAGTTTAACATAACATGAGTTAAGGACCAGAGTATTTGAAGTGTTGAAGAAACTGCAGTATGCCACAGTACAGCTTAGGATAGATTAATGATCATGTGATGATCCTGGTTTTGGGGATATATCTGGATTCATTCCTGCCATTGCCATTGCATCACTGCGGGCCCAGTACCTCCTTCCACTGCTGTGTGCCCCTGATCCACGACCCCCATGGGTGTTCAGAGTGTCTGTGATGGGGCTGTGCCAGGTTGTTCCTGCTCCAGCCTCGGCCCCAGCCCGTCCCAGACCCAGGCCCGGCACTGCGCTAATATGCTCCCATTCCTCATCCAGACAGTCCGTAAAGCACTGGGGCAAAATATTCTGTCTCCCTGAGCAGCTCCTAATAAATTGTCCTTTCATCGACGCGCAAGACAAATTTTTCCTTCGCTCCCTTCCTCCCTCTCCTCCCACCCCCCTCGCTCCCTATCTCACTACACTCTTTCTCACTTTCACCATGTTCACATGCTCTGGAGCTCTCTCTGCCCATTCCTCTGCTCCCTGTGGTTTAGTGAAACTGGCACGCTCAGGCTACCTCTCAATAAACTACAGGGATGCCAGGGGCACAGCTCAGTTGGCCACAGCCCTGTGCAAATGGGTGATGGAAAGAAAGGAGAGGCAGCCAGGGGATGGAGGGAGGATTAACAAGGTAGATGAAAAATAGAAATAAAGAGAGAGGGATATTATTGTGCACCATCCTCTACTCTTGTCTTCTCTTCCCTGTCTCTCCTCCCCACGCTGCCACAACACAGTACCGTTTCCGCTTTGTAATTGCGCAATTAGTGCCACAGCCTGGTTTTCATATATCACAAATGGCTAGCTGCTGCTATTAGAGCAGCCTCAGCGCCGGGCTAGCGGGCATAGCTAGCCGAGGTGCATTAAGGGCAGTGTTTTGTAAAATGTGAGCCAATTTATCATGATCTGTTTTTCGCTCCCACCCACTGCTAAAACGCCCCTACTCCCTTGTCTTTGAGCTTGACCTTGTGCTAGGTTGTGTGTATGTGTGTGTTTGTGTGTCAGCGTGCGGAGGTTCAATTTGCTCATTGTTACTTGCTTGCATAATTTCAGGCGGCTGGCTCGGCACAGTCTCACACTGAGCCACACACACCCGCAGTTATGCACACAAACATACCTTCGTGTGCACAAATGCATAGACGCACACACACACCTCCGCAAAACATGCTGGCTACTGATTGCTTGCGCCGCCACTTTTCCTTTCTACGTCTCTCATTCCACTCCTCTTTTTTCGTTCTCTTTTCCTCTCCAAGCAAAATCCACTCATTTATATGCTGAGGCTAAACGGTATTCATTTGTAAGATGGCAAGCGGTATAACACTGGTAATTCCTCCTCACCAATTTCCAGCGCACTTTCCCCTTTAGCTGTCATAAGCAGTGCATTAAGTGAGTGAGGCAAATCCGCTCCACATCCTCCACCATCTCTCCCTCTCTCTTTTCTTCCTGCCTGCCGTTCTCCATCACCCACTCGTCACCCTCCCTTCTCCACAGTTGCATGTTGCCACTGTGAAGATTTACAACGCACGCCTATTCGCTCAACCATCCTTTCTCTCTTCCTCTCCCTCCATTTCCTCTCTCTCTTTCTCTCATTCCTTTCATATTGCCGGCTGGTGAAAGCTGAAGATGACACCCTGAGCTCATCAGAACCCTGCTGGCTTTTCACCCCGGAGAGCTGCCCTGAGCACCAGGCACAGCACGCTGCACTGCAGAAACCGGCCCTCCTCCAGCACCCCCTGCTGAGTAGCCTGTAGCCCACAGAAAGGCTGAGCTGGGGGGGGATGAGGCTTGGGGTGGGGCTGGAGGAGGCTGGATGGAGAGATTTGAAGGTGGAGTTACAGCTGGGGAAGAGTGCACACCAGTGGAAGAGACGAAGAACGGTCTGAGGATGGGTTTGTGAAGAGAGCAAGGAGCTGGAAGTGGGGTTGGGCTAGGAATAGTTGGGGAGTTGCTGAGGTTGAGGATTGATCGTAGGACTGGAGATGTGGAAATGTAACTGCAAGAGACTGTGAGCAGAGTCACAAGATCTGTTTCCACTGACAGACTTGTCTGTTACACCCTGTGCACTGTATGGGAGTTAGGGTGTTATGGTTCTGAGATGATGCCACTGTATGACCTTAGATTTATTCAGAACATCAATCATCTGAATCCTGTAGCTTCACTTTGACCGTTTCAGAAACAGCCACAGCAGATTTTTTTCAGTTTGAGTAGAGTGTCACAAACTTACTGGATATCTGCGACTAACGTACAGACTGCACCTTTAGGCTGCAGAGTCTGAGGTCTGGAGAGGGGGACAGGGCTAAAGAAGCAACATTTTTGAAGCTGTAGGTTGAGGCAGGACTCACAGTCCAGGACTCAGACTCTTTCTGTTTTTCAGGTCTTGTCAGGCATCATAAAGCTTCTTCTCCCCCTCTACTTTGCCTCTACCTGTCACTTTTACACTGTATTTTTCTCTGTTCACCACTCTTGGAGTTTTGCTCCTCCTCTATCTTTGACCTTGTTCTCCGAGCTTTCCCTGGATGAAGTCTGGCTGACTATTTTTTCACCCATCTGGCAGTAGTACATGAGAAATCCTAGAATCCAGTCCACCATTTGAGTATCTCCGGCAAAAGAGCAGTGTGGAGTTGCTGACAACATAATTACCAGGTAGTTATTGTTATTTGCAGATAACAGGTTGTAAAGTCATCAAATGAGCACATCTCACCATGTTTTATTCAGGTTTCTCACTATATATGGAGGATGCACACAAACAACCAGTATTAACAGCTTATTTTAGATTGATCAAATGCAAAATGGGACAAAAACAGGCTTAAACATGTACTGACCAACACACAGACACTGGGCTACCATTTCTCCCACCTTGGCGTTAATGTGTTTGTCGCTACTTGTCAAACACCCACTTGTTTTGAATTTTCCACAAGAGTCTTGGCACCGCTACCTCGTAGCACCAGCAATACGGACAAGAGAGCAATCATTGTTTTGTTGTTTAGAGTGCCACACTAGTTGCTAACTTTTTGGAGGACTTGGCGAGGGTCCCTTTTTTCTCCTCACCCCACATTTTGATAAGTGGCCAACTACCAGCTCCGAAGGAGGTCAACGCAGGCCAGTGGACTCAACCATTTCCCCATCCATACAGGGGTGCAAATTGAGCAAATTTAACATAAAAGTGAGATCATCCATACATCTGCTTTTAGATTCAAATGGATCTAATGTACAGCTTAATTTACATGAGGGGAACTTCAGGGCAAATAATGATTTTGTTAAAATTCAGTAATGTCCTACAACAGAAGGAGCTCACACTATGCTCTCTTCATGTGAGGATGACATGGTGGCTGGTGGCAGAGGGTCTTGTTAATCAGTGTTTGGCTCCACCATATAGTGTTTCAGGCTAAAAGTGATGGCATTACTGTATAATTTGTTCCTGTACAGCACTGAAACCTAAAATGATGACATTTTGTTTAATTAAGCAGCATTTTAAAGTAGTGTAAAGTAGATATTTAGTGAGGCAGGAGAAGATGTTAAATATATTTATACATAAATCACAAAAACAACCCCAGACCAAATGGCACCTACGTGTGGCTCTGTAGTGTAGATGACACTGAATGATAAATATCTAAAAAAAGATGTTTATTTGATGAGTCTCATTGCACATAGCTACTTGTCAACAGTTCAATGTGGGTGAAAATATGTAGATACTGTTCTTGTTCATTTTCAGCAGGACAGCAGAGAGCAGCTTTTGAACCAGCCCCCCACTAAATGCAAGCCTCTCATGCTGGGACTGGCTTCATCTGTCTGTGGATGAACTGTCTCTTTGCTGCAGTCACTCTGCAACATCGGTTTTTTAATGAAGAAGCTTTGCTTCAAAATCTGCTAGTTAAACCCCCAAAATCCATGTTTAACTAAAAATAAGTTGTTTTAGATCGGAACAGTAGTTCCAGATAGTTTGAGATTAACTAAACAACCATGCTTGCTGTTTTATTCTACTGTGGAACTAACACGTACTGTACACAAACTTATTTACAACCTGAAATCTCCTGTATACCCCCCAAAGACTTGCTAAAAAAACACTTCAGAAAGTGACACGGCAGATAATTGAAATTTATTCCCAATTATGCCACACAACAAACAACCTCTGCTGATTTTTTTTTTTTTCTTTCCTCCTGCAGTTCTTCCACGGTTGTTCAGCAGTGACTGCAGTGCTGCTTCCCTATGGGAGGACTTATGCTTGGGCACTGGGGTGTAATAGCTGAGAGAGTTAATGTAGCTTAAACAGCCAAACTAATTGTCCCTGTCTCTGTCATATTTGTCTAGTTGAACACTCCTAAATACCACAGCGATTAATTACCCTGCAGCCAGGTATATAGCGACAGCATCTATTTTCATTCTCCGCTCTCTTTGTGTGTGCATGCATTTGATGGTGGGTGTTACATGGTGAGTGCATGTGTAGCCAAGTGTAGTCAGCGGAGAACTGGTCCCTCCTTACCACACGTAGTAACTTCAGTTGATGATTTCATGAAGAAAAAAGGGAGTGGGTTGCACAGTTTGCGCGTCAGTTTAAAATGTTCTGTAAACCGCAGTGGTCTGCAGGGAGTGAGGGGTCTCGTTGAATAAAATGGTGCAGTTTTGATCAAAATGACATGTGGGAGTAAACAGAACATCAGAGAGTAAAGAGAGAGAGAAGCTCTGGGAGTGGGTTTGGCCAGGCCAGGTGAGCTCACCAGCTGCACCAGTTCACCAAGTAGCCCTGAGAGGTTTTTACATGGACATGCAGATGTCACTTTGTGGTGTGACTTTAGCGTCAGATCAGGCCAAAGGGCCAAATGTTAACAGATCAGCTACTTGCTTCACAATCCGCTGCTTGTTTAACATCAAGTCTTAATCACACACAATAACTGCAGCTCCCCTCCAGCACTTTGACCATGTCTTTTATAAGGACTGATTGTCTCTCCAGCAGAATTTGCATGGCTGCTCAAATTCTTTGCTTTGTCCAGTGTTTTTTCCTGCCACATGTAACTATAATATCATTTGATTTCTATAGTCAGTTTCATGACACGAGTATTTCTGAGTGAATAGAATATGACTGGATTTGTTTGGTTTTTTTTTTTCGAGCTTTGAAAGAATTGTGTTTTGGCAAGAATACTGAAAAGTAACCTGTTGCTTTTAGTCATGTGACCCCAACTTTGCACACTGACGTCATTGCTCACGAGCCTTAACAGTCTCCCAAGAAAGAAAAATAGCATTATACCCCAGAGTTCAAACCTTTCCAAGCCTTTCTTCACCCTCCTCTCATGGATGCAGTCTTTCCCAGATAGGAAGCAGATGGTTTTCAAGATGGATGATGATGGATGAGATGTTTTTTTTCTTTCATTTACACTGCCGCCATTGCTGCTTCTTCACTGTGTGTCAGAATTAATGGAAATAAATTACATCACATCTGCAGAGCTGACTGTGTAGGTTTTCTTGCAGATCTCACTTGGAGATGCATGTGAGTCTGTTTGTTTGGGAGTAGTTTGTTGATGTGTCTCTGAGCACTCGTGTGCAGGGATCATGCCTACGTGTTGGGGCTTGTTTGCCAAGATCAGAGGCAGGCACCCCGGGTGTGTGAAGTGTTCCCATCATGCATTGCTCCATGCCTGGGCAGCCCACGCCCACTCATCATCCCCACATTAGCGCTCATCTCCCTCCCACTATCTCTGTCATGCACACACACACTGTCTCTTTTCTTCGTTCTCATTCTGTCTGTGTTTCTCTCTCCCTCTCTGTGATCTCTCTGTTTATGTTTGACCTTTTTGCCGTTCTGCACCAGCTAATGATGGTACAGGGATAGCAGGTGTGCTGCATTAGCCGACTTCTGCCGTGGCGGAACAAATTAGAGGTCCACCGACACCGAAGGCCAACCTTTCACCGCCTATGCTCCCGTTAGTGGCCGTGAAAACAAACACACCCACAGATGCCCACACACATTCTCACAACACAGGCAGATATGCAAACATACTGTAGAAGCTATACACACACACACACACACAGGCACTCTCTAGGCTGTCAGGTGTGTGCAATTTGAGTAAAATGACACAACGCAACCACATAATCTTCTCACCTGGAAAAAAGGGAAAAGGAGGAGAGGGGAGAATGTTCAGGTGAGATATATAGTCATGCTTTGTTTAAACAGCTAGCCCAGCTTTAAAAATAATATACTTGCTGATTTGCCTAACTAGACAGCGGTGTTGCTTTGATTTTCTTTTCCTGTATTTTATTCTCCTGCAGGGTCCTGTTGTGTTGTGTTGGATTTAAACACAGAACAGACAGTTCAAGACTGAAAGGCAGAAAGATATATACACAGAAGGGGAGAGAGAGATTACTGCCTCTCATGTATACACACAAACAGATATGCACACACATCCTTTGTGATACGCACAGTACTTGTAATACTGTTTCCCCAATACCTTCAAACTGGCTGCACCACTCTGACATTGCAAAGTAAAGCAGGCCTTTCATGGAAAAAATCAAAAGGGAATATCAGTTTGATTTTGACTGCTGGTGAGAATTTACACGAGTGAATTTATGTAGGTTTCAGAATGCAGAAAGAGATTATTATAATATGCACATTAAATCAATGAAAGTAGAATTAATAACAGTGTATAAAGCAGTACAGTCCTTCAGAATGATTATACAGTTTGAATGAACAAAAACTGAACAATAATTAAATAAATAATAAATAATTATGAAATAATTAGCTAGTTTTAGCTTGGTGTTCCTAATAAACTGCCCACTGAGTGTGCAATCCTGTCAGACAAAGATCAGGCAAAAGGGGTGATTCCAGGTGTGGTCACCAAGTGTTACTATGAAAGACCAGATTTATAAAAAGATCTTCATGTGTGCTGGATAAATTTTGCAAAATGATCTTGTATTTGTGCGACTGTTATCTGGAATATGGTACTATATTTTTCCTACTGAGACAACAAAATATGTGCAGTGCAGACAGAGGCTGTGGCCCATCACAAGTTTCAACCAACCAAAGAATCAAACCTATATATGTTTAAGGATTACTTGTAATGTTTGAGGGAAGACCTCCACTCCAGAAATTGTACAATCAGCTACAATGTTAACATCAATTGTAGCCTTCACACACAAGCGGCCCTGAGAGATGGGTAAAAAAGGGACCAGGAGAATTAAATACACATTTGATGGGAGGGAAATTGCCCCCAGCTTGCAGTGTCGCAACCATTTCACCTCAGTAAATGAGCACCTTTAGCTGAGGTGAAAGAAAAAGGGACCTTAAATAAAACTGGAAATCTTTTTCCTTCTCTGTCAACCTTGTTCAAAGTGCTATTCGGTTGTCTGACATCGTACTTGCTCTATTACTGTCATTACGGCAGTGGGTCCTGGTGGTTAATGCGTTCGTCTATGTACACAAGTCAGTGGCTGTCTGTGGTTGAATGACACCCAATCTACATGTAGCCGGATTGCCTTTGGTTTGAAGGGAAATGGGAACCTGGCTTCTTCCTCTTAATCAGACATCTCTGATTGATCCGCCCCTCTGCTGCTTCACACACAAGCACTCACACTTTTGCTGACTGACACGCGACAAAATACCTCTCCGACCTCGCCCTCCTCCCTTAATAGCTATAAAGATGTGTTCAGTCGTCACCCAGAGCGCCGAGGACAACTGAAAGCTTGACAGGCTGACTCTTGGTCTTAATGGGCAAACAAACATTGCAGTTTGACACGTTCGCCTCTATTTTGAGTGCTGCTCTGTACCACAGAAACTTACAGGCTTGGAGATGAAAGGCAAACAGCAAAGACAGGCTTGAGGGGAGTCTTTCACTGCTCTTCTTCTAGTTCTTGCTGCTTCAATCTAAGGTCCAGGGGGACGTCTTAGAACAGAGGGGGGTACGCCTCTGGAGAGTTTTAACAATGAAAGAGCAAGAATCGTCTGCCCAAGGCTTCCTCCTCTTCCTCAACAAGTTGATTCCAAGCAGACGCAACAAACTGCCCACGCCGTGAGAGGAAAAGTGTGTGTTTTCTGCGGGAATCCAGTCCCCTAGGACTCCAAGGTTTTCCATGAAGACAAGAGGGCTTTCCACAGATTTTCATGTGTGAGTTAGTGTGTGCCAGTGCTATTTTTCATCCATGCAGGCCTCAGGAAGCAGTGGTCTGGCCAGGGATCAGCATTGCGCTTTAGGAGACACCTCTATGGGAGCAGTGTTTGCCCACTAAAGCAAGTCTCGTACACACTCTTCATTTCAGTTACCACTTCATGTCCTTACAGATTCAAACACACACATAATACACTAATAAACATGTGCAGACACACAGAATTACCCCCTGACCACCATTTAGACACGTGTACAAACAAACAGCCGAACCACAAGCCATATATCACATTACAGCAACTCAAATCTAGTCTGAATCCACTCAGAAGATAAATATCTGATGGAAGGCCTCAGTGTTACCAGCCAGAAGGAGAGAATGTCCCTGTAACATAATTAAACAAACAGCTAACTGCTGCTAAAATAAATATTCGAGTAGTTCCTCCCTACAGGTGAGAGGATATATGGTGCTATAAACGCTGAAGATGCAAATGATTGTTTTGTTTTTTAGCCACTTTAAACATTAAAATAATTGATAATGATTCTGGACAACATCCAGTCAGTTGTTTCACTCCAAAGTAAAGAATGCGCTGCTTATAAGTGTACAGATGAATTTCAGTTCTAAGGGGCCAACATATGCTCTAATAAGTCAGTTATATATAGACTCTCTTTACATAGAGTGATTGCCAAGTAAAATAAAAAGAAAATACAGTGTAGGTGAAAATAGGTTTTCTGAGTCTGTGTCTGAAATACACTGTGTCATAGAATATGAGTGAACAGAAACTAATGAGGCCTTAATGTACTTTTCTAAGTTAAAAATACACAGGTTTCTATAGCAGCCGGTTGACCATCACAGCACCAAGGATTTCTACAGCAGCAGTCTAATGTGATTGAGCAGGAGGACAGGTTCACCCACTGAAGTTGTTATTCAGTCAGAAAAAAATTGTTATATGAAATAATATCCACAGAATATACTAGACCTATTTAATCAAATTTGTGCTAAAAAGATTATGCCTTCCAGTGTTTTACAAAAAAAGCTAAACTTTGATAAAAGTAGGAAACAGTATAACTTTGTGTATCATAAGTATGTTTCTTCTTCTTTCTTACCTTGTGACCCATCCAGATTCTGTGATCCTTCTACCGCCAGTTAAGACCAGCTACAATAGATGATAGACAATAGACTTTCCATATACAGTAAACAAAGATGACAGTCCTACTGTATATGCAATGCTGCTAACAGAGAGGGTGTGAAATGTTCCAGATTTAAAATAAAATGCCTTGATTGCGTTTCCCTACTTCCACTGCCTCAACAGGGAAACGCCATCTACACATTCCTAATATTGTTATCACACAACTGATATTAATGAAAACATATGGAATGCAGCTGCAGCAGCACATTTATCCACTACCAATGTACACAAGGCGTTCTGTGCGAAATGAGCCAAAGCCTAGCAAGCACTTTAAAATTAAATGCTATGATTTGTTTGCAGCACACTGCATTACACCTGATTGTGTGTTTGCTCATGTGTGTTGAAGACGTGGCTAATGAGGCATTACTGGCGGGAAACCCAATCGATGGCGGGCTGTCACCGGACAATGCTGATCAATTGTACTGTATTGACTGCATTTCCCCCTCATTAGCTTCTATGAGGTGTGTGTGTGTAGCGGGGGAGGTGATGTGTGTTTTGTGTAAACAAACTCAGGTGGCAGTGCAGGCCTGTGCCATGTCTCTGCTGTGCTATGTAGGCTGGTAGCAGGCATGGGGGCACTGATTACTCTTATTAACACGGAGGGTGTCAGGCACCGGTCCAAATGGCACTGCAGCGACTGGTAGCTCACACACACTCGCACAGCTTGTGTGAGTCAAGAGTCTGAGCCAAGAGTCCCAGCTGAACCCTGCAGTTAGGCCCTGTGCGTTGCCATGAGCTCAGGAGGAGATCTTTGTAGTGAACTGTTGGAGTTTTAACGACTAATACGTTGCCTCATCGCTCACTGAAGCTGTTGTCCCCGCTGCCATTCCAAACAAACGCAGAAAAAGCACCTGCTTTTTGCCAAGTCCCATCAGGAATATTTCAGTTGGAAAAGCTAGAAAGACAGCGATTTTTCATTCTAATATGTGGGTGAGGGCTACCTTTCATTCCTCCTCCTTTTTTCAGCCTCCCTCCTTCCCCACCAGCAGCTGACCGTTCAAAAACCATCCCATGAAGCCATTTAGAGGCTTTTTGGTCCACTGCCAAGTCTCACAAAATGCTTTCAACTCTGTGCATTCACAACATACCGCTCAGCCTGGTGAATACTGAGCCAGGGTTCATGCATTCACACTGTTTATTGTGTTGATTTCTTTATTATATTTTTATCTGGACGGTTGGAGAGTGCATTGCTTCATCCTTCCTGATCGTTAGTCAAACTTTTACTGAGCAGTTTTAACAGCTATACTGTGCAAAAAGGATTTCATTTCTTTTATGAGCATTTACGTGTGACAGGATGACATGCTCTGATTTATTTGCACTCTGTCAGTAATATTTTAGTATTTAGTAATATTTAACTCTGTTGTTTTCAACAACTTCCACTAGAACCAGTTTGCAGTTTTTTTTCTCCTTTGTATTTTTTTTCCTTTTTCCTGTTTTTTGAAGAGAAGCCGTGAAACGATAGGTTTTCCACTTCCTTCTATTGTTTACGTCGAACAGAGTCAAGCCCCTCCTCCAGCTCTGCCCAAACACCGCCCACGGAAAAGTTCGGCAGAACTCGGCTGTCCGCCATTATTGCGCACTTGCTTCGGGTGAACACAACACAAGCTCAGCACAGAATTAAGCTGCTCTGTTGTTGACTGTAACAACGAGCACAGGAGTTTGTTCTCAGTCCCAAACTCACAAGATAAGAAGGCAGAGTGGATTTATTTCATTTATAACGAACAGATGTGAACAAATCTCCCCAAATCTGTCCACCCTCAATAGCACGACTGAGGTGAGACCCTTGAGTAAGGCACCGGACCCCCAACTGCTCCCCGGGTGCCGCAGCACTGGCTGCCCACTGCCCCGAGTGTGTGTGCACGGTGTGTGTGTGCACTTGGAATTGGGTTAAAATGCAGAGCACAAATTCCGAGTATGGGTTACCATACTTGGCCAGTTAAGTCACTTTCGCTTTCACTTTCACTTTCACTTTCAAAGTTTTGTTTGTGTGTGGAAACCACTTCACCTCAGACTTGACACCGGGTTCCACACCAACAGTCCATGAGCACCACTTTCAGTGGTGGTGGTTCGGCTTCTATATTTTTAAATACGTTTTTTTTATGTATAGCATTGATGTGTTGACATTAGCCACGTTAGCTTAGCTGCATAAGTTAGCTAGCGCTAACGCAGGAGGGCTAACGTACTCTGTCTACTCGTAGCCTCGTTTTTACTCTGAAACAGAACACGCTTTGCTGTTTGCTTGGTGGGGAAACGTTTAGATAACAGTTTTTTAGTGCGTCTGTTGGTTGGCCTGTTCATTTAAAAGCATTACAAGGCTGTTATTGCTGTTATTGCTGTTATTGCTGTACTTTCACTTCGTCGATCGTTGTCTTCAGACTCCCGTCGTTGCCGTGGAAACAAGAATGTCGTCAGAAGGAGGCGTTCACCTACGTCATAGAGATATAAAATACAAAGTCGCCTCATTTACGTAAAAGTATATAATAATAATAATAATAATAATAATAATAATAAGGACAATTACTCAAAATGTTTTAATGAGCAAATACAACCAGAAACAGTTGTCCGGACTAAAATGGCGACGCCGTTGATGTAGGATCAAGGACCCCAATGAGGGGTCTATGTATTATGTCTGTGACCTACATAGCAGGCGCTTCCTCGAACTAAGTTGGCTGCAGTAGCTTTATGCATATTGATGCCAGAAACTGGTCGTTTTCAGCGGCGCTAGTTTCAGACATCCCGGAATAGACGATCTGAAAGTATCTCATCATGACAGTATAACAAACATATTTAAGTGACTACGGGGCCTAATCTTTCCCACAAACTTGTCCATAATATGTCACCTTTAAGACCGAAGTCGAGCTCACAACTGACCACTTCGTTAAATTCTTCTTTTTTGGGGCAGAATTTTTAGGTGTTTAGGTCTTGTATTTAGTTCTGCTTGGTGATTTTGTAAGTTCAGTTGTGTTTGACCTTGAAAATGTGATATTTCTTGTTAAACTATCGCAGTTTTGTCTGACAAAAGCAAAATTACAATGTGCTTTCAAGCACAGCTACTACAGAGGCAGGAAATATTTCATCACAGATTTTGATATGTTTTTCCACACTCAGTAATTGTTTTTATGGTTTGCATGATGAAAGCAACATTAGTCTCACTGATCCAAAAACTAATGCTGTTCTCATTTCTAATGCAATGGACAGTAGAAGAGGAACCAGTTCATGTTTTTTCATTTCACCTGAATATTAAAGATGTATGATTTCAGGACCTAATCGTACCTAACATACCTCCATACCCATTTAATTTTGCACGTGTAGGTGCTTGTTAGATACCAACACAAAAGAAAGCAGAATGCAGCTGCATAACAGTTTGGAGTTAAACTGCCTTTTCTCAACTGCAAAATCGCTCTTGCTTCAGAAAAAGTAATGCATCAACTGAATGGTTTAGTTGTACATTTGAGCACTTGAATCACTTTGCCAATGGATTTTAATCTAAGTTTCATATTAGTGTCTGCAGTTTGACTCCAGGGTGAAGTGAGTTTAATGAACCTTTCCAGAACTCATTCACTACCACTGGACAGCCTGAGTTAGTGAAAAGAAATGAACCTTCCCATTACTCTCACTATCAGTGTCCTACCGCTTACAAATAACCTACATCTGGTACTAGAAGTTCAGGGACTGTGATGTGTAGGAAATCACCAGCTGACGGAGGCTGAGAGAGAAGTAGGTACACTAAAATTACACTTCATCACAAAATAACTCATGCTCAGAGGGGAACAGCAGAAAATTATGGTTGTACTCTGAGAGTAACAGTGAAGACTAGCTGGACTGGGAAGCTCCCAGCAGGAAGTGCATTTAACTGTGTGAAGTAGGGCGTTGCTTAAAATCAAGCATGCATTGCTCAGCAAACCACCCTTAGATAAAAAAAAAAACATGGAAGAAAACAATATATTTAAGATGCAATGTTCCTCACTGCCTTCTCTATGTTGGTTCCACGGTGCCTGTATCAGGAAAGCCCAGCTCCCCGACTGTAAGATGATTGGCTTCCACAGAACTTATTAAACATAATTGCAAACTAATTAGTACAGCGATGGCTTGGCACCTCCGTCTAGTGCCAGACACTCAATGTGGGTTTACAACATGCATTTAAATTTTACACTAATTACCAATCCCTGATTAATTCATGACTGGGGTGTGCTTTATAATAGTTATTAATAGGGCTGTATAGATTAGATTAGGAATTAATTTCCAAATAAAAACCTGGTATTACATGCATGAGGAAAGCCATGTGTTGCAGAGCGACCTGTGCACGCTGATGTATGTGTTGTGTCACAATGCATTGGCAAAGCACTTTGATTTAACAATCGGGTTTGCTTTTGTGGAGCAGCAATTTGTATGAAATCACTTGATCTAATGAGGATTTGCTTCAAACTGCTTGTCTAATGAGCATTTGTGTTGAATCCACTGTTGAAACAACTGACTGCACCCACGAAACATTGCTAATAATGCATTGAGAGATTTAAAAACCAATCTTCACAGCGCTCTCTGCAATGGACCTACTAATTATAACACAAGCTAGTTCACAGCAGACTGTTTACAACATATCACTCTGTCATCATTATTCTCCGCCCTGGCTGGGGGTCATTGAAGCTTTGGTGAATGGTGACCTGTGAGTTTCTGCATCATACTCTGGAGGGATTAATCCTGGCCCACACTCCTTGTCCTTCTCTCCAACAACTAATGGTCACAGCATGGACCTCACAATGTTTCCCTAATTTCCGCTAATTGAGCAGTCGTTAGCAGCCACAGGCCTTGGCACTAGAGCATGCGTGTGTGTGCGTGTGTGTGCGTGTGTGCGAGTACACTTGCATACATGTATGTGTCTCGTCTAACTGCACGTTCATCTCCACATGCATGTGTATCTGAGTGCATTTGTTCTGCATCAAATGGCCTGGCACCGTTTGGAGGGCATGCAGGGCACTGGTGGCACAGGGAGATCATTAATTCGCCCTGCCTCTCTGCACGGCTTATTTTGATGTTTTTGTAATGAGCGCCTGCTAGGGAGGGTAAACAGCGAGACTCGTCGCGGCCCCTTTGATGTCAAATGATGTGAGAGGCGATGAGGGTAGAAAAGACGTGGAGGAGCAGGTCTGAGGCAGGAGTGGATGCTGAGAGGCCCGTGAGGAGAGGCAAAGATGAGGAGAAATCACTCCTAGGTTGAGTGGCTGCTGGTGATTTCCTGTCACAGACACAGGAAGGTATGAAGAAACCAAGTTGAGTTTATGTGTCATAACTTAAGGGTAGAAGTGTGTGTGTGTGTGTGTGTGTGTGAACTCTGGCTTCATGCCTTAAACTTAGGGAGCCCCAAGATGTCTTCAGTCTCTGGAATATAAAACCAACATGGATTATGTTTGGTTTTTTTATTATTAGGTGTGAAGTTTTGAATCAGACTTGGCTGCTTTGAAACAGTATCGTGCTTGACTTCAAGCTCGAATCAAACAAATTCTAGATTTAAGGCTTGTCTTGGTGAATGTTAAATAAGTAACACACTTTCGCAATGAAAATGTTCAAATTGAATGATATTTTAAAGATCAGTGCTCTGATACCTGAAAGACTGTGACTCCTTCATGATTGATTATGGAACAAACAAAATCCTAAAGAATGAACTCCTGTGTTTTACTTTACAGATAACATGGACAAGGAGTGCTAACAGCTTCTGGGCGTTCATGTCAAGACATCCATCTACGCGATAACTGAGCAAACACCACCTACTGATGAAGACATGTTGGAAAAAGCTAGTAAGTGACCAAACATTTTGGATCATGTGAGACTTGTGAAGGTTCAGTTTGAAGTGCTTACACATGCATCTTAAAAGCTAATATACTGGAGGTGCAAAAAACATTTCAGCAGCTTGAAAACTAGTTTAAGGGGATATGATTCCAAAGTGGCACTGAGTTAAGTTCAACTCAGCTAGTTTGCGTACTATGCTGTGAGTGATGTGTTTAGTGGTGCATATCTAAAACCTTTCTCGAACAGAAGATTTTGTGTATGTACATGTATGTTTAAAAATGGCCTGCCCATAACACAGTTTACTAAAATCCGCTACGTTCATCTGGAGGTGTCTTATACACCTCCATGTGCCTCGGCAGGTCTGTCTGCACATCTCAAACCATAACTCATCAAATACACTTGGATTTCCCTGCACGCTCAGAGTACACAGTAAATTCACAGTTCCAGGTAAAATTGCAAAATGCATTTCCAAACTCTTCAAGTAAACAGCTTCAGGGTAAGCAGTAATGATTAGGGTACTTAGAGTGGGAGATTGACAATTTTCTAATGTTGAATTTGTTTCATCCATTTCTGCCCCAGACTTGCACTAGTGTCTCAGTGAAGTTTAAATTTGGGATTTTTAGGGAAGGAAATACAGTTGGGTAAAGTGGGCTCTTAATGCAGGATTGATACACCAAGATGTTTTGTGTGACTATGATTGTCTTTTCAGTCATTCGTCTCCCAGAAGCGTCTCTGTGTTTCCGCGATTTTGCTTCTGATTCCTGTCAATCTTTCTAGTGTCTCCACTCAGTCCCCTCCTATCTTTTCTTTACCATGTCCCTCTCCTCTTTCTCCCCGTCCTTATGCTGGTGCCATTGAGTACAATTAGGCCCCTCCTCTCCCGTTTACCGGTGTGCTGTGTTGAGGGCCCAGATGAGGGTGACATCTTGACAGTTTCCTGTTATACTGCAAACAAAAGGGCGTTTCTGAATGATGAGCTGTTATTATGGTAATGGTTTCTGACTGATACTGTCTCAGCGTGGCAGAGTCCTAGAGTCTGGTCGATGGTGGCGGCCGTGATAGTGATCATTTTCATGATTGCGGGGGCCTCAGAGAGGAGCAAAGAAGGGAGAAGTGACCGGGGGTTATGGTGGATGAGTAGGTCTGTGTACTGCAGAATGAATGCCCCCCATATGGAAAACATAGCTTAGTGTCTTTTTCCTATTGTCATGGATTGACTTTGACGGGTGTATTTTAGACACACTTGTACTCAAGGTTAAGAAGTTGCTGGTAATTTGTTTTAAAAGACGTGCAATCATGCAAGAAAACTGTCAATAAAAAGATACTAGGCACTATCCAGAATAGCCTTATAGAGGCTAGAAACTAACTCACTGAAGTAGCCCTTCATATAAACCAGCAGTAAGCCAGACAGGTTTTAAACATTTTTTTACTTTAATTCATATTGTGCTGCTCTCTAACACATACGCCGATATGCACTACAACAATGCTTAAATATGATAGCTGCAAGATGGACAATTTGCATTGATTCCGTCTTTTTTTCTTCTCCCCTTTAAACAAAGCTACTTGTGAATCCTTTTCATAGGTCGCATGTGTCTAGTGGTTGTTAAAGGTTGAACCAGAGTCATCTTTGTACTCAGATTTGCTTATTTGAATCATTCTCAGCCTGTAGAGGTAAAAATCATAACAGAATATTTTGCGGAATCAAAAGAACAAATTTACCTTTTCTCTCCTTTTAATCATCTTGCTACCAGGCAGAGTTTAAGTTGCAGCCCATCTGTGGGGTCCTGAATCCCCGCTTGGCAAACACTGCTTTAACTTTTGTTTTTGGATTGGAGCAAAATTTGCAGTTCATTAGGGGCTCTGTAAAAAGTGTAACTTCTCTAAGTAGCGCAGTTCTTGTCTGTTTCATGAGTCTAGAATGAGATGCATCAGGAAGCCATGACATTATTGTTGTTGCAATCCTGTGGGCTAAAAGCTGTTTTTAATTGATTTTCTGTAAATAAAACTTAGAAGGCCCTACAGCTAGACCTCGTGTACGAGGACGTGCGTGCATCAAAGTAGAATCTAAGATTCTGTGTGTGAATGTATGTGTTTGCTGCTTGTTTGGAGTGAGGTGTGTGTGTGTGTGTGTGTGTGTGTGTGTGTGTGTGTGTAGGCCTGTGTGGTTGCAGTGACTCACTCTCCCTACCAGCCTGACCTCCGCACTGCCCACACACACAAACAGAAAGAGAAGCCTGGCGCTAGCTTTGTGCTTTCTCATCAGCTGACCTCCAACCCCTGCCAGCAGCCTCTCCGACGTGGAGCTGAGCCATATTAACCCGGACCTCCTCTGTTTCCAAGCACAATCATCCGTTCAGATAACAACCGTGGCTGCCGAATCCGTCGCACCACTGCTCCTCGCCATCGCACAGGGTAGATGTATAATAATACATGCATGCTCACACTGCAAATAGTTGCCTCGCCTCTGTACGAAGGAAGGGGGCGGTGATGAATGTGAGGGAGAGTGGGGTACTGAAAACAAATTGTTAATGATATTTACTCTGTCCAAGAAATAGACTGACCAGATGAGCCCAGATGATGATTTCTTATTGAATTGAACTGTTAAGTGTTTATAGTCATGACCAGTTTCTTGTTAATGAGATACTTTGGTGTTATGTTGAGATGTTTGTTATAGACACACACAGTACCTACTTATCTTATTATAATGTCTCTGCGAGCATTATAGAAAACTTTCCAAGGGTTGTTTTAACAACTGTTTTAGGAATTATATACTGTTCCTGTCAGAGCCTTTCAAACTAAAAGTCCCCAACGTACAGGATAGGTCACGAACATAGTTAAACTCTTTTTATATATCATCATCATTTACCACAAAATGTTGCTTGTTGCCAAAACTATAACATATTACTGCTGCTTTTCTTAATAGTGTTTCTCTTCTGTTGAGCTATCATGGCATGGATGCGATGTGAGTAGTTAGCAATGTGACTCAGCTGAGTCACCTTCACCTATTCGTATGTGCTCAAAGCAGTGAGCTTAATGAGCAGCAATGTGTGTTGAGCTTCACAGACTTTGTGCCTCAGGTTTTGCCTCTCAGGCAGCTAACAGGTTAACCTTCAGTGGTGGAGGCTGCTGTGTTGGAAACGGATTTCCAAAGAGATACCTGCATTTTTTTAATATGAAAATTCAATATTTGCAGGCTATTCAGGCTGAGGAGGTTTGACAAAATTCACACAGTGGCTCCTTAATGGGATAAAATGTAGTGGGCACAGTAATCTATACGTTGTCAAGGTCATAGGTTGCGATGTGAACCTTGTATGTTTTGCTCGTTCACTATGTTTTACTCACACTAAATGCATTATGACATGATAACCCTGATGATAAAAACACAACGCGAGGCATGAACAATCAGACACAGCATATCTATATAGTCAGACCAACCAATCAACCAATCTCTCACACACACACACACACACACAGACACTCACACACACAGACACACACTCACACACTCACACTCACCTGCTCGTTCTCCTGCACCGGGTGAATACAGCAGCACACCCATCACCTCTAACACTCTGCTGAAAACACACACAGACCAGGACACATACAGCTCACACACACATACATATACTCTCACTCTCCCAGCCAGACCAGTATTTATGAAGCTGCCCGCCTGCCTATCTCTTCCCCAGCCCGAGCAAATGATTTTCTTTGAGTGCTGTAACTATCATGTCACACCATGTTGTCATTATAGTGATTGCCGACAGCCCTGATAACCTCCCTGCGGTGATTTGTACCATTGAGGAGTACTTTCATTTTTCTCTATTTCTCTCTGTACTCTCGTTCTCTCCTCTCATCTTGATTGCAGCAGCTCCCATCAGCACCCTTGCCTTGTTTGTAGTTGTGGTGAAAGAGATCTCTCCTCCATGTGCAACATTTCATCTGCCAGCCGAGGGGAGACGCAGCTCCATCATCCTTCTCTGCTCCTTCCATCCCACCTCCTCTCCCCTCGCGTCACTTTCTCTGCCTCCCTTTTTCTTCCTCGTGCACTCCCGCTCAGTCAGCGTTCCCTCCTCCCAGTCCCTTTCCCTAAACTCTTTACCCTGTACTCCACATTCCCTCTGTCTTTCTCTGTATCCCCTTTCATTTCACAGAAAGCATCAACCATCTCCTGGCATGATACGGCTTGCCATCAGCACTGTTTACCGCCCGCCTTTGATAGAGGAATCAGCTCTCCCCTCCTTTTTCTCTCCCTCTTTTGCTTTGTTTTCTCCCTCCTTTAAACCACCCCACACACACGTAAGTTGTCATTTGTTGCCCATTGTCTCGGTGGTATTTAGTGGCGAAGAGATTAGGCAGCTGTGAATGGACTGCAGCTGTCTGTGCTGGATTAGGGGAGTTTAATCAAAGTATTTTCTAATGCGCCTCATAATGATGATCCATAGGGACGGAGGCTCTTTAACAGATAATGATAGCTAGGCTGGCTGCCTGAGATGACTCGTTTGGAAGCACCACAGTCACCGTCTTAGTTTTGTTTTATATAGGCCTGGATTTGCTGTAAGAATGTGCAACATAACAGTCAGTAGAAATAGTTGCCTTTCAGGAATCAAGTTGGTTTGAAAGCAGTGAGCTCTAAAATCTTTATTTTGACTCACTTGTGTATTGGAATATTTTGTTTTTATGGTTAAATGTCACTTTTGATGCTCTAACACAAAAATGTTTCTTTGTGTAAGCGTGATAACAGTAGAAACAGGTGTTGATTGGCCCTTTCCAGTTACAACTCTGGTGTTAATGATATGCCTCCTTCGCTTGACACAACCAAACTATTGTTTGTGTACTTGGCTTTCTTCTGGACTTGGCTTTGCTCAGTGCATGTTGATGACAAAGCAGACAACTTTAATAATCATCTCAATACTTCTGCAGCCATGTTGAAAGTGTTGTGTAGTTATCTACAGGTAAACAAAAAACTGAAGAAGAAGCAGTTTTTTAAGTATTTCCGTTATATTTTACTTCATACTTCATTCAGCTCCGGGAGAAAATTATAATATAAAGTAATAAATGTAATATTTGTAATATTAATATTTTGGGCATTTTGCTGTAGAACCAGCATTTTGACAGTCAAGGTACATTTTACTGATAATATGTCTGTACTATAACTAAAGTGGGATTTTGAATGCAGCACTTTTATTTGAGTTTACTTAAGTAAAGGGTCTGAGTATGTCTCCCTTCACCAACATTTGTAAGTTTTTGATGTTTTGTCATGGTAAAAAATGTTTTAATACTACTTGATAGCAGTGCAAAAGAGTCGAGAATAGTTTAAAGCAGTAATTTTACATTAATGTAATCGAACCTCCTCCAACTTCACCTCAGAGGGCACAAGTTTGGAGGGCACATTGATTAGAATAGTTTAAAAAATGAAGGCAAATATTTAAATACAGTTGTGTGGCTCCTGACAGGGGGGGGAAATAATTTTACAACAGATACAGAAAAATATGGCAACAATGCCAAACACCTTTTGAACTGAATCCCAGTCCTGCTTAACTTGGTAACATTTTGAGTGTCAGAGGTGAGTGAGCGAATGAATATGGAAAACCACCATGTATAATAATATCCAGATGTGCAGATAAATTAAAGTTTCTGTTGTTTGTTTTCTACTTAATCTTTTATCAGACCAGGTGCTGGTATTGAGTGTAGCTGAATATCTGGAAATGAGATTTTTCTTTCTCCCACTTACCAGTTGTGTTGATTTAACTATAAACAGACAAGTACATTACACTTGTTACCCTTCAGTTTTTTTTCCTACATTTTTTTAGAAAATTATAAACCCAATAAATGTATCTCACAGAATCATGGCAGAGCAGTAATGCAGATGGAAAGCTTAGCATCTCTTTAAACATGAGCGAACAGATTTAATTTGTGTCTTCCTGCCAAACGCTGTTAAACCCAGACACCACAACTACTCTACTGTACTGAGATAGCTTTAGTTTCCTCCTCTTGGTGCATCTGAAAAACAAGGTCAGTTTTGGTTTCCAGCAGTGTAGCAATGCTCACATGGCATAAAACACAACGTTCTGTTTGGAAGATTGTGGCTCTTTGTTTGGATGAATGACTCTGAAATGCCACTGTCCTAGTCCTGCTCAGCATCACACAGCTATTAAAAGCCTTACCTGCCTCGTCATGACACCCAGAGTTGTTCAGTCTTCACTTGTGAACTTTCAGGAAGCTGTTTATTGTCAGACTGTATTCTTTCCTACTGAAGTTTAACTTTTCTTGCAGCTGATATGAGGTTTTAAGGGCAGGGTATCTCATCTCTATAGCAGGTGGAAGTTTTGGCGCAGAGACTGTCTGTGAAGTATAGCAGACGTGAAAACAGACTGTTCATTTGAGACCAAAACTGGAGACATCAGACTTCATAGGGTTAGACTTGCACATTTAGTGCTAGTGATTACAGTCAGTGCTAGATGATATCCATAGCAATGCGAATTCTCCCTTTTATAGTGTTTGTTTGCAAAGGTGTTCTGCTGTTTTTCTGTGTGACTGCAAAGTTGAAAGTGCATATTAAGCTTTACTTCTAAAACTTTACCCTTATCTGACCCACAGTAATGTTGATCCACAGACTGTAGTACTCTCAGTACAAATTTAAAAACAGTTAGATGGGGAATCTACACCCCAAGGGTATTTCTTCTGCTTCCACTCTCCAGTTATTTTTTTCCCATGTGTTTCCACATTTCACAAGAAACAGAAAAGAGTTAAGTAGTAGTGAGATTTTCCTAACATTCAGGACAGCTCCTCCGTTCGACTCTGCCTTATCTACCTCCAGTATTTTGACAGTGTAGCGCAGTGTGTCTCAAAGAAATTGTGTCTGTGCAAAGGAGGTGGTGGGGAGCTGGCGTGTCTGGTGCTAAACTCACAGCAGAGCACGTCGTGTTGTGATATGACCCGGCGCTGACTCGCAGATGATGGAAGACAAAAAAACTCACACTGAGACGAGAGGAGGCAGGAGATGGAGGGAGAGAGAGAGGAGAGAGGGTTTTTTTTTTTTTTTTTTTTTAACTCCAATGTTGCCTCCCAAATAATGAGAAGAGAGAGAGCAAGCAGAGCTGAAAGGAAACTGCCTCTCCGTGGCTTCCTCCTCCCTCCCTCCTGTACGCATGGAGGCCCCATGCTGCTCAAGACAGATGCTGGGGGGAACAGTGAGGCATGCTACTGTGGCTTGTTTCTCAATCAGAGGCTTAACTCAGCACCTAGCACACATACATACACATACACACACGCAGTGTCTTCGCACAAAGATGAAATTTGTGTGCATACACACACACACACACACACACACACACACACACACACATTTACACACTTACACATCCTGTAATATCCGTTGAGATGTGAGATTACAAACGCTATAGCTCCACCTGTTCTTTGCCATAACAGGTGCCTGTGATAATTATTTCACCTCTCTCTGATGGGCCTGGCTCACACTAGACAGCATGCAACTGTAGCAAGCAGAAAATTTTATTAAACTATTGCTTTGTAATTACAGTATTAGATTTCTGTTTGATCCCTTTATCTACCCAAAAAGTTTTCTTGCCAAAAAGAAAATTGCACTAATTTATTTACGCTAGCACCTATCTTTAAGAGGGTAAGTCTGTGTGTTCAATGAGCCAGAGACCTGGTGAGCACTCAACACTACTTCATCCCTCAAAAACACACTGCTAGGATCCACTCTCCTGCGGCTCCTCCCTTGTCTTGATCGCTAACAGTTTCCAGTGCTAATCTCAAAGAGTGTCATGTCCTCAAAGACAAAGGTTGTGGATAAATCAAGCTAGTCTTTTTCTTTATTTTTACATGTTGCTAGTGGAGATGGCGAAGATAAAAGTTTAGAGACTGCAGTAATTTGCAGGGAATGGCAGATGAAAGCAATGCATCACATACCAAAGTTGTGATCAGACTTTTCTTAATTGATCTTTAATAGAACATATGGTCAAAGAAAGTTTCTATGACATCAGCATCCTGCTCTGCTGTGGGAGCAGCAATCATCTTGATCTTCATTTGAACTGATCGGGCCTGTTTGTTGGCTGATATCTTTCCATTCCTCTCTTGTCTGTCAGTTGTCCTCACCTGATCCTCCAGCTGCTTGTACATCTGCCCCTCGTTGAATCATCAGTCCTTCAATATCTTCAGTATCAGAATTATGTAATAAGCAGTTTTGCATTTCAGATTTGTCAAGGTAGCCACTCTTTGCCTTCCACCATCCTACTCTGAGACTGAAGGCATTAATCCTGTGCTAGATTTTGCTTTATTTGCTGAATGAGCCTTATTTTAATATGGTTAAGAACTAAAGCCCTAATAGTTTTAATGAATCATTTTTTAGATGCTAGAGGTTCCAGAGTTTAGTTCCTGATGTACGTACAAGCATCCACAATGTGCCTTTTTGGAACCTACGTCTTCCTTGCTTCTCCTAAATGAAATGGTTCTTGTTTCCTGTAGGATGAACAGAAATAACAAGGCCACGGCTGTCTTCCTCTCTCCGACCCACCACCCTGTCTGCAGCTCTCTGAATAGAAAGAGACAAAGAAAGCCTTTGCGTTGGTGGAAGTTTGCAAAAATAATCTCTCACACGGATCCTGTGTTTAAAATAATGGCACAACCGGCTTGTTTTCCCTCTGTGGGCTGTCTGCACTTACGTTTGACTTTTGCCTTGTGATGGCTCTGTCTGTGTTGATAGATGATATCACAGTTGCAGGCTGGAAGTGCACTCGCAAAGGGGAACATCTTTTTTTTTTTTTCTTTTTAAGCTGTAGCGTTGATGATATACATTATCGGACTAAGTGTGTGTGGAGTATGATTCTGGTGCTGCCTCATTACTGCAGGATTACATGTGCATCCATCGGTGGGGGGGGGGGGCTCAGTCACTCTCTCCCTCTACTCCTCTAATTCACAGAATGATGTAATTATCCCTTTTTTTCCTCTCCCTGACACCTCACACACATTCTCTCTAGCACAAAACATTCATGCTCACAGTCACAGGTATTTTCTCTGCCTCTCTGCACCCCCCCAGACACACACATATACACACACACATGCAAAGAGAGACTGAAGGCCACTCTCTGACAAAAGAGGAGCATTTTGTGCCTTTGACATGATCTCCCCTCCCCACAGTGGACGAGGGCCCACAAAGCCTGGCGGGGAATGAGGGTCAGCTGCAGCCTGGCCCCTGGGAGCCTCCCGTCGAGCCTTTTAATGAATGTCATTTTCTTGCATTAACCACCCCGATTGTTGGATAATGGCCTCCCAACAATAACATTTAACCAATTCCCCTGTCTTTTGGGCTGGCTCATTTGGGCCACAGCAGGAGGTGGTAATTGATTGTGTAATTCCAATCAGAGCTGTAAACAGATTGGAGGTTCCTTCAGAGCCCCCCCCCCCCCCCCACCCCCCCATCCATCCCCTTTAGCAACATAGAAACACATATATCCATACACCCTCCCTCACACCAGATTACATCAAAGATGTTTGCAAAATAACCTTCCTATCCTAGAAAGAAACTGTATAACACATGCTCGGAATAAAAGTTTCTTTTTCCTTTATCTTCAGTGCGAAAAATAAAACATGTGGCTTCTGTGTGACCCTGGCTCTGTTGTGTGCTAACACGTTCCACTGCCTTTTTTTTAACCCCCTCCCCTCCCTCTCTCCACTCTCCTTTTTTCTCACATTGATTGTAATTCTCTCTCATCGTCTGCTGCAGAGATCCACAGACTTGGGAGCTGGTTGAGGAGGAGGTGAGGGGGTTAACTGCACTCACCAATTTAGATTTACTGTGAGACAAACACTGGTTCAGTGATGGGTGGGGTGGGGGGGGACATGTTGTCTCCATGGAGATTAGGGGCAGTGCCGTGTTGTACATGTGCAAGTGTGTATGCACACGCTCAGGTGCTCAATTCAAGATGAGTTCAGCTAATTGTCACCAGAAAGCCATTTATTTACTAACTGGTGTTTGCAGAGAATGCTGCCGTTCTCCTTGTGTATGTGATTGCATATATCATTCTTATGAAGACGGTGAGTCTTGATATCTGCTTCTGTCCCTTTTCCTGCCTCCTTCTGCTGTTCCAGTTAATGTGGAGTACAGTATGTGTGAGCTGTACCCTGTTATATATCATTTTTGTAATGCTGAATTTCAGCTTACGTAGTTTTTGTTGTACTTTCCCTCGACCTGCCTCATTGGCTCCGAACAGCAAGATGATGTTTGGCAATGCAACAGGATCAGGGTGACCTTGCTTTTCCCTCAGTGAGTTTCTCTTATTGAATGATTATTGAAGCTGACTCAAACCAGACTAAGCTTGCTTAAAATGTTATGAGGTTTTTTTAAATTTAGGTCGCTGCTACACTTGTAGTTCATTTTACATTTTAGCTTCACGTTGACAGGTTACTCGCTAGTTTGGGTCATGACACTGTCATCACTGTTACATGGAACCATGGAAGGAAATCAACTTCCTCAGGCTGACAGCAAGACTGTGATTATTATTATGGATGCATTAATATGTATGCAGCATCTTATTGTTTTACTTTTCTACTCTCTTTACTGTTGTGCTATTTAATCTGCAAAACACCCAATCTCATGAAGATACTTCTGAATATAATTATGTCCCTAAAACAGTATTTTCCTAAAATGAGTGAAAAAAAAAAAAAGCATCAGTGCAGAAGGAATAGTGAATTCAGCAGATTTTGATTCTCTGGAGATTCTGTAGTTTGAAACACAGCAGAACAAGGTAAGCTGCTGTAGAAAATGATATATTTTTGAAAACACTTTAATCACAGAGATTTTGAAGAGCATGTCATATTTTAGAAGCAGATGAGATGTTTGGTATTCAAAATCTTACAAAAATCTTATACTACAAAGTAACTGGTAACTAGCTGTCAAACATTGCATGTTAAAAAGTACTAAATTTCCCTTCAGACTTAGTGAAGCATAAGTGAAGGTCATGACACTGTTGGATCTGCAAATCAAATCCATGTTTATTGGAATGACGTCATGTTTATATTTGGCTACCTGTGTAGCAAAAATGCACCTTCAAACAAAAAAAAAAAAAATTAGTTTCACTTATTTTAGGGATTACTCTTTAAATGCTAATATATTGCTAAAATACAGCACATGGAAATAGCTCATAACTACATCCCATTGTCCTTCCTCAGAAAATAAATCTGTATATATAGATCCTACAGTATGTTCTCTCTCCAGTTCTGACAGCACCCGGTGATTACCTCTATCTCCGGCATAATTCAACTTTTAAACTGCCTCCACAGACATTTATAGTGTACAACTACATCCCACCAAAGTTAACCATCACGATTCCTCACAGATGGTTTCTGGCTAATGGTTTTTCTTGCTGTTTCATCATCGAAACTCTGGAGTTAGGAGATCAGCAGAAACAAAAGACAGTGCTAGACTTATCATCGCCTCTTCATTCAGAGATGGTTATATTATTTTATCACGCCTCAGAGACTTGATGGGAGCCTAAAGATTTATACCGGCACCCAGTCTACCGTCATTTAGTTGGATCTGGGTTTGTTTGGGCTGCTGCCTCCCTACATCTTTCTGCTGACTCTGCGTAATCCAAGGTGGGCGAGTAAATCTAATATAAAGGCATTATTGATTTGCAGGTCCTTAATCACTTTGATTTGGCCCAGTTTTCACTGACCCCCACTGCAATTTCGAGTTCCCCAGGGGCGGGCCTTCAGTATCGTGGATGGGCAGACACTTAGAAGCAAATGCAATTTTTCTCCAGTGCCAAGGAGATTTAGAAACCCTATCATCAATCATCTCATCACTAATATTTATACATGTGGTGTGGCGATCGATGGGTTTTTTTTTTTTTTTTTTTTAAATTCGGCTCATCAGTGTGCTGAATAAACTTTATGCATGAGTGTGGTGTGTGTGTGAAGGCTGCCTCAGTGCTCGACCCAAATAACTGTGTATGGAAAACTTAATATCCCCAAACCACTTGGTTTTATGGTTAGTAACAAGATGATTGTTGTGACTTTTTAAAACTGGTCATGTTTAAAGCCTGTGGATGAACATCCAAAGCTGTGAGTACAGCGGCAGCTGAACATCTCAGTCCCATGTCAGGACTGGATCCTGGCTGAGGGGCATTGTTAACATGCTGAGTGATAAGGGTGGCCTCATCCCACATGTTTGGGATATCATATTATTGACTTCCTAAAGTGATGCTGATATATTTCTATAGCAGTAGTGTTCTTATGTGTTTTTATGTGGCCTGTCTTGTTCTGTGTACAGAGGTGGAGCAATTAACCAGATATATATTTGCAAATCAGCCAGTTAGTCCTCATCCACGTCAGTTTTGTAGTGCAGCAAAGTTTGTTCAGAGCAAATGAACCCAACACGTGGTGCACATGTATATGTTTGTGTGTCTCAGTATACTGTGCACACGACTGCAGGAGCATTGAGTCTAATAGATGCGTGCTGCTATGTAGCAGATATCATAAACCAACTGTGTCACTTGGTAAACAATGCTAATTAAGAGAGACAGTGGGATTGCCTCAGTGACCCCTCTCCCCCATCCATGTTTGTTTTTATTGTTCATGCTAATTAGTCTTAATCCCCTGTTCTCTCGCTGTGGACTCTGACCAGCATCGGGTGTCTGCACCGCAGCCAATCAGGTGCTGCGATACTGCTGGGTTGAGCTGCAGAGGAGGGAGTTGGGTTGGTACATGAGGAACGGAGGGGGAGTAAAGCTTATAGCTGGACTTGTGTATGGGGAAGGGGATGGGGGGTATCATGTTGGTTGAGGCCCCTGGCAGCCATTGTTTTGCCGTACAATGATACGGCTCACAAGTGAGCAGTGGGCCAATAATGAGGAGGAGGCCCCACTGAACAGCATGTCCCTGCCAATTGTTCAGCCGCCACAGTGTGAGAATGGAGCTGTCCACACACACACACACACACACACACACACACACACACACACATACGCACTACACATCCATACTCCTAACACTTTCCTTGCAGTATGCCTTCTCCACACTGGTCTCTCCATGCCACACACACATATACACTCCCAGCATCTCATATCTCTCACATGGGGAGTGTGTTCACTAATGGCTAATTAAAACACGACTGTTAATGAATGGCCAAGCAGCAGACATGATAAGGAAACTTAGAGGGGTGAATTAACACATCCTTAACATGTCATCTCAGGCAGCTGCAGCCCAGTGTCTGCATGTATTGTTTCACACATAACATGCATTTTAAACCATAAGATACTTACAAATATATACACATACTGTATATATACACAGGTGTGCTGCTATTTATTTAAAGTAATTATTTAACCTTTGTTTGGGGATGAGGAAGAATGAAGCAATTATATTTTATATGGATTAATATTAGTCCCCAAATAATCTTTGTGGCTCAGTCTGAAACAGACTCATAGAAAACCTACCTGAAACCGGATTGAGATCCACTCAGGTATTGGACATATTTACACACAGACCCAAGACAGGAGTGGATGAAAGTAAAAGGACACCCTATTGATTAGACCAAATAGAATCTGGACTCAGTTTGACTCGGGTGCCAGGGATGCATGATGGGCATGATGGGTCCCAGTATGCAGCCAAAGGTCACCAGAGGTCATTACTGGGGTCAGCAAGGGGAATTATGCACAACTACCTGTGGGTTTGTGTAAGTGGCTTGGCAGTCAGCACAGTCACTCATGCCTCAGTTGCTGGCCAGTGATGCCTGTCTGCTTCCAGATGAATCAGGAGTGTGTGTGTGTGTGTGCACATTGTAGAGGAAGAAATGTTGTGTTTTATTTCACTGCGTGTCAGTGTTTATTAAGAGGAAATGCACATTAACGAGTCTGTCACCTCCAGGATTTAAAAGCCTTCTTCTTTTTGCTGGAATTGAGTGTTGCAGTTGAAAGAGCAGCACATTTCTGCTGCCTGGAAGTGACACTTGGGGAGAAACTGGAGCCTGCTCTTCATAGTGAGGCTGGCAGCAGGCGGTGCTTCCCCTTCTCAGAGATGCTGTGTTGCACCGTCAGACTACAACTCCTCCTCACCCCTGCATGAGATTCTGTTGGGGGGAGGACGCAAAGAGGTAAAGCAGAGTTCCTTTTTGTGAGAGCTCAGCACATTTAGAGGGCATGCAAGGTAGTTCTCAGAGCAGAAACCCTCCTGCACTGCTACCAACATACACACACACTCACTTGTTCTGTTCTCAAAGCCACACTCAGCTTCGCTGCAAACACACACACACACACACACACACATAACCTGCCACTTTCGCTGGCAGGTTATGTGTGTGTGGATGGTGGAGATGAGGAGGGGTGGAGGTGGATAGAGTTAGAACAGAAGAGTGAACAGTGCTGAACAGATGAGAGGAAGATCTGTAATGATTAGCTACCAAGCCGGCCGGTACCAGGAGGCAGTTTGGAGCTTTATGGTTGCCTTCATGCTCTGTCAGCTCAGCCCCTCCGAACGACAGGAAGGCCCATTTCCTAACCCATCGCTCTGTGACCAGTGGAGGACAAACTCACAAATTGCATGTACACACTTAAGCAGTGTATGTACATCTCCAAACTTTAACCAATGATCATAAACTTTTAGGCTGTTATCCCAAAGAAATACAACCACATCTAGTCTAATCTAGTATTTCACCAACTTTAAGTAACATTACAGTTTTTTACACTGTCAGTTAAGTTATAGTTTCATTGTATTTACAGAGTTGCAGTAAAAGAAGTCCGACTAGGCAAAGAATACAAGCAGTCATTCAAAATGACTAAAACAAGACAACTTGTTTTAGACCAACCTGCAACCGTCTTTTCAGAGTCTTATGAAAAGGCATCGTTCTGTTTCTAATGTGATGTATTTCCTTGTGAATTAGGTCAGTGAGGGGTTAATCCAACATGCAAACTAATGGGCTTTGAATTATGAGAAAAGGTCAGTTTGATCTGATGGCAGGAAGGTGTTGTTTTTTACCAATCCCTGATTTTGTTGTGGACATTTGCCAGGCGTCTAATTCACAAACATAACACTAAAGGTGCTGGTTAACAGTCAATCTGGAACACTGGACTCATTGCTGCATCAGGGCTGAATGTGATTTTCCTACATTTATAGAGTAAAAAGTCAACTCTAAAGACTTTAATGCTCAGACGTCATAGTTACACCCACTAGTGCAGCATAACGTCTTCACTGAAGAATCACAGTTTTACAAGTTGCCAAATTTAATTTAATGCAGATCTTGTAAATGTTTATTCTATTATAGTGAAATGTTTAAAATTGTGCCATGCTTAACATCTAAATCCTTTCATTTGCTGTCATTTTCTCAAAGTTTAAGCTCCTGTGTAGCAACCAGACAGCTTTCTCTTCTAATTGGACCTAAAAGCAGCGGAAAGTGTAGAACCAGGCTGAATATGCCAACGACGGTGGTGCAGCTCTCGTTTGTTTGCAACATTTATACTAATATCACACAGTTGCTTAATTAATGCTGCACCTTTAAGCATACATGCACCTTCTCAGTCACCCTTCCTCATAGCACATATAGTCCCGTGACTCATACAAACACAGCAGCTGCCATGTACACACATATACAAACCCATGCACACACAGTTTATCACACTGTCAGCGTTGACACCTTATATCCCAAAATACACACTCCCACAAACACTAACAGATTGGCCAGAGATTGACGTGCACTTTCTCTTGATCAGTAAAGCTGATGGATTTTGGCGGGTCTCTCCCCAGTGGCTGTTTTGTGAGGTTCAGCTCAGTAGTATTAGCTGACTGGCTGCATTTCAGAGGTCAAAGGTCATCCTGTCTGTCTGCCTGTGCTCTCCTCAGTAATCTCACTTTCCTCATATTAAATCACACTTGACACACCTGGAGCACTGAAGCAGCCTCATCCATATTTTATCCTTGTGCCATTTTTTAATACTGCAGCACTTTTTTAGGCGGCAAACTGATATATTTATTAACTGACCGATGCATACACCGTTTGAGACTCGGCTGAGAGGAATAATCGAGTTTGTTCAGGAAATAAAATGAAAAGGAGCTCTGACAAGTTTATGAAGTAAGCACAACGGCCCTTCATTACTCTTCCAAACCCCCTCTGGCATTTTTCGATGCAGCTCTGCAACTAACAGCGCAGTGGCACTTGGTGGGGCAAAGTGAGTGAATTGTCAGGGAGAATCTTCCTTGTGCTATAACTTAGCCCTTAAAGGCCTATTATTCCAGAAGAGGTCCTCTGCTGAAACCAGTTTACTGTCATAACTCAGGCAAGGAGGCTCTTTTCTTTCAGGTGGCAGGGGAAATGTTTATGGAGTAGGTAAATAATTCAATCCGGTGCGTTTTTCTGCAGGGCCCTTCCTGTCATTCACCTGTTTTCCTTGGCTTTTTTGGTCTCTTCTTCATGCACTGTACTCTAACAGTCAGTGAGTACAGTTTGCCCTTTTTTAACCACGGTTTGGCAGAATGAAGCTCTTTAAACCTACATGCTGAGGCAGGGTTAAGTGGGGGAAAAACAGGAAAAATACCCACTTGTGTGCTGTGTATTTGGTGTGTGGGGGTACACACTTGTCACCTGCTTGCACATTCTCAACCAAACAAAGTAGTTTTGGGGCTTTTTATGACTCATGTCTGAATATCTGACTTGCAGTGTTGCTCACCATGTAGCAGCCTGTAAATGTTAAGAAAAATGGCACTACCAAGGTGAAGCCTGAAAGTGTCTTGATGGCCACTGCATCCCCACTGTATTTACGCAAAATGACTAGTTTTTGCAAAGTTAACGCCTGGTTGACCTGATGGTGCATGTGAAAGTGGAGGTATATCTGTATTTTATGATCCAGAAAGGTCAAGTGGATCTGTTAATCAACCACTAAATGGTGATTTTTAACCAAGCTTTCCTTCATCCACCTCCTTATCTCTCATTTCCTCTCTCGTTTCCTGTATTTCTTCTCTGCTTTCCATTCTACTCACGACTGCCCTTTACTATCCCTTTTGTGTTCCACGTCTTTCTCTGCAGGGAAATATAACCAAATTAGAAATCCATAACCATTCATTAAAGACAGTTTCACTCTCTCTCAAGTATGCTATTTAACAAAGCAGCTCTTCAAACAGAGACCTCAGACAAACTTCACTAATTATTCCATCTGTTATTTCTTTGAGTGCTGCTTTGTCATATTTTCAACATTTCTTACCTTGACTATTACATAAACCATACCATATTAATTGGTTGGAGGTTTCGTCCAACACACTTTTGACTAAATAAATCAGTGGAATTCATTTGAATCTGTTTATTCCATATGTGATCCCAGAGGAGTCAAACTTCTGATAAAATATTAACTACTCAATACCACATATGGTATTTTAAAAAAATCTGTAGCTGTTTATTGATTTTGTTCCTGTCATGTTGAGTATTTCACACTCCAGAGCTACTTCTTTGTCAAAGACATAGCATTCCTATGTCACTGCTGGTTTACAGCGATGCCGTGGCTTCAGGGGAAAGGGCCAGGAGCTAACATCTGCAGGAAGCTTTAAGTATTAGGATTCCAGTGGATACCAGCCTGTGAAAGTATTCCTCCTACTGTATGAGGAATCCACGTGGTGAACCTGGGGGTGTTATTCATCCCATCTGACCTCAGAAAATCTAACTAGGATCCCCCTGAACCTAGCTAGGGAGTATCATGTCTTAGCTGCTTAACCTGCAACCTCTAAATTCCCAGACCTGGATTAAGTGTCAGGATAAAGATGGTCCAACTGACACTAGACCTAGAAGAAATTTCTAGGTTTTTTATTTTTTGTTAAGCACAGATAAAATCTACATCTGTTGCTAGGCTGCGAAATGGCTGGTTATCCATGCAAGCTAGATCTCAGTACCTGTTTGTTGTAGTCTAAATAGCCAAACTTTATTTAAATTACATTTCTCTGTGTAAACCCATGACAGCTGGTAAAGCACAGCTCGATGTAAGTTCCAAGGAGTAACTCCAAGGGATGAAATCACATAATTTACTTTACACTGATTCTTCCTGTGTTGGTACTCTGTGTCTTTCTCAGCCACACAAAGTGAATTACAGGGTTTCTGCTGTCTGCATCATGATATAGCTGTGACTGACTTATTGCCCACACCTGGTGTGCCATCCATTAGGTGTGTGTGTGTGGACTGCTTTAGGTGCAGAGTGAGCACGTGAGGCCGTGCACGTAGGCTACACGTGTGCTCAGAATTCATGAATGGGCATGTCTTCCTGTGTGCATCCAGGAGGAAAGTGACAACTGGCAGCTCCCACCTCTGTCCAGCAGCTTCTCATAAATTGCCCTATAAATTCTGTCCTCCACTCAGGACTCTGGTCTACATTTGTAATTTGGCTCCTCACAGCTTAGTCACAGTTAAGATGGTTTCTGCTTTTCCTAACCAAACTCTGTCAAGGGCTCCCCAGGACAACCTCTTACTTCACTCTCTTACCTTAGGAGTTGTGACCCCAAGTGTAGGGTCACTTCATTAGAAAGACACTAACATGATGTGGACATAACAGCCCCTGTGCAACACTCCCACTGCTGGCAAACTATAAAACATTAAAAGTCTGCAAACATGGGAAAGTACAAGATCTGCTGGTCCAGAAAGACTCAGGCTAGCTGAAGTCTGGACCTGATTTATATTTTTATTATATTATAAAAGCAACATGACAAGTCAAAGTAACAAGAACAAGTCTGAACATCTTTATTGCTTCTCTGTCTCCATCTTTTCTCTGTCAGGCCCATAGTTATAGCATCTTATCCTTTTTCTCGCTCGTTTCTCCTTTAAATTCCCCTCCAATGTTCTCGTCCCATCTGTCCACTTCTTAGGTGAATTAAACTTATTTCGTTGGAAAACATATGACATTGCAGAGGGGACCCATGTTGAGCATCTCTTGCTTTCTACCTTGCTGTGTCTCATTTTCTGTGGTTTCTATATGCTCTTCAGTCAGCTCACCTCTCCACCAAATGTCTTTCTTTACTTGACTTCTTGCACAAATTTTCTCCTGCTCTCAACAGGAGCCTAACCAGACCTGAAGGTGACACACCTGTTTAAAATTCCCAGCTAACTGCAGCTGGCGGCAAAGTGTTGACTCAGTGGGCAGAGGACCACCAGGACTGAAGGGGGTTGTGATGGATCTTTTGTCTTTTTGCAGCCATTTTAATCAGCAGCCATTGATTAATTGGATTAACCTGAAATGATCTTAATCACTGATCAATTTCTATTAGGCATCCTTAAATACATCTTAATGAGATTGGAGGAGTGTCAGGTGCATGTGCATGCATAGTTGATTTTGTGTGTGTGTACCTGTGCATAAAGTGTGTTTACTTATGAAAGTGAGGTGCAATTTCTCTGTGAGGCTTGTTTGCACAAGTGTACCATGTCAGATTCACCCAACTCTTAACTGTGCAAAGTTGTCATGAATACATCACCTGTTTGTGAGGAGGTGTGCATTCAAATGATTTAATCAATATCATAATCAAGTTCCCAACAAAAAGTTATAGGAGTTGTAAGTTGTCTGACTTTGTTTTTGGTCCACAGAAGCACAGAGCTCTGTGTTCACCACGAAATATTGCAGAGTGAAACAGGGATGATGCCTTGATTTCTCTAGATGTAATATTTTTTAAACAAAATATTCATGGGTCATTTTGTTTGTGGGCACAGTCATCCCCTGAAACTATAAAACACATAAAGAGAAAAAATATCCAGCATCTCTCCCTCCACCTAATCTCTCCCCTCCTCTTTTCTTTCTCGTCCTGCCCTCCCTCCCTGTCAGCTACTCTGTGATCCTACTGTTGTTGTTCTAAACAAGCAGCAGGGGGTTGTGGGTAGAGGCCTACGCTCACGCTGGGTGTGTGAGTCACCGTAGGGGGTGACGAGAGGGAGACGGCGAGGAGGGCAGAAACAAACTACCCTGCATCAGTCGCTTCCTCCTTCTCTCGCTTTCTCTTTCTTTCAGCCAGAGGTCACTCGCTCAACAGAGGAGACTGGGCTGGTCGGCTGACTCATTTTCAGACATTACGCACAAGAACCACTGAGACTTTTTTATGCAAGTGATGTCTATAGGAGATAGATGCACTGTACACATCCATACTGTTTAGTGTTGCTTCATACACACAGAGACACTGAGTAAAACCCTTTTTAATCCATGAGTTTAATTGCACATGTATACACATTACAGCGAGCGTAATCGGCCTCGAGGACACATTCATCAACAGAGACACTCAAGCATAAAATAAACCAATGGGTGTCAACACACACATACAGAAGAAAACCATAAAGCACCATAAAAACCACACTCACATATAAATCGCCAACCTGGAAGCACTCAAGCAGAAAGATTTCTGCTCTACAAAGCATCGAAAGAACAAAATCGTATGCTAAAAGCCATAAACATGTAAACAAACTCCCACTCAAGCAGCATTATAAATAATAAAGAGATAGATATATTGTATATATATATATATATATATATATATATATATATATATATGGGCACATGCAAGCAAGCAGAAACCTGTAAGTTTGTTGGCAGGAAACGAATCAGCAGTCGGTCAACAGAAGGAGGCACACTCTGTGGATGGAACTATATAGTTGTATCACGGCTTTCTGTGTATAAGCAGAGAGGAAATGTGCAGTGTGGATCACTGTACACATCTGTACGGTCCACATCTCTGGTGGAATACTTAGCCAGGGGATTATGGGACCGCTTCCATTTGCATAACTCCATTAAGGCATCTTTGGTTCCCTCTCTCTCCTTCTCTGTCTCTATCTCGCTCGCTCACGCAGAGACACCTGTGTAGGAAAAGCTATAAAGACGTTACCCCTGCGAAAAGCGTAATTGCGTTTTTCTTCACATTTGAGGAAGATGTAATCTGCTTTACAGCTGTGAAAATTGTGCAGTGATACAGAAAGAAAAGCACAGAGCTGATGAAGAATTAAAAAGATACATTCTGCTACTTAAAATTGACTAATGATCAAGAGACAGAGGATTAAACTGCCCTGAGTCATACAGGTTTTTGATTTTGACAATAAAAACTCATGTTTCTTAGATAGAAAGCAGGTAAACAAGAAAATGACTGGCATTTAACTCTGATCCAGTTTTAAGATATTACCTTAGAGAAGTGCCTTTGAGAGACAGACTCAGCTCCACTCTTTCTGGCCCTCTGACCCATGTGTAGTATAAAGTGAAAACTTTCTCCTGTAGGTGATAATAGGAAAGCTATGGCAGCTTTCTTTGTAAGAGAATATTTGAGGCAGCAGGATTTCTTTAGATCTTTGAAAAAGATTTTAAGGAATTGCTTGGAACAGGAACAGTATTTAATTGGGTTTGCTGTAAATATGGCCGTTGTCTTGTAGTCACACTTAATTCTAATCTTACAATTTGTCATCATTTCTGCTGATACTCACCAGAGTAAGGCAGCAGAGTCCAACAGGGTAAAAAAATTAGTGGTTAGATGAAGTTTTTTAACAGCCAAATATTTAAAAAGAAATAATTAAACCACTGTATTTAGAGATGAAACTGAAAGTTGGTGCATCAGAATGTGCAGATGCACAGGAAAGACGATGCACACAATTTTTTAATCAAATGTCAACTAGAAAGATCTGGTCTGTTAAACATGTCTAACGTTGGGTCATCCTTCTACTATTCATCTTTATTTTCTCCTCCTTTGGATTAACTGGGGTTTGTTAAAAATCTGTAATGCAGGTTACATATCAGACTTCGTTTTAACAGTAACGCATGGTTCCCACGGTGCAGCAGTTTGCTTAATGGTTAGAGCACTGGCATTGTAACACAGTGGAATCATCCTTTTGGGAGACACACTCTATTCCATATGCTTACCAGAAAAAATCTCCATAAAAAGAAGACAGAATAAGGTTAAAATGCTCTTTAACTTTAGCATAGATATCAGTGATTTTACTGCATAAGATTGAACTAACTTTGCCCTGGATGAGCTGTAGTTAGTCTTTGCTCTGATGGTGCTAGCTTGATGATATTAACGCCTGCAAAGAGCAGCCTCTTTTTCTTCCTTTAAGACAATAAGATCAATCTGGCTGGGCTTAGCGGCTATAGATAGCCCGGCTGTGTGTAGTGCTAAGGAGAGCGATGACCCCCGAGGTCGCCTTCTTCCTTTAGTGTCTTTATACCTCCGGCCCCCGCAATGTCTCCTTCCCTCTTCCACCCAGCCACTCCCCCCCCACACACTTTCTTACTTCCCCTCTCTGTCTGTCTTTCTCTTCTTCAGTGGTGTGAATCATGAAAGCGAGTCCTGTGTAGTCGATGAGCCTTTTTCCTCAGTGGTGCCTTGTTGCAGAGAGAGACAGAGAGAAAAGAGTGAGAGATGAGGTATTGATTTGAGAGCCTCTGGGAGGAGAACAATAGGTCCCTTACTGAAGCCACTCAGAAGCAAAAACACCTTCCCTGCAGCCTCTCAGTGCCAGAGAGGGGAAGAGACGACCAGAAAGGAGTTAAAAAACAGCTATGCTTTCTATTGTTCCATCTCTCTCTCTACCCGCAGCTGATTGTTGATAGCCTGGAGGGGAGGAATGATGAAGGGGGGAGGCCAGACCTTGGCACTCTCCAATTCCCAGCAGACCCACAAGCTGCATGGGCCGGGACCCTGAACCCTCTGAACCCGCCCTGTGCAGAGCAGCTGTGGGCCAATCACGCAAACGCACAGGGCCTAGAACTGTGACACCCTGGAGGTCATCAGTTCAAATCCAATACTTGGTGCCTAAGGGCATGTTGAACTTTCTCTGCAACCCAACCCAGCTCACCCCACCTCCCTCTCACCACCACCACGCTTCCACAAACATCTTGTTCATGAAGTTGGGCTGGGGTCGCCTGTTTGCTCGATGTTGGATAAGAGCTTTCGGCTTTGACTGATTCATGAGAAAATGGACCATGCAGTGGGCTTGGCACATGATGTCATAGCAAAACATATGTGAGGTTATGCTCAGTGAGGTCAATGACATCATCGACGGTAGACAGCAAAAGAGCCTCTTCTGTCTCTTTGGTTTTATGAGCTTGTTGTTCAGAGAAATCGCGGCAGAGGGAAACACAACAGTTACTTGTCGTCGTAGTCCGCTGTAAGGAAGAACACAGGATGCTGTGGTTTTTAAAAGAAATGACTCATTTTGTGTTTTACGGAAATTATTTGCAGACGGTTTATTGTTACAACTTATGTGAGTCTAACCACTATGAACAATAATACAGGCTGGAGTTTGTCTATCAACTCTGCCAGGTTGAAAATAGAGGCATGTCAGAACACCTGACTTTACCTCTCCTACACAAACGCAGGCTGGCTGAGGCAACGCACAGGTCGCTGGGGCCTGTATACGCTGTTTATCTCATTATGCAAAGCGGCTGAGGGATGCTAGAGGCCGTGGAATAGCATAATCTGTGGAGTTCATTTAGAGTCTCTCTCTGAACATTGTTTGTATTGATTTGTGTTTAGAGGGACCCTGATGCTTTGAAACAACAGGATGAAACCTGGGTCAGTTGGGGCATCGTCCATTTCGAGCTTTACATTACATTGATTACAGTCCTCTGTATAGAAAAGTTGGTGTTTGTTTTCTGCATCACAGTCCATTTGTTGTGTTCAGTGAACAGAATATTAGCTTCAGTGATGAGGAGATATGCAAATTACTAAATCTTGATCATGCTGTAATACTAAATACAAGTCCAGACGGTAAATTGCAGACAGGAAGATGCAGTAAAAAACTTTGTTCAACAAAGTTGTTTCTTCTTAGTTTCTGACTGTTTTGTCTGTTGTGTACGGTGATGGATGACCAGCAGTGATTCATATCACAAAACCTCCTATATATTTTGCCCACAATGCACTGCACTTCTCAACAGGAAATGAGAAAGGCTCCCCTCTGATGGTATGCCATGGCGGAAAAACAATTTCCAACTTTTCAATTTTGTAACAGTGTCACTCGCTTTACTTTAGTGGTCACTCCTGCAGGCAGCTCATGTGGAGACTCATAATGAATGTGTTTCATAAACAGACATCAAGAGCAACCTCTGCAGTCGTCAATTTAAGTTACTCCGCTGTGTATTTCCCTTTTTTTTTTTTTACACAGTCCTTGTGCTTTATCATTGTGAGTCAGCAGCAACAAGCAGCACCTCACTAATTTCCTCTGCCTCTCATTTGCTGCTGAGGGCTATTAATTTGGCATAACGCTCTTTCTCTTATTGGGTGTCAGTGCTGTCATATCACGGCATATCTCAGCCAGATCTCTCCTCTGCCACTCCACGAGCTCTCTGGGTCTCCCTGCTGGCAGAGCTTCAGGGAGAAGCCATTTTGATACCCCTCATCCTTTTCTTCCCATATTCTCTGTCCCCTCCCATCATTTCTTTCTCTCCAGTCAGTTTCCTTTTTGCATCCTCCCTGCAGGTTACTTAAGCAAGTACAGTATTTAATAATGTTCATTCCCTTTTCTCACTAACAACCACAACAGCAGGCATCTCACGGCCTTAAAGGGACCTAGGGGGTCGTTTTCTACTCTTTCAGTTTCAGTTCACTTAGAAAAACCAAGACGGAGGAATTAATATAACCTTACCCCTTCCTTTGCCTCCCACTTTTTTCTCTTTCCTCTCTTCCTCTCTCACCTAGTGTTCTCTCAGGCCTTTGTTTGTCTTCTTTTTTATCTCTTCCTCCTTGCTCATGGCTTCATCCAGCATCAAGGTAGGGTGGGGGTGCGACAATAAAGAAAACAGCTTAAGAAAACTGAAAGCTTGCCAGAAAGGCTGAGACGCAAATAGCAACAAAAGTGGCATGGAAACTCGTCTTCTTGGGTATTCCATCAAATGCAAGGCCTGGATTGGGTGGGGCCTTGATGGAGAGGTGTGTGTGTGTGTGAGGAGGAGGGGTGGTGGTGGTGGTGGGGTGGAGGCGATTGTAAGGCAGAGATGGGTGGGTTATTAATTTCCACTATGCAGTATCATGCAGCTGGTGGCTCCAAAGCGAGGTTTGGCTGTAATGAAAATGGCCTGAGTCGAAGATTAATGGCTCATAAAGACAGAGCGTTTAGATGGGACGGCCACCTCAATCTGGACGGCGGTGACTAATCGCAACAGACGCATACACATAAACACGCATACACACACACACACACACACACACACAGTGCCTCTCTGTTACCACACCCATTCTCTCTCTGAGCTGGACTCCCTTCACTTTTCTCCCCCGTTTTATCTACCCCCACTGCTTCATTTCCTTGTCGCTCCGCGTTCTTCCTCCTCCTCGTCTGATGTTGGTGTGAATTGTGGTGGGGTCAGAGTTCAAGGCATGCAGAGAATTATCTTGATTTATGCCCCCCGAGCTCGGTGCTGGTCGTGGTGTACAGCATAACAGGCGGTCAGTGGACCGTTGGGCTGGTGTGATGTAGGGGTGAGGTCCCCCCTGGCCCCCTATTTTTTCCCCTTAATGGCAGCAGTGGTGACAGGACCACCGAAACATCAGGCTGGAGAAATGGGCTCCCTAGGCACCAGTGATTTTTCCTTCTTTGCATTTGAAGGTGCATCATATATCTCGAAGTCCACCCAATAGGGTTGTGAGAAACGTGTTTTTAACACAAATTGATTTGGATGCTTTACGATGTGAGTGTGTGATTGTGGGGCAATAGCAGCTCGGGCGGATGATGCATTTGTGGTTTTAACTGTGATGGTTTCAGCGCCAGGAGCAATGGCAGCACAGGCCATAAAACAAGTGATTTTCATCAAGACAGAGAGTCAATCCTGTTTTATACTATTAGGTTGACATGTGTACACACTATATAAACCACACATGGGTCAAATGCTGTTTTGTTTCATGGTGCTGATCCTACCATAGAGGATTTATCACCTCAGTTCAGCTGCCAATCAGTGTAGCAACTAAATTTGTAACTGCTTGACTGTGGTTGTGTGGCTGTTGTTAGACTTGCATTGGCTATCGCAGAAACCCCATTTTAGCCTCGTGAACTTGCAATTATGTGAAGATCTTTCTAAAGCAAAAAGCCCTGTGCTTAATTCACAGCCCTTACTTTTACCATTGAGTGGACAGATGAGAGCAGTGATGATGTAGTGTCAATTGTTAGCCTGACCAGTGGTTGTGCAGTGTTTCCATTACCAGTTGTGGGGTCTGATGGATTTGGATGTTTTTAGAGTATTTACCTCTGGGAACTAGTGTAACTAGTTTAATCATAGTAAATTAAATAGTTTGTTGATTATGTTTGTAACTGTTAAGAAGCAGAAAAGCGAGAAGTTCGGACACGACAAAAATGAGTGAAAATGGAAAATATCTATCACCAACTCTGTTGGTCTTACTGATTTATAGTATCTGTGGTGAGACTGCTGCGCGTTGCCCCTGAGAAGAAAATCTAAATGTAGGTCTTGGCCTAAGCCTAGACTGTGGTCAGGGTCTGCAAGATTAGACAGAGTTTAATCCTCCAATCTAAACACACAGACTCTTGGCATACTGCTGCAGAGAAGGCATGTCCAACACAACGCAGAACGAGACCCAGTGTAACCTGACAGCCAGAGCATGGAAAAGAAACAAAACACTGCCAGGATTAAGGGGATACAGTCCCAAAATCCTGTTCAACCAAGCATGGAACAAAAAATATTAAAAATACAAGACTCAGGGGTTTAGCTCCCACTGGGGCTACCAATGCAGAAAATGTATATTGCACTGATATTGTATGTTTTGGATAGCGGTATCCACCAATTAGCATGTTAATCTCTATGCTCACCAGAACCGGCAATTAGTATTTAAAAAAAATATACAAACAGTCACATCCTCGCCACAAACAGGCTCTTGTCTATGAAGAAAATCCTGAAAATGAATTTTATATCTATATTCCTTTAAGACAAACTCCAGTTTAACTTCACTTTTTGCTGAATCAAAAGGAAATTAATTCCATGTTACCCAGGCATTTGTACTGGGAGAGGCAGCCATAAGCTTACATAACCACTCGTACTGTATTGCAGATAGCATTGATAAGATGTTGGTTAGCTGCTTTCATGTGCTTCATGGCCTTTTGCCTGGAGGAGGCCTGAAGAATGGGGTCAGGGAGATTTGGCTCAAATGGAGCATGTTTGTCTAAATTGGTAACATGCAAGCTGTGACTTCCAACATGACATTATTTCCTCTTGTTTTAATTTGCACTTATCTTCACACTTAACTCATCAGTGGACACACCACACTTGCAAGCCATGCATCAGCATGGGCACCATGCAAACGCCACATAGCTCAGCAGAGGTATGAGCAGTTTTTGTGAAAGCAGTTTTCTTTACTTCATCAAGCCCTGGTCTCAGGACTCGGGGCTTGATTACACTCTAAGCTGTGATCAGTCAGCCCTTCTCCCTTTCTCTCCCCTGGTCTCTCTGATTACAGCACTTCTAAAAGACAGTACTGTGCCACTGGTACAACAGAAAGAAGGACAGATAAGGAGAAGTATGGAGTGGAGTATGAAATGTCTGTTTTAAACTCAGAAACTAGAGTTCAAGCACCAACCACTCTTACTTTAAGAGTAAGAAAGAACAATCTACCTTCTGCATTAACTACTGCTTGTAAAGTTGCCTTCACTTTACTGTAGACGTGCAGGCACAAGCCCATTGTCAGAAGTGTTCAGAAATAATATGAGTGAAAGTAGGAAGGCAGACAAGAAGCAGTGTGTCTGCAGACTAAGTCCCACAGGGCTGTTCTTGGACAGGGACAGGCTATTTAAACATGAAATCTTGCTTAGTACAGTAGCTTCAGTACCAAATTGTTAAATTTGCCCAACCTAAGTCCCAAGTTAAACTTCGGATCATATCTCAAAACAAATGTGAAGACTGGGTCCATGTAATCCTGTCATGGCAGAGAAACTTAATCTTTGTATTATCTGCATCCAACACATATAATCTGCATTTTAGAGCCGGTGCTGATTTCCCATCAGTGCCCATCGTCTGCTCTGTATATGTGCATCTGGATCAGCCTGTCCTACATGTTGCCTCCATACCTCTGTGTTTGCGACTTGTGTGCTTCTGCCTGCTTCACAAGTCACACTCCACCGTCTCCATCCATCTGATCAGTCATTGACATCTGGCTGACTGTTTCCTGTCAGCCTTAAAAACGACCGCCTGTGTTGGATTTATCATGCTACTACCATGTTGCCTATTTCTCCCATAAACCCTGTCGTCGTGACTACTCATGCACAGATGTGTTTTGAGGTTGGGGTAGAGGTGCTAGTGAGGTGTGTATATCCTTGTCAACTCACTGACAGCTTGACATGAAAATCTATTTGTTTTTATGTTATAAGAGGAGAGCATTTAGGCTAAGGGGGCAGTGGTGACCCCTGGAACCTAAACTCAATCCAAACCTCATCTTCTACACGCCTACCCTGAACAAATTGGAAATCCTCTCCCAGCAATACCACCTCCTCCTCCTCCTCCTCTTTCCAGCATGCCCTTGCACCTGGCCCCTCTGCTGGGTCCTGTCATATGTTTTATCCATCTCTTCTTCAGTGGTCCCAGCATGTGGGGGGTTAGGGTCAAAGGGCTTGGAGTGCATGGCGGCGCCTTCACTGTTTACCCCCAGTTTCGACAGGAACCTATTTGCTCCCGCTGTTGTCTTGTCCGACTTCACTTTGTGACTAGGAGAGTGTTAAGAAAGACACGAGAGGGAAAGAAGAGCTACAGAACAGAGGGAAAGAAAAGGAGGTTGACAGTATTACCTCCTTCTTGGCGATGGCGAAGGAATCTGCTGTGCTCATAAGGCAGAAGACACGAGGGGAGGGGTTAGAAGTCTGGGAGGAAGAGAAGGAGGAACAAGAGACGCTGCTGATTCAGCACTGCAGTATGGATTTTCACACACACTCACACTCACACACACACACACACACACTTCCTTCACAGGTTTCTACTCCTCCACACGCTCTGAGTCGCAGCCGTTCCTGCCAAATGAAGTTCCCAGTTGGCAAATCTAATTTCTCCCTTTTTCCTGGGGAAAACCTATTGAGGGGCATTAGATTTTCCCTGCCACATAATATCCAGCAACCAGTGCCTCTAAAGAAATCACCCTCTTGAAAATAAATGACAAATTGGGTTTGGGTCCTGTGGCGTTTATGCATGTGTCTGTTTGTGTGTGTGTGTGCATTGTATACAGTGTGCAAACCCTGACCCAGCTGAATGAAGGTAGAAAACAATTCCTGCACATTTCCTCAAGGTGTGTCCACTGAGACGAGAACTTTTCCTTCTCATCTGAGGGGGTTTGGGGGTTAAGGAGGACTATGGGGAGAGATTTGCAGAGTGAGAAAGAAGCTGCAGCTTTGGCAGATCTTCAGATTTACACATGAATTCCCACACATAGAAACACCTTATTGACACAGAAATATACCTATGGGCTTGTAAACATAAATATCTGTAGATACATAGCTATAGATGCCAGAAAACACATGCAACAAATGCAAACAGACATCGTCACACACACATAAACCCTGGCACACACACTCCTCCCTGCAGACATGCTGGTTCTGATGGATAAGGCCTCCACACTGATAACTGAGCGTCTGGGTTTGTGTGAGCTGGAGTCTGTACTGTCTAATTACCCCAAGCGGGAGCAGCAGTGGGTAAGGCTATTCATTTCCACGCTAAAATAGCCCCGATAACGCGCCTTTTTTGTTGTACAGTATCGCAGGGGCCAGTGATTGAATTACAGAGCATCCCCCGGTGACTAAGAGGCGGTAATTACGGCGTAATTTAAGATTACATTATTAACCAGCTGACTTTATTAGAATGTAACTTCACCTCCGCAGTTAGTTACATCCTTATCATAAAATAGGACATGATTAAGGGAAAGAAGAAATTGCTGCAATTGTCCTTTTTATAACTGCGAGTGCGTCAGGCTTATTAACAGTGTGATGCAAGGGCTGAGCCACAGAGGGATTTCATGGTTGTGTTTTGACAAGGTTTTGCAAGTATGTACAAGGTGCTCAGGCAATATGTTGCTGCCCAGTCTAGTCTGTCCTGCTGCTCAGGCTGTAGAAATGAATCTTTCTGCTTATTTTCTGACTGTGTTTTTTAAATGTCTAGTTACCTGCCCTTTTTTTCACACACTACCTTGTGGTCTACATGCCAGTTCTGACCCCATTTCTTGGATGTAGTTTTTTGTTCCACCTTTTCATGTTTGTTTTGAGATGTTACATATCGTTAAGTGTTTACTTCTGTTTTCTGCAACAAAGCTGTTTGTTTAAAATGCTTCTATACCTGCTAATATGGTGCATTCACCTGCTGAGTCATTTTGCACCTCATCTCTGTTCCTCCTTTCTCCTGCTGTATCGATTTGCTGTTTGAAAAGCATGCATGCTCCTTCATCCAAAACCATAAAATCTGCTGCCTTAACACCTTGATTCAAAGCAGATGGTTTGTTGGACACAACCACCAAGATTATGTCCACATCAAGTTGACGAAATTTGAAAATGCATCTTTTTCTCTCCTTTTTGGCCTAATGTTCTCACACACACACACACACACACACAGCAATTGTTTTTTTGCTTCAGAAAAATCAAGCCTATTGAAAACACTCTCCAGAGCAGATGCTTGCCTTGCATTTTTTACTGTGCAGCTTTTGATGTTAAACGTCTGCTGTGATAAACCTGAGGATGTTTATAAAATAGTGATTTTCAGGACGCCTGAGTTCTGCAGTCTACAGGCTGCTGTTTGTTCAGTTACCAGACACAATTAACTGAAATATAAGCACAGCTTAGACATCGTCAGGTTAAACACTGTGTAGGTAAACATGATGGCATTATGAAAAATGTTGTTGTTTGCCAAGTAGAATAGAATAAGGAAGTTTAATCTTTAACCTTTAAAATGTAGATACAGCCAAAAGTCAAATGAAAGTAGAAGTCTTCATGTGTTGTCACACATTTTACCGTTTAACATTCACACATTTTGCTTTCATTTGAAAATCGTGTTTAAGGAGGGAAAATTATCTGTCAGAAACAAAACCATAAATCCTAATACATTAAGACATAAGCACTGAACAAGACAAAGCTCAGACTACACACACCAACCAGTCCAGCTAAACAGAAGCACTGTGTCAAAGTTGACCTGAAACTGAAACAAGATTAACCCCCGATCACTGGATTCACACATAAATCCTCTCAAAGAGCAAAACATGAGCCGGGCCATGGATAATGATTAAAGATCCCCTCATAAGCATCATATCAGTGTTATGGGTTAGACTCAACCATAGCAGCCATTGTAGAAGCTGCTATCAGGCATCTACCACATTAGGAGTTGAAGACAGTCCTCACCTGTAGGTACAGTAGCTGTCAGTCAAGCCACAAAGGGCAGGACAGGTAACCTGAGCCAAAGTACCTCGTGGTCTCCTCTCTGTGTTTGTATTCTTAACGTACACAAAACCAATGTGCAGCAGTTTAAATTTGTATAGATACATACACTTTATATATCTTATGAAGACTGATGGTCAGTATAAATAATCTGGCATGGATTGGCTGAGCTGTGATCAAATTAGCTAGATTTTGTCATTGTTGCTTATTTGAGAGAAATTTTACTCTGTGCAGTTTTTTCCTTGAAGAATATTTAAAGAGTATTTGTTCCATTTGGCCATTTCAACATACTTTGTGTAGGCAAGCCGCTGTATAAGTTTAAATAGTTTCCACGTGGCCTGTTGTCTTACTACAGTGTGCTTTCGTCATTCATGATTACAGCGATGATTCATGATGAATCATGACATGATTACATGAATCTAGCTAACTGGTCAAATTGTGTTATTTTAGGTTATTGGTGTATTTGACAAATAATTTGCAGAGAGGATGCAGATTTACAATGTTCAGACATTAATAACTTCCTGTTCATATATAGGACACACATGCCTGTACAGTATTATATAAAAAATAGCACCATTCAGAAAGCTGACTTGTGCCTTGTTAATTGTTTTTGTTTTTTTTTTTCAGCACCGCAGTTTTAAAATCATTGCAGCCCTTAAAAATGCAGATCTTAGGAACAAAACCGTTTCATTGGACTGATTCATATACCGTGCACAGCAGCAGTTGTTACTTCACCCTTGCCCGGAGCCTGCAGACATTCACTGCTTTAATATAAATAAGAGTGAGAGAAGAAGAAAGGCAGCTGAAGAAATTGGTGTAGAGCAGTGTGAGAGGGAGAGCATGGATGGAGAACGACGAGAGGGAGACCCGAGCTGACCGGTCAGGCTCTGTCAATAATTCTTCTTGCAGTTCAGCTTGTGTAAATTGATTTTTACACTTTCACCTTGTGACAGCCAGAAAAATCACTACACCTGTAAGTCCAGAGGTAGAGGGGGGATGTTGAGGTGTACCAAACCAAACAAAACAAAAACTACCCTCTGATGCTGATCACGATCCAGTGTGAAATCATCTATGTCCTGTAATGCCAATACAGCATTAATGGACAACACTCAGGATATTTCTCCAGCACTTGAACTAATCGTATTGTAAACTTAGTGTGTCTGTTTGAGTGTTCCTTCAGAAAAAAAGAAAAGAAATTTTGTTTAAAGCACTTCTAAAAGGCAGCTGAAGCTACTAATCCATTGTTGTGTGTCTGTGTGTGTGTGTGTGTGTGTGTGTGTGTCTGTGTGTGTGTGTGTGTGTGTGTGTGGGTCTGCATGTGCTTTGTGTGTGTAGGCGGTGGGATGTTTTGCTTCTGCACTGTTAGCTGGGTTTGTTGTCGTCATGTGGACGTGTGTGTCTGTGCGTGCGTGTTCCTCTCTCTTTCCTTCTTGTCTTCACACACTTAGCACAGCAGCTATCTCTGCAACTCCAAATGAACCAGTTTGTCAGAGCTGCAGGCATCAACAGCTCAACAGTTTCTAAATATTTAGGGAGGTAAAAGAGGAGAAATCAGGAATGAGATGAGGTTTGTGCTGCTGTTGGACCTCCGGACTATTTTTGGACACGTGGTTCACATATAGATTTAGGTTGGATTTAAAGATAGCATATATAAGATAGCGTTATATAAAAGCCACTCTGTTCTTTTATACTCTGGGATGTACTTTTTGTACTACGTTGAGCTACGTTGCTTTATATGTTGTCGGCGTGGACAGGTTATTAAATGTTCTTGTTGTTTTATAAAAATGCAAGAAGAGTGTGTAAACCCACCATAGAAACCAGATTACTCAGAGAATTCAGATCAGGTAGAAAATCAGTTAATGCTTTTGTTTTTTGTTTTTTTTTACTGTGAAATCCACATTTACATGCAGCAGGTCAGATGTCATTATCCCACCACACTTTCTCAGGCAGAATGTGGATTCCTGCTGACAGTGAATGTAGACTTGCTGATACATGTGTTGCGTTCTGGTTTAGTTCTAGAAACGAGAGTTTTGCTGGTGGGGAAATGAATAGCTGCCTCCCATATGATCCGCTTTGACCAAAACCAGCTTGAATGCACGCAGACTATATTCTGGCCACTCCAGGAAGTCACTGCTCTCAGCTGAGAAATAGCACTGCACATAACACCCTGTTAAACTGCAACTTGTTGTTTTGACACTGTGGTGTCTGTGCTGATTAAACATTATAACATGTTAAGTGGTGCTTTACAGGTGCTGGTAGGTGGTTTGTGTGTCCTCTAGACACAGCCAAGTTAGCTGTCCCTCATTCTCCTGTCTTTGTGCTAAGCTGAGCTACGTTGCTGTAGCTTTATATTGAACAGACAGATGAGAGCGGTATCAGTCCTCTGACCCACGGCAATGAAGCAACTGTGTATTTGCTCTACAGTGGCTCTAAAAGACAAATTAACCTTTTTCCCCTCAAATCATCCTCAAAATCTTCCTCCCCTGTCCATGTTACACTCGATCATAATTCTGGTGCTGAAAACAACATAAACGATACAAATGCTGAGATGATCAAACCCGTGTGTTTAGTGTGTAGGTCTGTGTGTGTGTGAATTCGGGCAGCTATAAATGCATGATTACTGCATGTGTGAGGACCCAGGGTCCTGTAAACATTACCTCATCGCTGTCATGCTGTGGGGGCCAGGCCCCCTGTCAGCCCTCAGGTCTGTGGGAACTGAAGCCCACTCTGCTGGCTGGAACAAAGGGCAGCCCTCCCCTGGCCCTCGCCCCCTACCTCAGCCATCTCTGCCCCGGCCCACCTTGCAACAAAAGGGGCCACGGGGCCTTAATTCCCAGGCAACGATATAAATGGTGCCCCCCGACTCCTGAGGACGAGGCAGGGACAAATGGGCCTGAAAGCCGAATAGGAGGGGGGAGAGAAAAATGGCAAAGAAGTCATAAAAGAGGTGCCCCCACCACCTCCTTCTCATCCAAGAGGTCTTTTGTTGGTGGGGGTGAGGGGACAGGAGGGTGGGGATTGAGGGGACTAGGGTGGGAAGACACAAAGGACAGGTCAGAGAGAGTGGCAGGGGTCAGCCACCCCCTCCACACATCCACCGAAACTCCCTATCAAATACAGACATCCCATCACATTTCAACCAGTGGCCTCTGGAACGGGGCACCCTGTGGACATACACACACACAGGAGAAAGATTTAAGCATTTAGTCATTTGTTTTCCACAGCTGCTACTTTAGGATGATCGTTTTTACCCTTGAGAAGCCCTGCCCCACAAATTCCATGAGTCGCTGTGTAACGTGCATTTCAACTATTCTGAGCCACAATCCATTGTGTTGTCTGTTCAAAACACCAGGCGTCCGCCACTTTAGATATTCTGACAAACTTCTGACAGAAAAGAGGAAGAACTGTAATAATATAACTTAAAAAACAAGAAGAACTTCAGTGACAGATATGCAGCATCCAGCAGCGTCCGCACTGTATATCTTTATATCTACCATTAAGGTGCCCCTGCTTTCAGCACTTCGGATACACGCTGGGATCTTTGCCTTCAACTGTCTAAGCTGCACTTTTTGCTGGAGACAAGTCAGAGTCAGGAGATGCCCAACGAGAGTGTGACAGGAAACCAGTGGAGTGGAGGGGGAGGCCGTGTGCAGACCCACGCTGAGTCCGGTATTTTCAGTGAATATTGCGAATCCTTGTTTCAGTCTCAGATCTCGACCGGAATAATCAGCACACCTCATCTGAGATCAGTTGTTTGTACAGCTCCATGTCACCATGGCAACAGTCTGTGACAAAAAATGTCTTGTAGCGTGAGCGGCACAGCAGTTCTTACATTTTGTAAATCTCCTTGCTCACAGTACATTTAAATGAAACTTTTGTCAGGCTGTGACAGCTGTCATTGATCATGCACACTGCAAAGCTCCTTTTCTGTTTGCAGCTGATGCCTTTAATGAAATCATCAGTTTCAGCACACAAACACCATCAACTCTGAGAGTCTATTTTTTTTTTTTTTTTTTGCAGTATAGCTGAGGCCTGGGGTCCACTGGGTTGGTGAAGTGGCTGGAGAGAGTGCAAGATAATTGGGGCTATGTTGTATCTAGTGTCTGTGGCACTTCAGTGCTGTGGGTCAGGGACCTGAAAACACTGGCTCAACAGTTACCAATCATTTCAAACCCCCGGCCGAAGAAAAGCATTGTGGGCCAGCTTTCTCTCGGGGCCACAGCCTGTGGCAGTTCAAAGGGACAGTGAGGCTCACAGGCCTGTGTGTGTTTGTGTGTGCTCTCTTTTGAAGGTCTGAAGGGACAGAGGAGCTCAGAGGCTCGAAGCTTGAACAATTAGAGCAATTTTACTCCACTCTCACTCGCCCTCCATCTCGTTTTCTCACACACACAGTCTTTACCAAACAGAGATTGATGTGCTCTAGTCTCCCTGCACTTGTAGAAAATACATTTAACTTCTGAGCAGCTGATGTCATTCAACATTTCCAGCGCCTCGGTCTCTGTCCTAAAATTAAAGACAACGTGATATTGCACACTTGGGAATCGTGCGAAATTGAAATTTAATGTTTTGGTTCATCTTTAACCGAAACATTTTATCACCACAAACAGCAATAAAGAGAATTTGCCCCACGTTCAGTTTGTGAGGCATTTTATTTTCTCTCCTAGGCATTTTATTTTCGCTCCTTTAGTTAGGACCTATCCCCCACTTGCCCCCACCCCAACTTTTTCTTCCTCTTCCTCTGCATAACATTGTGGCCACAGATTGTGTGGAATGCAATTAGAGTGCCTAAATTAAGTAGTAATGGAGAACCAGGTCTCCCTACCAGTGTTGCCCTGGCAACGAGCGCTCACAACACCGCCTCTAGTAGTTTTGCTACTTTATCTGCAAAATGCACAATTGAGCTTTAAACCAGCTCTCTGTCTGCAGGAGCCAGGCAGGCAGGGCGGAGGCTGCAAGGAGGCAGGATAAAGGATGGGAGGGGAGAGTGTGGGGGGGGTTGCAGTGTATTGGGGTGGGGGGTGAACAGCTGCGTGCTGGGATTTTTCTCTGCATCTTGTGATATTGCCGGCCGTCAAATATTTATTCCACAAACTGTCTAATGCGGCGTGATGCGCTCCTGTGTGCGCATGAAGGCCAGATTTCAAAGACGCCCTCAAAGGATGACGTGTGTTCGGCGAGCTTTGATTGCGCAGCTCCCCTCCAGTTGTAGCTCTACGTGACAGAGAGGAGAGAGGCTGCGCTTTGTAAACAGCCTGTAGTCGCAGGGCCTTGTTGACTAATGTGACAAAAGCTTTGTGAATTGGAGCCGCTCGGTGGATTTTCATCACCAGCTGCAGATATTAAGAAATGGGATTAAATTTGAATGAAGTAGAAGGTGCAATCACACCTGCAGACTTTGGTCTGCACCGCAAGGAAAGTTTACTTTGTTGTATTCTGATAGTTGGCTCATTTAGATTCACACCTCTCAATTTACAAGTGAACCAGGACTTGTAAAAAGTCACATGAAGTCTGATACCTATTTCGCCTCGCAGGGTGAGAGATTTTTGAAGCAGGCAAAGTTGGAGAACTTCCTCTCTACTACTTTGTTGTGAACTTCCAGTTCACAGCAAAGAAACAACTGGTATCAGGTGCCAACTTCTAACTCTCCTGTGAAACGACTGCATTTTGTTTGTTTTAATGTGGACAGTTTAGACTAAAGGTAAAACTGGTTGACTGTATCTGCTTGTTGGAGGAGAACTGATTTTATGCTTTGGAAGATCTGAGCTGTTTCACAGCCTCTGCTGGCACAGGCTCCGATCTAAAGTTCTTCTGTCAGTGGAGGAGAAACTGTTGTACTAATGTCAGAAGATGACAAAGGAAATACATGAAGGGCAAGGAATCCCTGTCCCCCTTTTACTGTGCATGAAGTCTTTTCTTTACAGTAAAAAGATTTAAGGTTGAGCTGTTCACTCATCACCCACCAGGCTGCTTTCAGCTAAAAAAACATTTATAGAAAATGACTTTTGTCTAGAACTCATGCCTCATGCCTTCATCACATCCATACTTATTTAAAATAATGCGGAATTATTAATATTGAAAACTTTGTTGTGGACACGAGGAATCCTGTGTTACTTTGGACAGGTCTTTAGATTTAACTGCAGTAGTTTTAAAAGTGTGTGTTGTCTTTAAAACACTGTCCAAGTAAATTGACCCAGTTTTGAAGACAACAGTGCAACAATAGTTAGCGTCCCCTGATGTTGGCGTTCATAGACACCCGGCCTTTTTTAATAGCTCTGTGAAAGCTCCATCAGATCCTGTAAAGAGTGAATGACACTAGTTTACACACAGACTTAATGGAGAGAATATGACCTTGCATCTGCAGTGCGTGCAAACAGATAACAGGTGTTCTGTATTATTTAGTTGGCAGTCGGCGCTGAACTGAGCGTGCGTGCCACAAGTCAGCTTTGTTGCAAATCAGACTTAAGTGAAGATAACTGGGCCACCTTGTTGTCCTGGGGGCCTCGGCCCTGCAGATGTCAGCATCATGTAATTTCATAAATGCACGCACATGCACTGACTCACGTGGCTCGAACCTGTGTGTTCAAACTGTTTGTGTTTCCTTTTACATTTTCACACAACAGCACTACCGTAAACAAACAAACACACACACACAGACAGGAGCGGAGTGGCAGGACACACAGGTGTTGTGCAAATCTCTGACTGTAGCCGTGCCAAGAGGATGTCCCATAGAAAAGAACAAGCGTATGGTCCACACATGTTGCAAAAGATTAGGACTTTTTCTACCAAATGGCCCCCCGAAAGACAAAATATATCTGAATCGACTCCATGTGTTTTCACTTGTCTGGAGACTATTTTTCTTTGGTGGTAATTTGTACTATGAAAAAGGGTTTGACTAAACTACTGTCTCTGTTGAAAAATGACAGACCTCCCTTAGTGCTGCCAGGTGTGTTTTAGTGGGGCATGTTTAAGGTTCTGAATGGTTGGCTTTACCACCAACCGTAGGATAATCTCTTTGTACTCCACGATTCAGACTCAAGTATCAGCAGGAAATAAACAAGATCTGATCATTTAGAAACTATGAGTATAACTTGTATGAAATTTGTCCATTCTTCCCTCCTGTAAATCATGTAAGTCATGTAAATCAGGCTAACGGGGTACATTTCAGTTAACAGGTAAGTTGACCAGTAGGACAAACTCATTGGTGTTGTGCATTAAGAAATTATCACACCATATATGAGCACTGCAGAGGTGCGAATGAACAGACTGCTGTCCACAGTATGGGTGGTGAGGCTTGAGGCGGTATTAAAGGCAGCGTGAGATGTCTAACACTTAGCATCACCAATGTTGTGACATCTCTGATGTTTCAGATGTATAAATATACACCGCTCGCTATTTCGGTGCCTGTTCATCTGGCTGGGTGAGAAAGTAGGTAGGAAACAGGAAAGAAGCAGTGCGGAAAGTGAAGGGAAGAAGCAGTGGTGAGGAAGGAGAAGAGAAGCCGGTTTGGAAGCTCAGGATGGCAGCCAGGAAAGCTGGCCAAGGTGTGTTGTTGTGGTCTACCGCTACAGCGATCGTGGGGGTCTGCTGGAGAGAACATCACACCGCTTCATCGCCGTGGCAGCAGCCAACCACAGGGGCCCATGCCAAGATGTTTGGCCAGCAGTCCCACAATCCTTTGGTGCGTGTCATGGATGAAGGCAGAAGCCTCCAGTTGTGGCGAGAGCATTTGGAGCCATATCAATTCAGAGCATAGTGTTCCACCTTTGAAATACCTGACGTTACATGATTTGTTTTGATAAAACATTAAATAAGTCAGAGAAATCAAAACAAATTTGGGCTTTTTTTGAGATGACCTGATGCCTTTTCACTAAATTATCTACTTACCAGCCTCCGCTTTCTCTTTCCTCCTGTCTGCATTGTTTAAGGGCTAAGGCTGACATTGTCCTTATTTGGCTAATTGTCACAAAGACCCACGACCAAACTAAAACCAACTGTCTGTTCAGGTGCTGAGGTCAGTTGTTTCAAACTTCTCCCTGGTCACTGGTGTTCACTGAACAGTCTGAATCTAGTTCCCCACATGCTCAGGTCCTGTGGGATTGACACAAATTCTGGACATACTGCAGGAAAGGTGCAGACTTGAACAATTAGGTCTGATAAAAACAGGTTCATTCACTATATCAGGATTTGGCCAGAGAGCCAGTACTTTCTGTGCTATTTCTTAGACAGTAAGAGCAGCATAAAATATTGTCAGCCTTTTTCCTTTCTTCAAATAAATAAATAAAGGGATGAATAATTCAATCAATCAGTTTGTACTAGTTCATAGAAGAAGCCAAACAGCTCAAAGTCTAGAAAGCTCTGCAGCATCCACAGGTCACAACCTTGCTGGATGGGCAAAAAACTGATCCTAATCATCCATTTACTGGCTCATTGAGGTGACTCGGGCAGAGAAGTCAGACAACTGGCAGGAGGAGGGTGTGTTTATAGCATAATGTTATCCATTGTGAGCGCTTTAACTGGGCCGTCCTCACAACCTTTTGTATAACCACTAGCTTTCCTCCCGCTTGCTTGTCTTCTCTAAAATACAACACAATTGTTCATTTACTTTTTCTTTAGGTTAGTTAACATAAGAAAATAAGAATTTGTTAAAAAAAAAAAAGTGAAGACACTGTGGAGACCAAAAAAGACGGACAGATAAAATCAGTAGTATCCTACAAATGTTACAAATGAGAGTCAGCATGTCGTTCTGAGCTCTCACCTCATGTGTAGGAGGTGTGAAGAGGCATCAGGAGGTGCAGAGAGGCTAGAAAAACAGCAAGAAGGAGGTGTGTGCAAGATGGACAGAATGTGCCGGTTCTTCTGTCTTCCTGCCTCTTCGGCTTTGACGTGGTGAGGAGTGTGAATCGCGCACATTATGATCAAATGTGGATACAGACATAAAGACAGTGGTCAGGGTGTGAAACATGAATCACGTGTGAATGTGCAAGGATATACATGCAGGCACACACATACAGTGTATGTGTGTGCCTGCAGCAGTTTACAAAACCAGAAGAAACTTGTTTTTAAGGAAAAAGTAACTTAAAGGACTCCAGACATTCATCCACTCAGAGAAAAAGACAAACATCAGAAATCAAAAGTGGAAATGTCTTGAAAACAGATTCTCAATTTATCCACAAATCCACCCGGAGTTCACTTTTTCAGTTTTTTTTTTGAACAAGTAGCTAAATTACTAAATTCCTTCTAAAACTGAGTCCACTGAGTGTTCATATTTGTTGAGTTCCAGTGATGTATAGTATTTTTGACACTGCTGTTGGTACCAAACGGCACATAATCAACTTTCAAAAGATTGACGAGGACGAGAAGCAAGGAATAGGAGTGAAATGAGAAAAGGAAGGAAAATTTAGTTTATGAAGTTTAGAAAATATAATTGCCGGGTGCTGAGAGAAACAGCAAGAGAGAAAGTGCAGGAGCACATGTCCCTGACACACACACACACACACACACACATGCTACCTGGGGAGTGTGGATACGAGCTCTCCTCTTTGGCCAGAGGCTGGTAAATAATGGATGTATTGGTGGAAGCGCAGGCAGTTTGAAATGTAAATGTGATGGATGGAGAGTTTTGTGTGTGTGTGTGTGTGTGTGTGTGTGTGTGTGTGTTATGCTGTCACTTGTGGCTGGGACTGCTTATGTGTCTAGAATGGTGATAGGCTGTCCTCCCTGAAGTGAGGAAGGAGAGGAAGTGCAGGAGAGAAGTGTGTGACTGCTCAGAACTGCAGAGAGGTGGACATGAGGGGAGATGCATGGGGACAGACATAAGGAAGGAGGGATGGAGAGGGTGATTGTGTCGTTTGACCAATTGAAATCTTTGACGTTCAGTTATGAGGTGGAATGAGGTAAAGTGGTAGTGATGACGTGAACTAGTGGTGGCCACTGTACTGTAGTAGTTGTTCCACCTTGTAGAGTCCAGCGTCTCAAACAGTGACATGTTCTGTGTGTAATAACTGGCTAAAGTCATCCTCAGTCTTTCTCTCCATCTGGAATTTCAACCTTAATACACTGCCAAGCACAGAGAGCCCAAATCTAAACTTTGAACCTTTGAGCTGGTGCATAAGAGAGAACACAGGTTTAGAGTAGCCACAATGCAATAATACACACACTCTGAGACCAGAAAGGTCAGTTCATGGTTTCCAATAGACCTTGGATGGATGCAGACTGCAGGCCTGGGTATTCTAGGTGTATGGATACGTGGACATGACAGTGACCTCTAACAGGAATAAAAGTTCCTTGCTTCGTTGTATTAGTCTGAACTGAAACAAAACATTAGAATGGCCCACGTGTGATGAGTTGATTCCTTCTGCGCTTGTGTTTTGTTTCTATTTAATTTGTAGTGTCGTGATTCATCAGGGTTTCGTTGCGCAATGTGACATGCCTTACACTTAATATAGTGGACTCCAGTACAGATCACAAAGTTTTATTCAACCCATCATTCACAGAGTTGCAACAAACCTGCAAGATCACTATTACTTCAGGTGTGGCATGTGTAGGGTCCTGATTGATATGATATATGCTGTCTTCACTAATCAGTCTATCATATGGAGTCATTTGTCCTTACGCCTGAGAAACATCGGAGAAACCAGTCTGAGCGGACAAGTGCTACATGCAGATGTTCCCTGTGCATTCAGGTTTTCATTGAACTGCATCACATATTAAGAAGGTTATTACTCCCTGATGAATCATTTAGCTCCCAGTGAGAGTAGCTGGTGTAAAAACTACATCCCTGCTCAAATGCAGCAGTGGAGGTCAGCTCTAGCATATGGCTGTGTGTGTGTGTATGTGTGTGTGTGTGTGTGTGTGTGTGTGTGTGTGTGTGTGTGTGTGTGTGTGTGAGAGATACCAGCTGGTCCAAACGTGACGGAGGCTCGGGATGGAGTGAATGAAAGGCAGGACGGGAATAAGGAATGGAGGAAGAAAGCTAAGGAGATGATGAAAAGGAGGAAGAAAAGAAGTAACTAGGAGGCAGGAAAGGATGCATGTAGGGATAGATGGATGGAAGGAAGGATGTATGGACAGCTACATGGGGGGGGTGAATGGATGGAGGGAGGGACAGAAGGAGACAGAGATAGATGGAAAGAGGGTGGGAAGGTGAAAAACATAGAGGGAAACAAATGTGGAGAAACTGGCATCTGTTGCCCTCCCAACCCCCGCCATCGCCACTGTCACCACCAGCTCCTTTTGGTGCAGTGTGTGTGTGTGTGAGTGTGTATGTGTGTAGGTGTGTAGGTGTGTGTGTGTGTAGAGATAAGACAGAGGAAAGAGCCCAGATGGTCTGAGGGGAGAGTGACAAGTGGCTGTCATGGGATTCAGACAGCCTGGGCCTCTGCTGCCCTGCTGGCACACACACACACACACACGCACACACACACACACACACACACACTTCCATCTCTTTGTACGACCTCTGCCTCCTGCAGGGCACCTGTTCAGCCTGTGCTGCATCTGATTGTGGATGATCTGCCATATCTTTGGTCTCCTGTAGAAACAAAGATATATATTTTTCACTAGTATTGGCAATTTAGGCAGAGAGAAAAACGATCTGATTCCTAAGTGTGTGAAGTTACGTGAGCAGGCTGGACAGTTTTGGCTTTTTACCATAATAACTTTTGATGTTCAGACCAGTGTGGTTTTGTTTGATCCACTCCCTGCTATAAGCACTTCATCTTCTGTCCAGTCTCTGAGTTGTAGAACATCAGCGGGGCAATATGTGAAGTTGATCATCCTGTGCCTAGGTTGTTTATGACCAAACCAAATTATTCAGTGTTTTATCAAATCATTTTTCCAAATCATGTCTTATAGACAAAACATTTCAGTTCCACTGAGCCAGTCTAGTGAGGAGCACCCAGACCAGTAATGTTAATTAGATTCATAATCTGAATTATGAGAGTTTACCACATAAACAGCACTTTCTCCTTACCATAGCTTGGACAATCATGATTTTTATCACATTTCATAGCATTTTGTCTCACATATGGCAACCCAACTGTTAGATGACACACACCAAAGATGCTTCCCTGCAGGGGAGATGCACCACTCTTTATTTCTTCCCATTTAAAAGAGCTCTTCAGTTTCTACAAGTACCTGTGAAAGTATCTTGTGTATGACTTCCTCTCTCTAGTAAAACACTGCACACAAGCCTTGTAGCATAAGGGTGTATAGTCTTAGCATATGAACACAAATGTAGGAGCAGTAGAGGTCGACCGATATGGGTTTTCTCTTGCCGATGCCGATATTTAGAAATCAGGGCGGCCGATATATGATGCCGATTCTTTTGGCTGATTTGTTTGATTTAAATTTCCCCCCTTCATCTCTTTCCTGTGTGTGTCAGACGCACAGACACATTTGAGGAAAGTTATCCTGCGTGTTTTAGCAAGAATATTCATCTGAATTGCACACTGTTTCTACTTTCACATTTGTTGCAAACATGATAAGCATGGTCAGCGCCAATTCTAATATGCTACAATGTAATTTTGCATTGGAAACGAATGGTTTTCCCCTGCCATCATTAGCTGAACCTGTGCCTACAGCCTAAACTACAGCTCGCTAACAATACAGACCCTAAAAGTTACTTGCAATCGCTCTCCAAAAGTAGCTTCATATTTACCAATGAAATGTATAAGGCAAAATTAAAAACGAAAGATAAGTACTTTCTTTTTTGGACGCTTTTCAGCAGACGGGAACATCAGCTCACTGAACACCGGTGGTGACAGCCTGCTTGTCGCAAGAGGGGTCCTCACGTGTTCCACAACCACACTTAGCTGGTCGCAGATGTGCCTGCCTACAAATCAGCCTAATGTGCAGCCAAATGGGCCGATGCCGTTTAATTAAAATGTGTAAAAAAACGGCAGATTAATCGATCGATCGGTCAACCTGTAATGAGTAGGCCTATAAGTAAACCATGTGAACAGCTTTATCTGAATACTGTCTTGCTGTGTAATATCTGTGTCAGATTCTTTGTCCTGTTCTGTCCCACTTTTCCAAATTTCTCTCTCCAGTGTTTTAACACTACATGTGTGCTGACCGACTGGCCGTCAAGGCCGACAGAGGAATTGTGACAACCAGTCGCGGTGTGTTTTATCTGTCATTTCTGAGCCATGGGACTCAGTTTAATGGATAAAGCCTGCGGAAAGCCCAGACCGCCGGCCTCTTTATATCTTTATGGGTCATGCACTCATCTTCCCAAACACCCTTAATACACTTTATCTCTCACACTGCTTCCTTCTCCTCTTTCTCTTCTCTGTAGTGGACTCTCACACACTCACACACACACACACACACACACACACACACACATACTACTTAACCTAACTCCATTGCCCTTGATTTTTGCGATCCTGTGATTTTTTTTTTTTTTTTTCTCCTTTTTTTTCCCAGGGAGTTTCCTGCTCGTCCTTTCTAAAATGAGAGGAAATGAATGATGGGACTTTGAGCTCCAAGGTTACAACCCCTGTAGTCCCACAGCAAGGCACCCTGGGATATGTAGGCGCCTCCGGACTCACGGTCGCCGGGGGGTCTTCCTCGTCAGGCTCAATGGCATGTGAGTGTGTCAAAGAAAAAGAGCAGAAGAGAAAAATTGACGAGAGAAACTGGGTGCGAGGAGAGTGGAGGATGGAAATGTGTGTGAGAGGGGAGTGAAAGAGTGTGTGATAATGACAAAAAGACGGAGTGGAAGGAGAAAAATTGTGTGTTGGTGAGAAAAAGAGCAAGTGTGTGTGTGAGGGACAGCTCGTCCTTCAGGCTCACCTCCGCCCCCCCGGGGTCTTTCTCTTTCTTCTCAGCGGCAGCGTTTTACTGGCCCCGGCTGACGACCATGAAATGGCACGAAATTTACTACTGTGGAGCTTATGGATCTTTCCCTTCTTCCCTTCTTCTTTTCATTTCTACTCTTTCACTCCCAGCATCCTTCCCTGTTAGCTGCCCTCGACTTCCATCCAAAGCGTCTTTCCTTCTTTTCCTTTGTGCTTACTTCCCTCCTTTTCTTCCTGTTCCTTTTTCTTGTTCTTTGCTGTTTTTCCTTCTTATTCCCTCACTTCACTTATTACTCTTGTTTCTTTCCATCCTTCGGTTTTTACCACTCCCTGCTTTCCCGTTCCTATCATTTTCTTTTCCTCTTCCTCTCTCCCTCCTTTAAGCCTTTTACATGCATTTCTTAATATTTCTTATTATACTTACTATTTCCATCTTTCCATTTTCCGTCCCCTTTAATCCTTTTCCCCATTCTATATTCCCACTTCTGACTTTTTCTTTATATTATACGTTATCCTTTGTATTAACCAGTAGTAACACAGGACTCTCCCGGATTATCCAACAATACCTTTGCCAATTTTATTTATTTCAGCTTTAGTAATATAAAGTTTAATAATAGAATCCGGAATGTAAATTATTCCAATCAGATAACAAAAATGCAAACTTCAATTCCCAGAATTCCCATTAACTGAGATCAGGAAGAGCTGACATCCTACCTGCCAGTTTGTATAGGAGTGCGACCACTCATGCTATGGCAGTTTTGGTCTGACATACAGTAAAAACTGTAAGAAAAGCTGGACTTGGTGGTTGAGTGCGTGCATGTATGTGTGTGTGTGTCTGCTCTACCATCCACAGCCAGAAAGCCTCACAGCGTTAGCGAGTAGGAGGGGAATATAAAAGGATTAGCAGTTCCAAATTAATACTTGGAGAATAGTTCATGCAGAAATGTATTGACACACATACACACACACACTAATGAATACTGAACACACAGACAAACCATTGCACATTCAATTAAGTAAACATTGTTACAGCATGCACATAGAAAACATACTTTTTGTTAACATTATACTTATGTTAGCCTTAATATGAGTGAGCTCTTTCATTGCATGTTTGTGGGTTTTCCCTCAGGCACAACTATGTAAACAAACTACTAGTCGCCAGACCACTCATGTTTTTTGACAAGTGGAAGGGAGCAGTGTGTCGCTGTTCTGGACAGTAAAATGTCACAGTTCTGCAGGTGTACAGTACCGCACGTCACATTTTAAGGATGACGCTCACGTTCCAAAGCAGCAGAAACAGTTCACTGAGGAAACCCCACGCTGACAGCTGACTAGGAAAGAAATGACATTTAAAGGAAGATTTCAATTTTAACAACTTATTTTTGGACTAATTGTTTTGACTTACTGATTTAAGTGCTAAGGTCTGGGGATGCTGCATATTTGGAATAGACAAAACAAATGCACACATTGAAACTGTTGTAGTCTGTGAGCCTGCTAGAGTTTGCAGACTGACTTCCAGGACCTATTGTGCCTACATCATTGTTTTTACGGCATATTTCAGTGGACTGTGCACCTGAGTCAGACTTAAATCGCAAAAATAATCATTTGAGCTTTGACTTCTTTTGATTCTCAGTAAAAAAAAAAACCTTAATTTCTTTGAAACTTCGATGAAAAATTCTTCGCTTGGTAGAACCTGAAGAAAAAACATCATCTAGCATCCTGATTGGTGCTATGGACTACGCTTTTACTTATGGAGCATCAGAATTGCAGAGCAGGAGTCAGATGCTAAATGGCCTGATAACTTTCCAGTGAGAATCACAGCTTAAATAAAAAGAAAGAGTATCTGTCTGTTTGTATGTCAGTACTGTCTCCAGCATGTCAGCCGTGAAAGGCCTCTCCACGCCGTTTGAGCTCTCCTGAGTGAGAGAAGTGTGACAAACAGCTCAACAGGCTTTGGCACGCCAGCTGTCCAGAGGGGACACACACACACATACACACACACACACACACAGGTCCATCCACATGCATATGTAGGCAAAGGAATGATTACACATGCACAGTTGCACACTCGAACACTTATAGCACAGTCTCTTTCTCTCACACACACACACACACACACACATATATATATGTGTGTGTGTGTGTGTGTGTGTGTGTGTTCCCACAATCCCTCTCTCCGCATGCAGCCAATCCACTGTTGGACAGAAAGCATTGACTTTTCTGATGGTGCTTCCCCATCTGAGTTCTGAAGATGGTTGCTGCTGCTGAAGGGAGGAAAAGTGACAGAGAAACCAGTTGGCTGAATGTCACAACAGCCTCTGCTTTCTGGTCACCATGGTGATTTTGATCAACAACCATTAATAATGTGTAAAGCTGTTTATTAAGTCTGTGACTGCTTATTTTCAGCATCTCTTTCCAAAATATCCAATAGGCTACTTTCAGCATGAAGTGATTTGGAGAAAAGCCTTAGCCTGACCAAAATTTGGACCTTATCCTCCCAGACTGCAATCAGCTCTCACTTGTGGCCATTTTATCTAATGCACTGCATGTGTGCATGTATGTGCACCAGCCTCAGTAGATTTTTTTTTTTTTTTTAATTCACCTTCAGTTTGTTCCTACTGCTGTGGTTTAAAGGGCAATGAAAAGCATTAGTAATCACATTACAGTTTTGTCTCCGCAAGGAGAAGTTTTAGCAGAGTTTAAAGCGAGCATGAAGCATTACTAAGCAGCATCAGCTTTCAAAAGTGTGTGCAGTCATTATACACTTGCAAATTTACCATTTAACCTGATTATAATGACTCATGTACACTATGTGCAGTCATCTCTGGCTTCCAAGTCACATAGAGGTGGTACAGGTTGTTTCAGATGGTTTGTTTGTTTGAAATAAACCAGTCTTGTTTGAGGCACAGGTTAATATCTGCATGCCTACCTGTCAAAGTCTATTTAATTGTGATTTTGATTGAGAATAAAGCTGTAACTGAAACTTTATATGTATTGTCTCCCTCAGACTGCAGCAGACTGCACTTCTCACTTCATTCTTTGTATAATGCTATTAAGCAAAGAAAAACACCATGGACCAAGCAGGTAACCCAAGCCTAAATACAGTCTTATTTCCAACCAATACCAGCCCCAATATTCAGCTGATATCACAACTTGTTCATGTTCTCTGCTGTTTGTTTTTTCTCTGCAGCTACAAGTCGGAGGCGTGGGAGAATGATTTACAGGTACTCCCCCCTGCTCTAGACGTGCATGGTTGCTCACTAGTCTCACAAACTTTTCCTTTAATGTAGATATCAGAATAAGGACCTTGTCAGTTTTAATTAGGCTATAAATGTTATCTTGCTCAATAATGTTAACCACAGATTATACTTCATCAAACAATGAGCCAGTTGAGTGCCCGTGTACATTTTATGGTGACAAATGCAGATATGGGCTTGTGGTAAATGCTAACCTGCAGTGAACAGTAGCACAAGAAGACAAGTCGTCAGCAGCAGTAGAGTCAGTAATGTCACTTACACAGCAATATCTATATACAGCTTTCCCATATTAGCTAACATTAGCCGCCAGCCTCTGATCACACCAGAGCAAGTGACACTGTGGCAGCAAAACCCTTGAGTGTATTAAAACTGAGTAAGAGTGTGTGTGGTTTTGTTTTGTGCCAAGCAGAATGTGTTCTTTGAACGTTACATCTGTACGTTGAGGCTGCTGTATCCAGCTTTACTGGCCAGTGACCTTTTATTTTGTTGTCCTTTCTGAGTTTTGTGTCATTGCAAACATATGAAAAAAAAAATCCAAATAGCTGTGACTTTTTGTAGAAAATTATTGGTGATGTAAAGTCAGTGGTTTAGTGAAAGACACGTACGATAGAAAGGTTAACGCAGTCACATTTTTGTTTACGTTCGCTTTTAATTGCAGATTGGCTGCAGTCGCCCGTTACCTCAGCTTCAGGCTGGACACTGATTCAAGGCTGACAGCTCATCTCGCTGAGTGACAAGCACCAGGGCAGGAGCTCAACCAAACGAGTGGGAGGAAGGAAGGTAGGCCGACTAAAAACACCTCAGTGACTCTGGGTGACATGCAGCATATTGTGCCTGATAATCTCCTCCTATTAAATCCTCAATCTTCGTCTTTTAATTTTATTTATTTATTATACTGCTGTAAGGTTGGTTAGGTTTTTATGTAAGGGAGTGAGGATTCCCAACTGTTCTTCTCTTTGTTGCTGGAAAATGTGATATGTGTGTGGTCAGTCAGTGAAGCCGTCAGTTTTAGGAGGTCACTAGTTATTGTAGTAGTCAGGTGGAGGGTGAGGCGTTTAGGAACCCTCCATCCACGCAGCCGCATCGCCCACAGGGTGATCCTCAGCTGTTCTTCCCTTCCCTTCCTGCCTCCTTTATCCCTCCTGACCTTCCTCCACCTCCTGTTCGTTTCATCCCTCTCTCCTTTCAGCAGTCTGAGAGGAGCTGGTGGTGGTGGTGGTGGTGTGTGTGTGGGGGGGGGGGGGGGGGGGGGTAGAGCCTGTCAGGAAGGGAATGAAATGTGTGTGTGTGTTTGTGTGTACAGCTGAGGGAGGGGTCGATATGATGAGGCTTCAGTGTTGTCGAGATGGATTAGCTGAATGACTTTGAGGGGTTTGTTCTCTTGTCTTTGAGCACACAGCCAACTCACTGTACTCTCCTCCTCTCCCTCCCTGTCCTTCCCTCCAAATCTTCATGTCTCCCTCTCAATATCTGTCTCTATCCTTTCTGTTTTTTGTTTTTTTTTTATAGGATACCTCATTAAGCATCCGCAGCATCACTCTCCCCATCCCAGCACACACCTGCCCCAAAACATCTATTTTCTACTTTGGCATAACAAAAATTGACTAATTTATTTATGCAAAAAGCTGGTTATAGTTTCAAACATTTATTTTTGATTTGTTTTCTGCACTTTCTGTCACGTTTCTGCCCTTATTTCCTTTCCCCCATCTTTTAATTCAAAAGCATGATATTGTTGTATTTTTAAGTTGGGCTAGTTTTTGGCCTGTTCAGAGCCAATGAGCATCTTTGTCTTTTCCCATGGTCTTGCTGTGATGTTTTGTGTTTATTAGTGTAGCATTTCAAACATCAATATATCATTGTCTCATTAACTGGTATACCTTGGGATAATTATCCTAAACAGATGAGGCCACAGTCAAGATGATTAGTACCCTCTACAGTATTTCATACTAGTAGTACTGTTAGTGAAAGTCTTTGTTTATTTAAAAGCACATTTCAAGTAAATGTGATTAGCAAGCAGTTCTACCACTGATGGAGGTTTTACCACTGTTTCTGGCTTTACTGAAGATGCCATGAAGCATTTTTTTTTACATAAATCCCCAAAGTAAAAAATCATTCGTATCTTCATTCATGCACAGCTGCTTGACCACTTTCTTATTTTTGTAACCATGATTACAAAGCGCCATTAAACTTGACATAGTAGTGTTTTTAACTCAAACCAAATGTTTTTGTTCCTCAACCAAACTGGGCTGGAACCATAGTGTTACATTATTAATCAGATTGAGGTTTCTGTGATTTGCGATGGTGTAGAAAGGCACAGACCTGATGCTGATATGTTTGTCAGAAGCCGTCTGTTGTGGTTTTGTTTCGAGGACTTGTTGTTGGGTCACTTGTGTACACAGATGTCATTAACACCGGACTGAGATCCAGTGTTAATGTTTCAGGATGCATTTTCCTCCTTATCCGGGTGAAATATCCATATATGTGTCATATTAACCAATCAGTAAGAAAGTCTGTAAAAACATTTAACCTCAGCAGAAAATACAGTCTCAGTTGCCCTGTTGCTTTAGTGTTAATGTCAAAGGTCAGTTACTTTTCAGTTTTATTATCGAGCTTCTTAAAACTCTGAGCACTTCCACTTTGTGCCCTTTAGCAACGAGGAGGTGGAAGTGATGTTTTCTTGAAGTCAGTATTAATGTCTTTGGTTTTGGAAAATTTCAATGCCATAAATTAAACATCAGCTTGTACCAAAGAGCAGCCTTTGTCTTTTCTCTCTTTCTTTTTGAACTCCTTTGGCATATTTCTTCCTGTCTCCTTGTTTTGCCTGTTTCTCTTCCTCGTCTTCCCTCCTTCCTCTCGCACTCCTCTGCTTCCTCCCACCTCCCCACCCGGCTCACAGTGTGTGATTGATGTCGTGAGGTAGCATTAACACTTCTCACGCTGCTAGTACATGGAGGAAAGGGGGAGGTGGCATAATGTACATGAACGATTGATTACCTTACCGCTACTAGCTGATGACTTTTCCAAAGATGGCTCCCCTGGAATCGATAACCAGTGCACTTTGTTTCTTGTCTCCCCTCCCTCCCCTCCAAAACTTTCTACCCGCCTCTACTTGCCCCCCTTGATTCTCCAAATCAGAGATGAGGAGCTCATGCAGCAATTATAAAGGAAACACACATTTGCATATGGAAAAATAATTAAAACAAACAAAGTGAGGCTGGGGCCCCCTGGAGAGAGGAGCAGGGAGGAGCAGGGAGGAGGAGGAAGTGAATAATGTGGGCAAAGAGAGAGGTTTAATTGCTCCAAGCCGGGGTTGTGCCATTTATCTTCAACTCTCTTGCTCTGCTGCTATTTCATTTGTCACCTTAGTACAGATGAGCATGTATGTAGGTGTTCTCAGGATATCTGTTTTAGAGTAAGCACCCAGACACACACACACACACACACACCCGCTCACAAATGCATTAAACTACCATACTTTTAGGAGACAGGTACAAATGTCATGTTATCAGTGTGGAAAGATAACTCAGTTAACTGAATCCTTTCCCACACATACACACATTTGGTTGCTTTAGTTTACAGGTCTATAAAGAGCTCTTACATAAAAGAGTCCAGTTTTCAGAGAGGACTGTTCTGCTCTTTTGCTGTCTGTCTCTCAGAAACAGTCATTATGCTTCTGGAGCTTCCTTTCTCACTACTTAGTTCCTCTAATGTGTGTGTGTGTGTGTGTGTGTGTGCACGTGTGCACTGTGTGTTTTTGTGCATGGCGATGCCCGTACACACGTGCAATATGTGAGTTCCCATCTTTGTCTTGTTGTGTGTGTGTGGTGCTTTTGAGCAGGCTCCCCGCTGACGCTGCGGGGTGCGAGTCGTCACGCACTGAGGGGCTGTCCGCTGTGTTAGCGCTGGAGTGGCTAAAACTCCATTTTCAGCAGTGTTTGAAGCCAGAGGATGAAAGTCCTTGCTCTCTCTCTCTTACTCCCTCCCTGTCTGTCTTCTGACGCCTCTGATGGACTACCCAGTGGCCAGCCACTTCTTTAATTAAAGGCACAGTCTGCCGTTTTTTCCTCAGATGAAAGAGTATTGACCTGATGGGGCTATGGACTGATAAGGACTGTGTGTGTGTCGCTGAACTCAGATCGGTCTCCATGTCTCTTTGCGTGTGTGTGTGTGTGTTCTGGAGGTACAATAGTGTGTTTTACTGTAGCTAAGGGGAGCGTCTTTAAAGTCAGGTCTTGACAGAGTCAACATTAATGAGAATCACACTAACTGTTGTTAACTGAAAGTCTCATTATGGACACTGGATCAAAGGAGACTGCAGTGAGTCCCTAATGCCAGAAAATTAGGAGTTCTCTTGTGACTCTGCAAATCAAGTCCCAGGACCTGAGTCAGGCCAAATTGCGTTGCACTGTATTTCCACAACTCTAAGGCTGCGTCTCAGGTCTCAGTGTGCCATGCAACGTGTTAGTTATGTTGGGATTTTGCTCTGCACAAAACCATGTTTTCAGACCTTGGTTCAGTTGTAATTGGGCTTTGTGTTACCATGTGCATGCTTCAGGTGTTATCAAAGCCTTGAAAACACACTCAGAAATTATAGTGAGAAAAGCATGCTGCTTTGGTAACTCACCAGTACAAGTATATCATTAAATTAAGATTATGCTTCTTTTTTCCATGGGTAGTGGTTATATTCCTTTGTTTCTGAGAGGAACAACAAAATTAGCTGATTTAACCAAATACTAATGTTACACCCTGCACAGCGAGAGTGAGCTTGCATGTTTTTTTTTTTCCCAGATATTTGTAGTTCGACATTAACATGCAGCCAAGGCAGCCTAGTTCACCCTCTGTAAGAAACTCAACATCATCCGAGCTGGCTGTAGCTGCGGGCGAAAACAACAACGCTTTAAACGTACACTGTCGAAGAAGAAACACTTTTAGTCTCTCAGAGCTCATTCTAATCGTGTGCTTCCTGTTTTTGTTGCTTTTTGTGTGTGTGTGTGTGTGTGTCTGTCTGTGTGTGAGCTGTGCGACACTGCTGTGTGCTCTGTCAGCTTGCTGGATATCAGGCACCCAGGGATCCTCAGAAGCAGGCATTACCAGTTAATGCACCTCTGAAGAGAGCATCTGCACTTAAGACAATTATACCACAGATGGGTGTGTAGGTGTGCGTGTTCTATGTGTTTGTGTGTGAGAGACACAAAGAGAAAAGAATGTGCGAGACAGACAGAGGATGAGGAAAGAAGAGCTTTTTGTGCCTTCACGTAAAGTACGATCTGTGCTTCATTCCCCTCTGAACCAAAATCTGTTTTCCTCACCTCTTTTCTTGGTTCCAAACGTTTGAGGTTTATTTTCAGGACCTAGCAATCGCACCCTTTTTGCAACAAAGCCAGCAGCACGCACGCACACACCCCTTTCCTGGCTATCTCATTTTTGTAGAATCTGTGTCTTTTAAAACAAGTGCACACTTGTGTGTTCAGTCACACCAATTCTTTCTAGAAGCCTAAAGTGGAAAAGCACCTTAACACAGCTGCTGTGAACTTGGTTTTAAAGAGCAGGAACTATTCCAAAAATTCTGCATCTGACAGGTGTCTGACCTATTCTGGAGGAAAATTATATAACACCTGCGAAGTTAGAGGAGAAAAATCTATAATCTAGTTGGTATAACGCAGAGGTTATGGGATGTTTGTTCATGCAGGCTTGATACAGTTTATATTAGGACACCACATGCAGTTAGCTGTAGAAGTGTCTCTCCTGCTCCTAACGGACATCAAAACATCCAGACCTGTTGTTTGCATTATAGGCCCACACACTGGTGGCATCTTGCATCAAGATGCTGTCCCAGCAACATGCTGCCATCAGCAGTTTGATTGTGGTTGCACTACCTCATTGCATCCTGTCCCAGCTAACATACCTTGACTTGTCTTCTGTGTGCATGGTGCTTTTTTCTGGTGAATTTTGCTTCTGCTAGTGGTAGTGTCAAATTTACTGTAGAGTCATTAGTCATAGTCTTCTTACCAGTCAAGGACGTGAATAAGGGAATTTTCCCCAAAAACTTTTGTAAAGTTAATTTGAGAGCCCAGGAGGGAGATACTTTTCCAAATCTGCCGGCACAGTAAAGTGTATTTCATTTATTTATCATGATTTTTTATTGGACCACCAGTGAATTTGTAGTGAAGTAGTCAGGTATGTCTGGCTAACTAACCAGCTGATATTGTGGAATCAGATAATCAGAAGGTCAGTCAGATACATGGTCAGGACAAACATTACTGTCTCTCTGCTACAGTCAAAGCTGTAAGTGGATATAGTTCTGCACCTGAAAGGCTCCAAATATTATAGTCAGTATATTGTGGTGTAAAAGTTTGTTCCACTCTGCTGTCCCATGTGTCAGCAGCACCTTTTCCCCTCTAAGGGACAGCAGGACGGACACTAACAGATTGGACCCCCCATATGGCAGGTGGTCCTATGCAGTGATAAATAAACTGCTGGCTACTCTGACCTCTGCCTGCACTGAGCTCACAGTGAACATGTGCTGCTGCTGGATGGGAAGAGCTCAGCAGGGGGTTTCCTTCCTTCCCTCTCTGTTCCCTCCATTCCTCCCTCTCGCTCTCTTCCAGTCCTACTTAAACGTTTTCGCCCCTCTGCCGGAGTCAGCGGTCCATCTCGTGCCGCAGATTGCCTGTGACAGCCGCGCTATTTCAAGTCAGGGGTTTGAGCTAAATTGGAGTGAGCAATACCACCTGTGCCTGCTGAAGGGCTGCTCGGGTTTGTGCGGTTGCTCCACAGAGAGAGACCAGGAGGAGGGCGATGGGTTGGGATGTGGAGGGGGGGGGGGGGGGGGCAAAAAAGCTGCTACCTGCAACCATCAAAGCCTCAGTTTCACATGCAATCTGCCCAGCTGGCTCCCCTGTGAGGAGGGCTAAGCTCAGAGCAGAGCTGGATGTCTGCTGCTGCTCTCCCCCCCCCCCCCCACATCCCTTTTATTCCTCTCTCTCCTGCCCAGTTACCATCTCACTCTTCGTACAGGTGTGCATCTTCCTCTCCCTACTCTCACTCTTCCCAGATCTTGCCAACTCTTCTTCCCACCTCTCTCTCTCTCTCTTTATCCTTCTCTTTCACATTTTCCTCCTCTCACTTTCCAACCCTTCCCTCTAATTCTTCAAGGCCCTTTTACACTGTGTAATTTTGACAATTGTGTGAGAAACATGGTGAAATCTTTGTTCGTTGATCTGAGAAGAAAGTGCTAGATCCATCCACTGACAGCTTTAGCGTTAGTGTTAAAATGTCTGTCTTCTATGGCCAAAATCCATCGAAAAGACTGCTGCTGTGACCCACAAACCAAACTCTGAGTGTTAGCTGTGAAGCTGCACAGTACACTGATGTGACATTGTCAGTGCCATTTTTGAATGTGAATGTACTTATTAGACTCATCTCGCAAAATGTTACATGCAGGGAAGCTGCTACTTTGCCATTACCACAAAGTATCTCAGCTCTACTTGTGGTTTAGTAAGTGAAAAATCATTCAAAAAGGGTCGAACCCAAATAGTTTTGGCTTTGCTTTACAAACATGACCGTGCAGATTGTTCCTCTGTTCTGACTTTTCAGATCTGTGAGGCCTTTTTTTAGGTCCTAAAACTCCAATCCAGGTTTTCAGCTTTTCACTTTATTTAGTTTTAGTATCTTGACCCTCAAAGCTGAAAAAAACACACTGAATTCATCATAAACCTATGACAGACTTTGAAAACATTTGAATAACCTCCATACGTGTGTTAGTCAAGATAAAACAACTCTTTCATTCCCTTTATTAATTTCTTCATATACTTCAGATCATAGACATTGGGACTTTTCCCTGGACAGGACAGATGTTATAGGATTAACTGTTTCTTCATATTTTCTATATAAAAATTTGGGTACTACCTAAAGTTGTTTTTTTTAAATACGAAAGGTCTTTGCTGCTATTGTATAAAGTAAAAAGCTTGTAAATGTTTAATAGAAATAGAAAAATATTAACAGCTATGGGCAGGAGACACTAATAATTTACTGTTTCACAGAGGCATGGCACATTCTTGTTGAGGCCTTAAAATAGGAGCTTTACTACAGTAAAACCCATGTGTGGTCATGCATTAATCTGACTTCAAATTAAATAAAAATACCTTGGTGCACTTTGGTTTTCCTGACATTTTGATTTGTCAGTGTTTCTTAGTGCAGTAGGCATTTACTGAAGTGCGGCACAGCTTTAAAGTCGAATCATTAATCATTACAAACTCACACATGAACAAATGATTCAAACCCACACAACTTGTTGTTTTTGTTGATCTGTTGTTGTTGTTTTTTTTAATGTTTCAATTCAACATCTCAGCTCCTCCAAAGACAGAACAATAGTGAAAGTCTGACTAAACTTTGGAAGAATGTGCCAAAGACGACGCCTTTATTTTGATTATGTGATTGTTCCATCAGACAAATATCCATATCTCCCAGTCGTCTTCTGTTTTAAAAAAAAAAAGATCATGTGACCAAAGACATACTGAAGACTGGTCACATGATCCAGCTTCACTCACTGAAGAAGACAATGAGAAAGCTCCAAACAGCCATGGAGCTTAGATAATGGGAACATCCTGTTTCTAATAGTTAATAACAAACTGCCGTGATCAATAATAATATATTTCTTGCTGAGCATGATTCTGTAAAGCCCCTGGAAACTTCAAATTGTAGAATGACCGGGTCCCGGTTGGTTGTTAGATACCTTTCTGTATTATTGATTAAAAACTCAGGACTGTGTTGATGTGGTGTGAACAAATAATCAATAAACTGTCAGATTCTCATTCAGATATTCTCATTATACTCAGAGAAAAGGAGCAACAGGAATCTTTCATGAGAAATAGGTAAAATGGCAGAACAAAGCATGTTCATATAGGACACTAACACAGACAGTCAGAGGCTGATTAAGAAAGTAGCCCTTTAACTGAATGCAACTGTATATGATGCCTACAGGTTCAATACTACTGGCACAAGCCAAACGTGTCACAGAAAAGCATAGAAATGCCGTTTGTACAGCAGATAAAGTTAGCACGTCTTTGCCTCTAAACTCGTTCTGATTGGCTGATGAGAGCAAACTGGGAGGGTGTGGGTGCTGGAGGGAGTTTAGACTCCATCATCCCCTCCCGGGCAGAATACAGTAGGCATCATTTAGTGGGGAGAGCAGTGGAAACAGCATGGGGTTAGGCGTGAGGTCGCCACACTTTCTGCACGGCCGATCTCATTTCCACTGCTGTCCACAGCTCGGGCTTCCCCTCCGAGACGCACACAGGGAAAGAGAGAGAAGAAACTGCAGCCAGTGAAATGGCTCATTCACTTTCTGATCACAGCCCGCCACTCTCTCCCTCACACACTCACACTGGCACACTTACTGCACACACACACACACACACACAGATATCTCAGGCTGTCTCCATCGTGTGGTTGCTATTTTTTCCCTCACTCCCCTGGTGTCATGAAATAGTTCCTCGGTGCCGGCAGTTCACTTTGTAATTGGCATCACTTACCAGACTCACCAGGCTTCATTTCAAATAAGCATGTTTTTAAAGATTTTCTGCAAACAAAAGTAGATCAAACCACTGTACAGACTTAGGATCCAAAGATTTCACAGTTATATCAATCTCTTTGTCAAACTAATCTCATAAGTCCAATTACTGTAATGGCAATTTAGTAACTGAGCCAAAACGGGCTATAGCAGTCACACAGTGGAAGCCTGTTTCTTTCAGGAACACAGACACGAGCTTGCATCTTCTTCCCCTTCCACACAAACACTTTCTCTCTCTTTCTCCCACACAGACACTAATGAACACATACAGATTTACGTGCAGGCGCCCCAGCAGGCACAGCAGTGCTCAACCGGTTCGCTTTTGTTGACTTGTACCTGTGCCAGCTTTCGCTATGAAGACGTCTAATCAGCCAAATGGTCAGACACCTGAGATACACAGCATGTAATAGGTTTTACGTTTGAAGATTATAGCTAATGCTGTATGTTATACCGATCATGGGTTCATGCAGGAATAAATCTGTAGGATCATCATCCGAAGCAACAGCACAGATGTGCAGAAAGTCACTAAGTAATTGTCACAACATGGCCTCATGGAATAGAGTGGCATGGGCCTGAGAAAGCTTTGGGAAATCAGTGTATTGATAGGAAGATGTTTAGTTTCAGTGCGAGGAGGAGTCAAATAAACACCTGTTCAACCCCAGGATCCTTGCTATTGGAAAAAGATGTGGACACAGTGTGTGTTTGGAGATGTGGCCAGATATTCTAGTTACCCAGGAGAGGTAAAACACATGAAATAAGACATGAATCATAGAAAATAATATTTGCAGGGAACATGGTTAGAGTCACGTTTAGACGAGCTTTATGAAAAATTGAGATTTGAGTTCCCTCGTGGACTCCCTCGCATTTTTGTTCTCAATTCTCAGGTTTTCATAATTAAAGAGATATGAACTCTGATTAATTTAACTCAGAGTTATACATCAAGATCAGTTTTACCTTAAGCTGTCACAGATGTTAATGAAGTGTTAGATTATAGCAGTTCACAGCAGCATGATATGTTAGATTGTTAGTGTTACACACTGGCTTATCCTTTACCCAAGGGTGAAGCTAACCCAGTACTGTGTTGGTGCCACTGTGTTGAACTGAGCCAATTTTGGCACAGTGACTTTTTTTATTGTGTGGTTGCCTGACCAGAAAAGGTTTCACTGCTTCTTGAACTGCAGAATTGTCCAATATGGAAATAATTTCTAGGAGTTCTGCATCAAATGAACAGGCTTTTTGTTGGAAACATGCTTAGTCGCATGCAGACACATTTTATGTAAATGTAAGTCAACCGAAGCACCACAACCACCTTTTGGAGCCTAAAGTCACGTCTGTCTTTTCTTATTCTTTTACTGCAAATCTCGTCATCACAAGCTGATTTCATTTTATTTAATAGGCTTCCTTCCAGTACAAAATTTTATTCTGAAGCTGCTCAGAAAAAACTGACCACAGTTTGCTTGTTACATTTGATTGTAAATAGCACAACAGTTGCTGCAGCATGTTTTCAGGACATTTTCATTTCATTATATTGTGCAGATTCCAAACAAGTAATCAGAGCAGAAGTGTAAAATGTAAATATATACTTAAGCACAAAACAAGCTTTGCTGTGCATGAGTTTGTTTTGTTGCCAAAAGGTTTGAGGTGTGCCTGATTTGATCTGCTCCTTTTGTGCTTTTCTAGTTTTCTTGCTTCATGTGTTTGCATTTCAAGACCTCCTGCTTCTCTGACAGACTTGCAGAGACCAGGCCTCCCTCTCAGAGCTAAAAATCACTCTTATTGTAAAATTGTTTCTGATACAGTTTTCCTCTGTGGGCCCAGTGTCTCATCCAGGGATCAATACCACCACACACCACAGTCCTTTACTCACAGTCCAGCGTGGCAGTTAGGGATTGCAGGGAGCTGGTGGGTCAATGGCCAGGTCCCGGTTGGTTGATGGCCGTTCGTTAAAGAGCGGTCAACACGGCGGAGCTCGGTGTTAACTGTGTCAGCCCTGATACTCCCGCCGGGCTGCTCTCTCCTAATGACCAGCCAATCAATAGCCATCTGCCCTCAGTACTGACCAATCAAATTGACATGTCTTGTTGACACATCGAACCAGAGGAAGAGAAAGGTTCAGAAGTGCTACAAATGCATTTATGAATATGTGGCCTTATGGGCGAAAACACACAATGGTGTTGCAGTCATGTTGGGTTTTGTGAAGTATTTATCGTCAGTAATAAAATATTACGGATTCATTGTTAATGACAGGAACATTTGCTGCTTCTATGCAGGGTTAAAGAGTGATTAAAAATGGAAAAGGAAGAATAGTGTCAAACATGGTGGCACATATTTAGTTGTTTTTGTAGTAAAATGAAAAATCAAAGATGGCCAATTCCAATGAAAGGTGATTTTGGAAAATTATTAGTGTTTTCCTCTATTCTAATCAGAAACTCTACAACACCGCTCTGTATCAGCTTTTGGCACAATTTTGTTTCTGTGACAAATTCACCTGTGTCTCTGCTGTTGAACTTGTTTTTTTCCCTCTTTTCTCTTTTGGGGTGAGATATTTTTATCAGCTCCATGGGGTTTCTTTTTCTCAGCTGCATAGTTTGTATTTCTGCCTCTTTGTCTCTGTGCTCTTGTCAGCTTTTGGCATTTATTTGCAAATAAACCACACCAAAAATACTTTTATATTAATAAGACCAGGAGCTGTTGCTGAAAGTTGGAAAGCTGAAAGTATTTATCGTTCGGGAGCGGCCCGAATCTCTTCCCTCAGTCGCCAAACCTTTACTTAAATCTGTCCATCTCCATGTGCTGCATCATGGTTTGGTGTGTTTTTGTGAGTGAAGGGGGCAGGAAACGAACACGTTGTGGAGATGAAAGGAGATTCAGGCCACGTGGCGGCGGCTACACTGGAGCCTCAGTCCTCTGTGTCTGTCGCTGAGTCGCCCCGTCCGTCCATCTGTCCGAGCGCCCTCAAAGGGACGTTTGTCCCATCACAAGAGTGATTCAGAACACACACACACACACATACAGAGATAAGGAAAGTAACACACCCTCTTCTGACTGGACAAATGGACACTCGGTGACTGAGTGAGCCACTTCAGGACCACTTTAATCGCCTCGAGCAATGAAAGTAGAGGACTTTGTTTTTAATGTAAAGACTTAACAGGCTAATCTGGAAACACAGACACTTACAGGACAAAACAGACAGAGAGCACTGCTTCTGTTGATCTGGTTTTATTGTGCAGTTGATTGCATTAAAGCAAGAATAGCAGGACATGAACAGAAACACACTGCATGTGCACATTTTGATGAATTAAAGTATTGGGCTCAGTTGCATTGTGTTCTGCAGTCAGATCAATGCCACTCCTTTCAAGAATGCATTATTTTTCTGGGGACAGTGTCAAGAAAATGCATTGTCGCTGTCCTGTGAAAATGATGTATCCACCAAACATCAACTTTTCGTGAGCTGAGAAAAACTGCCTTGTTTTTGGCTTTGTGACAGTGTATTTTACTGATCCACCAAAGGGCCTTTAAATAGTTTTGTTAGTGTCAAAAGAAGATAAATTTTGCCAAACCGTAAAAGGATACTCACTAAAATTTGGACATACGTAGTTTTCACCTGACAGCAACAATACCTGATATATCAAATTATTTGGCAACATCTGCTGCACAGGAGACCACAGTCCTAAAATTCTGCACAGACAGACATAAACAGCAATAAAAACCACGCTTTCCTGTGTGGAGTTTGGAAATAAAATGCTCTAAGTGTTTCAGCCATAAGAAATTCATTCATACGATAGTTGACATTATGACACAGCTGTACAACTTGACTTCTACCTCGTCACAGATGTTATTCATGCCCTACATTCATGAAAACACAGTTATCAACACATTAGCGACATTATAAGCACTCAGATTTTACATTGGAAAAAAACAAATGAAATAGTGCACATGATGTAGAAAATTTCCAGTTACATAAACTGATCCACCTCAGCTCTGCCAAAATACCTTATGAAACAGTATATCTGAGAGGAGCTGGCGTATTTTCACTAGGAGACGTGACAATGTGACATCATGCTGAGGGGAAGTGAGCATGAGCAGAGATATAGTCAAAAAAATCTACCAGCTCTATCCCTGAGCTTCACTGACAAAAATGTCTTTAGGTGGTGAGGATTATGGATTAATCTATAATAACTAGTGAAGGAAAAGAGAAAGGAAGAAAAACACAGTCTCCAGAGTCCTGAGTCTACCATAGCACCATGAGAAATACTGCCTCATCATCTAATGTTCCCACTAATATTCCCAAATGATATTATTTAGACCTCTATCAGTGACGGAGAATTAATCTTTGTTTCTCTGACACTGTCCATCCCCAGAGTTCATTAAATAAACTGTGTCTCCCATCTAATTTTTTTTTTTTTTTTGTCTTTTTGGTCCCTTCACCCAACCCCACCCCTCCGTTCCTTGATAATCTGTTTATCCGTAAGCGTCACATTACATTTGCAAAGCAGCTGGGGGGGACCACTGCCATCTTGTATGGAGGGACTTCAGTGTGATTACCCGGCCTCATATTTGGCGCACACTCAGACTTGTCAAATCCTTTGATCTGAACTGTCTTCATAATCACTTCAAAAAGTCTTCCTGAGAGCGTGAGGGCTTTACAAATGGGCTTCCCACTTTCACAAGGCTACACTCTCATTCTCCCCCGTGTGTGTGTGTGTGTGTGTGTGTGTGTGTGTGTGTGTGTGTGTGTGTGTTGGTGTCTTGGCTGGCTGTGTGTTTTCTGTCTTTCAGTCTCTTTTACCTTCTACTTTTGTATATTTGTGCATTTCTCATTTCTTTGTTTTTCTGTGTTCAAAACTTCAACCAGCCCAACATAATAACGCTGCTTACATGCATCATCAGTGATAATAACAAAAACAAAGGTAATATATTCTGTAAATACTGTTACTGCTTCTACTTTGGATATGTATGTATCTTTTACGTAAATGATCAGAATTTTTCACAGCACACGTTGAACCAGCATGCACCACCCATGAACAGCCAGATGGATCTCGGCGTCATTAATTTGATTATTTACCTGTTTCTCCATGTGAAAATGTCCTCTGTGGTTTTATTTAAGTAAAAGATTTAACAGCTTCTTCCACCACTGTTCCCAGGACAGGGTTTGTGTGTAAAAACGAGAATTGACTGACATCTCTCTCACTCCTCTGTTAGATTTGTTTTGCCTGTTAGGGCGGGACCAATTAGTCCTGTTTCAGCCTTATAATCCCATCTTCACCCTCAGCAGAGGTCTAATCAGCCTGAAGTGAAACCACCTGTGTGGGCCTCAGATTTGGGGCACAGCTCGTATTTATCTCTTTCTCTTCTTCTGTCAGCTCAAGTAAGATTCATTATCAATATTATTTTAATGCTAGAGCAGTATGGATTCTGTTTAGTCATATGCATACATTATGTGCAGAGTACAGCACATGATGAAGACCTCTGCCTTGCTCGCTCTCCCTCTCTTAGGAACATTTGCAGGTCTGGCTTTGTGGTTTGTGATGGATTTCATTATCTCAATAGCTGCATGTCTCTCGCTCTGTCTGTGTGTATGCTTGTGTGTGTGTGTGTGTGTGTGTGTGTGCGTGTGTGCGTGCGTGCCTGTATGTGTGTATCTCTGTCTTTCTGCCACTGGGTCCAGAAAAAGGCCTCAACTGAATCGGACAATAGTGGCCTTTGAGTGTATTTTTAATATCTTCCCCTGTTGTCTCCCTCCTCAGTCGGGCAAAAAGTCCTCGTCTCTCTCTTTCTCCATGCAGTGGATAGATGGATGGATGGAGGTGGTGGCAGCAGGGAGGTGGGGTGGTGTAAAAGGAGCACTCTCCCCTCTTAATGCTGCGCTTCAACAATAGCATTTACATATTTTTATACCCTGTCTTTCCCTCTCTCTCTGTCTCTCTCTCTCAAAGAAAACAGCCTGAAGCGTGAATACTCCAGCAGCGGGTGTGCAGAGGAAAACGGAAGCCAGGGAGACAGCGTGTCCGCTTTTGCTGGGGGAGAGAGACTGTGCACACACGCACATTCACCACACACACACAAACTCAGGCCCTTACCTCCAGAGGTTGTACATCAGAGGGAGGATGGGGGACAAGGAGGGGAGTCACAGGAGGACCAAAGTTTGGTGTGTGTGTGTGTGTGTGTGTGTGTGTGTGTGTGTGTGTGTGTGTATGGTGCCAGGGGGCTGTGACTCTCCTGAAAGAGGAAGAAACCAAAAGAAAAACAGACATTAGAATCAGGTGGGTGCACAATGTTTAAACTGGACTGAAATATTACACTATGAATATGCAAAACCAGAAGAGGATCGTATCTAAGTCCATTTATTCACATACTGCACAGAAGTGCAATTATGATTTACTTAGACTTCACATGTTTCCATTTCATGCTGCTTTGCACTTCTACTCCTCTACATTTATTTCACAGCTGTAGATTTTATTCAAAACATATGATGATCTTAAAAACATCATGTATTGTTACAGATCAAACTGCAGCAGCATAAAAAAACTTGAATCTCTGACAAAAGTAAAATACTACATACACAATAAAAATAGTCAAATATTATGAAATCGTTCAAAGCATAAAACACAGTCTGCAAGTACTTAAGTACATTTTGGTACTGTACCTAAGTAACATTTTGAAATACAGGACCTGTAGTTGTATTGGATCATGGTACTGCAGTTTTTGCAACAGATCTACCACTAGTTAACTCAAACCTCTACTGGACTATATTTCAGAGAGAAGTATTGTATTTCTGTACTTCTATTGTGCATGAATATATGTGATTTTTGATGAAACATATCATTATATGATTTCTATGTTTTTTCTCTTAGAGCCCAACTGGCAGCTGTAAATGCATCACTGCCAGTGTATCAAGCTCAGCTGTGATTGGTCCATCCTGGGATCAGACTGATTCCTTATCACGCAGATTGCAAACTCCAGAGTGGTGAGTCTTTGTGTCTGTTTATGTTTGCCTTTTTTCACTCTGCGGTCCTTATTTGACCAAGCCTGATGAAGATCTCTTAGATCAAAATGTGGCTGTGTCAACAGGGATAGGAATTTCTCGGGAGCTCCCAGTACAGAAACTAGATCTTTTCCCAGACTTCTGCTTTCAATTTTTGTGCTTTTGATTCAGCAGTTTTTCTATCTAACAACACATACACCGACTAGAATCTGCTCTTCGTTGACCATTTCAAACATGTGTCACATACATGAATATATTTTTGTCTCAGAATCGCATCATAATGTCCGACGTTTCCGTGTTTTTTATGTTAACTTCGGTTTACGCCGCGAAAGACGTCGCCCTTGTTTGTGCAAATACATGTCACCGTCCGCTGCCTCTAGTTGGGCCTATAGCAAGTTTATGAAAGCATTTTCATTTGCTGCTCCAAACACACACAGTGTCTGGCAAACATTTCCTGGGAACATGATGTGTTTTCAGTTTGTTTGGAGTAAGCAGAAGAAGAAGTGTTTGCATAAGCAGTGATGGTTATCCTTACTGAGACAGAAAATACAGCTAAGAAACTCAAATGTCAACAACAGAAAATATATGTAAAAGTACAAAACAGGTCCACCTACACTGTTTGATTGACAGGTGGTTACTGGAAAGTGCAGTGCAGAAATACAGCACCACAGCAGTGGGCCATGAGAAATAAATAGATTGAGCTGAAATTCAATCGTCATGAATGGGATTTTTCATAGAAGCTGCTTCATTGTTAGTGCTTGAATCTCAACTTAAACTGTCATTTTCTCCACTTGAGGTTTGTTTCTGGAAACTGAGAGAAGTGAAACCAATCAACCAAAATTCTATTGTTTTTAAAAGAACAATGATTAAACTTGAGACCAGTTGGTTTTACCATTTAGAGTAGGTGGACTAGTTTCCAAATGATGGTAAAGTTATAATTAGGGCTGTGTGGGGCCTCGGTTTTACAAAAGTGAAGATCTAAACTTTATAAATACAAACGCAGCAGCAGCAGCATTGTGCAGATAAACAGACATTTAAGTATCAGAATATAGATCACAGCTCTGACACAGTCTCCTCTGTGGGTGCGTTTATCTGAGCAGAAGACTCTAAGACAAGCAGTCAGATTACTGGAGAACAGAGCAGCGTTATGTAACAGCGCCATTCAAAGTTTCAGCTGTAGGAGAGCACACCAGTTGGATAAATGTAGGCTGAGCTAGAGTTTCTGTGGCAGATACTGACAATGTATTGAGACGTGTGTTAGTTATTGTTGGGAGGATTTGTGTTTGTGGACCACTAATCCGAAAAGGTCTACGACAAACACAGCGGCGCACACCAGGGAGGACTGAATTTAAAACACACACTCCCAACCACAGGCGTAACCGCTGAGAATTGGCCATGCTTTGCTAAGCTTTCGTCTCACACCTACAATATGAAGGTTACAGTCTGAGAATAACAAGACGCGCAGCACTGTGCAGAGGAGAGAGCGGCGTGCTGCGTGTAATTTCATTTTACGTGACACCCTGCATTATCTCAAGTTCAGTCATACAAAGGAGGCGTCCCTGTGGAAGACCTTGATTTGGAGGTTGGGGAACAAAATGCTTTCAGTATTTTCTCCTGTTTTGACAATGAAGACATCCACACGAGCAGTGATACTGTTGAGATGATATATACTGATGCCAGCATGTGTGGTGCCATATGTTGTACTCAAAAGTAAAAAATGTGTTTTGTCCCAAAGTGACAATATGTGCCATGCCAGTGTGAAACATAGTCAGAAAAATGTGAAAATTATTTATATCAAGAGAAGAAACTCTCAGGGGGGCAGATTTAATGTGATCCTGCTCAGCTATAAACAAATCCTGGTATTCATTTCTCTAGAAGACACTCGCCAAAACAGGCAACCAATGGGGAAGCACACACACACACACACACACACACACACACACACACACACACATATCCAGTATCCAGTGCACATGTTCATACACAGCATCACTTCCTGCAGTGACAACCTGACAGTTCACGACCAAAGGCCAAAAACTGAGAGGAATATTTGACTTGACAGTCCATGCTGAGGCAATTTTCCAACATGGATGAACAACAAAGTTCTATTGTACTCGATTCTGCGCTGCATTGATTAATTCTTGTCTAACTACTCATCATTTATACAGCTAAAGATTCCCCTCCAACGTAAAACAAAAAGCAAGCTCTAAAACAAAACAGAGGAAAGAGGTTAGTAAACCCATCCACCCCTCCTGTAGTACTATGATATATACTGTTTCCTAGCCTGGTTCGAGTCTGCATTGAGGCCTCTTCATGAGTAATGTGTGGTGGGTGTGAGCTCAGAGGGGTCGGCAGCCAACGTGCAGTCCCCTCAAAGCTACTTTTGTGATGTTGCTGGCTTGAGCACTCACGCCAGGCCTGGGCAGAGGAGGAGGGATGGGGAAGGGGGCTAGCAGAGGCTCTGTGAACAGGGAAGAGAGGGTGCATGTAACTGTGGCCAATTATATAACTATAGAGGCACTGCAGTTGTCACACATCCAGAAATCATGTCTGTTTGAGTTAAAAGGGCATAAAGATATTTCTGACTCTTAGCATCTTCTGTGAGTGCAACAGTGTACAGTTTAGGTTTTGTTTTTTTTTTATTTAAATTAATTCAGAAATGAATGTGGGAATTATTGAAATGGCATAAATCATGTAGAAAGAGGGACATGATCAAAACATGGCAGTCATGTTATATATGTCGTATATACAGTTCAGTAGCCAGCAGTCATACAAGCTTAGCACAGCAGTGTTAACTAGCGAGCTGATTCTCCTTTGTATCTGTTATTCTAACCCTTTATTTGTATAGCACTTTGTAGAACAAATTGCTAAGAAGACAAACACATGCCAGGACACTAAAACAAATCATTAAGACAACACAAACACAAATAGGTCTGCTGATCCAGAAAAAGAACCCAAATCAAAAGACTCAAAAGAGCCTGTAAACAGATCACGAAATGCAGAAAAGCAAGTTCATAAAAAAATTTGTTTTCAGTAACTTGCGGATCTTCCAGGGACCTTGACAGCAAATGTAGAGTCTCCTTTAGTCATGTTTAGTTTTAACTCTAAACCCAGGAATTTCTGGCATTTCTCAGGATCTAAGGTTGAGTGCAGGTTGGTGTGGGAACAAAAGCTCACGAAAGTACAGCAGAGTCAGAATGCAGAGAACTTTAAAAGTAAAACATTAAAGCCCCTAAAAAATGTGGTTTCAAAACCAAAATGTTCCTGTTATATTAAATATATGTGACTAAATGTAGCACATTTGATGTTAAAGTTGGAAGAAAAACATCCTAAAGTATGATTTGTCAAACAAATCTCAAACTGAGCCGATCTACAGTAACTTTTCTAAGTAACAGGCTTTTAAATCGGTTCTGAAATCAATTGGTGGACAATGCCAGAGTCTATGTGATCTGTTGTTCCATAACACGATCTAAGCCTGTAACACTATTATGTAGGGGGCTTATTATTAGCAGATAGCTGCTAATTAGGCCTGCAGTATATTAGCTGGTGCTCATATCAGACAGGTTTCCAACCACACTCTGAGGATGTGTTGGAGAAACAAAATATATGAATACAAGTTAAAAACCAAGAAAGAGCAATAAAAAGTACCCAAAATCCAACATGTAGAGACACAATCATCCTTTCAAATCCACAGCTGCACAGCTAAAACCCTCCAACATGGCCGACAGACTTGCATCACCTAAAGACCCTGTGGCTTGTTTGTAGCTTTTAGTTTACCTTCTCTCTCAGACTCCTTCTGTGTGTGTGTGTGTGTGTGTGTGTGTGAGAGAGAGAGAGAGCTGTAAGCCCAGGGAGGGGAAGAGGGAGAGCCATGTAGAAGAAGATGTATGTAAACCCATTTCCAAACAAATGGGCCTGACTGCACGGCAACAGGGAGAGGTGCCATAAGCGTCCGGCGTGCATAATGCCCGCATGAATCAAGACTTTCCGGCTGCTGAACGTGACCACACAAGCTCGTGTATGAATAGCACATGTCACCCGCGGTCGCATATCATCAACAACACCCGCCGACCCCAACAGCAAAGCCCCATTCTGAAGTTGAGAGTCACCGATCATTGTTATAGACGTCTTGAAGCTGGAGCTAGCTAGTTGTACTCAGTCAGTCATACATGTTTATGTGGTGTGTGTAATGGAGACGCAGTACAGTTTAATACAGCTGTCAAAGTGTGAGGACATACGGGAGCCTTTTAAAGAAAAGTGTGTTTGCAAGTTTTAGCTCCTTAATTTCAACTTCATGTATATTTTTGATGTTGCTTTAAATGGATTCTGTACAGTTTTCGACCACAGAATCTATTTTTCTACTCTTTCATCGACTTTCATACAATTTTACATAGTAAGAAAAAGCTCTTGAATGTAACAGTTGCTATACTTTATATTCAGACTAATTCTCTTACTGTTCTTGATAGTCCTGAGGAGTTGCTTTAAAAAAAAAAAAAAGTTTAACAGCAAGTGTATCTAGGATAATTATACCTAAAAAGCATAATGAACTTCAGAGACTATAACAGTAATGTAAGTTCTAATAGTCAAGCTACATTCACACACTGACACTTTTCTGTTATTGCCTTGTAAATACTGATTTTGGCGTTTACATCGCTCAGTGTTCACATCCTTTAATTTCCACTCCATCCACCCTGCGCTCGTCCCATTAGAGCTGTAGATTTTCTGCTCATTTGCTAAGCATCATGGATCATCACACAGATGCCTATCTCTCTGTACGCGTCACACCTTCACCTCGACACGTGTATTTAATGAACAAATAAACGCACAGGCAGGATAAACCTGCAGCTTTCTGTGCAGATGTAGGTACGCTGTGTGCAGCCTCACAGATACTCTGGACACCACTGAGGCCGTGTGTATTCCTCTGTGTACACACAAAATACTAAAAGTACACATTTAGTTAATGTATTGTACACAGAGCAGGCAGATTTCTTTCACCCCGAGGCCAGGTTCAGAGTCAGGGCCCCACTCATACACCCTAGCAGATATAGTGTCTACAAACATGCAACTGTGTTTGCGTGCGTATGTGGTTTTGTGTGTGTGTGTGTGTGTGTGTGTGTGTGTGTGTGTGTGTGTGTGTGTGTGTGTGTGTGTGTGTGTTCCTGGGGGTGGCATGGTTGCCTCCAATCCAACGCAGCGAGGCCATTATTTATCCCTGATTGGGGCTAGAGCAGGAGTGTTGAATTTGTGCTACAATGCGGCGTCCATAAAGACAAAGAGACGACATTTCCTCCCCATTTTCCTCATGAATATCAAAGACAGAGAGGCAGTGCCACCGCCACCACCACAACAACACATAAGGAAAAATTACAGCCCTATTATTTTATTTGCATTACCTGTAATAGGCAGCATATTGGGTGCTGTATTTATTGCCTTATCAGCACCGGCTTGGCTGTAAACATTTGCTGATTTATTAGCCATCTGGGCTTTGCCCAAACATCACACGTAATTACTTAGCAAATAGTGCAAAGACGGTATCAGGAATTTTTAGTTGTTTTTTTACCACTTTGTGGGTTTTGCAGTGGATTGACCAGACTTAGCAGAGAGAGAGAGAGCAGGCAGCTTTGGTGTTGGAGGTTGATGTGTCTATCACAGATGGGGGATCTTAGAGGGGCTAGTTTTTCCTGTTGCAGGCTCGGACCCAGACGTGCGTATAGTCTCGACAGGGAATCAGAGATGGCTGTTATTTGTACAGCTCTATATCCAGTCACTTCTATCAGGGATGTGGTTAGTGTTGTTTTTTTTTTTTTCTCTACCTGAGCGCCCGCTTCCATCCAATTATGTTGTTTGTCTTCTCAAAGGCCCGAACACCTCTAGTTTTTCAGCCCCCTCCCTCCCTCCCGCTCTTCCACACACTGTTCCACAAAGTTAGATAGAACTAGATCCATTAAGTTGGTGAAATGAGTAAAAAAAAAGTGCCACAGAGGGCTACCCTAGGTGCGTCCATTCTTCTGTTATCCAATTTTACTGGGATTTGGAGTGATTTGCGCCTGGCCCCCCGAGGGAAATAAATACTTTGATTAATGTAATCCTGGGCAGGGTTGGTGCCACAAACCCCCTCTATCCTCAGGGAACGCCACTGTTTAACAAACAAAAACAAAAAGCTGAGTCTGTGGAGAGACATGCTCAGTGGCTACAAACCAAGCAGCTGAAGACTACTATAGATGTGATTTTCAGCAGATTTAGTTTATTTATTAATTACGCTACTTAATAAGACAATATCATTCCTGATTAGCCTGTGTAATAGCCCAATAGAACAGAACATACCAGTATGTCCGTCTTCTGATTTGCATACAGAATGATGTGGTTTGTTGTGGTGCTGCTGCTGCAGGTGGGGGTGTTTAGACGTGTGTGTCCATGCTGATGTGTTTTACATCTGTACGTCTGTGGGAGTTACACACAGTGAGAAGGAGGGATGTGCCCGAGACTGTGAGGTAACCGGCACCCAATGAGCAGTGGGTGAAGGGACTTGGGTGGGGGTGGAGTGAAGCTGAAGACTGACAGACAAAGCACTCCCTCCCCCTCACCCAAACACACACACACACACACACACGCCGTTTTCCTCTCTCCTCCACCTCTGTGACTCAGAAAGCTGCACTTCATCCTATCTGTCCCATCACTCACCTCCTCACCACTGCCTTTTTTCTGTGTGTGTGTGATGAGCAGGTCACATAAGATGAATCTTGTCCTCCCCCACGTTATTTTTTCAGAAATAACTAACCCCACTGCAACTGACCTTTACTTCCATATTGAATAACACCTGTTCAATTCTTTTAAAGTTAGCTGTTATTATAATGTGATTTATTTTAATCTGTTGCACATTCCCACTGCCCACAAATAAGAATTAAATACATTCTTGCTGCTCTGTAATAAATTATTTTACTATTTCATTTAATACCAAAACACACACACGGAAGAAATGATGAAATAAAAGCACCCACTTTCCAAACACCTGCCCTTTAAACTGCTTTTTGACACCACAGAACCCTATTTTAGGCCAAATAATGGCATCCCTATTGATTTCCAATCCACAGTCAATACCAGCTGTGCTGATCCATGTGTGAGCCAAGACTCTTGGTGAAATGGGCACTGAGCACCCCTGGAGAGTCTTGTGATAACACTAAACATATAATCTTTACCTGCATGTCAGCCCATTTGCCAGCAGCAGGCCCACAGCGCTGCACAGCAAATACACGCTAATTACTGACCCGCTTGGTGGAATACGAGCTGTATATAACTTTATATTGACATTTATTAATAGAATATTAATAAAGAGCCTCTTTCTCATTTGAATGGGTTGAGGAAAAAATCCCATTCATGTCTGAAATTAAAGGCATGTTTAATGCTCTGCGCTGATGTTCAGTGTAGCCCATTTAATTAACGGTATAGTAGCTGCATTATCATTTAAGTGCTCCAAGTTGGGTTCGGCTTTAAATCAACGTTTGGCCTGACGCGAGACACGCTCAGCGTATGTCGTTCCGGATTAGTGACTGGACCAAGGGGAAGAAAATAAATTATGAAGCCCATAGGCAATTTAAGTAGGCCATAATTAAAACGGCAGAAATTGCATCAATTTAATCAGAATATTGTGTCCAGGGCGCAGTGGATGCTACAGGCACCTGCACTGGGTTTACCCACCTTTTGAGGCTGACATAAATCTGAGCGTCAGGTGTCGTGAATTTATGGCTGCTGCAAAAAGTTGAATCAAAGTGATGAGACTATGAAGGTGTTTTATGAGGGAGAACAGATTAAAGGTTTTTGTTCATTTTGGTACTTCTGTCTTATGATGAGCGTCAAGTGGATCTTTCTACTTTAACACATTTGTTTGAATTAAATCGCCTTTAAAACAGCAGAAAGGACTCTGTCCTCACCTCCCATGGTTTTTTTTTACAGTCAGGCCCGTTATCTGTACACAGGCATGCATAAGAGTGATTTATTTAGCTTCTGATTGGGTAAATGCAAGTTCATGAAACCAGCTTGATGAATTATACAATCTACTCCTGGAGGAATAAATAAATGGCCTCCTGCTACCAATAACCGTCATTGTTACACCATGACAGAATGGCTGCATAATGCAGAGTAATAACGCGCAGTGCTGCTTTGATGCTTTGTTGTTGCTGGTAGTGGCGGTGCTGCTGCTGATGATGACGATGATGAAGAATAACTCTGCACAGTGCAACGCTAAATGGCCGGTCAAGCACGCAGAGAAATTGCAATGCACTAATTCCCGGGATGATTCATGAGTCTGGCCCAGCCCTCATTTGCTAATAATTCCTAAAGTCTCCGGTTAGTCATATGTTTCCACAAAGACCTGCTGGCTCAGACTTATGGCTTATAGGCTACTGCAGATGGCCACCGGCTTAAAACAGCGTGCAGGGCCTATCTAATCACAGACTATTTGCATATCAACTAGAGCTGCGCTGTCATTGATGCTACTGTCACCAGCTTGTACTGATCAATACGAGCATGTTTGCTCGCGCTGATGCTGATGGGGCAAGGTGGAATATGCGGAAATAAATGTGTGTGTATATGGTAATTGGCTGTGGGATTGATGAGTGGGACACAATTTATATTTGGGGTTTGATCCTCAGATTTGGACATACAACTTGTGTAGGAGCAGGACTTGTGTATCATTACTGTAGGTATAAAACAACTTCATGTGTACTCTATCACCGCATTACATTGTTTTTCTATTGGCCCTTAGAAATCTGTCCCTGTTCAGTCATTTTCCTCCTCTGGCCCAGCGATATCTTACATCCAGCCATCAATTCAGGCCTGATCTTGAAAGGTGGCCATAAAAACACCATAAGAACCCATCTATACACTGCAAAAATGTATAAGCATTTCATGAGTTTCATTTAGTATCCTGTCTCACCTCTTCAACGGTATGAGCTGTCACAGATCCACTGCCAGGTGGTTTCAAGTGCGCACAGTGCATCATGAGTCAGGCGGCTATTAAATCAAAACATTTCTTCAAAATACGATTAACGTAAAGTGCTTCGGTCTTATAAAACTAATTCCAGGAGAAAAACACAAACCCAGCTCACCGTTGTCAGATCTTTCATTTGTAAATAAAATCGAAAAAATAGTAAATAACATCGTAGAAAAATTCAAATGCTTCACAAAGGGCTTATTTTTGCAGTGTATACTTATTTACAGAATTTGCATCATGACTGAGCGCGACACCTGGCGGCAAATATGATTTTTTTGTTTCTGATGAAGCCAACAATGTGTCTCATCGTGACAGAAGAAAGACGTGGCCACAGCTTGTGACCTACAGGATTTAAAGGCTGCTCAGAGTAACGCGCCCCTCACTTCCTTTCTCTTTGCGCTGTAAATAATAATTTGGCACCACTGCCACACAGAAAGTACTGCGTTACTACTCAGCTGCGCATGGACAGATCTTATTTTAAATCATCGCGAGAATTTGGTTGGTTCTGTAACTCAGTTATCAACAAAGTCATCGTAAAACTAAAGTAACATTTCCACTCAGATAAAGTAAAACCAACACTTTGACAAGAATCCACTGTGTTGAAAACTGCACCGGAGTCAAACAGGATGGTGGTTTTTCGTGAATTCGCCTAAAAAGACCAAAAAGCAGTAAAAGCAGAATAATTGCTCGTTCTTGCTCCTTTCATTCATGAAGTAACAGCGTTACTGTAACGCGTTACCGACCCCGGTGCTTCTGGCCCCGGACACCGAGGCTCTTTTCATCTCGACTCCAGTGCACAAACATACAGCTTAATGCGACTAGTGTTCCCCCCTTTTATTGGGCTCACCATGGCTACCAAGTGCTGGGTTCAGAAATGCACTCCCCATCAATGAAGGAAAAAAGAGTTAACCCGTGAGAAAAAATAACCCTTTAGCAAAGTATAGCAAAACCAAACGACTTCTCCACAGATGCTGTTAATGTGTGATAGCGCCTCAGTGATGGACTTTGTCACCGACACTGAAATGATAAGTTGTCTGCTGTTAAATGATTGTGACCGTGTCGCTTTTGAATCCGCACATTTTGTGGGAAAATCAGTCGTTTTTAGTTTGACTTTTTCAGGACTTTTCTAGTTCTTTGCTCCTTGGAACGGCTCCAAAACAAAACCAGAAAAACTAAAGAGCAGAGCAGAGCGGTCCGCATTAATTCAAATCCAGGCTATTTCTAAGCAATCATAGGGTTTGTCTGATGAGTGCAGTTTAGGACCGAGCTGTGGTCGCCAGGCTGCTGCATATAAACTTTAAACAAACTTTGCAGCAGTGAGATCGATTTATATTAAACGATTTCATATTGCACTTGCCTACGCGATCCCTCTGGAGGATTCAACCGAGGAGTCTCTCTCACTCGCTCTCTCTCTCTCTCCCCTTCTCTCCCTGCTTAAAATGTGATTGATTGCACTTTTCTCCGGTGGACATTCACTACAAAACAGCACAGCTTATCCATCTGTCCGCTATTTCTATAAAAAGCAAAAAGGCTGCGGCGCACAAGCAAACAGCAGCGCGTTTATTGATTTTTACGCATTCAGGATAAAGGCAAGGGACACGCATTAGCAGTTCGTTTTTAAATATAAATTACAGAGAATATGACTGCAGATCGGCGAAGAAGTAGGCTGAGATATCATTTAAAACAGCGACCAGTCTATAAGGAAGCACATTACAGCTACAGTGGAGCAATGCGCGACATGAAGATAAACTCTTAACATTCCTCAAGCGAAAAAAGAAATCCGCATAGATAATTGTTGACTTACCTTTAATGCAAGAAAAGGGAAATAGCTTGAGATTGTTCATAAGGAGCCTGTAAATGGTTATCTCTCCTTCCTACGACTCGGTGCTCCCTAAGATTTTCTTTCCTCTGCCTCAACTGAGCAGGAGCACTCCTCGGCTCCCGCTATTATTTTCACTAAAATATATGAAAATTTATGCAAATGAAAATCAGCACTAACTGTTCGTCTCTTGTTATACTTGGGGATGATTTTTTTTCCTCTCCCCCCTTTCTTTCTTTTTTTGCATACAAAATAAATGAACTCCCCCAGCAGGGAACTTGGGGACCTTTTTATAATAAGCAAATAAATAATAAACACATCATATATCAGAGAGGAGTGTTTATTTTTATCGGTGCACGGTGATTTCGGGGGAACATTTGTGAAATGCCTTTTTGACTCTCTCTTTATATACATTATAGTATATATTTTGGATTTGGAGAGGGTTTCGTATGTGCCCTTGGTGTCCCGTTTCTGCTGGCCGCCTGAGACATCCTTTCAAAGCGTGCAATGTGGATTGAACAGCAGTAATTTAGACAGAAATCCTCACTGTATATTAATGAATAGAGGGCCCCATGGCTCTGGCCCATAGCCTGCCTATTCAATGTAAACAAATCCACGAGGCTCCCTCAGTTTTGAGCCCAGTCCAAATTAAGTCTACTGGGAAGAGAAGAAGAAGGGGGGCACTGGCATGGCGCACACAGCTACTCCAGCGCCTTACATTTGCCCTTAAATCCCTTTTGTAATAAAATCTTTGCGTCATCTTTGATTTGGGAGCTTCTGTGGGTTGTTTGAGGTCAACGCCCGACATGTGCTTAAAACGTACATACAAAATACAGCTAATCCTGTCAGAAAATCACCTGCCACAGGCCTTGTTCCAGCCAGGTGGACTCAGCAGGGTGCACACACCCTAAACTCAACCAGTGGGTGCGGTGGGAGCTGTGTATCTGCCACTTACTTACTGCGGCACCCATGGGTGCGTCCATAGGCACAGGGGGATCCCACGCACAAACAAAGGCCCCATTGATCTCCGAGGTTTAGTGGTCATCTTAAGGGCCATATCTCTGGATTTTTTTTTATAAGCAGACGCTTCCAGCCCTGCCGCCCCACACGCACAAATCCCCAAGGACTGCTCAATTTGCCCTTGTTGTGGTTGCCACTTTCTCCTTCACTGTGCTTCAGTGAGGTTGCCTGTGCGCGGCGTTTCCGCATGGAAGCATCCCCGCAACCTTTGTGCGTTAACTCCTGAGGAGCCGAGGCGCAAGGCTGCACAGTCCCTTTTCTGCACCCCAGTCGTGGCATTCGCTTGTTCTGGTTCTCGCGTGTTTTACATACGTGCATGCTGCTCTGATAACACGCAGTTTGATGAGTTTATAAAAATGACGACGTGTAATTAGCTCTACTTGGTAGCAGTTTCCATCTCATTTCAACACCCCATGCACCTCGTGCAGGCTTCTAGGTTAATAACAAGATAGAATATGCCCTTTTTTTTTATTCTAGGGCTTTTCTGTCTTTTCATGGGTGGCCCAGAGGGAATTAAGTCCAATCTATGCAGCATTGATGCTGTATTCTATTACATAATCAGTTCAGGGGACCACATAATTATTATTGTTACCACCAGATCTTATAATGTCAAACGCGAGCACGTTTTGAATAAAAGCCTCGAGTTGGTCGTGAAGATGTTTGTAACAATAACAGAAGATAAAACTCCACAGTGTTTATCGGTGTTTTGGAGCTGACATACATCTTGATAACATGTATAGGAAACTGTCCTGAAGCTTTAAGGTTTTCTGAAAACAGCAAAGTCCTGCCCTGGTTTGACTCACGATGATCACACACTGGAGGTCACACTCCATCGACCTCCTCACCCCTGTTTGTGCGCTAATATTTCTGTACTGTTTACTACCAAGTTGTATTCCCCGTTTTGTTTGGACTGCAATTAAAAATCAGCCAATCGGAACGGCCGGAAGGAGGGCTCGTGCGCCCGGAGCAAGGCTGGCAAGACCTGCCAATCACACTCCGGGTAACCAATGAACGGGGACGCACGGGGTAAACATCCGCGCGTCGTCGGACTTGGAAGGGGGCGGGACTACACGGCCTGTCAGGGAGGGAGAGAGAGAGAGAGCGAGGTAGAGAAAGAGGTGGAGAGAGAGAACAAGCGAATGAGAGAAGAGGCTCGCGAGCAGCGCCGTGCACTGTTATACTGGATTGTACTTCAACGGGAGTTTGCGGTTTGGCAGGTTTATATACATCAAAACAGAACAAAGAGACAGGCTCTACAGTGCTATAAAAGAAGACAGAGAAAAGAATAAAGCGAGGGGAGAAATTTCGGCGACTGAATTACAAAAGAACTGAGGACACTCTGCTAATGTTTTTCACATCCAAAGGGGACATAAACTGGGACTTTGTACATTGTGGAGAATTTGCGAGGCTTTTTGTTTTTCGCGAGCACCAAAAGTTTGTTTGGGACAAGGCTTTTTCCCTGTATATTTGAATTTTAATGCTCACTGTTTCATCCAAGTGCAAAACTTTCCAAACGGACTGCACATGGTTTCAAAGGGCTTTTGAAAATCCTGGAATTTTATTCGTCGATATCTATGTAGAACTGTTTGAAGTAGACTGTTGTAAATACATGCGGAATTTATTTAGTTTTCTGGCACCGTTTTTGAAGCTTTTTGGTGTTTTTACGCACGTCGATGGTGTTTGCCAAAAAAACTACCAGTACTTTTAAAGTTTGAATAATTCATGAGATACAATTTGCCTGCTCGAAAGAAGTGACTGTAAAAAGGGAGGGGGGTTATCCACAAACATATTCATAAGGGTTGACGGAATGGCCACCGCGGCTTCCAATCCTTATCTGCCCAGCAATAGCATCTTATCGTCCGGCTCCATCGTGCACTCTGACTCCGGAGGTGGTGGCATGCAGCCGGGCAGTGCTGCGGTTACCTCGGGGTCTGGGGGGTACAGGGGAGACCCCTCGGTCAAGATGGTACAGAGTGACTTTATGCAAGGCGCAATGGCAGCGAGCAACGGGGGACACATGCTGAGCCATGCCCATCAGTGGGTGACATCCCTCCCACACGCTGCAGCGGCCGCAGCAGCAGCCGCTGTGGCTGCAGCTGAAGCCGGATCGCCCTGGTCGTCGAGTCCCGTCGGGATGACTGGCAGCCCGCAGCAGCAGGACGTGAAAAACTCCGGCAGAGACGATCTGCACACGGGCACCGCGCTGCACCACAGGCCCCCTCACTTAGCTCCTCACCAGACTCACGCCGGGGCTTGGGGGAGCACGACTGCAGCTCACATTAACTCCATATCCGGGGGGCAGCAGCAGCAGCAGTCGCTGATCTACTCCCAGCCGGGGGGGTTCACTGTGAACGGGATGCTGAGTCCGGGAAGCCAGAGCCTGGTGCACCCGAGCTTAGTGAGGGGGGACACCCCGGATCTGGACCACGGCAGCCACCACCACCATCATCACCACCAGCATCCGCATCACCAGCACCACGGCGGCGTCAACAGCCACGACCCGCACTCGGACGACGACACGCCGACCTCGGACGACCTGGAACAGTTCGCCAAGCAGTTCAAACAGCGAAGGATCAAACTGGGCTTTACGCAGGCGGACGTCGGCTTGGCTTTGGGCACGCTGTATGGGAACGTTTTCTCTCAGACAACCATTTGCAGATTCGAGGCTCTGCAGCTCAGCTTCAAAAACATGTGCAAGCTCAAGCCTTTGTTAAACAAGTGGCTTGAGGAGGCCGACTCGTCCACCGGCAGCCCCACCAGCATCGACAAGATCGCGGCGCAGGGGAGGAAGCGAAAGAAGCGCACATCCATCGAAGTGAGCGTCAAGGGGGCTTTGGAGAGCCACTTCCTAAAATGCCCCAAGCCCTCGGCCCAGGAGATCAGCAGCCTGGCGGACAACTTGCAGCTGGAGAAAGAGGTGGTTAGAGTGTGGTTTTGCAATAGGAGACAGAAGGAAAAACGGATGACGCCCCCAGGAGTGGCACAGACGCCGGAGGATGTGTACTCTCAGGTCGGCAATGTGAGTGCAGAAACACCGCCCCCCTCCATGGACTGCAAAAGAATGTTCAGTGAAACATAGAACAGCACACAAGAATATTTTATATGAAATTAAACTGATTAAAAACATACAGACTATCGCCAAGATAGCCAAATTTTTTGATACTGTGATTGTGAGGGAATATGAATGAGACTCCAAATGTGTTATCTATTTTTCACCAGAAAAAAGAAAGAGAAAAAAACAGCAACCTTTCCCTTCTTCCTCCCAACCCCCTCAGAAAACGCACCGTTAACCTTCTTCCAGGCCCAGAAATGTCTTAACCTAAAAGGTTCCTTCTGCTTTTTTCTTTCAGGGGCATTTTTTAGTAGATTACTTAAAAGATGCAAGTGAGGCGAACGACCAGAGGGTGACAACTACAAGTTCATTCCACCAGGTAATTTTGGCGCATTAAAACACACCAAGAGGAAACCAAGTATTGTTTTTCTTTTTTTACTCCCCTACTCCAAAAATGTCCCTCTTCATTATCCTGTGTTTGATTGAAGAAACAAAGGAGCAGGCATTTTGTATATTTAGAAATGAACCGCCTCCCCCCGTTCAAACAATAACAGAGGAAAAACTGCAACAACACGAAGAAGAGTGACATCCACGAAGCTTCCGTCATAATTCACAACGATTTGATTTTCTGAGGTGGACTGCGTGGTTTCATTTACACACACACATGCACACACACATACGGAGGATTAGGGATTTTTTGTCGGGTTGAGGCCCTGATGAAAGAAAAGACAACCAGGACCAGGACTGTCCCCGCCTGATCTCAAAGATCACCTTCTTTTTTCTTTCACGTGGGGGTTTTATTATTATTATTTAACGGACTTGGACACCGTGAGTGGATTTTTTCTTTTTCTTTTTCAGCGAATAGAGAATAAGACATTTGAAAAGACTTGAGTTGCACTTATTTGAGAAAAAATCTGAAAATCTGTTGCCAAGTGTGACTGAGTGGGTGCTGTGGATATACTATTAATGCTGCCCTTTCTAAGCAGTATTCTTTGGTAGGTTTTAATAACAAAACTCTGTAAAGCCGGCAATATAGATCACTAGATCAGATACTGATCTGAGTTATTTACTTTATATTTTTCATCAGAATGACTTGTTTTAATATTTTATTCGGAATACATATGAATTATTCCAAACGGTAATTTATTTTCCCCCAGGAACTTGTGTAAGATGCTTTCCCCTTCTTGTGTTATTTTAATTTTTTCTTATATTTTGGTTGTTGCCCTTATTTGTTTAATTTTGTATTATTGTTTCTAAAGGAGCACAAATCACCATAAGCTGACATTGACCGTTGTTAGGTAATAAGGGTATATTTTGATGTGATCATTTGATTGTAATTTAATTTCAGTAGTGGTTCCGTACGAGCTGATTGAGACACAATAAATTTCTTAGAATGAAATGCAGTCATCTTGTGTTTTGAAGTTTATATTGTTCCCGTGTATGTGGCTGGTCTTTGGAAGAGGAATGACCCTGTGTGCTATTTTTGCATGCACAGCAGCAGAAGCTAATGAGGAAAATGGTGGACTAGCTAATAATAACCTCCCTTAGAATAACGCAGAACAAAGTCTCTGTGCAATGAAAACAGTCAGCTATTACAACTGAAATCTGATTAGTATTATTATTTTTTGTATTTACTAAAATAGAAATACGACAGGCTGGAGTATTAATGTCTCGTTTTCCGTATATAGAGCCCATCAGGTCCGAGGTTACAGCCTCTTATATAATAAATGTCGTTACTATCATCCTCTAACTGTATGTTGCCATTTCAGTGAAACGTCGCGGTCAGTTGCAGGCCTGCACAATGGCTCGTCTGTTTGTTTACATCTGCTGCCTCTTCAGGCCTTGGGCAAAAAGCAGAAGCCCAGAGCTCGGGCTGCAGGATGGAAACGATGCGAGGCTGAATTTAGATTTGGGGGAATAAATGGAGAACATGGCCATTTGGTAGAGAAGTCCAGTTCAAACAGACAGCAGGCAGACACGTCTATACTGTATTAGGTTTGATGTATGAGCGTCCACATGTCCTGACTGCATGTTATGTAATATTTACGGTACAGTCCAGATCCTGCGTCACATAAACACATATTTAGTAGAATCATTAAGCGGCTCTGTGAGCGCTTTGCTAACGCGCTCGCCAACAAAAAGTCTAATCTGCAAAATAACTGAGAAAATAATTCATTGAACTCACAGAACTGGGTCTCAAGCTGGTTCCGTGCAACATTATGAATGACTGCCAAAAAAAAAAAGTGGTGTGTAATGCTTCATGTAACCCCGTCCACATTCACAGAACCGGCACCGCTCGCCAGGTGTGTTTTCCAGGTGAGCGGACATGTTGCTTTAGGATCCGGGGCAGTGGGTCAGAGGGCTTATTGATTGTGTCTGTCCAGCGCTGAGCCCACAGGCTGAGCCTCTGACAGCAGGTACTGAGGAAGAAGCAGTGGAGTGAGGGTTGACATGTCGGAGTGCTGTAGATTTATATCAGGGCTGTTGGTTCAGGGGCTTTGACAGGCCCAGGAAAGGACGAACGAAAAACTCATATCCATATTCCAAAAGGGACTGATAATGCGCTTGTGCAACCAAGTCAGCAGACATTGTGTTATTTTATTTTCTACACTAAGTCTGAATAACATGTCCAGTCTTTGCTTGTGGTGCAGACAGTGTTTTATATATATATATATATATATATATATATATATATATATATATATATATTTATTTATTTTTTACCACGAGACTATTTCTCGCCAAGGCTGCAAGAGGCAAACGTTCCTGGGTTTCAAACTTTTTTTTCTTTAGTGTCTTGCTCGCCTATTCAGCAAAACTCACAAAACGTGTCCCCTCGCTGCAGGATTTGAATTTCGCGGATGATTTCCCATACTAGTTGCTTAGCAACTGAATTCAATGATATAGAGAAGGCATCATTTTTCTTTGTCCCCATTAGTAAAAGTGGCAGCAGAGACACGCTTTGTATGCTCTCCTCAAAACTTTATATTTTCACATTTTCTTATCATTTGTTTTTTTTTTTTTTTACAACTGCATGAATGGCGTTGGAGAAGACGTGTGGCGTTTTAAAATGCTGAGCTACTTAAAGAAGAAAATCAAAGCTAATTATGAGGCCTTTCAAAAAACTGTTCCTTTAATTATATCTAAATGAAAAAATAGATAGATTGAATGTATTTCTATAGCACAAGAAAGACTGAATAAATAGGCTTTTAACAAATAAAGCATGAGTGCAGTGTGGCTCTACTTTGGCCTGATGTTGCCTACCTATGCACTTGTTCATTATGCATGCAGTTCCTGTGCTCCTCTGTATAAAATCCAATGCAAAGTCACATGACGTGCTAAGATAAGCCTGCCATGCCGCCCAACGCACAAGACCTTCACCACAGAGCGGCTCATTGCTGCTATCCTAAGTTGACTATAACAAATCCCATCCAGCAGACCTGTGCATTTACACTGTGCACGCATATGGGTCCCGCAAAATAGCTTTTAGAGCAGCCAGCAGCCTGCATGGCTTGTTCAGGAATAACCCAATCTAGTGAGAGATTTTACCAAGGGCGACACAAAAAGAGTTTCAAATCTCATAATGGGTTTTGATCCGCCTATTCTGCAGCAGCTTTGCCTTTTTCATGGGTCTTCACAACCGTGTTGGCAGCAGCATGTTTGTGCGTGCGTGTATGTGTGTGTGAGTGTGCATGTGTGTGTGTGCACCGATACGTTTAGGCCCTGGGAGCACTTTGCTTTCCCTTCTATTGATTTAGGACGCCAGTGGCCCAACAGGCTCTAATTACAGCTGCTCGTTGTCACACGGGTCTGCTCTTTAAAACAGGACTTCAGCAGGAAGTAAAGGGACTTCAGGTTTGTCCCGCAAAACCAAACTTTTAATGCCTAATTATTAATAATATTTCATGTGACTGTCAGCAGCCTGCGCCTTTCTATCAGTCACTGACACTGACATGAAGTCGATGTTGCGACCACATAAATCAAACGAAGTCATCTAATTACACAGATTTATATTTTACATATCGGCCTAAGTAAATAATGCTCTTAAATGATCTGACGCTAAGATTTACAGTGTGGTGTCTGAGTTTCTCTTTAGGCCCACAGCAACTTAAATGTGCCTCAATACTAAACTGTTGCAATTATTCGCCTTATGTTGGTTTGTAGTTGCTGTTTTATAGTTAACTGTGATGTAAAATCCTTATTTATGCAATTGTCTATTTACCTTCATACTTTAGGTCACTTTAATATTCATTTCATCGACCATGTATTAATTAATGTAATAATATACGCTTTTAAAATTGTGATGTGTCTATTGAGAGGCTTAATCCAATGCAGGGTGTTCATAAATTCTTTTCATAGAGTGGGCTGTAATATACAGCATAATGGACCCTTTTAGATGCGCCCTTCTCCTGCAGATTTTATGCACTGCATTGCTCTTATGGTTGAACTGTGTGTAACTTAAAAAGGCTAAGCCCAGTAAATGTATCTCAGACTCATTCTGACCTGGTAAAAACGAACATATACACAGTGGTTCCCCACTCATACTGTATTTACTCCACGTGTCGAGCGCATGAATATGGATTATTCTGAGCTGTTCTCCACAGGGAGCCTTCCTCTTCCACGTCCACATGGATTTATCTCTGCTGCAGAAAAGACGCTCAGAAAATATCTTTCTGTCTGGCTGTGACTGCTGACTTTTTATCTTTATTATTACTGTTATTTTACAGTAAGTACAGGAACCGATTTCATTTATTTAACCCTGTTTCGTTTTTTTTTTTTTTTTGCTTAGCATCCTGGTAACACCATAAGAAATGAAGGTGCGATGCAAAATTCAGATTCCTATTTTGTAAGATTATTCCCGCCGCTTTGTTCATTATTATTTGTTTCTAAAATGACAAACTGCAGACACAATATTTGGGGGATTATCATATATACCTTTATTTATTTTTCTGTTTAGTTATTTGACATTATACGTTGTGGTTCCAACTGTTGTCCACAAACCCAGTTCTGCGTTGATTTAGATAAATAAATTACCCAAGCAGGACACAACAATAATAATAATGATAATAATAATATTAATAATAATAATCATAATAATAATAATATTAATATTAATACATAAAACAGATTGAGGTATTGAATGTCAGACATCGACCACCAGAATCTAAAAACACTGGAGATAAAACAAAAACAAACTGCAGCTCACACTGGGCCTGCATGTGAGTTTGTTGAGGCAATAGCAGGAAGAGCAGAAGAAGAAAAAGAAGCAGGAGGACGTTTTTAAATATGACGTGACTCTCGGGGGTTTCCTCTCTATAAATTGTGAAGGTCATGGTTTTGTGAGCAGGCAGGATGGATAGGTAGAGGAGGGGTGAATGGAGTCTGAAGGCAGCTCAGCCATACAGAGGTAATGTGCTCCAGCGTCTCATCTGCCTGTCTGCATTTCAAACGCACATAAAGCCTGATGTAGGCATGTGTCTTTTACTCCTTTCTCTCCTTCCAAATGCGAATTTAACGTCTCTAATTCAACACTTTGTTAGCTTTAATCAACATTTCAAATGCAGGTCGAACTGACAAACAGGAAAGTTGTGTCGTTTTAAGATTGCTGATCATTTTATATGGATTTTCAAAATAAAGTGACAAAAGCTAAAACTTGCTGCGAAAAGAAATTTCAGTCCTAATGTGCCTCTGAAAATCCTACGAACAAATTAGACAAAAAGGTGTAATTTTCCTGCAGGTGCTGCTTTTTGTCATCATGTTCTGGTTTTAATTTCTCTTTATCTCCATAGTAGCTTTACTTTGTACTGACGTCTCACCGTTATATCCCTAGAATTATTTTTTCCTCTATATTATATCCATATATGTGCATTGTAAGTTTTTAGTAAACTTAACATTATTTAAAATATAATGATATACCGTAATGGTATATTTTAATTTATTTTATACTTTTTGGCAGCTTCGGTTACTATGGAACTTTATTGGCACTTAATTGCGTTTTATTCCATTGGCCGCGCACACACCGCTGTTTCAAAATAAATTGGGTTTTCTGAGGCAGGTTTCCTGGCCGGAGAAATAATCCCGGGTGGGTGTCTGCTGTAGGTCAGTTCCCAGTGAGCAGCGTTCAGCCCACACACACACACACACACACACACACTGCACCGGTCAAACAGGATAAAAATGAATCAGCTACATATTATTTTCTTTTGTTTATTGAAACTCTTGAGTGACAGATTTCGTGTCCTGCTGAAGGAAAGTTGCAGCAGTTAATAAACGGGCCCACACGAAGACACACACTGCAGCACATTAATGTTTGCATTCGCATTATTTGCTGCTTGCACATGTTCATAATGTGCTTGCTCAGAAAATAGATTTGTGTGTTATTTGTTGCAGGGATTAACAGCAAACAAACGGCCTTAAACTGAATATCTTTAATAAAATCATCAAAGCGTTTGTTCCTGTAGTTTTTCCAAACATTTAAACCATTAAAATAAAAATTTCTTCTATATTTCATGAATATCTTTTCCACAGCAAAATACTCCGTTGTGTTACTGATAAAGCCCAGATATATTTATTTAAACCCATCTCTGCTTTCTGATGAAATTCACAGGGCTGAAACTCTCCCCTCCAGCGTCCCTGACCTTACAGCGCCACCCTGTGGCCGTTTTAGCAGCTTCCTGAATTGCAACGCTGCTGTCATTATCTCCACTACAACCAACCACCTTAATCAAAGTTAATTAATAGGCAGATGACATTTTGAGTAGTTTGGATTAGAAGGATTTAGATTTTTTCCAAGAGCTTGAGGCACCTTCAATGTTTTGAAGGCTGCATTTAATTTAATTTAATTATTTTATATATTTGGTCCTGAATTGAAATGGTTAATATGAAGATGTGCTCCATGGTTTTTTCACTGTCATTCCTCTTTTTCCATATGATATATAATGCAGGTACCATTAAATGTGGATTTCTAGACCTTATTTCTTCTAATTATATCTTATTTAATTGTCTTACATGATGTTTATTTCAGTTTTTGCCCAGTTCAGTGCATGTCATCACTGTCTTGTGAAAACCATGTATGGCCAAAATATCAGCTTCTGATTATCTACAAAAAATCCCTGTTTTCATTCATTTTCAACTTTGTCACCATTTCAGAAAATCCACCGGGCTTTTTATTCAGATGTGATTCTGAAAACCCATAAAGCACTTAATCCATGAGTTTATTTGAAAAATTCAACATCATCAAATATGGAAATACATGCTGCTCACACGCTGCAGCAGCAATGTGTTAGTTGAAAAACTGTTGGCTTACAAATATAAATGGAAAAGTGTCATTTTATGACACTGTTCTGTTACATATTTATGAAAATTAGTTATTCTCTTCATGGAGTTTAGCTCGGATGGATTGCGTGAAGATATTTGTGGATGCTTCCTGGTTTGGCCTTTTTTAAGGTTACTGGAGATTTATGCAATTTCTGTCTTTGGCTGCTGTTTTGAATGAATTCTGTTGTACAAGAGAGACACTGTATGTTCTGACTGGTGAGCTTTCTGTCTATTGACACATTCGACTTGGTGAGGAGGAGCAGGTGCGTTGGTTTATTTACTTCCTGGCTTGTTGCTGTAGGTGGCTCAGGTAGGAGGACATGCATGTTATTCTGGAGGTGAGGTCAAGTCTTGTCAAATTGTTGTCAGAGAGCCTCCACGATGTTGATTGTTCTACTGTGTACCCACTATAACTGTGCAGGGACAACAATATGCCTCTGAATTTCAGTTTTTCATCTTCCTTTAAAGGTGGAAAAGATTCTGCTGTTTGGGATCAGTAAGCAGTTTTAAAACACAATGAGTTGTCCTTCTATGCTCTGTCACAAAGCTAAAAACAAGGATGTCTTCCGTAGCTCATAAAAAGTTAAAATTTTGGAGTTAGGTGGTTTTTCTAGGATAGCAACAGCTTGCTATTATTACCACCTTAATTGGTTTCTGCTGTGCAGCTTTTCTGTTTTTATGCAGTTTTTGTGTAAAATTCTCTCAGACTGTGTTTTATTCACTCTCATTCATGCGGCGTCTTGTTTCTGGGCTTAACCCGTGCTCCACCGGTGCTGATGAGCCCCATAATAGCCGAGCAGGCCCCGCTTTCTCTGTTGCCATGGGAACCAGGAAGCTAGTTAGTGATCTTTCACATCTTCTTGTGTTGTTTATTTGTATGACACGATGAGCCTTTCAGTCAGTGCACACGTGTGTGGAAAGCATTGTAGAAAAGCTGTAGCACCTTTTGAGGATTGGCAACTTTGTTGATGCTGATGGCATCATAATCGCTCCCATGGGTGTTTCAGGAGTACGGTGGCATCATGTAAAGTCTCACATGCTAAATTTAGGTTGTAGAAGATATTATGTCTTTTATTAAGGCAGTGTGAGGCATAATAGGACAGTCTTACCATCAAAAATGAAGTATTAGTAACAAAAATATATTGAAAGCGAAGGCAAAATTGTTGTCTTTGACAGCTTGAATTGACAATATTGTACATTTTTAGATACGTTTTATAATCGCAACATTTTTAAAGCAGCTGTTTTCAGGGTTGGAGTTTGACATAACGCTTCGTTTTGAGTTGCAGTAACAGAAAAGCTGCATTAAATGGAAATCCTCCTCAGAATAATATTCCTTCAGGAACCTTCTCAGGACCTAGTGCCATGAGTGGCATCCGTCCATGAAGTTATCTTTGAACAGATTGCCCAGTTGATAGTAAGTGCAGCCTGTGATGTAAAGACTTCTTGGTCCCTACCCATAATCCCTCTGAAACATGAAATTGAACCCATCTCCACCCCACATCCAGCTGGGCCTGCGTCTCACAGCGAGAACTCGGCTGCTTCCAAAGCCTCGTGCCAAAAAGCTGGTCAGCATTTCAAAGGACTCTGAACATTCGTGGAGACTGACGCCCACAGCCGCTGACAGGCTGGTGCCAACAAATCCATGTTTATGTTGACTTCAAGAATCGTACAGAGAGAAGGATTCAGAAGTTGCCAAGTAATGACTTGCTAAACTCGAAAAGTAAAGAAGAAGTGATTCTCCAAAGACACGCCATTACGTTCTGCTCATGCACACAACCATCTCACGGAGGATGGCTCCTTTCTTCAATAGAGAATCTTGAGGCAGATGATTTTGTAGTTTCGGCCTTGAGATAATGTTTTTATGGGAAATGTTTATATGTGACATTTTACCCTTTGATTTATGGTTGTTTTCAGGTTAGTTTTCACGTCACCGAAATGAGTTAAATTACATCAGAACCTGCTTTAGGACAGATGACGGTTCATCTTCAGCCATATTAAAGGAAATAATGTATGTGCTTGTTTTTCTGCTGATGTGAGAATGTGTATTCATCTGTCATTGAATGACTGTAGGTTGAACTTTGGGTGTATGTGTTCCCTGTCCTGTCTGAGCCAGAGTCCCGGATCTCAACAGCAGACGGATCGATGGTCAGGGACAGAGACAGGGGTCAGTTGGTCCTCAGGGGTCCACCGGTGACATCTCCTGCTGCAGCTCGCCGGCCGCCCGCCAGCTCGGGTCAGCTATCCCAGCAGGCCGTTCTCTCTGGCAGCAGTTACCAAGGTGACAGCATGTCAGCGCAGCCCCACAGCGCCGCTGAGAGCAGGAGGGGAAGGCAAGCAAGCAGGGAGCCCGATGCATCACCAGCTCTGATGGGTTTGTCAATATTCCTTAGATCCAGGGGGAGCTGAGCTCGCTGTGACACACACTGGGCCCCCCCTCCTGAGAGCAGCACACACAACCTTGCCCACAAGCACACACATACATCCAAACAAATACACACACACACAAGATTCCAGATGTGCGCACAATATGTACAACATATGCATTTTGGTTTAGAAACATTTGTCTCTCTCTCACACACACACACACACACACACACACATAGCGAGATAAACCCATCAGTTTTAAATTGTGGCTTCATAAACAAAAAGAAATTACTTGCATTTGCTTACAATTATGAAAGGACATGCCCACACATACTCAAACATGCTTTCTTTAATGGAGAGGACATTGTATTGACTTAAATGAATTTCCTGGAGACATAATCTAATCTTAACCATAGCTGCTACATATCTAACCTCATCCCTAAAGCTAAAAGTTCCCCAAACCTAATGGCCCTGTCTTTTTTGATGACTTTTTTAGCAGCAGATGACGGTGAAGAGGCAGACATGATGGAGGGAAAGCGAGAGAAAACAGTTTACCCTGGGGTGGGGGGGGCTGCTTATTGGAGGTGAGTCCTCATAATGTCAATGCATGTCAAGACTCTTTGTCCACAGTGTGATCACAGTAATAAAACAAAACAGTGCACTTGAAACACCCCACCCTAACTTTAACCAAAAATCAAGCAGTGTCCAAATTCCACACTAATTCTAAGCAGATTTGAAGAATGTAGTCACTACATTCACCCTTGTGACAAATTCAGAGATACATACACAAATAAGAAAAGGATTTATTCTTGTGTGCACTACTGTCCTACAAAGGAACTGTGGAAATAAATATTTTACTCCGAGCTGCAAAAATTAATTAAATTGCAAATGCGAGTGAGACAGCTCTCAGAAAACAAAACATAACATAGTAAATATTTGGAAAAAACATTTAGTTAAAGTCAGTTTTCTTGCTGTTTGATGGTACGCACATTGAATTGTGTCCCATTTGTATAAAAAAAAAGACAGAAAGCAGGAAAAACCAATTGATTTCTTGTGTACAAGCTATCACACTGTGGTATGTAGTGTGGATCTTGGATGCAGCTCAAGCTTTAACCCTACAATTTGAAGTGTTAACTCTGTGGGGACCTGCTCTGCTTTTCGTACCCAATAGAAGGAGTCCCCAGAATGTAAGAGTGTGAACCGACTTTTGTGATTAATAAAAGTGCACCTACAAACACACACCGACATGAACATCAACATTACTGTGCTAAATGTAGATTTTGGCCTGAAGAACACTCATCATTAGCTGTAGTCATATTTACACACTGAGATATGAGCACAAAGTTAAATGACATACGTGGAAACCGTGTACATTTTCTCCTGGATTATACAGACACACAGACTGGATGGATGCATGGATTAAGTCATGGGTGCAAGACTCAAGAGCAAAGCAGATAAAATGATTGCGCTGCAGGACCAGAGAGAAAAAGAGGAAGGTGAAGGGAGAGAGATCACGCTTGGGCCGTTTACTCAGAGCTGACTCTGTATCTCATTAACCACAGCGAGAGGGGGATTGGAAAAGCAGCATCAGCCACATTTGGCTCAGGGGGGCTGGCAGTGTAACCATTTCTAGGCTGAGGATTTAATAGATTACTAATGATCAGCCACAGGTATTTCCAAGTTAGACATTAGAGGCAAATTTCCAAAATGAGATCATTTGCTAATCCATACGTTTTCACCTCTCTTGAAACCCACTTTGATATGTGAATAAGAGCAGTAGGTTATACATGTTTGGATTCAGAGTAGTTAGTTTGTGAAGGAGTGGGGGAAGGAAGAAGGTTTACAGCTAATCTCATGCTACTATCTTGGTGTGTTGGGGTGTTGAAAGTACAGAAAGAGAAGGTGTGAGGATATACGGAGCGCTCATGATTCCTCATGGGCTCAATATCCAATCTGACCAATCCTCTTAGCACGAGAGAGTTGAGCTCTGCCCTCCCCAGCAAAGTCTCTTTTTCATTCAATCTGTTATGTCAATGTTTAATACCTAAGGAGGAGAGAGGTAAAAATATTATGACTGTAGTCTTTGCAGAGCTTGTTTGCAACTAATGCCAGAGAGAGGAACCGTTACTGTCAAATTCTCCTGGTTGTTTTGAAGCTGCAACATCTGTATCTGCTGCAGCTCTCCTTTCTGTTACAGCTTTTTAGCAAAGTGAAATGCCTGATTCAGATTTAAACAATTTGCATGTGTGGTGCCTTAATGCTCAACACGACTTACACATTAGCAAACACAGAGGTTGCTTGCACTCAAACACAGGCGGCATTCGAATGGCTTCCGCTGCCGTTTAAAAGCTTTGCTCACTGAAATAAAAGTAATTAATTGGTGTTATACACCAAGGACATAATTATCTTTTCCAGTAACTGGCACATATTTAATTACCAGTAATTGTTCCCCAAGCCTTGTTCAAAAGTGTTGCGCGCCAGACAATTCTGATATATTACACACTAATCCTGCAGTTGATACTCAGTCAATTAGGAAATGTGTGTCAAAGAGCAATCATGTAAACATTGTCGTGGGACACACACATCCTTTTGAGACACGGCGCCTATATGGGTCTTCATCGGTGTCCTCGCACACACAGACGTCTGTCTAAATGCTTTGTACTTGGTTTTCTCCTCAGGGTACAGATCCCTACCTATTTCTTCCCAAGGTGTTAATGCCTGCCAGATTGGAGGAAAGTAATTTGAGATCATTTTGCAACAAAGGCCACAGATACTGATTAACATGAAGGCTATTTTCTAGCCAAGTGGTGTGGGTCCCATTTAAAAAGTGTCATGAACTAAATTTACTCTCCGGTGCCATGGGGTGTGTGGGGCCAGAGGCTGCAGTGGGGCCCTTGAACATGAGAACAGGGTTTAATAAGTAAACAGGAGAGACAGAGAACAGTGCTTCTGATCAGGGCTTATTTGCCCAGCCGAGCCCCTGGTATGCGCTACTAGCTGATTAGCCCTGCCGATTGTACCTTGTAATTGCAGTGACTTGACCCCCTCTAGGCAAATATTAGATTTTAGTGGTTTAACCTTTCCAGTCGTCAGAGCGGGGTAAATTGCCCAACCAGATGTTAAGGAGCTCAGCAGTATTCCACAGCCCTTCTGATCAGCAGGGAAAAAAGCTCACAGATTGAACCTTTTCTTTTTAATATTGTCTCAATTTCCTCTGGCCTTTCAAGCTGATTTTTCGCAGCGGGTTCCTTTCCCGAGAAATGGTCACATTCAGATCCTTATCCCCTCCTCTGATGTCAGGTTACATATTATTTATATCAGTTCAGTCACAGTCATTAGCAGGAGACAAACGATCAATGAAAAAAATGGTGGAGATATTACCCAAGTAATCAGTGCTGCAGTTCAGTCGACCCAGCAGTTTGTCAGCTGGTGAGGTGCAACACGTGCACTGGAGCAGGTCTTTCTCTAGATGCAGTAGAAATACAGATTATTTACAGTACATGTAAAAAAAATCTGGCCTGTAAAGTTGCTCAGTAATTATTATTAGGCTCCTTTGTTCATCTGAAGTCAATACATTTTAGCCCAAATAGAAAGAAACTGCCAAGATTTCTGTGGTGAAATTGTGCAACTACTTTCCACAAAATCTGGTGAGATTATTTTTTGTTTTAGTTAGTCGTCCAATTTGTCACGGAGTAAAGAAGGTTCTGTTCTTGTGCTACCCTGCAGCAGCTAGGACGACAAAGCAGCGGGGTTCTTCACGTCGCAGCTCTGTGGCAAACGCAACGTCAAATGAGCAGCAATTATACAATCTCGTTCCTCAGATAAAAAGATTTATTCTCCACCAAATCCTCCACATCACAGAGATTGATGTGCATGCGAGAGCGTTCGACCAGATAAAATGGAAACAATATGAAAACATTTTCCCAAGATTGGAATTTCCCCCAACTTTTTGAGTCTTGCCAGGCATTCAAAAAATTCACCCAGAAATGTAAGCCTCTCTCGACCACAAGCCAAACAGCTGGGACTGGTTTCCATTATTCTTTTCAAACCTGTAGGTGTCGGTGCAGGCAAAACAGATTTGAGGAAGTTACACACATCACTGGACAAATTAATATAAACCTTATTCCCTGCTTTTCACCAATTTCTAATCTTACTGATAACAGTGGGAAGTGTGTTTGTTCCCATGGGTCTGTCTGTGGGCCTTTAGCAAACCCCAACCACCTTGGGAACACACGTTTTTGTAAGTTAAGATCATCATGAGAAACACTTTCAGACAGGACAAGATGGGACTAGGATGGCGGAGGGGCGGCGGAAGTTTTTCTTGGGTCATTCCCATCCGCTTCCAGAGAGCTCGGGTTTCTCCTGAGCCTCTTCCTCCCTGACAGGCTGAGCAGGGGTGGCATCTACGTCTCCAGGCCCCAGTTCACCCTGCATGTAATAGTTTCCTTCCTCTACAACCCTGTCACCTGAAGAAAAGAAGTTGCAAGGATGGAAGAAAAGGAGGAATATAGTGATCTTTTCATCCCAGTGATGGACTGAAGTAACCCCTTCAACTGCAGAGGAAACCCAATACTGCCTCCAGCCTGCTGTCTGGGAGGACAGAAAGAAGGGGGCAACCAAAGAGGAGGGGTCAACCAAAGTGTTTCCATGTGAGGGATGAAGTCTGGGAAAGACAGGGATCAACACCCTGAGCACCCCTCCTTCCACCCAGCATCTCACAGTCTGTCCTCTGCCTGGTGATCACCAGCATCAACCCTGTATATATGCTGGAGGACTATAACCTCTTAGCTCTAAAGCTTGCAGTTGGCTAATGTTCTGGAAGTAACCCAGTGTCTCTTTGAGCCTCAAGTTCTTTGCTACAATGGACAAGAAGTCATTTAAAAATGGAAATTGTAACATCTGTGGTTTTATAACAAACGCCATCTGCTTAGGAAGATTGTGTGATACATCCAAAGCTGCAGAACAGCTAAATTCTCGTTGATCCACCAATGTTTGCAAGTAAAAGACCTTTAACCTAAACTTTTAATAGGGCTCGTGATCAAGAAGTCCTTTAAATGCCCAGAATAACAGCAATTTGAACATCTGCAATTTACAATTCCATCTGCACTTTCCCTCTTCTTTCCTTTCTGTGGTGTTCGGCTCTTTACTACACTCTACCAGGTTTTGTTGTGTTCTACACTTTCCAACTCTATTGTGACAGATTTCTTTCATTTCGTCTTTGTCGACTGTTGATGTGTATTGAGTTGTTTGTAATGCAGTTCTGTTGTAGTATACTCATCACACTGAAGTGCCTGTACTGTATATGCCTCATGTACTGTTGTTTTCTGCTTCCCAAAGCTTTCTACTTCATTTTATTCTAATTTTGTGTACTTTTTATTCCGTTCGTTACTCTGCAATTCTGTTACACTGAGTCACAGTCGTTTCTGTTCTATTCTACCTGACAGCTATTCTGAAGCTCCGGTCTGTTCAGGTAGCTTTTCTCCCCAGCGGAGCCGCTCTGACGAGGAGGCCTAATATCTGCAGACATCTATGGCCACCGCCCAATCTGTTGCACGCTCCATTCATTTCACGCACTGCCAGAAGTGCTTTGTAATTATCCTGATATTGATGAAGGCTGATTCCAGCAGGTAATCGCTGGCAGTTCAGCTGTTTTCACGCACCTCAGCAAAATGTCTCTATCCATTAACAGTGGTAAATTAATTTCCACTCAATGACCATACTTGTTGATAATCTACATTTGGTGTGTGTGTGTGTGTGTGTGTGTGTGTGTGTGTGTGTGTGTGTGTGTATGTATGAGAAGGGGGGTGAGTAATCCTTAACAGAGCTCTGATCTCAGAGCGTATAACCTGGTTTACCTCACACACAGATCACTGTGGGTGTTAGTTTGATATAACAGTGTAACATGCTGTCTTATGTGCTTCAGCATGTTTGTTGAAGTAATTGCAGTGGTGACAGCAGTCTTTATGAGTAGAGTAAGTAGTATCAGTAGAAATTATAACAGTATCATCATCATTACCATACAAGCAGCAGAATAACAGTAAAAGAGTATAGCCCTGAGTGGCAGTGACGGGCCCGAGCACCTGACATGTCACCACCATGGGATGTCCATCAGATGTACAGAAGTAATGGGAGTGTGCCAAATGTCACAACCTTTAGACACAGGAAGCCGTAATTGCTAGCTTGCCACACGGTGGCTCTATGTCAGTCTGCTGTGTTGTGTGTGTGTATGATCATAGTCTTTGTCAGTAACCACTGAGGTTTGGTGTTTGTCAAGGAATGCATTTTAAATTTATGACACATTTCCTGTTTATTTGGCGAGCTGTGTAAATTCATCGTAACGCTAGTTCGTCATATTTCAACATATAAAAAAAAAAATGCTCACAATTTGACATCTGCAATAGGTTGTTATGCAAAATTCTATTGTATGTCAAAAAACACAAAATCCCAAATACCTCACTTCCTGTTGGGCTTAGCTATAGTAATGTGTATGCACAAAATGTTCATACCGGGTAGTTCATTACAGCTACTAAGTTTGGTGTGTGTAGCTGAAACTACAGGCCAACTACAAGACTCATTGACATAAGGGGGCGCCACACCCATAGCTTAGGCTTTGTCGGTGACTGCTCACCATGGTAACCAGTTCAAAAATGGCTCCATTTCGCAGCAGGAGACTAATAATAATAATAATGATAGTAATAATAATAATAATGACCCTTACAGAAACAATAGGGCTTCGCACCTCTGGTCCTCGGGCCTCAAAAGTAATATTCAACACATAAATTCATTGTGTTGTTTTCTCTTATGATCCACTTGTGTTTCAGCGATGCAGTTTCTTTATGTACAGAGTGTATGGGTGTGCAAGCAGACCATCTGCATGTGGATGGTGGAAGGACCTCAGACCTTTTTATTGATCCCATTCTAAGGCTTCGACTCCAGTATCACCCTTCAGAGCAGAAACCAGCAAATGATGGTATGTTTTAAATTTCATCTTTATTTTTCATGCATTTTGTGATATGTGTGAAATGTGTATGCTGAATGAGTGCAAGTCAGACTAACAGAGGCCAAACCTACCACTGACCTGCAGAGAGAATGGCTCCCTTTAAATCTGCTGCTTGGTATATTAAATATATGTGTGCACACCAGCTGCCACCACCATGATATACATGACTACAGTATACCGTGATGATTCGATGTCCACCACAGCAGTAAGGGTAAATAAATATGTTTTAAAAGACTAAATGAGCTTGAGCAAAGTGGCCCTTTGAGTCCCCATGTTTGTGGAGAAACCATAATGGATTCTTTAGAGCCGTGAACGGTTTATAGGCATGACAGCCATGTTTCGGCAAGATGGGCTTATCCCTACGCAAGACGCTAAGGATATTAGGGAATCAGCATAAAGCAGCATGGAAATGATGACTGGAGCAAAGCCTCAGCTCGCTGGTATTATAAGCCCTCAGTTCTCCATCCTTGGGAAAGAGGGGGAAGGAGTGGGCTTGGCACAGCTCCACAGTGTGATATCCTCCATTATTTCCTGCTCCATCGCTGTTTCAACCGTACAATTAAAAGGATGTCACTCAATCTGGGGATGGGGCAAATTGAGAGGAGGTCAATGCCACCAATTGTGGTCTTTCCTTTTCAAGACAGTGCTGGAATCCCTGCTGGCCATATGGAGATCTGTTGGAACAGCTGGACGAGAGCCAACTGTCTAATGCTTGGCACTGAGTTTCAGCCTCATATGAAGCATTGATGGCACATGCCAAGCATGAAAACAAATGCCCATAAGGTTCCCTAAATTAAATCCCTTCACTTTCACGTCACAGCTCTGTTTTCATTGCAAATTTACCATTTTCACAGCAACTGTCAATGTTTGCATCTCATTAACAAGGTGTACATTCTCATTAACAAAAAGTGACTTGTGAAATTAGTAAATTCTCCAGTTTGCAGTCATCACAGACTGTCAAGTCACTGCAGTGTGTGTAAGGTTTACCTAAGTCATAGTCAACTCACCAAATGAATATCTCCACCCAGTCTACCCGAGGAGTCTGTCCTGTCACCTACAGGCCACGGCAGAAGGATGATTAATGTGCCACCCCTCACCCCCCACTGTGAATTAGACACCATGGGTCGAAACTATTTTTCTTGGTGAGCAGGAGCGCGCTTGTAGCTAAAAAACGGGGCAAACACTGTTTATCATCGGCCTTACGACAGGTCTCCTCGGGGCAAATTATCCACGCGGCCATATCGACTGGCACGGGCCGGGAGTCAGTGCCCCTTCACTTTGATTAATCTCCCTGTGTTCCTGTTCCAACTCTATCAAAGTAATCTAAGTGAAGACACACAACATTGATCTGTAAACACAGCATACAACTGTACCAAACACACACACACAGGACAAGGGACCACAATTCCAGGGAGAGTATCCACAAATTATTAACTAAAGGAAGTCCACTGTTGCACAAATTACAAATGACAAACAGCTTTTTAACATCACTAATTCCTAAATAAGAATATAAGATGTGATAGTGGTCAGTGATGCTGAGTGCTTTTTTACATAAAGGTCTTCATATCTATATTAACCAGCATCTGAAGCACTGGATTAATGTGACGTCTGTTTTATCACCGTGCTTTGGAAACCAGTCAGTTTTTTATAAGCTGAGAAAACAAATTAAACTTTCTGACAATTCAGTCTTTAGTTGATCCAATGTGGGGTTTTTATACTTTAAGCATTTTCTTAACCCACAAAGAGTCACTTCAACAAATTCAAATCCAACTGGCTTTGTAAAGTAGAGGCTGCAAATCCACTGTAAACATCAGACTTAAATGTTTCTCGATCTCACTTAAGCAGCACCAACTTTAGGAGGTGAAAAATGCCACTTATATGTAGCGCTATCTTAAACTGGCTGTCAGTGCAATTGGAAATTTGCCATGTGCACATGCCTGTTGAACAAGGCACCTGACCGCTGCTCATCAGCAGCAGCAATGTGGCAAACCTGTGTTTGCACTTACTATGTTGTTGTGTGATATACTTTGTCATCTCTCTTTGGAGGGAGGACGATTATTGTTACACTGGTCTACAAAATGTTGTGTTAATGGATGGCTGCACTGCCCAGCACATACACCACTTATACAAAACAATCTGTCTAATGTATAATTCTGTCAACATGTTTTTGCAGAGGGTCACTGATGCTGTTATTGATAACTCCTGTGGATCCGCTGCTTTAAATCCTGTGGCGTGACTGTTACAGTAGCCCTTCTTTTGTCAGAGATTTTACATGGAAGACAGATGGTGCTCACATGCAGTTTGTATTAAACTGGACAGGGCGTCAGAGTCTCCTGAGTGCAATGTTATTCGGTCCCTGAGGTCGAAGTGGTTTTGGATAGTTGTATGTGTTGATAGGAATTGCCTGCATACTAAACAACTGGCGCCAGACACAGTGATCATGTGGTGTCAAAGCCTGAAACAACTGGAAAAAAGGCCAATGACGTACAAATGAAGAAAGCCAAATTATCACAGAGCTTTGAATAAACTCACTGAAGTCAGTGCTGTCTGGATAATGCAGTATCAATTAAACAGTCAACATACACTTGTCGGGATGATAAAGTCGACAAGTGTTATTTTTAACCTTTAGACAAACAAGATTTTGAAGTTTTGCTTTTCAGCATTTGGTCAGTGGCTGGTATTAATTTAAAGAACACAGGGAATATTTTTAGTCTGCCTCAGATTTTGCTGTTAGCTGCACCATGTGGCCTGCATGTTTTGGGTTTCCATCATTGCCCAAACAACACAAGTTTTCAATGAGCTGTGGCATTTGTGATGTGGCCTGATGTCTAAGCGATTAGAAAAAAATCTGTGATACATTTAGCAGCCTGTGTAAGTCACTGTATTCGATTGTTTTAAAATGTGTGATACACATTTTTTATTTGCCTCATTTGTCATTTCAGGCAGCTTGTGCAACTTTGTGGTCTGTTGTCATGTGTGTCGTATTATGCATTTAATTTTATTCCTTTTTAAAAAATAAATTCTTTCTTACTTTCACCTTTCACCTGCAACACTACGCTGTAGTCGTCTGTGAGTGTAAATGCCCCAAAAATCTGCTGCGTCTGTGTTTCCAAGAAACACAATTCTTACACATGCTCTTTATGATCTTTACAGTATAGAGCCGTACATGGTTGCATAGGTATGTACAGATGATAGAGGAAGATTTAGATGGAATCTCTGATTTACCTTTAATATCAACACAAACAAATAAATACGCACACTTGTGCCATGAAAGTGTTTTAAACATTTAAAAGCCTGTAACAGTAACACATGCAGTCACCCAATTTACAGCATCTTACTGATACTGACGTCTGTTTCAATAAGATGTGTATATACATATATATATATATATATATATGTATATACACACATTTTTTATTTATATATATATATTTGTTTTTAATTACTGTATTTTGTTTATAAGTCACGTGTCTTAGATGTGACAGCTTCCGTCGGTGACGTCACTGCTTGTCAGCAGAGATGGCGGCGCCCTGTGTGCGAACCGTGGGTTCGGTTCTCGGGAAATGTGGGAATTGCAGCTCGAGTCTAACCACAGTCACGTCGCAGTTGTGCCGCATGGTAAAGTGGAGTTTGGTTGTTTGGCTTCATGCTCATGTGAGCCGAGAGAAATTAACTATAATGCACAAACACCGACGTCCTTGAGTCGTAGCGTTAGCATCCTCTTCTGTGAACCGAAACCTGCCTGGCTGATCGATGAATTGAGAGTCAGCAGACGTCGCATGCAGTTATATCGTGGAGTTGTAGACATTTTTCTAGCTCAGGTTTAATTATGCAGTCTTTAAAACAGTTCGGCTGTATTGTGGTCTCGCTCCATGTCTTTGGCTCGTTGGCCTAAGTTGGCTACAGATCTCTACCATGTCTTTCCCTGCAGGTCCTGGGCAGGCACATATGTGGGAGCTCTGCCCTCCACAAGAAGAACCTGGCGGCTGCAGGGCCAGAGAAGTTCACAGTGGAGTTCATTGAAAAACAGGTGGAGGAGTTTAACATCGGGAAAAGGCACCTGGCCAACATGATGGGAGAAGACCCAGAGAACTTCACACAGGAGGACGTGGATGTAAGTCCGAGTAGACTGGGTCTGACCTGGAAGTACTCTTCTACCTGTGTTGACTCTGGCTTGTGGAAATCTCTTTTGCTGCACTAGTTGTGGTTCAGTCTTGAATTAGGAACATTTTTTATCCCCTGGAGCCTGAAGCGAGGCTGTTTAGCTCCGGTTTTAAAATGTTGATGTTTGAATCAGTCTTGGGTCAGTGATGTTAAAAAGGTCTAGACCAACGTAATTCAGCCTCCATTTCTGCTGTTCTGCTCTGCTGTTGATGTGTATTAGTTTATTGCCTATATGAGTGTGAACATGTCGTCGGATTTTTAAAAGTCACCAACATTGGCGTCAAAAATCCAGATGTGGCCAGGCTACATTTAGTATGTGTGTAAACGTATCCAGGAGCTCTGGATTAAAAATGTTTTAGGCAGCAAACGACTCACAGGGAACCACATTCTTTCACTACTGTGAAAACACACACACACACAGACACTGCACTTTAGTTTGACTCTCATGTAAATACACATGTAAAGCACCAGCTGTGGATTATTTCATTATTGATGCACCATTTTTAAAGATGAAAATTGATATTTAGATGTTTTCAGTAGAGACTGATGTGGCTGAGGAAGTCAGAGGGTTTTTGTCTTTGCAGGGAGGTTTGTTTACAGTAACCCAGTACATAGTCAGTATTGTTGAGCAGCAGTTATTAAAGACTTGCCAAAGTCTGACACAGGCCAACTGTGAAACTGCACAGCAGCTCCTGGTCTTATTGTATGTAAGAAGAACTCCTGAATAGTTGTTGACAGGCAGAAATTAGTTTCACAGTTGGTGTCAGCGAAACGGGTAAAAACTGTTTGTACAGATTTTCTGGTTGGCAGTGAGGTGGCCCACAGATTTGTCCAAATGTGTCCTCTCATGAAACAGAATCTCAAATCACATTTAATACATTGATTAGATTTCATTTTCAGGCTGGAGCTATTTTTTTTAAGCTCTCTTCACATCATCATCATCATTAGCATCAGAGGATGGCTATACCTGGCTAATCCACTGTGTCAGGGATGTTAGCAACGCCCTCAAACACACACCCGCATGCCTGTTCTGGGTTTTGGCAATATATTAGCCCCTACTGCTCCAACCGTTTAGCTTGATTTCCCACTCTCCCCTTGCCCAGTCCCCAGTGTCCCTCACAAATAATGAAGAGAGCTGTTGGTGCCAGGCTGTGAAAGCCAAAGCGACGGCCAGCAGCCCGAACTTAAATATTTGGAGGGACAGGGGAAAATGTAGGAGGACTGGAGATGTGCGAAGCGGGTCGCCTGATAAATCCCTCCTCTCTGGGTTGAAGTCCAGACTCTTCAGGTGTGACGGTGATAAAGACCCAGAAAAACTAAAAAGATGTTTACAGTCAGGGGGAGAATTGAACACTGAGTGTCTGCCACAGACCCACACAATAACCAGACTCTCAAAACCTATTAAGCTTTTTTGTGGTTCTGTGGGACTTACTGCTGCAGTCTGCTCATTCCAAAGAGGACAGATATTAGTTTAGCTTCTTTTTCAGATTTGTGTTAAATCAAAACAAATCCACAACAGTTTTAAAGATTGATTAATCATTTATTTTCTTAATTGACGTTTAAGATTCTCTGGGCTTCTAGATTTTCTCTCTGCAGTTGTAAATCAAATGTGTTTGGGTTTCAGGCAGAATAAACAAGATGGTCCAAGATGCCAACCTGAGAATACTGATTGCTTAGTGCCAATTGTTTTTGATAAGCACTTAGTTTTTGAGAGCATTTTTGGCTGATCACTTAATGTTTCTTTGCAAATTGTGAAAATATGTTCACATAACTTCTGTTTGACTTTGTCATATGAAACCAAAAATCAGAAAATACTGTCTGAGCAGGGCACGTGGTCTGAGCGGGGCATGTTGTCTGAGCGGGGCATGTTGTCTGAGCGGGGCATGTTGTCTGAGCGGGGCATGTGGTCTGAGCGGGGCATGTGGTCTGAGCGGGGCATGTGGTCTGAGCGGGGCATGTGGTCTGAGCGGGGCATGTGGTCTGAGCGGGGCATGTGGTCTGAGCGGGGCATGTGGTCTGAGCGGGGCATGTGGTCTGAGCGGGGCATGTTGTCTGAGCGGGGCATGCAGTCGTGAGCAGGTAGTCTGAGCAGGTAGTCTGCTGCCCGTTGAAGTTTTGTGTCCCACCCTTCAGTCAGAGGATGTGAGAGCAAAGGGCCATTTGCCAGGTTTCAGAAACACAGCACAGGTGATAAAAGACGACAGCTTCAATCTGATCATCAGACGTGCAAAATATTTAACATGATTGATTCCACCGTGTCGCTGAAATGAGTAGGATTTGACACTTTCCTGCAGTGTGGCACTGCTCAGTTGTCTGGTGATGGTTAGACTGGTGCTCTTCCTGTTTCTGCCTGTGAGACTCCATCTTTGGCCCTTGGGGATCTCTGCCATATTGTGCCGAGGCTCAGGGGATGAGCAGGTGTGTCTTCATCTGTTCCCTGCTCCTCTCTGCCTGTCTTTCCCTTTTTCTCTTTTCTTTTTACCCTTTAACTTCTCCTCCTTGTCGTCTTCTTCCTGTCTCTCACACCTTCCCTCTCTCTCACACACACACACACACACTTCCCTCGACCAGCCCTTTTCTTCCTGCTTTCCGTCGTTTTGACAACCTTAAAGGCAGCAACCTGCTCTCTCAGTGCGGCACCTGCTTCCTCACTAATTGAACCGACAGACAGGAGGAAGAAACGAAACGAGGAGGAGGAGTGGAGAGATGGCGGGATGGAGGACGAGGGAGATGAACAGACTGTCCTGATGAGTGTGGCGGGGGCCAACACACTTCCTGTCTCCCTCTCTTCTCTCACACACATTTACAGTGCCATCTGTAGCTAATAACATGACCCCCCCCCTCACACAGACTGAAGAGGATGAACTTGGAGTGAACTGTTGGATGTCCACAGTGTCCTCTGCTCACTGTCAACAAAGCCAAAAACTTGTGCCTTTTTCTGCTTGTTTTCTCCTCTAACACTTTCCAGCTCTAACAAACACACTCGCCTTTCCTTGAACCCGTCAGCAGCTTGTGCCTCTTCTTCTGTCACTTTCGCTGTCGTCCATGGGTGTGACCTCTGCTGCTTGGACATGTCAGCATTGTCATAATCTGCCAAACTGTCTCAAACTGCCATCTCTTTTACTTTTGCTTGTTAATTTATTTCCTGTGTCTCCCCACAGAGAAGTATCTCCTATCTGTTCCCCTCCGGCCTGTTTGAGAAGAAAGCACGGCCCCTAATGAAGGTAAGACTGTGAGGGTTCGCTAAAACGTTGCAAACGTAGTTTTTTTTAGGGTGCGAGTTCACAGAAAAGTGACTTAACTTTTAGTGCGTGACTTTTCCCATCATGTGTTGTTCCATATTGCAACCAGACAAGAAATGATCACTGAGCATTTTGCCGTTTTCTGGTTTTTGTGAAAAACATTAAGTCTCATCTCAACTGTCATTATAGTGGAAGTAACATCATCAGTGTGATGTGTTGTTCCTGCTTAAATCCTGTTTAAAGTCATTGAGATGTATGTGAGCTATGTAGAGCTGTGTTACAGGAACTCTTCCTGGCTGCTTGTCCTTATGATGATCACTACTCTTTGTACATCGACTACATCGTAGTCCCAGCATAAAGTCAGAGCAGTCACAAGGAAGAAAAAAAAAATGAGTGTTTGTTTTTTGTCTTTTCTCACTTTTTTGCAGTTTTCTTTTAAGTGAAAACTGAGCTCTCATACTAAACACTACAATCACTGTTGGGTTGAATGACTCACAAATGTGATTATCGAAGCGTAGATTTACGCTAACAAACTGAAAGTAGACATATTTACTATGCACTAATATCTGAGCTATATTCACTATATATTTACTATTAACTAATTTTCTTCTGATAACTCACCAAATTGCTGTAAACATTTTCTTGTTTTCATTTCCAGCATCCAGACGAGATCTTTCCAAAGCAGAGAGGTATGTAGTCTGTGCACCTTCTCAAGGTTCTTTAACTGGAAATGTTTGCAGCACAGTTAGTGTGGAGGCTTTCTAACTGATCCTCTGTTGTCTCTATAAAGCTGTTCAGTGGGGAGAAGACAGACGGCCTTTCCACTTTCTGTTCTACACGGGCAAACAGTCCTACTACTCCCTGATGCATGTGAGTACTGCAGGCAGGTGTAGCACTTAGCAGTACTGTCAGGTTTCTATGTGAGGTGGAGGTAAATCTTCATCCAGATCAAATCCCTAGTTCTTCCTTCCCTCCCCCCTCTCTGCTTCCTGCACCCTCGGGTCATATCCTATCTAGAGAGAGGGAGTTGTCCCTGAGGAGAGACAACATCAGATGCTTTTTTCCACAGAGCTGAGGTGAAAGAGAGGTGGGAGATTAGAAGGAGGTGAGACAAAGGGAGGAGGAGTCAGACGAGCAGCAGAGATGGGTCAGATGTAGTCGGGGTGGATCACTGAGGAGCACCTGTGTCCACCTGTGCTGTTTGATTTCCTGTTTGATTTGAATATAAAATCACTTTATTGAGCAGTTTCAGATCATCACACACTTATTGTATCAGTGCATATTGTAGTTATTAGTTATGTATGAGGTCAGGTAGAGCTATAGAGAAGGATGTGTTTTTTTGTTCGTTCACTAGAGGCCTGTCAGATGTTTGTTTCAGCTTTAAAATGGAAAACAAAAAGTCTTGTACTGGAGGATTTTACTGGTTGAGGTGTTTGAAATGGACATGACTGTATCCCTGTTCTTTCACTTATGACTGTTTTACAGAACCACACTGTAGGATAAAATCAGCTTTCCAAATGGAAATTAAAATGTGTGTAGTTTTCTTTTCTTTCATACCCCCCCCCTTACTGCACCATCTGTTTCCTTGTTGCATTTGAAATAAAACAAGAAGGAATTTAAAAATGTTTAAACAATGTCCAAACAAGTTGCAAGAAAGTAATTCATTGGGCCAACAGGGGGCACCAAAAATCTACAGTATCATGTAAATGATTATGTACGATACATGAGGAGAGTGAGAAACTAACTCAAAAAAAGCAGGAACATCTTTCTGCCTCTGTGGAGTTAGAGGTGGAGAGAAAAATAAAAAGTGCGTGCTTTTGTGTCCACGTTTGAATTCGTGTTGGAGGTGTGGCACGTCTGGTTTGTCAGGCTTTGTCCCGCCACAAGGAGCAGCAACTCCACAGGGATTTGGAGGGAAGCGTGGAGGGGCGGAGTAGTTTGGTGAGGGGAGCGAGGGGGAGCTGGGCCCCCTGGGGAGGCCTGGGGAGCTGCTACCCCGTTCACACCGCTCCTCAGTTCTGTGCACATGCCTTCCTCCTCCTTTCTCCTCTTCCTCCATCTTTTGTTTTCATATTTGTTTCCTTCCTCACTGCTGCTGACCTTGTTCAAAGACATTTCACTGATAAGACACGTGTCTGTTTCTAAAACAGTGAGAGGTATGATCTGTGAATATTGGTCCAAGCTCACATACACACCATTGTGCCCCGCAGCCACAATCTGCACCCCCTGCTGCTGGTTTAAATAGGTATGTTAGAAGTGTCTGAGGGCCTGTCTCGCTCACTCTGCTTTACATTCACTTTTCCTCTGCTGCTTGCTCATTGTTCCCTCTCTTCCACGTTTCCTCCCGTGATTCTTTCCCATTTTGAATCCAACCAAAGATTTTATTTATTTATTCATTTTTTGCCTGTCATCACCAACCGTCTCTCACACACACACACACACACACACACACCTCAGGAGTGTTGCCAGGAGGGGGCAGTGGCGTGTAAAGCAGGCTTGCTGGTCTACTGCTCTCTTCTGGCTGTCGTCGGGTTCAGCCAGCGTGCTACATTAACCCGCTCACTGCTCCACTGAGCCCTTTATGTCCACAGCCCTGGGGAACCTGAAAACACACCAACAGATTTTCCGTCTTCAGTCTAATGTCAGTGAAACCTGCGTGAAATACACTTAATCCTGAAAAGAGGTTCTGCTGGAACCCTTTGGCTTTGGACTTTCATCTGTTATCATTACGTTTCTGTTTAATTAGTTGAATTTAAATACAACCCTGTGTTTCTTCTGCCTTCGTAGCCAGAGCTTTAAAGCTGAAGAGGTGCGGTTGTTCATATAAAGAGCACTTACTGAAAAGAAAGAGTGGATCTATCTGTCTCTGTAACAGCCTCTCTTCTCCTTTCATCCAGCTGATCTATGTGAATTATTCCTTGCTATTGTGGGGCCCAGTGTTTGCAAACGTGTAACACAAGCCCCTTATTCAGCCCACCTAACCCCCCAACTCTTCCTGCCTTCTCTTTTTTTGATTTTCTATTAGCATTTTTGTATTTTTTTTTTTTTTTGTATTTTTTTTTTTTTTTTTTGCAAAGAAAATTGGTTTTTGCTTGATGTTTGCCTTCTTGCGCTGGTCAGAGTGGCAGCGGATTAGGCAGACTCTATCAAGAAGGAATTAAACAAACATCTGGTGAATAATTGACAGGGAAATGAGTTCTCACCCAGGCACTGGGTGGCTGAGGTGGGGGGGTGTCTGCCTCGGGGACGTGACCAGCATGCCCACCCTCTCCCCCACTCTTCGTCTGTCTGTCTGTGCCCATCGCTGTGACACGCTCCCCTCAGGTTATTCCCACTGGAGGCTGATCTAATGACAAGAGAGGCCCGAAACTGTCCTGTCATTTATTTCGTCTCATGTTTTTGCTCCAGAAGGTTTTTCTTCTAGCTTCGCTTCAGGCCAGATACATTCAGTCATGTGCCAGAGGCTTACAAGGCATCGGAAATTCATATAAGCCAGATCCAGAGCTCTGCATAATTATTTTCCAGTAAACAGTTTAACTTGTATATCAAGTCCAGGCTTTCCATAGTGAGTCTGGCTAAGTCCTGCATTTGTGGCCCGTTCTGGTGGCTCAAAGTGAAATGTAGGACTTTGGTATGTAAACTTTAGGGGCCTGGAATGATAGAGAAGGTAAAAATCAAGTTGTTGTAGTTTCAATATGACAACACCCCATGCCCAAAACCATTTGAGGAAAAAGAGAGTTGGAGTCGAGTCCAATTTGATTTTCACACCATTAAACTTGCAGCATTTACAGCAATTAATGCAAGTTGCAGATATTCCAGAGGCTAATTGTTGTTTTCTGTGTATTTTAGGAAACTTACGACAAAATCCTGAACATAGAGAAGCATCAAGATCGCCTGAGAGCCAAAGGACTCTTCTCTCAGGATGTCACGCAGGCGTAAGTAGAAGAACGTTTGTTTTGACACTGTCCAGGACATTTTCATTTAGTTTCAAAATTAAATTTTACTCATCAAAGTTGAATAAACCATGTCAGATGGAAATTGGAACCACTTGAAATGTTGGTCGGAAAATTATAAGCATTGGTCTCTGTCTCTGTCAGCTCTCTAGGCACAAGCAGGTGGCTCACGAAGGAGGAGCTGGAGCTGCTGCTGGTGGAGACCATCTCGACTCATGATGTAAAAACAGACTGTTCTTCCCATCCTCTGCCCTGACTGTCAGCCCTCACACAACCTGAAAAATATGACTTCTGTTGTTTTCTTTAGTACAATCACTTCATCCAGCTGATGGAGCGCCTGCTGTCCCTGCCCTACTGCGCCACAGAGGAGGAGTTTGTCCTGCGTTTCCGCCGCCAGCTGGAGTCTCAGTCCACGAAGCAAACTGTGGCGCCGCTGGAGAAGGATGAACGGGGCGTGGCCTTTAGCACTTCAGATGGTACATACACACCAGCACTTTTTCACTGGTGCATTGTAATGTCCTGCAGTTAGCGTATCTGCTGAAACATCGTTCTATGTCTGCAGGTCCATGTGTATGAAACATGACCTCATTAAAAAAAGTGTGGAAGATATTTGAAACAGTGTAGGTGAACTAGCTCAGCTCAGTCCTGATGGTTGTAGATAAATTGTCCCTCTGTAAATTTGATTTAGTTGGAAATGTGGAGCAGCCGCAGTGTTTTTGAGTCGTCATGGTGGAAACACAAAATGGCAAATCTAGTAAACACTGGAACAAAATACAACTATGTCCTCTGGAAGTTCAGGTTTGAAATGACTTGGCTCTCATTTTTGTTTTTACACATTTCCAGCTGTAGTGAGTAGTAGGAGAGTAGAAGGTAACAGCAGGTAATGCTGAGCATCATGTGTGTTCACTGTCAGGCCGCAGGAAGACGTCGACCTCCTCTGTGGTTCTTCGAGACTGTGGCTCTGGACGCATCACCATCAATGGCCAAGACTACCTGCACTACTTTCCTGTACTGCAAGACAGGTAGGAGAGGTGTGTGTGTGTGTGTGTGTGTGTGTGTGTGTCCGTCCACTCTGAACAAATCAACCTTTTCCACATCACAGGCTCTGTGCTGCTTCATTCATAGTCACTGTTTTCTTTAAAATGCAAGACATGATGTGTTTTACTCCCCCTCACCCTCAAAAAATTAAAAAGCAGCTTTTTCACTCTTCACAGCATCGCCTCGTTTTTTATTTATCTCCTTGTAGTAAGTTAATTACACAGTTGAGTGACTGTGTGTGAGTGAGGCTGGTGTGTGTGTTTATGAATGTCCAGAGCCAGTGTTGTCACGCAGTGTGAGGACAGGCTGTAATTGGAGCAGAGAGGTGACAATTGACTTTGTCAGCAGCCATAGGCCATTCAGCCTGAGACGCCATCCAGAACATAGACTCTTTCTCTTTCACACTCGCAGCCTTATCCTTTTCCTGCTGAGTCAGAAGTTACTCTGTAGTACGTGGAGGTGAGATTGTAAAAGAAAGCATCTCACAGTGCTCAGATCCTCTGTGCTTGTCTGAGAAGTCATTAAATTACCTAAGCTGCCGGTGTTGATACTGCTATCTGTTAAGCGCACACACTCCTGCTCTGCCTATTCAACCACAGCTCATTCTTTCACCTCCTTTTTATCATCTCTTGGTCATTTTTTCTTTCCTGTTATCCTTCCCCTCTCAGAGAGCAGCTAATGTTCCCGTTTCAGTTCACGGGCATGCTGGGACGCTTCGACCTGGAGTGCAGCGTGAGCGGCGGCGGCAGGTCCAGCCAGGCGGGGGCGCTGCGACTCGCCATCTCTCGTGCCCTGCTTAGCTTTCTGTCTGAGGGACAGATGGAGATCATGAGACAAGGTGGGTCCTCTGCCTTTTTTTTTTTAGTCTGTTTGCAGACAACAAATTCTGTATATTTGAGACTGATGACAAACATTTTCCTTTCTCAGAAGGAGTGAGAGGTTTCTTAGTGTGTTGAAGTCAAACATATTTCAGACTCAGGTCTGAGGTTTAAAGGGCAGTAGATGAAAGTATAGATGAAATGCTAAAAGGCTTTTTAAAACTCTTACCCCATGACAGGAGTAAATAATGACTCACTGAGGTGCAGCTGAACAGAACATGGAAACAACCAATATCAAAATGTCACTCATCTCAAAAGCAGTTCACCTGTGAATATTGAAAAAAACGGCCGTGCAGTGGTGCCTTCACTTGTTCTCGGTGTCATCTACTTTTCTTGTTTCCAGCTGGTCTGCTGACCCCTGACCCAAGGGTGAGAGAGAGGAAGAAGCCAGGACAGGAGGGAGCACGCAGGAAGTTCACCTGGAAGAAACGCTGAGAAGACAGATCCTATTAGAACTGAAATGTTAAATATTCTGACTGACATCTGGAATCTGTTTGCTCCATTTCACCCGAGTCTTTATCTTTTCTTCCCAAAGACAATTTCACTTCGTTTGTTGAAGCTCTTGGATCAACAATCAGCTTCCTGTGTTTTAAATATGCAGGCCAGACTCTACAGGGTGCATTGTGCTCCCTGAGCCACCAGAGGGCAGTGTGTGTTTCAAGGGACATGACAAACCTGAATGTTTGAGTCAATAAATTAAGTTTTTCACATGGAAATATTTGTTTTAACTCATTTTACAAACATGACATTTTCTAATGTTAATTATTTGGTGTAATTTAGGCCACATGCCAACAGGCATACAAAGCCTGGAGTCTTAAGTAATCACACTAAAACCAAAGGAAGGACTGACGAGTCATTTGAGTTTAGCATTTCAGGCCTTTAACCTTGAGTTATTTTATATCAGGATCAGAAATGTCTTTTTTTGTTGGCCCATTAACCGATCAATCAATCGTTTAATTTTTACCCAGTCCTGCTGATTGGTTTGGTGCTGTAACCACGTTTAGTCGCACGATGGCGCCAAATGCTCATAAATGTAGGTCACTAATTCTAATGGTCATTCGGAATAATTTATTTCATTCGGAATAATTAGGGCCGCAGCTGAAAGGATGTGGATAAAAGTAAATGGTGTCTCCTGAAAGGAAGAAAGACACTAAAATGCTCCTCAGCTCTTGTTCTGGATGTTACAGGTGAACCTTCCTGTGATCGGTGCTGTGGGTGGGGTGAGGGTGGAGGCTGAGGTGCGTGGGTGTTTCGATGGGGGGGAGTGGAGGCAGCTACTCTCCCGTCAGGTGACCGTCCAGACAGGCGTAGACCGAGACCAGACCGAGGGCGCCAGGGTGATCCGGAGCGCTGCAGCAGCCGACTCCACCGCTCCGACATTTCTGGTCTAAATTGGATCTGGGGTTTGCAGCCGATACGTCAGTTTTTGTGTGTGTCCCCCAATAATGACGGAGGTGGACAGCAACAGCCTCAACGCCGAGTTGGAGGTGAAGAAGCTGCAGGAGCTGGTCCGGAAACTGGAGCGACAGAATGAACAGCTGCGGACCCGGGTGAGCGGCCCCCTGTCCCCCCTGCTGTGCCAGTCGTCCTTGGGGTCGTTCGCGTTCCCGGACGAGCCTTTCGACTATTTCCATCCGCACACGGCCGGGGATGGAGCAGCTGCTGCGGTGGAGGACGGACCCGAGCAGTCGGTTCTGGATGAACTGGAGCTGCTGGACTTGGATTCACTGTGCTCTTCAGATGAGTCTGATGAAACATGGTAACTGTCTAGTGTTAGAACATTTCAGCCATTATTTCTTCTGTCTTTGTGAATACTTATGTTGTAATGTGGACCCGATTCTCTCATTGTTTGTGGATCTGAGTCTTGTGACTGTGGATCTTACAGTAATAAGGCAGCTGAGAGAAAAGGACACTTGTTTCATGGATGCAAGAAGAAGAAGAAGATGGCTTTTTTATGTTTCTGTGCTGAGATCAGTTCAGATTATTGTCATTACATTTACATAGAACCACAAAGCCCTGACAGCGTCAGTGTCAGGCAGAAATCATTCCCCTTAAAAAGAAATAGTGTGACAGCTTTGCCTAAATTTGTTGAAAGCCTGTGGGGAAACACTTGAATGTTGCCTGAGTCAGTATGAGCTAAAGTAAAAATTAAAATAAATTAAAAATATAGCAGCTTTTAGAGGCCATGTGATGTCATCAGGAATAATATATAGGCTGCAACTAACTGTGTTTATTAGTAATTACTGATTGTGATGATTGTTTCATCTTACTGTTTTGACAGTGTTTATTTTGGTCTGATAATCGTTCACTTCCTGAAGTACTGAAGGAAGTGAATCATAAGTTTGTATGTTTCCACTAAATAATGTAGATGTATGTGCCAAGGTGTGTTCCTGTCCCCCCTGTCCCCTTCAGGTCAGTAAAGGCTTTAATCTATAATTCAGCTTCCTCCATGTTGCCTGCAGAGCAACGTGGTAGCGAAGCTTAGCACAGCCTGACAGGAACATGGGTATGGCATCTTTTTCTCTCTACAAAACGTGTTGATGTTTTGTCTGTGTCTCTTCGTAGGTTGTATGTGTCATCAAAACCCACTGAGTCCACAAATAAGTCCACCAGTCCTCTGCACTGGTCCCGGCAGGTTCTGGACTCTCCCAGATCAGAGGTGGAGGCCGCCAGGCAGTTGCTCTCCCTTCGGCTGGAGCAAGGTACGAGATGATCGATTGTTTGTGTGTGGAAAACACACTACTCCCACAGTAGTGACAAATTCCAGACTATTATACATCATATATATATATATATATCGAAACCCATCGAAACACCCCCTTCATTGAAACACCCACGCACCTCAGAATTTAAAAGATAATGTCAAAGTGTAAGATATACCGTAACAGACTATTGGACAAATAATAGAGAATATAAACCAGGTTTGTGGATTACAGAGTTGGGTATAATACTGTGTGATATACAATCTAAATACATGTGATGTTGGTGGTGTTTTTGGTCAAACCTAGGGAAGAGTAATGTACAGTCAGGTCAGGTAGCTCTGTGTGTGTGTGTGTGTGTGTGTGTGTGTGTGGATGTTTGATGGGTGTGAGAGTTTCTTATTTGGTAGCAAACACTGGAGACGTGTCTGGATGTAACTAATTTTAGATGGATGTTTTTCGCAGTATACATTTGTCTAAGTGTCAGACTTGGATTTCATCAACCACCATATTTAGAATCCTGCTTATTGTTTATAAATTAGTTTAGTGTCCAGGCTGGTTCCTTTCTATTTTCCTGATGTGCTCTGATGGGCTCTGTCTCACACAACACAGATCTTGGCCATGAAAATGTACTAAGACTTCAGAGCTCAATGAACTGACTGTCTTCTGAATGAAGCAGTCATATTGGTTCTAGGTTACACATAGCAGTTATAAAAAAATATTTGTTTTTGCTTTCTAAAGCCAAATGATAAAATACTCCCTGTGCTGTGACGTGCGTGTCGATTAACAGTCTGATTCTGTCCAGTTTCCTTTCCTTTGTGCCCACTCTAATCAGGATAAAGTTGGATCAGCTTCCTCACTTCACTGTGACTAATAGGCATCACCAGGACAGTAGAGCTCACAGACTTTAATCGGTCCATGCCTCGTAGCATTAAGTAGATCAGGTCTGAGTCACCTGACCTGCATATGTCTGCCAGGGTTACAGACATCACTTAATCACATGAAGCATCACTGAAGAAGGCACTTAGCTGTTAATACATGAGGTCTTACGGGTTCATTGACTGATTATCAAAGACAATTTCCTAAAAAGAAATGTCACGTCTCGCTTTTTTGACAGGCAACTCGAAAAAGCAGATCATAGTTATTGATCCGAATGTGAGTGAGTGAGACGTTTGCGTCATCTCTTCTTAGGTTGAAGTGTGTGTGTGTGTGATGATGGCTGCATGTGAATTGAGAATGTAGGCCACAGGTATTTGTACAGGTGAGATTTAATGTGCTCCGTCACAGCACTTGACCTCAGATGGATCTCGGTTCCTGAGGTTGCAGTTTGTTGCATCAGAGATGGTGAACACGTGAACTGCTCTGCTGGAGCCTGTGCATTGCTTAAAGTTGCAGAGGAATCCTCCCACCAGCTCGGCCTGATCTGTCTGTGCACCCGCGGTTCAGAGCAGTGAAATGGAGAGCTGTTTCCATGGAAACCATGCACATAAAAGGCATACACCTCCTTCGTAGCTAAGTGGTTTATATTAGCATTGACAGGTGACAGAGAGAAACCCTCCTCTGCATCTTACATCTATTGATGTAGATCCAAAAAGCACAGTGCAGCAAATAGGTGTGCAAATCGCAGGTGCTTCAAACGAAGCTGTGTTTCTTTATCTGTGAATAGAAACTGAGGTGTGTCTGTGTGTGTGCAGTAGCAGTCGGCACTAGGTGCAGCTGGAGTGTATGAGCGGCTCTGTTGTGTTGAATACAGCTTTGTTCTCCACTGAGCACATGTGGAGCAGTTAGTGACAGACACATTGAGGTAACAACTGCTCCATTGTCCTCTGCACAAAATCCTGTGTGTGACTGACAAGCACAGTAATAAACAGCAAAGAGAGAAATCACAGTTTGAACCATGTAGAATAGTTTGACTAGCAGAAATATACGGCAACATTACTGAGCAAAGCTGTTATTCTTAATGTAATAGTAAATGTAGTTTTAATACTGTATATTCAAAATCAAGGTATTTCATGATGATTTATTGATTTCTGAAAAGAACAAGACATTTTCTTCACTCAGTCTCCAGGTGGCGTAGCTCCCTGCACAGCCCCACCTCTTTCTCCTCTCCAGGCCCTACTACTCCGACTCCAGCTCAAGTCACCGGAGTGTCTCCCGTCAGCACGCCTCCATCAGCCAAACCTTGCTCCATCTCCCGGTCGTCTGAAAGACATGGTAACCACGCAGGTACGGACATTCTGAAATATTGGATTCATAAATTAAGCAGTACAGATATTAGTGATCTGTGGAGAAAATCTTTACCCCACCCTTTATCCTGCAGCTTCAGCTCTGCCCTCCCCTCTCCACCCAGTTCTCCATCAGAATCTGAGTCCTGGAGGGAAGGAGCTGTCCCCTGTAGCTGAGAGGAGTCCCACGTTCCTCCCTCATCCAGCCAACCGCAGTAAGGAGCGGTGCTTTTCATTGTTGTTGGCCTTTATCTGCTTAGCTTATCAAAATATCTTGTATAAATAATATGTTTTATTTACCTTAGACAGAATACTTTCATCTCACACATATATACCAGGTCTGGGTGTCACTTACAATGTTAATGTTCAGGAAACATGACAAATACTCTTCATGGATTATTACACCTGTGGAAGTTGAAGCAAAACCTGACAAAAGGTTTTAAAACGACATCTTTGTTTAAATTGAAGGCCGCAGCCTTCGCTGCTCAGCCCTCAGTCCCCAGTCCTCCATGGACAGTAACCTTGGTGCTTCAGAGGTGGAGGACAGCTCGATCTCTCTGGGATACAAACTGCAGGATCTCACTGATGTCCAGGTTATGGCACGACTGCAGGAGGAGAGTAAGTTATTGACAGTTGGTGATAAACACCAGGCAAACACATCAGGGAGCCTTTGTGCTGCTGATGTGTGAGAAATAATCATTTCAGAAAACAGAGGTAATGGATGTAATATTTTGTACTTTCATGTCTCTACTGTTCCGTCCTTTCTAATATTTTAACATATGGCACCAGATCTCAGAGCCCATCGCTACTTCAGCTTCATTAACCCCATGAGGTGATGTGTGTCCGTGCGTGTGTGTGTGTGTGTGTGCGCGCGCTTTTTATGTTTTGCATGCTGGTCCTCATATGTTGCTCCTCAGGTCTAAGACAGGCGTACGCCAGCACGTCGTCCATCCTGGCCAACCGCCGCAGTCAGAGCTTCAGCTTCCAGCTCAGCACCGGCCTGGAGGAGGAAGACGAGGAGGACGACGAAGACTACGGCCTCCTGCCCCCACCACAGCCATGCCTCACCCGCCTGCCACATTCCCACACTTTCTCCAGCATCCAAGACTGGCAAAGAAGCACCAGTTCCCTCTCCACCCCTCTGTACCCTTCCGGTGGGTTGGTCTTTCGGCCTCAGCCGCTCGGCAGCCTCTGTGCAGCTGAGCACCTGGGCTTCAGACCAGGATCAGGTGAGAACGTTCGATGGGATTAGAATTTGTGGTGTATAACTGACAAGGCAATAGATGTTAATGCTGGTTTTATTTTTGTGTGATTGTTTCTGTTAGATAAGATGAGGAGAAGCACCCCTAACCTTCTCAGATCTCCCAGCATGCCTAGTGTGCCATTGCTGACCAATTCTAGCACTTGCCCTTCTTTGCTTCATAACAGCAACAACAGCAGTTTTGATTCATCTAACGAAAAATCCAGTAAGATACAAATGTGTTTCATGTGAAATACTTCAGACCAAATGTTGTTGGTGTGAAATGTAACACAGAATCTGTCCTGTCTGTGCTGTCCGGCTCCAGGCCAGCTGCACAGCCGGTTCTTGTCGTCACGGCCACCGCTGAAGGCCACCGCCTATGTCAGTCCCACCATCAAAGGCTCAGCCTCCATGTTGACCTCCACTAGCCTCCAGTCTCTGAGCAGCACGTGTCAATCAACTTCCACTCCTCGCAGCAGCCTGCCCCGCCCCGCCTCCTTTGTGGGCACCACAAGTTTCACCCCCCGCAGTAAAGTGGCCCAACCACCACGAAGGTAAACACATGTAAAACACATGACGATGTGGCGGTGGAGCAATAAATATATAACCTTTTGTCTCTCTTCAGTTTACTGACACCTCCAAAGAGCTTGTCCACACTTAGTGCCCTTCTTCAAGATGGCTGCTACTGATGGATGACACGGTGCAGTGACTGGACCTCTGATGACCTGAAATATGCATAGCTTAATTTTGCATTCACACACTCATAATACCCACTGTCACTTTTTATGATGCTGTTATTTACATATTTATTTTAAAAAATCAATCAGGTGTTTCTCCTCTGGCAAGTGCCAATGATGCTGCTAATTAATTCAGTTTAATTGATGCAATATTATGAAATTTTTAAATAAGTGTCACAAAATGTTCAGTATATTAACAGCCTGCAAGGGAAACTATTTTTAATGCACTTTGTAAATGTTTGTACTGTTTGCGCTTCTTTTAAAAAATTAAAGGTTCATGGTTCTCACTTGATGTTTCTTAAATTGAGGTTTATTCTTATGGTATGAAGCATGAAGTCTTTTCATAAGTGATTACACACAACAGTACTACATAAAAGTCCAGTGTAGTTTTTTTTTTTTTATCCCAAGTTAAAAGCCACAATACAGGGATTTATGTCTACATGTGAGGACAGTTAGGAGCAAAATGTGTGTTGAGGGTTTTGAAGTTATGCATGTTGTGGAACTACAATATTACAGTTAATGTAATGACAATACTGAAACAGTGATAAACTGCATGGAAGGGTTTGGTATTTAATGTAGCTGTGTAGCAGCTTTTAGCTTTGAGCTGGCTCTCAGTTGAGTATTTAATGAAAACGATGTTATGGTGTAAACCCACACACCCTGCCAGGTTTCAAACCAGGAACTTTCTTGCTATGAGGCAACAGTACTAACCACTAATCCACCATGCTACCTTTACATCACACACAGTATGTTTTTGGTCGCTTGTGTATCTTGTAACTATGAGAGTGAGGCTGTAACGTATGTGTCATGTTCCTCAAAGGTCACAGCCTCCAACCATCCCTGCCCTACACTGCTGATTACCTGGATCAGGTGCGTTCAGCCAATCAGCAGCTGGAACATGCCGATTCACTTTCCATCATGTGATTAGCGACACACACCTGATATAGGTGATCAGCAGCACAGGACAGACAGGTAGAGCGGAGGGGAAGGGAAGCAAAGAAACATGTAGCTGTGATAGTTCTGCTTCAACAATGAGGATGCTGGCTCCTGAAAAGCCCAAGGTCACACAGCACCAAGGTCGTTCTTCTCCAAAATGGCTTTGTGTCCACCCTGAGCAGCGACTTCAAATCAAAGGTGTCCAACTCCAGGTCCATATGCTCATTTTCCAGCTGTCCCTGCCCTGCCAACTGCTGTTTACCTGGGTCAGGTGTGTTGAGTTAATCGGGTGGGAAGACAAAGTGAACCGAGCCTCAGATGAGCTGAGCGCACACCTGATCCAGGTTATTCAGCAGCAGGTAGGGCAGGGATAGTTGAGAAAACAAGCAGAGGAACATGGTTTGAGTAGCCCTGGTTTAAGCTTGGGTGTTTATCTGGTATTAAAATGAGACATTGGAATGGGGGGAAAAATGTATTGGTACTGAATAAAAGTGTTAATATACTGAGAAAAGTGGCACTGAAAAATAAATGTAGTTCTCACTTTATGTATATTTTGTTTTGCATTGTGATCATCAGTGACATTTACACTTTCTTACAGAGCCTCCACATTTTGACTGCACAGAAACAAGTAAATAACTAGACTGAGGTAGTTGAAGCAAAAGCTGCTGTTTCAGACATGAGAAACAAGCACTTGAAGTCAACTTTGTAGTTTGAAAAAAAGGGGACTGCTGATTAATTATTCAGAGTGAACTGCTGTCCCTGATCAAAATAACTCACAATAGAGTACCACACTTGAATGGTGGTAATTGTCACATGCATGGTGTTTATGGAAAAATCATTCATTATATCTGCGTATAAAATCTCATAAGACTGTTTGTGCAGTTTAGTGTGTATAAAAAGTGAGTGAGGATAAGTTCTGGACAGAAACACACCCATGCATAAATATAGTGACCCTTATGTTTCACACCATGTGGTCCATGTGACCTGGACTATATAGTTTAACTGGTCCCTTCAGTGGATGAAGGATGATGAGGCAGAAGACACACTGGCCCTCACCTTCACTGTGGCCTTTGGACAGGTCAGAGTCTGAGCAACACAAGTGATGAATGTAAAGATGTTACCAGTGACAATCCCCATGAATGGGTGTAAACCCTACTGAAGCCTGATACTGTAGTGCCACCTGATCTCATCATTTACTGAATGTGAAGACATGAATGTTGGTTTACAGCTGTCATGATGAAATGCTTGAAAAACTATACCATGATCCCTACAGCACCATCATGTGGACATGTAGAAGATTGCAAGTCTTTAAAATTCTGATATTTGTCATACATGACCATCTTGAACATGCTCCCACTTCTGAAATGCTCAGTATGTTAAAGCTCCCAGGTGTAACAGCTACTATAGCTTCAAATGGCGATGGCAGCTTGTTTTCAACAATCCAAGTATTTCTACTACAGTTAATTACAGTATATGTAAAGTCTAATAGTTGCTGATTCTGACCCAGGTGGTGGATGGCAGGTTGGTGTGTGAGAATTCTAAAATTTTAATGTTATTCTTTTTCACTTTCTGTGTGTCTTAGATCTTCCTGTTCTATAGATCGTCAGTTTGTGACCAGGATGTGCAGTATTGTATACGAGGCCTTTGCTTCTCTACGAGGCAGCAACAGACCTCACAGATTCTGGGGGAAGTCCGCCTCACTGCCTGGGTACATGTGCAGCAAAGATCTGAGTATATTTTAGTTCACGGTGGCAGTTTGGTGAGATTGCCCATTGTTACTGTGATTTAGTTATGTTTTTTTTTCAGTTCTTAAAGTTAATGAAACCATATTTCCCAACTTTATTTGCACTTGGATACCTTAGATAGGCCAAAACCAATACTATGAAAATATGAGATATTTTATTCCCAGATGACAGAGAGGCAGAGGAGGATGATGGAAAGCAAATGTGAAAATGGTTTTGACTTTCATATGAAAAGTGCTTGTGTTCCACTGTAGTTAGCTAATAAAAACCTAAAGCTAAATATGTAATGTTGCTGTCATCTCTGTTTTGATCATACACGTATCTGTGTCCACAGCACACAGAGGCCCGAAGAGGTATGTGGTAGAAATGAGACTTTACTGTAGTGTGTGGTAGAAATGATGTTTTACTGTAGTATGTGGTTGAAATGAGACTTTAGTGTAGTATGTGGTAGAAATGATGTTTTACTGTAGTATGTGGTTGAAATGAGACTTTAGTGTAGTATGTGGTAGAAATGATGTTTTACTGTAGTATGTAGTAGAAATGATGTTTTACTGTAGTATGTGGTAGAAATGATGTTTTACTGTAGTATGTGGTTGAAATAAGACTTTAGTGTAGTATGTGGTAGAAATAATATTCTACTGTAGTATGTGGTTGAAATGAGACTAGTGTAGTATGTGGTAGAAATGAGACTTTAATGTAGTATGTGGTAGAAATGATGTTTAAATGTAGTGTGTGGTAGAAATTATGTTTTACTGTAGTATGTGGTTGAAGTGAGACTTTACTGTAGTATGTGGAAGAAATTATGTTTTACTGTGGTATGTGGTTGAAGTGAGACTTTACTGTGGAATGTGGTTGAAGTGAGACTTTAATGTAGTATGTGGTAGAAATGATGTCTTACTGTAGTGTTTGGTAGAAATTATGTTTTACTGTAGTGTGTTGTAGAAATGATGTTTTACTTTGTCCTGATGTTTCCTATTATTTAGTCCACCCTGATACAAACGAGGTGCAACAAACAACTCCCATCATCAAAACTTCTCAAACTCAACTTGGTCTACTGCACACCTATCCCCCCCTTCACCTCCCTGACACTTCCCCTTCATACCTGCTCCTTGAACTTAAAATCTCTAGCCTTTCTAACAGCACTCTTAACACCCAGAAATATCAACATCACTGCTCTCAGAGCTTTTCTGAATGCTTTACTTTTGATTAGCTATGTCATCCAATCCCAGCAAAAAAAAGACTGGTAACTGCAGTGGTTGTGTTAGAGGTTTGGGGCCTGTTGGTTCAAGTCTCAATCAGTAACTTTTGTGTTAACTCAGGATGTCATCTCATGTCTGATATAACAAAAACATTCCTGCGTCAGCTGTCAAACTGTTGTCTAGTGGTAACGTGAGGGATTTGGGACCTGAAGGTTACAGGTTCAAACCTCACTCATATCTTCTTGTGGGCACCCATCAAGTCTATAAATGTAAAAAATTAACTAGTACAGCACATCCACATGAAGACAATGATGGCTCAGTGTTAAGGCTAGCGGCTTGGAACCAGTAGGTTGTAGGATCAACCTTCCCTTATGGCCTTCTGGTCACCGATCATGTCAATAAATGTTAAATATGACTGACAACATCAACTTAGTATGGCGACAGTGATGGCGTAGTGGTACAGGCAACAGTTTCTATCGTGCAGGTTGTTGGTTCAATCCTCACTTATGTCTTTTTATGGTAACCCATAAAGAGAAATGTTAAATACGACTGACAACAGCACACTAATGTAGATGAAATCATGGCTTAGAGATAGAGTGTTGGCTTGGGGCCCAGTTGGTTGTGGGTTCAAACCCTACTTATAATTTCTTGTGGTAAACCATGAATTCGATACATGCTAAATATGACGAACGACAGCAGCTAATGTGAAGAAAGTGATGGCTCAGTGGCAGAGGTGAGGGGCTGAGAATCATAAGGTTAAGGGTTTAAGGCCTGGTGGAGGCAGCGATGGAAGCAAAACTACATCTATTCCGTTAAAGATGTAGCACTTTCTAATCCAATCCGTCATAAATGCTTCACTTTGTCGTGATGTATTACTTATTTAGTCCACACAATGATATACACAGGACGGGCAACAGACAAACATCTATTTTAGTTGCACTAAACACAAATAAAACTGTTGTCCCCACCTGGGGTCCAACCTACGTCCTTTGAGTTTAAATGCAGGTCTTTAACCAACTGAGCTTGGTGAAAGGGCTTTCGCTGGATGTCTCCTGTTATTTAGTCCGTATAAACACCATTGAATGTCTGACTTCATGCTCTCTTCAAGTCTCACTTCAACCACATACTACAGTATATGTAGTTTCAGGGTGTGAAAAATCAAGTTGTGATTATTAAGGGTGTGACTATTCAGGCTGTGAAAAAAATCGGTGTGATTATTCAGGGTGTGGAAAAATCAGGATGTGATTAGTCAGGGTGTGATTATTTAGGGTGTGAAAAATCAGGGTGTGATTAATGATGGTGTGAAAAATCAGGATGTGAATAATCACAAAAAAAAGAAAAGATTTATCAGGGTGTGAAAAATCAGGGTGCGATTCTGCAGGAGGTTTTTTTCTTCTGTTAAAGGGAGTTTTTCCTCTCCACTGTCACCAAGTGCTTGGTCATAAGGGATTTGTTGGGGGTTTTTTGTAAAGTGCCTTGAGATGATTTGTATTGTGATTTGGCGCTATACAAATAAATACACTGAATTGAATAAACAGGATGGGCAACAAACATCTGTGAGTTTATAAAGCAACCTAACCCTCATCATCAAAACTTCTCAAGCTAGATTTGGTCCACTGAACTTTCTACTGCACATCTTGACTTTGGAGTTTCAAAGCAGATCTTGAATAACAAATAACAATCCCAGCAAAAAAAATACTGGTAACTGTAGTGGTGGTGTTAGAGGTTTGGGGCCTGTTGGTTCAAGTCTCAATCAGTAACTTTTGTGTTAACTCAGGATGTCATCTCATGTCTGATATAACAAAAACATTCCTGCGTTAGCTGTCAAACTGTTGTCTGGTGGTAAAGTGAGGGATTTGGGACCTGAAGGTTACAGGTTCAAACCTCACTCATGTCTTCTTGTGGGCACCCATCAAGTCTATAAATGTAAAAAATTAACTAGTACAACACATCCACATGAAGACAGTGATGGCTCAGTGTTAAAGCTAGCGGCTTGAAACCAGTAGGTTGTAGGTTCAACCTTCCCTTATGGCTTTCTGGTCACCGATCATGTCAATAAATGTTAAATATGACTGACAACAACAACATAGTATGGCGACAGTGATGGCGTAGTGGTACAGGCAACAGTTTCTATCGTGTAGGTTGTTGGTTCAATCCTCACTTATGTCTTTTTATGGTAACCCATAAAGAGAAATGTTAAATACGACTGACAACAGCACACTAATGTAGATGAAATCGTGGCTTAGAGGTAGAGTCTTAGGTTGGAGGCCTGTTGGTTGTGGGTTCAAGCCCTGCTTATGAAATTCTTGTGGTAAACCATGAATTCGATACATGTTAAATATGACCAACGACAACAACTAACGTGGAGAAAGTGATGGCTTAGTGGTACAGTCAGCAGATCTGTATCTCGCAGGCTATTGGTTCAATCCTTACTTGTTTCTCCTTATGGTAAACCATCATGTCAATAAATGTTAAATACGACTGACAACACCATATTACTGTAGAGGAAATGGTGGCTTAGAGATAGAGTGTTGGCTTGAGGCCCCGTTGGTTGTGGGTTCAAACCCTCCTTATAATTTCTTGTGGTAAACCATGAATTCGATACATGCTAAATATGACGGACGACAATAGCTAATGTGAAGAAAGTGATGGCGTAGTGGTACAGTCGGCAGTTTCTATCGCGCAGGTTGTTGGTTCAATCCTCACTTGCGAATCTTTATGATAAACCATCATGTCAATAAATGTTAAATACGACTGACAACAGCATACTAATGTAGATGAAATGGTGGCTTAGAGATAAGAGTGTTGGGTTGAGGCCCAGATGGTTGTGGGTTCAAACCCCACTTATAATTTCTTGTGGTGAACCATGAATTCGATACATGTTAAATATGACGGACGACAACTACTGATGTGGAGAAAGTGATGGCTCAGTGGCAGAGGTGAGGGGCTGAGAATCATAAGGTTAAGGGTTCAAGGCCTGGTGGAGGGAGCGATGGAAGCAAAACTAGGGGAGAAAGTTGCCGTGAAAGCGAAAAAAAGTGCTTTTTTTTTTAAAAAAAAAAAAATTTGATTGTATTCCCTCCCACTCTTCTTTCAACTTTCCCTGCCTGCACACCACTGCTCCTGCCTCGACCGCCGCTGTCCCTGCCTCGACCGCCGCTGTCCCTGCCTGCACCGCCACTGACCCTGCCTCGACCCACACTTTCCCTGCCTGCACCACCACTGTCCCTGCCTCAACACTGCCCCAACCGGGCCTCGAACTCATGACCACAATGCACAACCACCAACTTCTTCAACAGCACATTAACCCACAACGCCACAGGGCGAGAGCTGCAGAGATCGGTGTTCTTACAGGTTTTCTGTGTATTTTAGTTGGACTAAAAACTAATAAAGTTATTTTCACCTGGAATTGAACCTGTGATCTTCAAGTATGAAAACCGTTTTGTAACCAACCAAGCTACTCTGCCGTATGAGAAACAACCAAACAAAATGCATTATTTTAGTGGGGACCTGAACCACAACCTCAAACTTTAAACACACAAACCATGAGCTATTCTGTTAAAGACGTAACACTTTCTAATCCAATCCGTCATAAATGCTGCACTTTGTCGTGATGTATTACTTATTTAGTCCACACACTGATATACACAGGACGGGCAACAGACAAACATCTATTTTAGTTGCACTAAACACAAATAAAACTGTTGTCCCCACCTGGGGTCGAACCTACGTCCTTTGAGTTTAAAGGCAGGTCTTTAACCAACTGAGCTTGGTGAAAGGGCTTTCGCTGGATGTCTCCTGTTATTTAGTCCGTATAAACACCATTGAATGTCTCTGACTTCATGCTCTCTTCAAGTCTCACTTCAACCACATACTACAGTACATGTAGTTTCAGGGTGTGAAAAATCAAGTTGTGATTATTAAGGGTGTGACTATTCAGGCTGTGAAAAAAATCGGTGTGATTATTCAGGGTGTGGAAAAATCAGGATGTGATTAGTCAGGGTGTGATTATTCAGTGTGAAAAAAAAATCAAGTTGTGATTATTCAGGGTGCGAAAAATCAGGGTGTGAAAAATATCAGGGTGTGATTATTTAGGGTGTGAAAAATCAGGGTGTGATTAATGATGGTGTGAAAAATCAGGATGTGAATAATCACAAAAAAAGAAAAGATTTATCAGGGTGTGAAAAATCAGGGTGCGATTCTGCTGGAGGTTTTTTTCTTCTGTTAAAGGGAGTTTTTCCTCTCCACTGTCACCAAGTGCTTGGTCATAAGGGATTTGTTGGGGTTTTTTTGTAAAGTGCCTTGAGATGATTTGTATTGTGATTTGGCGCTATACAAATAAATACACTGAATTGAATAAACAGGACGGGCAACAAACATCTGTGAATTTATAAAGCAACCTGAACCATCATCATCAAAACTTCTCAAGCTAGATTTGGTCCACTGAACTTTCTACTGCACATCTTGACTTTGGAGTTTCAAAGCAGATCTTGAATAACAAATAACAATCCCAGCAAAAAAAAGACTGGTAACTGTAGTGGTGGTGTTAGAGGTTTGGGGCCTGTTGGTTCAAGTCTCAATCAGTAACTTTTGTGTTAACTCAGGATGTCATCTCATGTCTGATATAACAAAAACATTCCTGCGTTAGCCGTCAAACTGTTGTCTGGTGGTAAAGTGAGGGATTTGGGACCTGAAGGTTACAGGTTCAAACCTCATTCATATCTTCTTGTGGGCACCCATCAAGTCTATAAATGTAAAAAATTAACTAGTACAACACATCCACATGAAGACAGTGATGGCTCAGTGTTAAAGCTAGCGGCTTGGAACCAGTAGGTTGTAGGTTCAACCTTCCCTTATGGCTTTCTGGTCACCGATCATGTCAATAAATGTTAAATATGACTGACAACAACAACTTAGTATGGCGACAGTGATGGCGTAGTGGTACAGGCAGCAGTTTCTATCGTGCAGGTTGTTGGTTCAATCCTCACTTATGTCTTTTTATGGTAACCCATAAAGAGAAATGTTAAATACGACTGACAACAGCACACTAATGTAGATGAAATCGTGGCTTAGAGGTAGAGTCTTGGGTTGGGGGCCTGTTGGTTGTGGGTTCAAGCCCTACTTATAAAATTCTTGTGGTAAACCATGAATTCGATACATGTTAAATATGACCGACGACAACAACGAATGTGGAGAAAGTGATGGCTTAGTGGTACAGTCAGCAGTTTTGTATCTCGCAGGCGATTGGTTCAATCCTTACTTGTGTCTCCTTATGGTAAACCATCATGTCAATAAATGTTAAATACGACTGACAACACCATACTACTGTAGAGGAAATGGTGGCTTAGAGAAAGAGTGTTTGGTTGGGGTTCCTATTATTTAGTCCTGCCTCGACCGGTTGGGCTGAGTGGATAGAGGAGAGAAAAGAGAACAGCAACAATAAACAACAAATAGACACTGCAGGTTGATGGGGCCAGTAACTGCATATCAGCAATATACAGCTCCAGGACCAGGGACACCTGCAGAAGGTGCAGAAGGTGCAGACGGGGGGGGGCGAGAGAGAGAGAGAGAGAGAGAGAGAGAGAGAGAGAGAGACAAAACGGCTCCCAATCAGGAGTCGGGGCGTGGCCGACAGATAATCAGTAATGTGGAAAACGTGCGGCGCATTAGTCATGTGATTTCCGGCTCTTTTGGTTCAGCTCAGTAAGACAGACGGTTCTTTCCGTGGCTCTTCAGATTTTTTGGTGCTTAAATTCATTTATTACCAACAATAATGTAAAACTATGCGCAACTAATGTGAAAAAACATGCACTATATGAGCTGTTTATTATATAAGTCCACCTTTATTTATACACTCTACAGAGCGATAAAAAAATCAATTAGAAAGTGCAAAAACAAACGTTTAACTATTTAGAAGCCAGATCTATATGAGACTTTAGTCTTGCAGACTCTACGTTCTGCCTTAGTTTGGTCATTGACATAGCCGGCTCCCGTCGTTCACGTCAAACAGCCTACTCTCAGAGCCGTTTCGTTCACGAACGACACATCAGTACGGCGCATGCGTGGAAAGGATTCACGTGCGATTGGACGGCGGCTCAGTCACGTGGCTGAGCGTGTATTTAAGCGTCTGCGGGCGGGCCCGGGCCTCATTTAAGGTCCAGGTTCAGACGGTTGCGGTACGTTCGGCGTGAGCTGGTCGATCGTTTGACGAGTCGACGCTCAGTTGAACTTGTTTCTGACATGTTGTGTTTTGTTTGCAGAGTTCGGGCTGTTCGTTCCGCTGAGGACGAAACCGGCATGAAAGTTTGGTTTGGTTTTTGGTTTGCAGGTGTGACTGCGGGACGACGGCAAACAGCGTCAGTTTTGGAGTCCGGGGCTGGCGGTTTGTGGGGAGTGTTTCTTTGTTTAATGTGTTTGTTTCCTACAGGTCGGCGGAGAAGGCAGAGTGTGTGTTTATCGTCGGAGCTAAATGTTTGTAGCAGGTGTTAACGGAGTTTGTTTCAGGTGCTGAAGCGGGTTGGAGTCGCGCAGCAGACCCGGAGTCCCCGCATGTTTTTAATGGCGGTTGTGGACGAAGATCTTTGTTTGTTTTACAGACAAGAGAAGCAGAAATAACGTGGTTTTTCTTTTTTGCTGTAGAGGAGGGCGGGGTTTGTGTCGGGAACGTGACATGGCACCGGATGTGTCCGTCACGGGCGGAAGGAATGAATGTAGTCTGAACTTTCGACAGCAGCCTCACGAACTGTGCAGGTGTTTTGACAGGTGGTGTCGGAAAACGGAGATCGGTGTGTGTAAAGTGTTGGTGTCCTCTCTACAGGAGGTGGCGGAAGGTCGCAGGTTCCGCAGCCGTGGGCAAAGAAAGACGAGTGTTTGGAGCAGCTTAATAATGTTCATTTAATTAATAATTAGTTTTTAATTTCAGAGACGTGCGACGGAGCAGTTTAATTTTTTGCCCTCCCAGTTTCCTTTGTCTCAGGATTGTAGCTGAGGCTTCCTCTTTCGGAAATACTGTTTTTTTTTTTCAGGTGAAACGACGAGTCCTGGAGAAGCTGTTGGCTACCTTGTGAACTGCTTGTTTGCAAGTTAACTTTTATTAAAGTGAGTACAAGACGAGCAGTGTTTAGAAACATGTTTTGTATTATAAAAGTAAACATTTCTCTTAACCCCAATCCATAGTAAAATTAAACTTTTTATTTATTCATTTCAGGTTTCCTGGACTTCTTCATTCCTGCCTTACAAAAAAAAAAGTTTGCTTTGGATGACAAAGGAACAGCCATCGAAGTGAAGTCATTTTTGCAACACAAAGACCAGGAAGTGTACCTGTGGTTGCAAAGTGACTTGACTTGGATGTTTGCTACTTTGTCAGTGTTGCAGTCCAGAGCAAAGATGAGTTTGATTTGGATGAAGCAGCTTTGTGCATTGAAGTGAAGTGACTTTGCAACTTTTGGCCTTAAAGGTCTGTGTGTTGTTGTGAAGTGATTTGACTTGAATGTGACACTTCAAAAAGCACTTTTTAAGTTAATAAAGTTTTAAGTCAATGTTAAACTTTAGTTTTACATTGACTTAAAACTTTAAGTCTAATATTTAACTTCATTTTTCTTGTCCAAACAGAAACACAAATTTCTTCCATTTTTAAACACTTCAGTTTTTATTAAAGTTCTTTTACCTTTTATGTTCCATATTCAGGATACCTTGATGCTTTTTTTCTCTGGGGCAACAGCAGGAACCAAAAGGCCTCTGAATGGATCCTGCAATGACAACACAAACTGTTAACATTTGTTCCACCAATAAAGATGATTTACACTTATCCCCTCTGCTTATCTAATTACTGCTTCTTCAAATTAAGGTTTTTATTTTTTTTGTCTGATATAAATGAGGGGCACAAGATGCTCACAATGAAAAACATATATACACACTATGTGCTCAATAACACATTTCTGTCCTCTACCACCACTACATAACCTTTTTCCCCTAAACTCCTTTCTTTCCCACATAATTAGCCCTTTACTCTTTCATACTCACATTGCTGTCTCATGCTACAGTTAGTTACAATGATCAGGACAAAAGAGTCAGATTTTACATGTCACTTTATTAGAAAGAACAAACATCACAAGTAGCACATCTATTCACACCCTCTCCTACACTGTTCTTTCCCTGGAGTCTTAACACTTTTCTAAACCTTTGCTCATCTATCACATCTACTGAAATACATTGACTGCATATGATTTGGAAAGAAACAACCACTGACATAGTTAACTGACTGGGCTACTGACATGACTAAGGCTAGGAGATGACTGCAGATAAAGGTATAACATGTATGTGCTACTCAAATATTCCAATGCATTGACCTAAACTAGTTTGAACAAAAACATTCAGAACTATAAACCCACACCTTACGATATACGCTGTCCTTTATTCTAACACTCACCGCTCAGCGACGTCCTTTCCTGGAGGTCGACGACTCCGTCTGGATCGGGCCCCGGGTGTCCCTCCGTCCCCCGTGCTCCGTACCTTCATCAAAACATGAAAAACACGAAAACAATTACTGCACCTGACTATGAACCCCGTGTCTTCCCCCCCGGCCTCTCTAGACCTTTCTTGTTATTGTCGTGACAACGACAAAGGTACAGAGAGTCGTTTTCTTTCATATACATGTTGGACAATTCGCCCTGACGTGACCGCGACTCTCACACGTGGCGTCCGTCTGCCAACTGCCCAGCCGGTTAGCCGGTTAGCTGGTTAGCTAGCCGCCATCCTCCGCCGCCACGACCTTGTCCCCAAACGTCCATCTACGCGGTCCGACCGTCCAACTAAAGCCGAGTGTGTCTCCTCTGTCTCCGCCACACGACGAGCCGCCGTCGACACCGAATCTCCGCCGTTACTGAGCCAAACGCGGGTCGCTGCGGCTCTTCCGCCTGGCTCCGCCGAATGTCAAAGAGGAAGCGACGTTTTCCGAAGGGATTTATGGGAGGAAGTGGATCCTCTCTTCCTCAGCCATTATCTCATGGCTGCTTGCAGCCTCGCCAAAGTTGCTTTACCGCCGCCTACTGACCCGCGGTGTGAACTTCATTCAACATTATTCTTATTATCTATATTTAGATCCGATTTCTAATATTTATTATGACTCGCTGTGTTCACTCTTTGTCTAAAACACCTTCCATGTCACTGGCTGTCACTCCCTCCGTCTCTCCTTTTATCCGACTAACATACATTTCCAGACTCCATTCATACTAAAGATCCAATGGTCCTGTCCATAGCCTGTTATTATCACATTCCGCTTTATGGACCAAGATTGAGATTTGACTCCGGTTCACTAAGCTCTCTCTATGTACAAGAATTACGATAAAATGAAACTTTTTTTTAAAGATACAAAGAAGTTCACGGTTTCCAAGCGTTGGCCGGTCAACAAGGGCGCCACCTGCTGGACAAATCAACTATGGCGACATCTGCTGGACAAAACCTTGATATTGCATTTGTGGACATAAATCACGGCGAGAAAAGCCGCAGTCTTCTGAGACTTTCATTACATCTTATTTCGCTCTATAGACGTTGTAAAGATGAGCACCTTTAAACAACCTGTCCAAATCTGTTTGGTTCGGCTGTATGTGTCTTTTTAATTTTCTCAGTGATTTAGGGGTGTATGTAAATGTGACTGACCTCTGGGTCCGTTGTAGCCTATATGCTCTTTACTATTTAGGCCATTGAATTCATATGTCGAATCTCTAAATCAACTATGGCGCCATCTGCTGGTCGACGTCTAAGATTACACGTCTATGCGATATTGGAACGTTCCAAACATTTAATGTCTATGGCAGAGTCAATACCAAGACTTTGTTTGGCTGTCAAATCAAACACCTCTGTTTGGATCAATTTGGACACTTTGAGAAGCTATAAATGATCTGGCAAAAAACATTCATGGTTTAGTTATTGAAGTTATGATTTTAAAAAATAACAAAAAATGCACCCAACGCTGATATCGTAAATATCACGTTTATTGTATATCATATATTCCTGTAGCTACACACAAACACAGTTACATAATTAGACACAGAAATGGCACATTTAAAGGGAACAGTAACGCTTCTTCAATAAAGTGTGAAAAACTCAACCCATATGCATAAGTTCACTTTACTATTGTAAAGACTACACACAAGATATGATTGTATCTTCACAAACTTGGACACATAATGTTAAACACAGCTAATGATGACACATGGCTTCACCGGTGAAGTGACTTATAAGGAATAAGACAACATCACTAATACAAACTTTAATATAGTACTTAAATGGCGCCTGTTACAGAAGCTCCTCTGTTTGTTTTTTGCAAGTTTTTTACTGAATTATCGTCTGTTAATCCAAGTCAAATCAAGATCTATGCTTTCTCTGTGATAACGGATGAAAGTGGACGAGTTGGGTTTTTCTAATTCCTGTGGAGAGACATATGGAGATTATGGAAACTGTATCAGAAAATATACGTTTTTGTGGCAACGGCATCTATACAAGAGAGCAACTGTTAGCTCTCAAGGGAACAGGTCTGCTTCTTGGTATAAAACCTGACATCCCCCAAGACCTGAGGAGGTGTAGGAGGGGCTGCAGAGCAGGAGTGAAGCATCGAGAAAAACGTAGGATATTTAAACCATTTCTCCCAAAAATTATTATGGGGAATGTGAGGTCACTCTGCAACAAAGTGGATGAACTTACAGCTTTAGCTAGCAGCCAGCGAGAGTACAGAGAGTGTAGCTTGCTTTGCTTCACCGAGACCTGGCTGAATAAAAATATACCGGACAGCTCGCTTGAACTGCCTGGGTTCTCACTAGTGTGAGCGGACAGAGGCAAACAGAGCGGCAAGAAAAGAGGAGGTGGTCTCGCAGTTTTTGTTAACTCCAAATGGTGCAACCCTGGACATGTAACAGTGAAAGACTGTATCTGTACTCCAGACATTGAGCTGTTGGTGGTTGGACTGAGACCATACTACCTGCCCCGTGAGTTCTCACACGCCATTGTTGTGACTGTTTACATTCCTCCATCAGCTGCAGCACAGAGTGCATGTGACATCATCCACACAGTTGTCGCTGGTCTCCAGACAAAACACCCCAGTGCCCTCATACTAATTAATGGGGATTTTAACCATGTCAGTATTTCGGGAACTCTGACCAACTTCAAACAGTATGTGGACTGTGCAACACGAGAAAATAAGATTCTCGATCTCCTTTATGCCAATGTGAAGGAGGCATACAGCTCTTCAGCCCTACCCCCACTTGGTGGATCAGACCACAACTTAATATATTTAGTGCCAACACACAAGCCTGTAGTAAGACAGCAGTCTGCTACCAAGAGGTATGTGAAAGTTTGGTCAAAGGATGCTGAGGAGGCCCTGCAGGAGTGCTTCGGGGTTACAAACTGGGACCTTTTCATGGACGCTCATGGTGAGGACATCGAAGGCATCTCTCACTGCATCACAGATTACATCCACTTCTGTGAGGACAATATTGTTCCATCCAAAAAAGTTCATTGTTTCCACAACAATAAGCCATGGATAAATAAGGACATTAAACGCCTCCTCAACAAGAAGAAGAGGGATTTTATGGCAAGAGACAAGGAGGAACTCCGAGCCGCACAGAAGGAACTCAAGAGGAAGCTGAGGGAGGCAAAGCAGCTCTATAGAGACAGAGTACAGCACAAGTTGAGACAGAACAATATCAAAGAGGTGTGGAATGGGATGAAAATAATGACTGGCTGTAAAAAGTCGCACACTGCTGTGGAAGGAGACTCAAAGTTTGCTAATGAACTTAACCTGTTCTTTAATAGATTTGACACCACCTCTGCTTCTTACTCTGACCCAGTGTCCTCACACACCATCCCTCCTCCCTCCACCACCTTAGCTGATGCCTTGGGGTCTCTTCACATCCCCCCACCCAACATCTCTGCCAATGCTGCCGCCCCATTGCCCACTGATGCCATCTCCTCTATCAGCAGTCATACAACATTGAAGTATACCTCACCTCCAATAACTCCTCCCCTGCCCTCACCATCTGACTCCTCATCAACACAATACACAGGCCCAGCCTTTGCCACAGAACAGGTGAGGAAGGAACTAGCTAAACTAAAGGCCAACAAAGCAAAAGGACCAGATGAGATCAGTCCCAGAGTACTTAAGGTGTGTGCTGGACAGCTTGCAGAGGTTTTTCAGAAACTCTTCAACCTCTCTCTGAGGCTCAAAAAGGTGCCTAAGTTATGGAAAAATTCCTGTATTGTCCCATTACCAAAAAGAGCCCGTCCCCATACCCTTAGTGACTTCAGACCAGTAGCGCTCTAACATCACATGTCATGAAAGTGTTTGAGAGACTCATCCTGCGACACCTGAGGTCCCAAGTGTCTGAATTTCCGGACCCCTGCAGTTTGCATATCAAGAACACATCGGACTGGAAGACTGCTGGATAAATCAACTATGGCGACATCTGCTGGTCGACGTCTAAGTAAGATTACATGTCTATGCGATATTGGAACTTTTCAAACAACATTTAATGTCTATGGCAAGCGAAGTAGAGATTGTGGACTCCTACAAATACCATGGAGTCCACATTAACAACAAACTGGACTGGTCAAACAATACAGATGCACTCTTCAAGAAAGGACAGAGCAGACTGTTCTTCCTCAGGAGACTGTTCTTTTGGTGTGTGCAACAAGCTACTGAAGACGTTCTATCAGTCTGTAGTAGCGAGTGCACTGTTGTTTGCAGTTGTGTTCTGGGGAGGTGGCATCAAGGCTGGTGAGGCCAGCAGACTAAATAAGTTGATCAGGAAGGCAAAATCTGTTGTTGGACTGGAACTGGACAGTCTGGAGGCTGTGGCAGAGAGGAGGATGGTGGACAAAATAAACTCCATACTGGACAATTCTGCCCACCCACTTCATGAGGAACTGTGGCGAATGGGAAGTTCATTCAGCCACAGACTAATTCCCCCTAAAGCCAAGACTGAGAGATTCAGGAAGTCTTTTGTGTCCACGACCATAAGACTCTATAATTCCTCAATATAAACAATAACGCACGCGCGCGCACACACACACACACACACACACACACACACACACACACACACACGCATGTACACACAAACCCCCCCAAATAAATAATTAGTTAATTACTTTATTACTTTATGAATTACTATTAATCAATATAATTTAAATAATCTCAAATTTAATAACTGCTGTAAAAACTGAATTTCCCCTTGGGGATTAATAAAGTACTTCTTCTTCTTCTTCTAAATTCAAGTACAATAAACTTTAATAATGAGCCACTTTAATTAATACTGATTGATTTGATTATCGATAATTAAATCTTATATTTTCTTATAAAAATCCATTCTTTGGATGACTAATCTCCAGACTGTTGTATATAATGTATACAATATACACTACATGTATATCATATAATAAACTTTGCATCTTCTTCTTGGATGTATATACTCTACTCTCACTATACATATGTTTAACTTCTATATATTAATCACTTGATAATGTCTGATCTTTATTTATGTCATCATTAACACCACTGATGACATAACATAACAGAAAAATAAACTATGTTATACATTCAGGTCATTGCCTGAGAAAAGAATAGATAGAGAATCAATCTACCTGTCGCCTCATCAAACATGGGACTCATCCAGGTCCAGGTCAACAGGGGAAAGGGGCAGGGGTGTCCTGCAGGGTGAGGGAGAAGACAGCAGGGGGGTGAGGAGGGAATTCTCTGTGCTGTCATCCTCGCTGAACCGCAGCAGGGCGTCACTGCGTGGAAGGACTGCCGCCGTGTCCTCGTCCCCGGGGCTTTCTCTGATCCTGGATGGCCCCGGAGGAGGCGGAGGAAGAAACGGGGTCGACGGCAGCGCTGGTGGTGGCAGAGGGCCGGGAGATGGAGGGTGGAGGGGAGAGGCTGCTGCGGAGGCCCCACTGCTCTCTCTTCTTCTGTTCCTTGTTCAGTTTGTTTAAAGAAAATAGTGTCAGTGGATCCCACTGCATATTGTCTGTAGTTATCCAACTAAAGATTTACATTTTTTCATGAGTCTCCATATTAACAAGTTTAAGATATTGAAATATTGCATGAAATTCAAGTGAGCGTACCCCTTATATTGTCTCCTACCTGCTTGTTTGCAGGGCCGTGGAGGTCGGCGCTGACTGTGGGAGTGGACGTGACCTCCGGCGTGGGGGACTTTCAAGGGGCCGGAGGGGCCGCGATGCTGGGAGTCGAGACCATGATACATCTATAAATCAACCCTATTATTCTCAATGCATGTATGAGTGTTTGTGCGTGTATAAAAGATGACAAACGATGATGGGGTCTCACCTGTCTGAGGCCACGCTTTCTTCCTAATGGAGGTTGTATCAGGAGGTTCTGCTGGCCCGGTTCGCTCTGCACGCTGGCCACCCTGGTTCAATCACAGAGATGGACACAAACGCAAAGACGCAGAAATACGTAACGGCGAAGGAACCAAAAGGCCACCGCATCCCCAGCTCTGCCTATTGACGACATTTAACTTCAACGTATACCCATACACAACACAAACACTACGCTACAAGATGCCCGGTGTGGGGCAGGTTGCCATGATTCATACACCGAAAACACAACAGGGGACAGTAGGGGCTGGAGTAGCAACGCAGAGAAAAGAAACTTTTGTACTAATAACTGGAGGTGTCTAGCTTTTTAAATCTCCCCTTCATTCCTTTTGAAGTGTGTAGGATAGGGGTTAAACAGATTTGACATCCATTTCTGAAAAGTACAATTTCATAGAACAGGACCAAAAAAAAATACAACAAAAGTGTCATTATGGTTGCCAACCCAGTTCCCCCTTGTGCCTACAGATTGGTATCCACAGTAGGATGCCCAATTTGATTAGCGAGAAGCCTGAGAGACACATAAACAGTATGATAGTACAGCACAAGTTGAGACAAATAAATAATTAGTTAATTACTTTATTACTTTATGAATTACTATTAATCAATATAATTTAAATAATCTCAAATTTAATAACTGCTGTAAAAACTGAATTTCCCCTTGGGGATTAATAAAGTACTTCTTCTTCTTCTTCTAAATTCAAGTACAATAAACTTTAATAATGAGCCACTTTAATTAATACTGATTGATTTGATTATCGATAATTAAATCTTATATTTTCTTATAAAAATCCATTCTTTGGATGACTAATCTCCAGACTGTTGTATATAATGTATACAATATACACTACATGTATATCATATAATAAACTTTGCATCTTCTTCTTGGATGTATATACTCTACTCTCACTATACATATGTTTAACTTCTATATATTAATCACTTGATAATGTCTGATCTTTATTTATGTCATCATTAACACCACTGATGACATAACATAACAGAAAAATAAACTATGTTATACATTCAGGTCATTGCCTGAGAAAAGAATAGATAGAGAATCAATCTACCTGTCGCCTCATCAAACATGGGACTCATCCAGGTCCAGGTCAACAGGGGAAAGGGGCAGGGGTGTCCTGCAGGGTGAGGGAGAAGACAGCAGGGGGGTGAGGAGGGAATTCTCTGTGCTGTCATCCTCGCTGAACCGCAGCAGGGCGTCACTGCGTGGAAGGACTGCCGCCGTGTCCTCGTCCCCGGGGCTTTCTCTGATCCTGGATGGCCCCGGAGGAGGCGGAGGAAGAAACGGGGTCGACGGCAGCGCTGGTGGTGGCAGAGGGCCGGGAGATGGAGGGTGGAGGGGAGAGGCTGCTGCGGAGGCCCCACTGCTCTCTCTTCTTCTGTTCCTTGTTCAGTTTGTTTAAAGAAAATAGTGTCAGTGGATCCCACTGCATATTGTCTGTAGTTATCCAACTAAAGATTTACATTTTTTCATGAGTCTCCATATTAACAAGTTTAAGATATTGAAATATTGCATGAAATTCAAGTGAGCGTACCCCTTATATTGTCTCCTACCTGCTTGTTTGCAGGGCCGTGGAGGTCGGCGCTGACTGTGGGAGTGGACGTGACCTCCGGCGTGGGGGACTTTCAAGGGGCCGGAGGGGCCGCGACGCTGGGAGTCGAGACCATGATACATCTATAAATCAACCCTATTATTCTCAATGCATGTATGAGTGTTTGTGCGTGTATAAAAGATGACAAACGATGATGGGGTCTCACCTGTCTGAGGCCACGCTTTCTTCCTAATGGAGGTTGTATCAGGAGGTTCTGCTGGCCCGGTTCGCTCTGCACGCTGGCCACCCTGGTTCAATCACAGAGATGGACACAAACGCAAAGACGCAGAAATACGTAACGGCGAAGGAACCAAAAGGCCACCGCATCCCCAGCTCTGCCTATTGACGACATTTAACTTCAACGTATACCCATACACAACACAAACACTACGCTACAAGATGCCCGGTGTGGGGCAGGTTGCCATGATTCATACACCGAAAACACAACAGGGGACAGTAGGGGCTGGAGTAGCAACGCAGAGAAAAGAAACTTTTGTACTAATAACTGGAGGTGTCTAGCTTTTTAAATCTCCCCTTCATTCCTTTTGAAGTGTGTAGGATAGGGGTTAAACAGATTTGACATCCATTTCTGAAAAGTACAATTTCATAGAACAGGACCAAAAAAAAATACAACAAAAGTGTCATTATGGTTGCCAACCCAGTTCCCCCTTGTGCCTACAGATTGGTATCCACAGTAGGATGCCCAATTTGATTAGCGAGAAGCCTGAGAGACACATAAACAGTATGAAACACTATGGGAGAGAGGCTGACTTTGGTGAAGGCACATCAACTGTAAAGACTCACAGCTAACACAGAAGAAGAGACAGAGCTCCCTGGCCCTGGGGCTGAAGGGCCCTCTTTTGATTTTTAGGAAGGGGGCTGGTTAGATAGCACAGCAGATGAGCTGAGACGATGAGGGTCAGTGCTCAAAAGGAAGTGGAAAGTGAGAAAGTGAAAGTGAAAAGACCTACTGTGGGATCAACACTGTTATTTTATGGAGGAACAACCTGCACGGATCAAAGTCATTGATTTTACAACATAGTTTCATTATACGGTAGGTGAACGGACGTGTTTATACTAGATCGTCCCTAAGATTTCTAATCTGTTTACAAGGTAACCAGCAATAACAGTGCAGACCAGAAACAGAACACTTAAAAGACTTCATGCTGCCTCAGGACCAGAAATAAACTTCATGTGAATAAATAAATCTTGACAAAATGCAAATATAAGTTAGATACGATGGATCTTAGATACCATCCAAATTGATTTCATAAAAACTTTTCATGAACTGCCTCAAATCAGAAAAAAGTCTGTACCTTTGCTTCCAGACCCCACTGTCAATACAAAGGGAATGAGCAGGTTGAGCAGCATCCCCTCACGCCTCTCCTGATTGGTGAAAGGTGAGATCACATGGCTGAGAGGGAAATCATCCTTTAAGGCCTAGGATGGTGGAAAAGGAGGAAACAGAAGTTAGCCCTGATAGTGGGCGTATGGAACGGAACATATTATTTAGGATTTAAGCCGTCTGCCACACTGGACGGTCCAACCACACCCATCACCTGACAATGCACAAAAACGGACTCAGACCTTTAACTCTCGAACAGTAAATTGAACGAATCATTTTGAGTCATTTCGTTCATTTTTCAGCAGGTGGCGCTGTAGCCCTCTTGTGGGCGTTGTAAAAATGGCCGCGGTGCTCAAACACTATATAGTGAAGACAACATGGTTTGCTTCAGCTGACATATTATAATACACAAAATGCCACAAGCAATTCAGACCATGTGAAAACCTAGGAAAGCAAATACACACCACAATAAAGTGACTCGTGTCCTGCATCCTCCCTGCCATTGTTGTTTAACAGCGCGACAGTGACTTGGTAGCTGTCACGTGACAAATGAACGAGAGACCGATCCGAGAACGAGTGTACAGCTCGCCACACAGCCTGAGCTGTGAACGATGAACGATTTGTGGCAGAGTATAACACACGCACAGGCAATGTGGTGACATCTGCTGGTCAGAGACTAGAGTCAGGGGTTAGAAACTTGCACGTGGTAGGTTCAAGTCCTGTCCAAAGCTAAGCTGAATAAAGTGCACTAACAGATCTTGGTCACATTAGCTTTGTTGATCAGAAAAGGTAAATATAGCAGAAATATGATGTTTGTTGACCGTTCCTGTCAGAACTGTGGCTGCAGCATTTTGGATGAAGTAGAACCTTTGTACGGGGGTCAAGACTATAGAGAGAAGAGAGAGGGTAAAGTAGGTATATTATAAGAAGAGGTATGTCAGAGGTTTGTCATTGCAAAGTACAATAACTTGTGTGTTTTGTGTTAGTCATACAGGCTTTTATTTCCTTAAGACAAGGTGGTGTGTTTCATCAGGTTTGCAGTAACATTAACTAATACGGTGCTTCACAGTAACATCGGCAAAGGTGAGAATGTGTAAGGTGAAGGAAGTCGGTCGTAGCACAGAAGAGGAATATTTAGAGGAATAAATAGACACTGCAGGTTGGTGGGGCCAGTAACTGCACATCAGCAATATACAGCTCCAGGACCAGGGACACCTGCAGAAGGTACAGAGAGAGAGAGAGAGAGAGAGAGGGAGAGAGAGAGAGAGAGAGAGAGAGAGAGAGAGAGAGAGAGAGAGAGAGAGAAACAAAGCGGCTCCCAATCAGGAGTCGGGGCGTGGCCGAGAGATAATCAGTAATGTGGAAAACGTGCTGCCCATTAGTGATGGGAATTCCGGCTCTTTTTTTTATATGAGATTTTAGTCTTCCAGACTCTACGTCCTGCCTTAGTTTGGTCAATATAATAGAAATGTGTCCAGATTTTGCTGCGTTTTCTGTTGTCCCTCATTTTCTCAACTTTTTCTACCTTTCCAGTCCGTTTGTGTTTCGGTCCCTCCCTCCTGTTCGTGTGTTTGCTGTGTGTGTAAATCCGCCCACACATGTCAATCAAATCAATCAAATGCGGATTGAAGAGAAAAGCGACAGAGAGAGAGAGAGAGAGAGAGAGAGAGAGTCACAAAGTGGCTCCCGTCCTTCACGACCGACACATCACTACGGCGCATGCGTAGAAAGGATTCACGTGCGATTGGACGGCGGCTCCAATCGCCGTCGTCCCTGTCCAGCTTCTCCAGAATTGTCGGCCAGTCCTGTCAGCAGTCCTTCGACTTTTCGTCGGGGAACAATAGCCTTTCACAGGGTGGGAAGAAGGAGGAAAGAGGGGGAAGAAGGGGGATGAGGAAAAAATGGAAATTTTGAAGAAAACGAAATTGATTAAGAGTTTTTATTACTCTTACTGAACGTCTGACCAGGTTGACGCTGTCAGATGCAATTTTCATTGTGTTATTGTAAGATTTGAGCCAGAATTTAACACTTGGCTGCACTACAGCAGGGGGAGTTATAGATCTAAAGGTCAGCGGTTCAATCCCCGACCGCTGCATGTGTTTGTTTCACTCCAACTCAGACTAAGTGTCTTTAAACTTTGAAATTCCATATAATTAACTTTAGAAATATCAATTCCATCTATTCTAATACAGCCAGGCGTTAAGAGTTTGCTGCTGAATGTTTGCATTTTGTGTTAACATGTGACTAACATTAGTAAGAATGACTTTACAGGTTTTCAAAGTGTTTCTAGTCATTGTATACTGTTTGACATGTTTTTAAAAAAATCTCAGTGTTAAATAAAAGTAATACTAAGATATAAAGGATTAGAGCACTTGAAAGATGCTTTAAAAATGTAATCCAAACTTTATTACAATCTTAAAATATTATATACATAATTAAAATCAATATAGAACATAAATATATACAATATTATAATGTGAAAATGTAATATAATAATATCAATAATTTAACAGCCCAAAAAACTGTCATTACAACGGTATAGCACAACACATTCACTCATGTCAATAATAATAATAATAATAATAATATACCAAGCAGCATTTGCCACATGCTGCTTATTGTATGGCAGAAGATTCTGCCAGAGGGACACAGTGGTGGTGACCTGCTGGTTGCTGAGCATCAAGGCCAGTTTAGGTCCTCAGTTTCACCGAGTACTCTGCTAGGCTGTCCACTCTACACCACGCTCATCTGCAGCCTAGTGAACACAGTAATACAATGGAAATCAAAAGTAATCCTACCATCACAAGTAGAAAAACAGCACACATGACACAGTACAACCTGCGGCAAAAAGACCTACCTGACGTTGCTCATTGACTGCTGGGGTGACGGCCGGGGGTCCTGGGAGAGGAGGCCGAGGTGGCTGCCAGCACAGGAGAGGGAGGGAGAAACAGATGAGAGGCCGTCTGAATACATTTCCTGGGTCTGGGAGCAGGTGACGGTGTCTTTATAACAGCCTGGGCCGTCACACTTGAATCAGAGGAACCACTGAGGGGCACCATGAGACCCTCCAAAACCTGTAACCTTAAGTGGCACGTTGTTATTTCTTAAAATATGTGAAAAATACAAACTTTTACATAACTCTACTGATGCCGAGGTCCAACTGGGCCTGAGCAGTGTCTGCCCCGGTGTTGCTGTCTGTGCAGAAGAGGGTCCTGCTGACGTTCGTGGTTGTGGTGTGTGTGATAGAAGGGGGGCAGAGCTGGAAGACTACAGGTGCACAGAAAAGAATCAGTCATACAAAACACAACAGGAAAGCATGATCATTTTGTGACCATTACCTTCTTTACATGGAAACCACAGCTGCATGTCTGCATTCCTCCGAACAGAGACGTCTGTCCCCTCAGCTGCATCGGACATTTCTCAGTCCGTAATACAGTTTAACAACAAATCCAAAGAATGTGTCCCCTTTTAAGATGACTTATCTTTACACTTCCTATCACTCTGTCCAGCTTTACCTTCTGATACAGATCATGACACTTATTTTGCTGTGGTGCTGGTCTGTTTCCAGGCTGAATAAAATAACATAACATCTGGTACAAAAGCTTGACTTCCAACTGCCTAGTTTGATTATGGATGCATGTTTTTACAACATAGTGTCTGTGATATTTCTGCTAACACACAAATGCACCAGTGGACTTTGAAGGAAGTAAACACACTGTAGTTAAGGTTAGACCTTGTGTAACGACAGGTGCACTAGACAATACAACACAAATCTCATTCCCAATGTGACTTGAAACAACATGAGAATATAATTTAACAGCATAACTTAGCAGCGTTATGACGTTAAAGTAAATTGACTGAGGCTGCAGTTAAAATAACATCATGGCTCAGCTTTGTTTTTGACCATCAGATCAGAGAAACTTCAGATCTATGTTAGCTGAAAGATGGACAGTACAGTCATCATCAGTTAATAAATACAGCGGCTGCAATTGTTTTCAGGCTGGTACCATATACTGCCTAAAGCAGGGGTGTCAAACCTACGGCCCGCGGGCCAAATCAGGCCCGCAGACGGGTTTAATCCGGCCTGCGAGATGATTTGAAGTTTAAATTAGCTGCAATTTTTCAATGAAAGAAACTGCTGTTCTAAATGTGTCCACTGGGTGTCGCAATAGCAATTATGTTAAGCAGGCAAACTGTTTATACCGGGGCTGAGCAAGTAGGCCTACACCTGTTAGCTGGCCCGGATCCAGCTGCCTTCTCGGTCCGGTCCGGTCCGGTCCGGCCCACTTGGGAATAGATTTTCCTCCATATGGCCCCTGACCTAAAATGAGTTTGACACCCCTGGCCTAAAGTGTTAAACAGCTCCGGTGGCTAACAATGTCTAACTACACAGCTAAAACACTATCACATCGTCAACATTTTCACTGTGTAAGATGAGATAAACACGTGACTCCGCCGCTTCTTGCTTGCGACCATTAACATTATAGCGTCATTAAGAATCATGACTGTTAGAAAATTAGCTATAAACTATGGACAGAAATGAAAGTTTAGTCTCTGTTACTTCATACCTTATTTTGTTGAATGAATGAGTAGAGTGGCGCTGACAGCGGGACTTTGAAAGTCGAAGGACTGCTGACAGGACTGGCCGACAATTCTGGAGAAGCTGGACAGGGACGAATCGCACGCGAATCCTTTCTACGCATGTGCCGTAGAAAGAGTCGCGAACGAAACGGCTCTGAGAGCAGGCTGGTTGACGTGAACGACGGGAGCCACTTTGTTTCTCTCTCTCTCTCTCTCTCTCTCTCTCTCTCTCTCTCTCTCTGTCGCTTTTCTCTTCAATCCGCATTTGATTGACATGTGTGGCGTCTCTGTCTGCGCTGAGCAGAGAGGGGAAGGGCGGAGTTACACACACAGTTAAAAAAAAGTGAGAAAATGAGTGACAACAGAAAACGCAGCAAAATCTGGACACATTTCAATTATATTGACCAAACTAAGGCAGAACGTAGAGTCTGCAAGACTAAAATCTCATATAGATCTGGCTTGTAAATAGTGAAACGTTTGTTTTTGCACTTTCTAATATAAATGTACAGTACAGTCCTCATCATACTTAAATAAGTTAATAAATACAATGTGCAATTGTTTTCAGGCTGGTACCATATACTGCCTAAAGCAGTGGATTTATATAATAAACAGTTCATATAGTGCATGTTTTTTCACATTAGTTGCGCATAGTTTTACATTATCGTCGGTAATAAATGAATTTAAACACCAAAAAATCTGAAGAGCCACGGAAAGAACCGGCTGTTTTTAGTGAGCCGAGCCAAATCCACATTACTGATTATCTCTCGGCCACGCCCCCTCAAGAGCCTCATTGCACCTGACCCTATGACCTTCATACGCCTACAGATGACGTCATCTCACTGATTCTATAGTCACAGATGTATTCCTAAAATAACCGACCTCTTATTTCTCATCACATCTACACTAAACCATTTCTTGGACTTGGACTTTATTTCACATTAAACACCTCATTTTAGTCCTTTATACCAGCTCTTCATTCATCATCGGATTTTTAGCACTTCTTATACTGATGCTTCAGTTTTACCACACTTTCAGTACATGACCCAAAAATGTTTATCATTCACGTTTCACTTTTCACCACAACTTCTCCACATATGACACTACTGCTTCATTTTCACAGCAGGCAGCTGCAAAATTTCACAGAATTTCCTGACACATACTAAACTCCTGTCCTCCTCATATATATGGGTTGAATGTCACTAACTTTGTGCTCTCTCGCTCTCTCTGTCTCTCTCTCTCTCTCCCTCTCTCTCTCTCTCTGTTCTGTTCTCTTCTCTCTCCTCTGTCCACTCACCCCAACCGGTCGAGGCAGATGGCCGCCCAGACTGAGCCCGGTTCTGCTGGAGGTTTCTGCTGTCGCCAAGTGCTTGCTCATAAGGGATTTGTTGGGTTTTTAGTTTTTGTAAAGTGCCTTGAGATCATTGTATTGTGATTTGGTGCTATACAAATAAAGTTTATTTCTGGTTTTCTGGTTTTTCTGGTTCATTTCTGCTAGTTTATTTCTGGTCTTGTGGCAGCATGAAGTCTTTTAAGTGTTCTGTTTCTGGTCTGCACTGTTATTGCTGGTTACCTTGTAAACAGATTAGAAATCTTAGGGACGATCTAGTATAAACATGTCCGTTCACCTACCGTATAATGAAACTATGTTGTAAAATCAATGACTTTGATCCGTGCAGGTTGTTCCTCCATAAAATGACATTGTCGATCCCACAGTAGGTCTTTATAGAGACACTCTGCGATTGAAATGGCCAAAAAGCAATAGCAGATCGGCTGTACCTGGGCGTCTGTGGTGTTTTCTTTGCAGACAGCCCCCACCTGGAGCAGCCCGAGATCTTCCTGCTGCTGTAGACAGTCATCAATATCCTTTTGCCTCCTCGGATCATCTCCGCCTCTCGCACCAAAAACTTCATGCTGGATGCTTCCCCAGCTCACTGCTCCACCCCCGGCGACACAGGGAAGGATCTGCGCAGAGAAGATTTAGCTGAGTCCACCAGTCAGGCTGCATATCTGGGTGTGAATGAGAAATGACATCAGCCGATGGCTTTTCTTGTTCCCACCACTTTCTCTTCTAATCCTCTTGCCTTCTTTCTTCCCTTTCCAGCTCTGAAGGTGGTGCTGGTTTGCTTCGAGCGCTCGTTAGGGAACCAGTGGTGCCACTTAAGCCTGCAGGTAAAAGAGATGGCTCTGCAGCAGGTGGGCGGCCTGGCCTTCTGGGACTTCTAAATAAAGATCAGACATTATCAAGTGATTAATATATTGAAGTTAAACATATGTATAGTGAGAGTAGAGAATATACATCTAAGAAGAAGATGCAAAGTTTATTATATGATATACATGTAGTGTATATTGTATACATTATATACAACAGTCTGGAGATTAGTCATCCAAAGAATAAATTTTTATAAGAAAATATAAGATTTCGATAATCAAATCAAATCAATCAGTATTAATTAAAGTGGCTCATTATTAAAGTTTATTGTACTTGAATTTAAGTACTATATTAAAGTTTGTATTAGTGATGTTGTCTTATTCCTTATAACTCATTTGACCGGTGAAGCAATGTGTCATCATTAGCTGTGTTTAACATTATGTGTCCAAGTTTGTGAAGATACAATCATATCTTGTGTGTAGTCTTTACAATAGTAAAGTGAACTTATGCATATGGGTTGAGTTTTTCACACTTTATTGAAGAAGCGTTACTGTTCCCTTTAAATGTGCCATTTCTGTGTCTAATTATGTAACTGTGTTTGTGTGTAGCTACAGGAATATATGATATACAATAAACGTGATATTTACGATATCAGCGTTGGGTGCATTTTTTGTTATTTTTTAAAATCATGACTTCAATAACTAAACCATGAATGTTTTTTGCCAGATCATTTATAGCTTCTCAAAGTGTCCAAATTGATCCAAACAGAGGTGTTTGATTTGACAGCCAAACAAAGTCTTGGTATTGACTCTGCCATAGACATTAAATGTTTGGAACATTCCAATATCACATAGACGTGTAATCTTAGACGTCGACCAGCAGATGTCGCCATAGTTGATTTGTCCAGCAGGTGGCGCCCTTGTTGACCGGCCAACGCTTGGAAACCGCGAACTTCTTTGTATCTTTAAAAAAAAGTTTAATTTTATCGTAATTCTTGTACATAGAGAGAGCTTAGTGAACCGGAGTCAAATCTCAATCTTGGCCCATAAAGCGGAATGTGATAATAACAGGCTACGGACAGGACCATTGGATCTTTAGTATGAATGGAGTCTGGAAATGTATGTTAGTCGGATAAAAGGAGAGACGGAGGGAGTGACAGCCAGTGACATGGAAGGTGTTTTAGACAAAGAGTGAACACAGCGAGTCATAATAAATATTAGAAATCGGATCTAAATATAGATAATAAGAATAATGCTGAATGAAGTTCACACCGCGGGTCAGTAGGCGGCGGTAAAGCAACTTTGGCGAGGCTGCAAGCTGCCAGGAGAAAATGGCTGAGGAAGAGAGGATCCACTTCCTCCCATAAATCCCTTCGGAAAGCGTCGCTTCCTCTTTGACATTCGGCGGAGCCAGGCGGAAGAGCCGCAGCGACCCGCGTTTGGCTCAGTAACGGCGGAGATTCGGTGTTGGCGGCGGCTCGTCGTGTGGCGGAGACAGAGGAGACACACTCGGCTTTAGTTGGACGGTCGGACCGCGTAGATGGACGTTTGGGGACAAGGTCGTGGCGGCGGAGGATGGCGGCTAGCTAACCAGCTAACCGGCTAACCGGCTGGGCAGTTGGCAGACGGACGCCACGTGTGAGAGTCGCGGTCACGTCAGGGCGAATTGTCCAACATGTATATGAAAGAAAACGACTCTCTGTACCTTTGTCGTTGTCACGACAATAACAAGAAAGGTCTAGAGAGGCCGGGGGGGAAGACACGGGGTTCATAGTCAGGTGCAGTAATTGTTTTCGTGTTTTTCATGTTTTGATGAAGGTACGGAGCACGGGGGACGGAGGGACACCCGGGGCCCGATCCAGACGGAGTCGTCGACCTCCAGGAAAGGACGTCGCTGAGCTGTGAGTGTTAGAATAAAGGACAGCGTATATCGTAAGGTGTGGGTTTGTAGTTCTGAAAGTTTTTGTTCAAACTAGTTTAGGTCAATGCATTGGAATATTTGAGTAGCACATACATGTTATACCTTTATCTGCAGTCATCTCCTAGCCTTAGTCATGTCAGTAGCCCAGTCAGTTAACTATGTCAGTGGTTGTTTCTTTCCAAATCATATGCAGTCAATGTATTTCAGTAGATGTGATAGATGAGCAAAGGTTTAGAAAAGTGTTAAGACTCCAGGGAAAGAACAGTGTAGGAGAGGGTGTGAATAGATGTGCTACTTGTGATGTTTGTTCTTTCTAATAAAGTGACATGTAAAATCTGACTCTTTTGTCCTGATCATTGTAATTAACTGTAGCATGAGACAGCAATGTGAGTATGAAAGAGTACAGGGCTAATTGTCTAATTATGTGGGAAAGAAGGGAGTTTAGGTGTGAAAGGTTATGTAGTGGTGGTAGAGAACAGAAATGTGTTATTGAGCACATAGTGTGTTTCATTGTTTGTGAGCATCTTGTGCCCCTCATATTTATATCAGACAAAAAAAAATAAAAACCTTAATTTGAAGAAGCAGTAATTAGATAAGCAGATGGGATAAGTGTAAATCATCTTTATTGGTGGAACAAATGTTAACAGTTTGTGTTGTCATTGCAGGATCCATTCAGAGGCCTTTTGGTTCCTGCTGCTGCCCCAGAGGAAAAAAGCATCAAGGTATCCTGAATATGGAACATTGAAAAAGGTAAAAGAACTTTAATAAAAACTGAAGTGTCTAAAAATTGAAGAAATTTTTGTGTTTCTGTTTGGACAAGAAAAATGAAGTTAAATATTAGACTTAAAGTTTTAAGTAAACGTAAAATTAAAGTTTAACATTTACTTAACTTTATTAACTTAAAAAGTGCTTTTTGAAGTGTCACATTCAAGTCAAATCACTTCACAACAACACACAGACCTTTAAGGCCAAAAGTTGCAAAGTCATTTCACTTCAATGCACAAAGCTGCTTCATCCAAATCAAACTCATCTTTGCTCTGGACTGCAACACTGACAAAGTAGCAAACATCCAAGTCAAGTCACTTTGCAACCACAGGTACACTTCCTGGTCTTTGTGTTGCAAAAATGACTTCACTTCGATGGCTGTTCCTTTGTCATCCAAAGCAAACTTTTTTTTTTTTGTAAGGCAGGAATGAAGAGTCCAGGAAACCTGAAATGGAAAAAAAAAAATTTTTTTACTATGGATTGGGGTTGATAAGAGAAATGTTTACTTTTATAATACAAAACATGTTTCTAAACACTGCTCGTCTTGTACTCACTTTAATAAAAGTTACCTTGCAAACAAGCAGTTCACAAGGTAGCCAACAGCTTCTCCAGGACTCGTTATTTCACCTGAAAAACAAAAACAGTATTTCCGGAAGAGGAAGCCTCAGCTACAATCCTGAGACAAAGGAAACGGAGGGAAAAAAAACTAAACTGCTCCGTCGTACGTCTCTGAAATTAAAAATTATTAAATGAACATTATTAAGCTGCTCCGAACACTCGTCTTTCTTTGCCGACGGCTGCGGAACCTGCGACCTTCCGCCACCTCCTGTAGAGAGGACACCAACACTTTACACACACCGATCTCAGTTTTCCGACACCACCTGTCAAAACACCTGCACAGTTCGTGAGGCTGCTGTCGGAAGTTCAGACTACATTCATTGCTTCCGCCCGTGACGGACACATCCGGTGCCATGTCACGTTCCCGACACAAACCCCGCCCTCCTCTACAGCAAAAAAGAAAAACCACGTTATTTCTGCTTCTCTTGTCTGCAAAACAAAAAGATCTTCGTCCACAACCGCCATTAAAAACATGCGGGGACTCCGGGTCTGCTGCGCGACTCCAACCCGCTTCAGCACCTGAAACAAACTCCGTTAACACCTGCTACAAACATTTAGCTCCGACGATAAACACACACTCTGCCTTCTCCGCCGACTTGTAGGAAACAAACACATTAAACAAAGAAACACTCCTCACAAACCGCCAGCCCCGGACTCCAAAACTGACGCTGTTTGCCGTCGTCCCGCAGTCACACCTGCAAACCAAAAACCAAACCAAACTTTCATGCCGGTTTCGTCCTCAGCGGAACGAACAGCCCGAACTCTGCAAACAAAACACAACATGTCAGAAACAAGTTCAACTGAGCGTCGACTCGTCAAACGATCGACCAGCTCACGCCGAACGTACCGCAACCGTCTGAACCTGGACCTTAAATGAGGCCCGGCCCCGCCCGCAGACGCTTAAATACACGCTCAGCCACGTGACTGAGCCGCCGTCCAATCGCACGTGAATCCTTTCTACGCATGCGCCGTACTGATGTGTCGTTCGTGAACGAAACGGCTCTGAGAGCAGGCTGTTTGACGTGAACGACGGGAGCCGGCTATGTCAATGACCAAACTAAGGCAGAACGTAGAGTCTGCAAGACTAAAATCTCATATAGATCTGGCTTGTAAATAGTGAAACGTTTCATTTTGCACTTTCTAATTGATTTTTTTATCACACTGTAGAGTGTATAAATAAAGGTGGACTTATATAATCAACAGTTCATATAGTGCATGTTTTTTTACATTAGTGTTGGTGATAAATGAATTTAAACACCAAAAAATCTGAAGAGCCACGGAAAGAACCGTCTGTTTTAGTGAGCCGAGCCAACAGAGCCGGAAATCACATGACTAATGCGCCGCACGTTTTCCACATTACTGATTATCTCTCGGCCACGCCCCGACTCCTGATTGGGAGCCGCTTTGTCTCTCTCTCTCTCTCTCTCTGTCTCTCTCTCTCTCTCTCTCTCTCTGTACCTTCTGCAGGTGTCCCTGGTCCTGGAGCTGTATATTGCTGATGTGCAGTTACTGGCCCCACCAACCTGCAGTGTCTATTTGTTGTTTATTGTTGCTGTTCTCTTCTCTCTCCTCTGCCCACTCATCCCAACCGGTCAAGGCAGGACTAAATAATAGGAACCCCAACCCAACACTCTATCTGTAAACCACCATTTCATCTACATTAGTATGCTGTTGTCAGTCGTATTTAACATTTATTGACATGATGGTTTACCATAAAGATTCACAAGTGAGGATTGAACCAACAACCTGCGACATAGAAACTGCTGACTGTACCACTATGCCATCACTTTCTCCACATTAGTTGTTGTCGTCGGTCATATTTAACATGTATCGAATTCATGGTTTACCACAAGAAATTATAAGTAAGGCTTGAACCCACAACCAATAGGCCCCAAACCCAACACGCTATCTCTAAGCCACTCTTTCATCTACATTAGTAGGCTGTTGTCAGTCATATTTAACATTTGTCTTTATGGGTTACCATAAAAAGACATAAGTGAGGATTGAACCAACAACCTGCATGATAGAAACTGCTGCCTGCACCACTACGCCATCACTGTCGCCATACTAAGTTGATGTGGTCAGTCATATTTAATATTTATTGACATGATCGGTGACCAGAAAGCCAGAAGGGAAGGTTGAACCTCCAACCTACTGGTTCTGAGCCGCTAGCTTTAACACTGAGCCATCACTGTCTTCATGTGGACAGGTTGTACTAGTTAATTTTTTACATTTATTGACTTGATGGGTGCCCACAAGAAGATGTGAGTGTTGATGAGTGTTTATACGGACTAAATAACAGGAGACATCAAGAGAAAGCTCTTTCACCAAGCTCAGTTGGTTAAAGACCTACCTTATAACTCAAAGGATGTAGGTTCGACCCCAGGTGGGGACAACTATTTTATTTGTGTTTAATGCAACTAAAATAGATGTTTGTCTGTTGCCCGTCCTGTGTATATCAGTGTGTGGACTAAATAAATAATACATCACGACAAAGTGCAGCATTTATGACGGATTGGATTAGAAAGTGGTAGGTCTTTAACAGAATAGCTCATGGTTTGTGTGTGTTTAAAGTTTGAGGTTGTGGATTAGGTCCCCACTAAGATAATGCATTTTGTTTGGCTGCTGCCTGTATAGCCGAGTAGCTTGGTTGGTTACAAAGTGGTTTTCATACGTGAAGGTCAGGGGTTCAATTCCTGGTGAAACTATCTTTATTAGTCTTTAGTCCAACTAAAATACACAGAAAACCTGTAAAAACACCAATCATTCAGGCTCTCGCCCTGTGGCGTTGTGTGTTGATGTGCTGTTGAAGAAGTGGGTGGTTGTGCATTGTTGTTGTGAGTTCGAGGCCCGGTTGGGGCAGTGTTCAGGCAGGGACAGTCGCGGTGCCAGCAGGGAAAGTGTCGGTCGAGGCAGGGACAGTCGCGGTGCCAGCAGGGAAAGTGTCGATCGAGGCAGGGACAGTCGCGGTCCAAGCAAGGAAAGTGGCTGTCGAGGCAGGGACAGGAATTAAAATAAATTTTTTTTAAAAAACACACTTTTTTTTAGTTTTTATGGCAATTTTCTCCCCTAGTTTTGCTTCCATCGCTCTCTCCACCAGGCCTTGAACCCTTAACCTTATGATTGTCAGCCCGTCACCTCTGCCACTGAGCCATCACTTTCTCCACATTAGTAGTTGTCGTCGGTCATATTTAACATGTATCGAATTCATGGTTTACCACAAGAAGTTATAAGTAAGGCTTGAACCCACAACCAACTGGTCCCCAACCCAACACTCTATCTCTAAGCTGCCATTTCATCTACACTAGTATGCTGTTGTCAGTCGTATTTAACATTTATTGGCATGATGGTTTACCATAAAGATTTGCATGTAAGGATTGAACCAACAACTTGCAAGATACAAACTGCTGACTGTACCACTAAGCCATCACTTTCTCCACATTAAGTGTTGTCGTCAGTCATATTTAACATGTATCGAATTCATGGTTTACCACAAGAATTTTATAAGTAGGGCTTGAACCCACAACCAACAGGCCCCCAATCCAACACTCTATCTCTAAGCCACCATTTCATCTACATTAGGATGGTGTTGTCAGTCGTTTTTAACATATATTGACATGATGGTCTACCATAAAAAGACATAAGTGAGGATTGAACCAAAAACCTGCGAGATAGAAACTGTTGCCTGTACCACTACACCATCACTGTCTCCATACTACGTTGGTGTTGTAGTCATATTTAACATTTATTGACATGATCGGTGACCAGAAAGCCATAAGGTAAGGCTGAACCTACAACCTACAAGTTCCAAGCTGCTAGCTTTAACACTGAGCCATCACTGTCTTGATGTGGATGTGTTGTACTAGTTAATTTTTTACATTTATTGACTTGATGGGTGCCCACAAAAAGATGTGAGTGAGGTTTGAACCTGTAACCTTCAGGTCCCAAATCCCTCATTTTACCACTAGAGAACCGTTTGACAGCTGATGCAAGAATGTTTTTGTTATATCAGACATGAGATGACATCCTGAGTTAACAAAATTTACTGATTGAGACTTGAACCAACAGGCCCCAAACCTCTAACAAGACAGTCTTTTTTTTGCTGGGATTGGATGACATAGCTAATCAAAAGTAAAGCATTCAGAAAAGCTCTGAGAGCAGTGATGTTGATATTTCTGGGTGTTAGAGTGCTGTTAGAAAGGCTAGAGATTTTAAGTTCAAGGAGCAGGTATGAAGGGGAAGGGTCAGGGAGGTGAAGGGGGGGATAGGTGTGCTGTAGACCAAGTTGAGTTTGAGAAGTTTTGATGATGGGAGTTGTTTGTTGCACCTCGTTTGTATCAGGGTGGACTAAATAATAGGAAACATCAGGACAAAGTGCAAAATCACCATTAAATCAGCATCTCTTTAAAACAGTTTCAGCAAACACTGATCATTGAAACCTTTATGAAAGAAAATTTATTGGAAAACTGTTGGTTGGAAATTACACAACCTCTGTTGCAGTTTGTGAAGCCATTTCCAAAGGAAAAGATTCAAGGGATCTAACAAAGCCAACAGGCACAGCTGGCAGAATTTGTTATTCAAGATCTGCTTTGAAACTCCAAAGTCAAGGTGTGCAGTAGAAAGTTCAGTGGACCAAATCTAGCTTGAGAAGTTTTGATGATGAGAGTTCAGTTTGCTTTATAAACTCACAGATGTTTGTTGCCCGTCCTGTTTATTCAATTCAGTGTATTTATTTGTATAGCGCCAAATCACAATACAAATCATCTCAAGGCACTTTACAAAAAAACCCCAACAAATCCCTTATGACCAAGCACTTGGCGATAGCAGAAACCTCCAGCAGAACTGGGCTCAGTCTGGGCGGCCATCTGCCTCGACCGGTTGCCTCGACCGGTTGGGCTGAGTGGACAGAGGAGAGAGAAGAGAACAGCAACAATAAACAACAAATAGACATTGCAGGTTGGTGGGGCCAGTAACTGCACATCAGCAATATACAGCTCCAGGACCAGGGACACCTGCAGAAGGTACAGAGAGAGAGAGAGAGAGAGAGAGAGAGAGAGAGACATAGCGGCTCCCAATCAGGAGTCGGGGCGTGGCCGAGAGATAATCAGTAATGTGGAAAACGTGCGGCGCATTAGTCATGTGATTTCCGGCTCTTTTGGCTCGGCTCACTAAGACAGACGGTTCTTTCCGTGGCTCTTCAGATTTTTTGGTGTTTAAATTCATTTATTACCAGCAATAATGTAAAACTATGCGCAAGTAATGTGAAAAAACATGCACTATATGAGCTGTTTATTATATAAGTCCACCTTTATTTATACACTCTACAGTGTGATAAAGAAATCAATTAGAAAGTGCAAAAACAAACGTTTAACTATTTACAAGCCAGATCTATGTGAGATTTTAGTCTTGCAGACTCTACGTTCTGCCTTAGTTTGGTCATTGACATAGCCGGCTCCCGTCGTTCACGTCAAACAGCCTGCTCTCAGAGCCGTTTCGTTCACGAACGACACATCAGTACGGCGCATGCGTAGAAAGGATTCACGTGCGATTGGACGGCGGCTCAGTCACGTGGCTGAGCGTGTATTTAAGCGTCTGCGGGCGGGCCCGGGCCTCATTTAAGGTCCAGGTTCAGACGGTTGCGGTACGTTCGGCGTGAGCTGGTCGATCGTTTGACGAGTCGACGCTCAGTTGAACTTGTTTCTGACATGTTGTGTTTTGTTTGCAGAGTTCGGGCTTTTCGTTCCGCTGAGGACGAAACCGGCATGAAAGTTTGGTTTGGTTTTTGGTTTGCAGGTGTGACTGCGGGACGACGGCAAACAGCGTCAGTTTTGGAGTCCGGGGCTGGCGGTTTGTGAGGAGTGTTTCTTTGTTTAATGTGTTTGTTTCCTACAGGTCGGCGGAGAAGGCAGAGTGTGTGTTTATCGTCGGAGCTAAATGTTTGTAGCAGGTGTTAACGGAGTTTGTTTCAGGTGCTGAAGCGGGTTGGAGTCGCGCAGCAGACCCGGAGTCCCCGCATGTTTTTAATGGCGGTTGTGGACGAAGATCTTTGTTTGTTTTACAGACAAGAGAAGCAGAAATAACGTGGTTTTTCTTTTTTGCTGTAGAGGAGGGCGGGGTTTGTGTCGGGAACGTGACATGGCACCGGATGTGTCCGTCACGGGCGGAAGGAATGAATGTAGTCTGAACTTCCGACAGCAGCCTCACGAACTGTGCAGGTGTTTTGACAGGTGGTGTCGGAAAACAGAGGAAGTAAAAAGGAGATTGGTGTCCTCTCTACAGGAGGTGGCGGAAGGTCGCAGGTTCGGCAGCCGTGGGCAAAGAAAGACGAGTGTTTGGAGCAGCTTAATAATGTTAATTTAATTAATAATTGTTTTTAATTTCAGAGACGTGCGACGGAGCAGTTTAGTTTTTTTTCCCTCCGTTTCCTTTGTCTCAGGATTGTAGCTGAGGCTTCCTCTTCCGGAAATACTGTTTTGGTCTGGAGAAGCTGTTGGCTACCTTGTGAACTGCTTGTTTGCAGTGTTTAGAAACCTGTTTTGTATTTTATTACAGGTGGAGATAGTCAGTATCACAGAAAAAGTAAACATTTCTCTTATCAACCTCAATCCATAGTAAAATTGAACTTTCTTTCTTTTCATTTCAGGTTTCCTGGACTCTTCATTCCTGCCTTACAAAAAAAAAAAAGTTTGCTTTGGATGACAAAGGAACAGCCATCGAAGTGAAGTCATTTTTGCAACACAAAGACCAGGAAGTGTACCTGTGGTTGCAAAGTGACTTGACTTGGATGTTTGCTACTTTGTCAGTGTTGCAGTCCAGAGCAAAGATGAGTTTGATTTGGATGAAGCAGCTTTGTGCATTGAAGTGAAATGACTTTGCAACTTTTGGCCTTAAAGGTCTGTGTGTTGTTGTGAAGTGATTTGACTTGAATGTGACACTTCAAAAAGCACTTTTTAAGTTAATAAAGTTTTAAGTAAATGTTAAACTTAACTTCATTTTTGTCTAAACACAAAAAACACAAACTTCTTCCATTTTTAGACACTTCAGTTTTTATTAAAGTTCTTTTTTCAATGTTCCATATTCAGGATACCTTGATGCTTTTTTCCTCTGGGGCAGCAGCAGGAACCAAAAGGCCTCTGAATGGATCCTGCAATGACAACACAAACTGTTAACATTTGTTCCACCAATAAAGATGATTTACACTTATTCCATCTGCTTACTGCTTCTTCAAATTAAGGTTTTTATTTTTGTCTGATATAAATGAGGGGCACATGATGCTCACAAACAATGAAACACACTATGTGGTCAATAACACATTTCTGTTCTCTACCACCACTACATAACCTTTCCCACATAACTAGACAATTAGCAATGTGAGTATGAAAGAGTAAAGGGCTGTCTCATGCTACAGTTAGTTACAATGATGAGGACAAAAGAGTCAGATTTTACATGTCACTTTATTAGAAAGAACAAACATCACAAGTAGCACATCTATTCACACCCTCTCCTACACTGTTCTTTCCCTGGAGTCTTAACACTTTTCTAAACCTTTGCTCATCTATCACATCTACTGAAATACATTGACTGCATATGATTTGGAAAGAAACAACCACTGACATAGTTAACTGACTGGGCTACTGACATGACTAAGGCTAGGAGATGACTGCAGATAAAGGTATAACATGTATGTGCTACTCAAATATTCCAATGCATTGACCTAAACGGCTTCTCGGTAACTAGTTTGTCTGAACACAAACTTTCAGAACTACAAACCCACACCTTACGACATACGCTGTCCTTTACTCTAACACTCACCGCTCAGCGACGTCCTTTCCTGGAGGTCGACGACTCCGTCTGGATCGGGCCCCGGGTGTCCCTCCGTCCCCCGTGCTCCGTACCTTCATCAAAACATGAAAAACACGAAAACAATTACTGCACCTGACTATGAACCCCGTGTCTTCCCCCCCGGCCTCTCTAGACCTTTCTTGTTATTGTCGTGACAACGACAAAGGTACAGAGAGTCGTTTTCTTTCATATACATGTTGGACAATTCGCCCTGACGTGACCGCGACTCTCACACGTGGCGTCCGTCTGCCAACTGCCCAGCCGGTTAGCCGGTTAGCTAGCCGCCATCCTCCGCCGCCACGACCTTGTCCCCAAACGTCCATCTACGCGGTCCGACCGTCCAACTAAAGCCGAGTGTGTCTCCTCTGTCTCCGCCACACGACGAGCCGCCGCCGACACCGAATCTGCGCCGTTACTGAGCCAAACGCGGGTCGCTGCGGCTCTTCCGCCTGGCTCCGCCGAATGTCAAAGAGGAAGCGACGTTTTCCGAAGGGATTTATGGGAGGAAGTGGATCCTCTCTTCCTCAGCCATTTTCTCATGGCAGCTTGTAGCCTCGCCAAAGTTGCTTTACCGCCGCCTACTGACCCGCGGTGTGAACTTCATTCAACATTATTCTTATTATCTATATTTAGATCCGATTTCTAATATTTATTATGACTCGCTGTGTTCACTCTTTGTCTAAAACACCTTCCATGTCACTGGCTGTCACTCCCTCCGTCTCTCCTTTTATCCGACTAACATACATTTCCAGACTCCATTCATACTAAAGATCCAATGGTCCTGTCCGTAGCCTGTTATTATCACATTCCGCTTTATGGACCAAGATTGAGATTTGACTCCGGTTCACTAAGCTCTCTCTATGTACAAGAATTACGATAAAATTAAACTTTTTTTTAAGGATACAAAGAAGTTCGCGGTTTCCAAGCATTGGCCGGTCAACAAGGGCGCCACCTGCTGGACAAATCAACTATGGCGACATCTGCTGGTCGGCGTCTAAGATTACACGTCTATGCCATATTGGAACTTTCCAAACAAGATTTAATGTCTATGGCAGAGTCAATACCAAGACTTTGTTTGGCTGTCAAATCAAACACCTCTGTTTGGATCAATTTGGACACTTTGAGAAGCTATAAATGATCTGGCAAAAAACATTCATGGTTTAGTTATTGAAGTTATGATTTTAAAAGATAACAAAAAATGCACCCAACGCTGATATCGTAAATATCACGTTTATTGTATATCATATATTCCTGTAGCTACACACAAACACAGTTACATAATTAGACACAGAAATGGCACATTTAAAGGGAACAGTAACGCTTCTTCAATAAAGTGTGAAAAACTCAACCCATATGCATAAGTTCACTTTACTATTGTAAAGACTACACACAAGATATGATTGTATCTTCACAAACTTGGACACAATGTTAAACACAGCTAATGATGACACATTGCTTCACCGGTCAAATGAGTTATAAGGAATAAGACAACATCACTAATACAAACTTTAATATAGTACTTAAATTCAAGTACAATAAACTTTAATAATGAGCCACTTTAATTAATACTGATTGATTTGATTTGATTATCGAAATCTTATATTTTCTTATAAAAATTTATTCTTTGGATGACTAATCTCCAGACTGTTGTATATAATGTATACAATATACACTACATGTATATCACATAATAAACTTTGCATCTTCTTCTTAGATGTATATTCTCTACTCTCACTATACATATGTTTAACTTCTATATATTAATCACTTGATAATGTCTGATCTTTATTTAGAAGTCCCAGAAGGCCAGGCCGCCCACCTGCTGCAGAGCCATCTCTTTTACCTGCAGGCTTAAGTGGCACCACTGGTTCCCTAACGAGCGCTCGAAGCAAACCAGCACCACCTTCAGAGCTGGAAAGGGAAGAAAGAAGGCAAGAGGATTAGAAGAGAAAGTGGTGGGAACAAGAAAAGCCATCGGCTGATGTCATTTCTCATTCACACCCAGATATGCAGCCTGACTGGTGGACTCGGCTAAACCTTCTCTGCGCAGATCCTTCCCTGTGTCGCCGGGGGTGGAGCAGTGAGCTGGGGAAGCATCCAGCATGAAGTTTTTGGTGCGAGAGGCGGAGATGATCCGAGGAGGCAAAAGGATATTGATGACTGTCTACAGCAGCAGGAAGATCTCGGGCTGCTCCAGGTGGGGGCTGTCTGCAAAGAAAACACCACAGACGGCCAGGTACAGCCGATCTGCTATTGCTTTTTGGCCATTTCAATCGCAGAGTGTCTCTAGTAAAGACCTACTGTGGGATCGACAATGTCATTTTATGGAGGAACAACCTGCACGGATCAAAGTCATTGATTTTACAACATAGTTTCATTATACGGTAGGTGAACGGACGTGTTTATACTAGATCGTCCCTAAGATTTCTAATCTGTTTACAAGGTAACCAGCAATAACAGTGCAGACCAGAAACAGAACACTTAAAAGACTTCATGCTGCCTCAGGACCAGAAATAAACTTCATGTGAATAAATAAATCTTGACAAAATGCAAATATAAGTTAGATACGATGGATCTTAGATACCATCCAAATTGATTTCATAAAAACTATTCATGAACTGCCTCAAATCAGAAAAAAGTCTGTACCTTTGCTTCCAGACCCCACTGTCAATACAAAGGGAATGAGCAGGTTGAGCAGCATCCCCTCACGCCTCTCCTGATTGGTGAAAGGTGAGATCACATGGCTGAGAGGGAAATCATCCTTTAAGGCCTAGGATGGTGGAAAAGGAGGAAACAGAAGTTAGCCCTGATAGTGGGCGTATGGAACATATTATTTAGGATTTAAGCCGTCTGCCACACTGGACGGTCCAACCACACCCATCACCTGACAATGCACAAAAACGGACTCAGACCTTTAACTCTCGAACAGTAAATTGAACGAATCATTTTGAGTCATTCCGTTCATTTTTCAGCAGGTGGCGCTGTAGCCCTCTTGTGGGCGTTGTAAAAATGGCCGCGGTGCTCAAACACTATATAGTGAAGACACCATGGTTTGCTTCAGCTGACATATTATAATACTCAAAATGCCACAAGCAATTCAGACCATGTGAAAACCTAGGAAAGCAAATACACACCACAATAAAGTGACTCGTGTCCTGCATCCTCCCTGCCATTGTTGTTTAACAGCGCGACAGTGACTTGGTAGCTGTCACGTGACAAATGAACGAGAGACCGATCCGAGAACGAGTGTACAGCTCGCCACACAGCCTGAGCTGTGAACGATGAACGATTTGTGGCAGAGTATAACACAAAATCAACATGTTGATATAATTTTCGAAAGTATTTATTTACAAACACACTTCACATGATATACACAATAACACTACACACATCTACAAGAATCAAAGACCACTAATTAATTATGATCCCATGAATAAATAATGTATGTCGGGTGTCAGGTGACAAATACATGAACGTCAGATATCAGACATCATCCATTTCCTTGTTTCTCAGTCCACAGCCCCGTAGCTGAGATACAGCTGTCACGTGGACAAAAGAAGAAGACCTGAGGACGGACGCACAGTTGAGTGAGTCGTGAACTCATCATTTCTGTTTCCTGTCCTGCTGACTGAGTTTATGCAGCTGCCGCCATGTGGCGAGAGAAGGTACTGCATGACAATGAACGAATCGCTCACGAACGACACATCACTACCTCCCAGTCCACCTGTCTCCTGGAGAGCACACACCATACACCACCACCACATTAAAAGCACATTTCTATGAATTTCTGAAAGACTAAAACACAAATGTCACAGTCATATCACTCTATAAACATGTCCTCCCAAATAATTACTACCCCCTCTGTGGCTGTAACAAAGGCTGTACTGACAACAACAAATACCACAAAGCTCACAAACAGCCAACTCAGCACCACAGCAACAGATTGTCAGCGATGCCGAGAAGCCATGTAACTATTGTATACACCACTGCATCTGATACACTCACAGGGACACGGAGAAAAAAGTGGGATTGTATTCAGTCAGTGAGAGCGCACCTGAGCGCGAAGTTGGAGACGGTCCTGGCTGAGTCAGGTTCTAATTTCAGCGTGGGTCAGAGGCAGCAGGTGCCAGAGCCATCCTGAGGAAGAACCGCATTCTCATCATCGATGAGGCGACAGCTAACATGGATCCCAGGTACGATGTGTAGTGGCCCTGTATAAACACTAGGGCTCATGACATATCCATGCAGTGTTGTTTCATATCAAACACCCAGTTCGTGTAATTGCGGCAAAAAACAAGGCGAAGCACATCTGATGGACTGCACCGTGTGTCTGCAGGACGGACGAGCTGATCCAGAAAACCATACGGGACAAGTTCAGAGAATGTACCGTGCTGACCATCGTCTCAACACCATCATAGACAGTGATTGGATACTGGCAAGTCCTCTTAACTGCTACATCGTGCGTTTGCAGCTGCAGGCAACGACTACTTTCCTACAGACTCCATGTTCTTATAATCTAGTATGGGCTGAGTGGACAGAGGAGAGAGAAGAGAACAGCAACAATAAACAACAAATAGACACTGCAGGTTGGTGGGGCCAGTAACTGCACATCAGCAATATACAGCTCCAGGACCAGGGACACCTGCAGAAGGTACAGAGAGAGAGAGAGAGAGAGAGAGACAGAGAGAGAGAGAGACAGAGAGAGAGAGAGAGAACAAAGTTAGTGACATTCAATACGTCGTCCAGAATTGTCGGCCAGTCCTGTCAGCAGTCCTTCGACTTTCAAAGTCCCGCTGTCAGCGCCACTCTACTCATTCATTCAACAAAACAAGGTATGAAGTAACAGAGACTAAACTTTCATTTCTGTCCATAGTTTATAGCTAATTTTCTAACAGTCATGATTCTTAATGACGCTATAATGTTAATGGTCGCAAGCAAGAAGCGGCGGAGTCACGTGTTTATCTCATCTTACACAGTGAAAATGTTGACGATGTGATAGTGTTTTAGCTGTGTAGTTAGACATTGTCAGCCACCGGAGCTGTTTAACACTTTAGGCAGTATATGGTACCAGCCTGAAAACAATAGCATCATTGCGGCAAGTGAGACTTTACTGTAGTATGTGGTAGAAATGATGTTTTACTGTAGTATGTGGTAGAAATGAGACTTTACTGTAGTATGTGGTAGAAATGATGTTTTACTGTAGTATGTGGTAGAAATGATGTTTTACTGTAGTATGTGGTAGAAATTAGACTTTACTGTAGTATGTGGTAGAAATGATGTTTTACTGTAGTATGTGGTAGAAATGATGTTTTACTGTAGTATGTGGTAGAAATTATGTTTTACTGTAGTATGTGGTAGAAATGAGACTTTACTGTAGTATGTGGTAGAAATGATGTTTTACTGTAGTATGTGGTAGAAATGAGACTTTACTGTAGTATGTGGTAGAAATGATGTTTTACTGTAGTATGTGGTAGAAATGAGACTTTACTGTAGTATGTGGTAGAAATGAGACTTTACTGTAGTATGTGGTAGAAATGATGTTTTACTGTAGTATGTGGTAGAAATTAGACTTTACTGTAGTATGTGGTAGAAATGAGACTTTACTGTAGTATGTGGTAGAAATGAGACTTTACTGTAGTATGTGGTAGAAATGAGACTTTACTGTAGTATGTGGTAGAAATGATGTTTTACTGTAGTATGTGGTAGAAATGATGTTTTACTGTAGTATGTGGTAGAAATTATGTTTTACTGTAGTATGTGGTAGAAATGATGTTTTACTGTAGTATGTGGTAGAAATGTTTTACTGTAGTATGTGGTAGAAATGATGTTTTACTGTAGTATGTGGTAGAAATGAGACTTTACTGTAGTATGTGGTAGAAATGATGTTTTACTGTAGTATGTGGTAGAAATGATGTTTTACTGTAGTATGTGGTAGAAATTAGACTTTACTGTAGTATGTGGTAGAAATGATGTTTTACTGTAGTATGTGGTAGAAATTAGACTTTACTGTAGTATGTGGTAGAAATTATGTTTTACTGTAGTATGTGGTAGAAATGTTTTACTGTAGTATGTGGTAGAAATGAGGCTTTACTGTAGTATGTGGTAGAAATTGTTTTACTGTAGTATGTGGTAGAAATGATGTTTTACTGTAGTATGTGGTAGAAATTAGACTTTACTGTAGTATGTGGTAGAAATGATGTTTTACTGTAGAATGTGGTAGAAATGAGACTTTACTGTAGACGCCGACTAGTTCTCCTGGGCTGTACGGTGGTTTACGTCAAGTCAAAGTGCCGATAAAACCCTGAGCTACAGCCTCAGGTGCTAACCCAGGCATGTTGTGTACGACCTACGTCGCAGTTACGTCATCCTTCTTGAAACAACTTGATGCCTCATTACCGCCACCCACTGGACCGGAGCTGCATTGGGGAATTACAAACTCATTTAAACGATACTGGAAAACAATAAATACCAACAACCTTATCGACTTGTACACATACTGTCCATTAACACACGTCCAGCATTTATTTACATCCTTTCTTTAACACAAACACTCCCAACACATTTATAAGGGACCCTGCCAATCTCAGGAACTCATATATTCCATGTCAGCATCAACCATCTTAGTCTTCCTCAGCTGTAGGAAAACCAAACCTGAACTGGACAGGATTTTAGTCAAAACTAACCTGCACACAATAAAAGATGGACATGGTTGTAGCCACAAAATGCTTTTCCATTACAAATGCAGGAAATAATGACACTCGTGTTACTAACAAAAATTATTACATTTTACCTAAAACATTTTTATTTCAATGCTACAGCTAAATATCAAAATTAACACTCTCATATGACATTTAAAAATGTCATTCTGTATTTATTTACAGTAAAAAAAAAAAAAAATACAGCATCAAACCACATATTGTTACCTAGTCATCTCAAAATGGACCTTAAACTTAAGACAAAAACAATATCACAGCCAAACCTTCTCCATATTTGTAACATTAGTCATAGTTGCATGGTTGGTAGGCAGTGTCATGTTGAATCCAGAGCTCTAAGATAAGTGTTTTCCACTAACGTCCTGTTTTTTTATGTTTTCTTCGTATATAACCACATCACAGGGCTTCAGTTTATCCTCCTGTACAAGTCTCTATAATGTGGCTCGTCCTGGTCAACCACTAGGACGCAAACAAGATGTGACTTTCTAATTACTTTTCTGCTCAGTCACTTTCATCTAAGAAGTCTAGTGTCTTTTGTTATCAGGAACACACTGGCTCCTTTTACCATGGCGTGGGCTGCTGAACATTAAGGAGAGGAGTTCCACAGGATGGTGTTGGAAATCTGGTACTCTGCACTATTTGCACGGCAGTTCATTTCAGGGACACATTGCCAAACCACTCAAAAGAAATCCATCAAGCGAAAAACCCCATAGTTCCCATTGAACACAAGTTGTAACACGTTACATTCAATAAAGGAATGGTTTGGCTGATTCACGACAAACATTCATTCAAGTCCCTGCGGGATGTTGCGGTGTTGGTCCGTAACACTATACATTAGTATACACTGGAGCTGGAGACATTTTATGATGAGATGTAAACAATTATGCCAATAACATCAAATGTCACAGTATCTGAAGGCTGAACAGTCACTTCATACAAAGCAAAAGACCCGCTAGTAAAATCAACATCTAACCATTTTAATGCATGTAGTAACCAATGCACAATATACAAAAAGAAAGTCATGTGATCTCGGTTAGACAGGTGACACTGACGACTTAAAAGCTGCTCTAACACATTGTAATGCACAAAAAACATGAACTTATTTCAGGTGCATTTTATGTTCTCGTACATGGTTCACTACACACGTCCATAGGCTAGAATGTCCACTAGACTATGGCACAGTACTTGCAGATAATCAAAAACATGTAAAGCAGAATTGAGAAATTCTCAATTGTGCTGTGTTTATTTCTTCTCATGACTGAAAAGGCCATGTATGCAATAAAACAGGACAGAGACATGGGGAGTTAGGGGCTGGAAGAAAAGTACAGGCTTAGAAGCATGTGTTTTAATGACTAGACCCATTTCTCCTACGACACACACACCTCGGCTGGCATGGAGCTCAGCTTACTATCACCTGATGCAGCAACTTCAGCTGCTGGTGCCGACACGCTGTCAGACCTTTCTGGGGCTGACGCCTGGGCAGTCATGGTCCTTCTGAAGAGACGCATGCTCATCTGCAGCAGCTCGTTGTCCACCACAGGCGTAGCAGGGTATTGCTTCATTAGGCCCTGAAAGAAAGAGGGTACAGACATTCAAAATCACTTCACTCTGAGAAGCTCTAACCTCATGAGGACATAGCTAAGATCAATACAGGCCAGTACTGAAATAGCTCAGGTCAGCAGTAGGATGATGCTACCTTGTCATTTTTTAACAGCTGCCGGCGGATGGTGAAATCCCTGCGGGCACACAAGGCCTTGCAGCAAGGCCCCAGGTTAGTCAATAAACCTGCCCTCTCCACCCGCCTGTTCAGGGCTGCCATGTTCAGGGCCCCCAGGTCATGCTCAAACAGCTTGTCAGCATCTGACACAGGAAGTTCAAATTAAGTTTTACCAGACAGACGATGAACTGTGATTTTATGGTGTGACGATGTGCAGACTCTCACCTTTGGGGTCATCCAGCTCTGACTTACACACCTCTCTGACTTGCTCAAGAAGCTCAGGCCCAGCAAGTCTCTTGGAGATACCCGACCTGAGAAGCACAGCCCCTGGGGTGAACCGGAGCAACGCGGCCCCTGGCACCCGGGGTTCCTGCTTCTGTTTGGGCATCAGGCTGGACCAGTCCACGTCAATCACGTCCAGAGGGCCTGTCAGAACACAAATCAGGGTTTTTATTTTATAAGGTAAAATCCACTTTGTTCTACATAAAAAACAATATGCAATGTTTATTTAACCAGTAAAAAAGCCAATTAATTTCATGTACAAGAGTAAATTCTCTTTCTAACTATATGTGAATAACAAATGAATTTAATACACTGATCTGGACATTCTCAATACAGCTCTTTCCTGGTACCTGTAATTTTCTCATCATCCTGCTGATCCTCTTTTTTCTGGCTGTCAGCAAGAATCTCATCCAGTTCATCATCGCTGATCGGTTCATACTCCTCCCCTACAGATGCAACTGATTGACCATCGTCTTCTTTCCCATCTTCGTCTCCTGTGAACAGTGTACACACACGCACATTACTTCAATCAGCAAATAAACAAATCTTGGAATGTGTCAGGAAAACATGACAAAAATCTTCTTACCGTCGATGCTGTCCGCCTTCTCCAGCTCCCGTTGCTCTCCCATCAGAGGGTGACTGTTGCTTGGCTTCTCAGGCTCTGCTGGGCTGAAGGCCTCTCTTGGCAGCAGTGGCTCATAGTCACTCCTGTCCTGCCTTATGTCCCCTCGCACATCTCCTCTCATTTCAAGCCTAAGGTCCCCTCGTCCTGGAGCCCTGGAGTCCCCGTGAGGCGGCAGGTCCATCATCATCCTCTCCCTCTCTTTATCGCCAGCTCTTTCCCCTCTGCTGTCTCTCTCCCGCTCCCGATCTCGCTCCCTTTCCCGCTCCCGTTCGTGCTGCTGGATGAGTCCCTCTGGGAGCAAGCGTTCCCGGTCCCTGATGTCCCGTTCCCGGAGGAGAGGTTCACGGCCAGGACGCATAAGCAGGGGCTCCCGTCCCCTGCTAGACCAGTCCCTGGGTTCTGGATCCCAGTCTCTCTGTTGCTGTAGGGGCTGCTGGAGGAGCAGGGACTGCTGCTGCTGTGGCTGCTGCTGAGGCCTGGGGTCCTTTCTGTCTCGTTCACGCTCCCGTTCCCGTTCAAACGGCTCCCTGTCCCTCTCCCGCTCTCGGCTGTCATAGGACCCCGCACGGGACCTGGACCTGGCCTGCCTCTCTGAGTCTGGAGAGCTGCGTCTAGAGCTGTGGCTACGAGAATCCTGTCGGTCTGTACCACAGTAGAAACAGGTATCATTACAGTGACATCAGCTATTATACTGTTCCTTGATGTTAAGGGACTGTTGTGTGTGAAAGTGTATTTACCTGATGACGTGCTGCGGCTGAGCTCTCCTCTCCTCAGCTGGTCAATTCGAGACTTCCTCTCTGCTCCTGGGGGGTCATTCACCGCTGGCCTCTCTCGCTCTCTCTCCCGTTCTCTCTCTCTGTCCCGATCACGTGAGTTGGCGCCCTGCAGCCTGCCTCTGTGGGATCGCGGACCCTGAGGCTCATCTCGATGGGCTGACTCGTTGGAGGGTGACCGCAGGCGTCGGGATGACGTGCGGCTCTGGTTGCTCCCCATGCTGCTGCTGCGCGTCTGCTCTGGTGGAGGTTTGCGGAGCAGGGGCTGGGACATGAGGGGCTGTGGAGTCAGAGTCTGCAGCAGCATTGGTGGATCCTGAGGAAGCAGGGGGGCAATGTTAGGAGGGTTGCACCTCTCCCTGTCCCTGCCAACCCTGGAACCAGCACCTCTCCTAAGAGTCTCAGCGGGAACCCTCTCCACAGGAACCAGGGGCGCCTGTCTTTCTACTGGTCCTCCACCCCGGTCTGTGACCTCCTCATCTGACCAGTCACTGAAGTTGTCTATTTTGGGGAGTGGAGACAGGTCTGCATTGCCTCCTGTACCACAGTCTGGCCTCGTCGAAGGCGGTGGAGTTCGGGGACCTCTCTTCCTCTTACAGTGTGGCGGATGGGCTGCAGTATCCTCCTCAGAAACATCAGACTCTCCTCGTGACCATTTCCTCTTTCGATCAAGTACCTTTTTCTTGGCTCCTTTCCTGGGGGAATGTAACAGTGCATCTGCAGACAAACCGGTCGGGGCTTCTGGGTTGAAACGGTCCCCTGCAGCAGGCATGCGGGTGCCTCCGGCGGTCTCATCATCTTTGCGACCCTTCTTCAGCCCCTTCTTCTGTGACTTTGTCTTCTTTTTGCCCTCCTCATGGGACTGAGCACCAGCAGTGTCTCTGTCTTCACTGCCAGCACCAAGTGCTGAGGGAGGAGGCGGCGGCGTGGAGTCTCGCAGATCTCTGCCTTTGCTACGCAAGTCAGAAGGGGTGTCTGAAAGGTGGTCTCCTCGTCTGTCACCCCCTCTGCCACGTTCCCCTCGAGGTTCCAGGTCCTCGTGGCGGCTGCGTGCATCCCTTTTATCCGTGGCTCCTCTGCGCTCCTCGTCCTTCCAGTGGCTGGTCTTGTCATCAGATGGAGCAACCCGCAGAGGAGAACGTAATAAAGGCTCCTGGGGCCGTACCACCTGACTCAGCAGACGATGCTTGTCGCCACCTGAACATACAGTCACATAAACACTGTCAGTAATCTTTAAGCATTAAACACGCCAACCAAATAAGAGCTCTGACAGCAGTCTGCCTGAGTTCCCAGCTGAGGAATCTACAGTAGTATTTGCAGAACCCTTCAGGATCAGTGTTCTTACATTAAAGGTGAATGTCAAAGAGAAAAATGTACTAAAAGTTGGAAGAGGAAAAGAAATTAAATTTGCAATGACTATAATAGGAAGAAATGTAATCAATTCGAATTAAATCAAATTATTAAAATAATACAAGTGACATGACAGTGTCAACTATACCAAAGAAACATCAAGGTTTGGTGATTAACGGTGCATTCCAAGGGTGTGTTTACATCGTAACAGGGTGCATTCCCCACTAAACAGAAGTGTGTCCTTTCAAAAAGATTTTCCCTACTGTCAGGTGGAGGCGGACACACTGGGCTGGGGAGGAGGGGCTGTGGGTGGAGCTTGGCCGGCCCTCGGCCAAACGGGCGCTCACTTTTCTCTTCTGCACTGTTGTAGCCGTCGCTGTCCGCTGGGCTCTGGTCCCGTGCTGCTCGCTTCGGTGACGGACGGGGACTTGGGCTGCTCTCCACTCGGGGCCTCTTACGACTAGAGTGAGAAGAATTATTACAAAAACACAGCAACATTAAATCAGTATTGGGAAGGAGGACGCCCACTGCATAAAAACTGTTGGAGAATCTGAGCGCTGTGTGAAACACGGGATTTTGCACACAAAACTAAAAATGACATTTTCTGTTTCCAAAGTATTTCAACAGGCTGTTATGAAATAAATTTCACTGTTAAAGGAATGATTTCATATATTTAACTTGTTGTTAAACACAAGTACAGTTTATTATCTCTGGGCATCCTGTAGTTCAATAGTTCACAGGTAAATTTAGAGGGATGGATTGTTTCTCAAGTTACAAACTGTAAAATCCACTGATCCACCTGGAACACTGCAAGTGTTACAATGTTAGGTCTGTTAGATCTATTTTAAGAAGAGGAAAGGATTTCAGTAACAGTATAAGACAAAAACAGACACAGGAAATGCAAAGCCAGCTGCCTCTGCCTGACCTGCTGTCTGACCTCTGTGTACACAGGAGATAAACATGTGGCGTTAATGCAGGATAAATGGAGTAGGGCGATACATGCCTTGTCTTGCGATCATCCCGGGTGTCTCGAACAGACCGGTCATCCCTGGTGTCCTCTCTCCTCTCCCGCCTCTCCTCCCTTCCTCTCTCTCGCTCCTCCCATTCCCGCTGCCTCTCTCTCTCCCGTAGTTCCCTCTCTCGCTCCCTCTCCCGCTCCTTTCTTTCCCTCTCCCTCTCTCGCTCCTCACGCTCTCTTTCCCTTTCTCTCTCTCGCTCCTCACGCTCCCTTTCCCTCTCTCGCTCCCTCTCCCTCTCTCGTTCCCTCTCCCTCTCTCTGGCCCGCTCCCTCTCCCTCTCGGCCTCCCTCTCCTTCTCTCTCTCCTTTTCCCTTTCCCTCTCCCGCTCTCTGTCCTTCTCTTTGTCTCTCTCCCGGTCCCTGTCTCTCTCCCTGTCTCTCTCTCTCTCCCGGTCACGGATCCGGTCGTCCCGTCTCTCATCTGCTCTGTCTGTCCTGCGCTCCTCCCTCCTGTCCTCCCTCTCAGACTCCTCCAATCTCCCCTGGTGTCTGTTTGGAGAAGCTGCTCTTTGATCTTTAAAAAAAAAAAAAAAAAAAAAAAACTTGAATTAGTCCACATGCTTTTTAAAACCTTCTTCTTTCTTCAGACTTTACACATGCTTAAAAGACTGCAACCCCCCCACCTCTCTCCCGGTTGTCTCTGCGATCCCGCTCTGCATGTCCCCCCCTCCGGTCATAGGAGGAGTCTCTGGCTTGCTCTCTTCGATCTCCCTCATAGCGGTCTCTGTCTGAACCCCTGTCAGAGCTTCTTTCAGTGACGCTGCGCTCTGTGCTCCTCTCTGGGCTCCGCTCACGCACCGCACTGCTCCGTGACTCCCAGTTGTCGTAGCTGCTGTCCAACTGAGAGCCCCGGGAGTTTCTGCTTGAGGCTGACAGGAAAAATGGCAAGTAAAAAAAAAGAAAAAAAAAAAAGACCACAAACACACATGAAGAAGAAACAAAGGAATAGCAGCATAATGATTCACCCAATAAGCTTCTTGTTGCTGTCAGATCGTTCTTAGTTCTTACCTTTATCAGATGTTTCATTGGCACGCCCTCTCCCTCGTCCATTCCTCTCACTTCTGTCTGTCCTGTTGTCTGACCTTCCTTCAGCTCTCCCTCCATCTTCACGTCCATGACCTCTGCCGTAATTCCTGTCATCCTGAACCAGTTCATCCTTCCTGTGGGTGTCAGTCCTTTCCCTTTCCCTCTCCCTCTCCCTGTCCTTCTCTCGCTCTCTGTCCTTCTCCCTCTCCCGCTCCCGTTCACGGTCTCGCCGCTCCAGAGATTCACGGCTGGAATGGGTCTCTGTCCTGCTCACTCTGGAGTCCTTTATGTCCCTGTTGTCTCGGTGATCGCGAGGCTCTCGAGCTGCGTCCCTTCCACGATCACGAGCATCTCGTCTGTCCCGAGCCTCTCTGGTCTCCCTGTCATCGCGAACGTCCCGTGATGACGCCGGCTCACAGTCATAGTCCCGGTCATCACGGATGCTGTCTTTGTCTCGCTTGCTGCGACTATCTGTTTGCAAAAGACACACAATTATCAACTGATGAATGGACAATCGAAAAAATAAAACAGCTCATCAGGGACAGGGAACATTATAAACATCCAGTTTTCCAGAATAAGACTGGAAACATAACTGCATATTTTCAAATGACTGAAGTGATTCAAATTAAAGTTCATCACTAATTCAAGGAACTAAGTTACAGCAAATCAAACCTTCCTATGAATACGCTGTAAAAACTACTGTGACAATTACATGAAAAAAAGCAAAAGCCTCATAATTTCATAATAAAACAGCCCTTACAGAAACAGCCCAAGAGAAATCCAAGAGTGAAAAAGTAAAATACCATCTCTGCGCTCATGTCTGCGCTCCTGGGCAGGTGGACTCCTCTCTCTGTCCCCACGGCTCCTCTCACGGCCCCTGGAGTGTCGCCGACTAGGGCTCGACCGCTCGGATCGGCGGTGAGGAGAGTAGGTGTCGTGTGAGGCAGGAGGTGAACGGGAGCGCCTGGAGCTCGGAGGTGAGGAGGCAGAGGCCTGGGCTGTGGTGCTCCGGCGGTAGGTGGGAGAGGATGAGCGCCGCCGATGTGGAGACGGAGAGTGCCGCTGGGCAGAGGAACCTGAGTGGGAGGAAGGAGAGTGGTGGCGAGGAGGAGTAGGGGTTCGGTGGTGGCGTGGAGGAGAGGAAGACCTGCAGTGAACAAAGATAGTTACTTCCTCACCTACAACATGTCCAGCATTGATTGGCCTATATAGTTACTGTCACATAATGCTCAGGACAGCACTGTTTCCTCAGCATCCTGCATGTGCTCACCTGCGAGCAGGGGAGCCTAGGGCAGAGGCCTTATGGGAGGAAGCTTTAGGAGAAAGGGATTTCTTTCTGCCAGATGGTGACGCACTTCCAGAACGCTCTTCTGATGTGACTGAACGCTTGGCCTTATGGGAATTGTCTGAACGGTCCCTGTAAACAATGGGTTTATAATCAAATAACTCAAACAAGACATAACTAGACTGCCATGTTAATGATTTCTCAGTGCACTGTAAACAGCATTCCAACATTAATGTGAGTGGCTCCACACTGTACCTGCGTTTTTCCTTCTTCTCTTTGTGTTTTTCTGTGTCTCGTCCCCGATCTTTCCCTTCCTTCTGCTTGTCCTCAGACTTGTCCTTGTTTTTGTGCTTGCCTTTGTGTTTCTTCCCGATCACAGGAAGGTCCAGAGGAACTGGGGGAAGAGGGCTAGGCGTACGGGGCCCTTTCTTCTTGCTATGGCTCCCTTTAGAAGACCTGGTTGGAACAAGATATGCTGGTAAACAGGACAGAAAAGACTGAAAAGCTGCTCTCCTTAGCAAAGGTGACAAAAAACACAAACAAACAAGTCCAGCTCAGGCACACTCCTACCTGGTAGTTTCAGAAACAGGCGAGGCCACCAATGTCTTCTTCTCTTTCTTCCCAGAGCCTTGGCCTTTGGTTGCACTTTTGTGTTTTGGGGATCCACCGGATTTCCTGGACGAGGGTGAATCTTTGGAGCTTAACTGCTCAGGGGAAGACTGAAGGGCAGAGATGACAGATCAGGTGAAAGTTCCTGCTACACACACACTTCAAGTGTGTTAAACATACTTTTAGTAACTTTAATTATCCCCAGAGGGAATTTCAAGTAGTTTTGTAGTGCAAATAAAAGGTTCAAAGTGGTACAAGTGGTCATGTAGTAGTAGTAGTACTAGTACAGATTCTGGTTTTGAAACTAGGGTGCGCTGCATGACTTACCTTCGGCAAGGCCGTGGTTCTTGTTTTGGTGGGGGTCTCATCTTTTTTGATGACTATGTCCTCTCTCTTTTCCAAGTTCTCCTGCTCAAGTTTCATCAGCTCACGCTGAATCTTCTGGCGCTTCATCTCTAAGGATAACTCGTAGTCGTAATCACCGATATCCGAGTCTGAAAGTGAACCAGAAAACACAGGCTTCCACTCTATATCAACTGTAAATTTTATAGAAAGTCAAAACCCATATTTATGTTTTTTGACAGTTCGTGTCAAACTGTAAAATCACGCTAAAGAGCCTGAATGACATTTACAGGTCACTTGTCCATTACACATAAACTAAAAAATAAGCTACTGAACCTTCACGATTGGTTTCCCACTCTGTGGGCTCTTCTTCACTGGCTGGTGTGCGTTCCTTTGTAATCTTTATGTCCTCCTTTTCCCTGTGACGGCCTCTGGAGGAGTCTCTTTGCTGCATGATGACACCCACACACGTTAGAATAACACATACAGGTTGCACTAACTCCTGTTTTTAACCCAGATGTCTTTTATACATTGGGCAACAGACTAGTATTTCAAATAGTGGCAACAGCACAGACTCACTCTTGATGTGGGCGATGTGGATTCGTCTATGTCTCGCTTCAGGTTTTCTGGGTCAACATCCTGTCTTTTATTCTTCATCCTCTCCCGCAGATCACCTGTGGGCCTCTCGGTTGACCTGCACAAAAGACATACACAAACATGAATACACACAAGCTGTGGACAGGATCACAAAAGACAAACAAACTGAAAGGTCCAGACAATCATAGATCTTAAATGCCACACAGCAAACACTCAAACAAAACACCTCACCGACTAAAGCTGAATCCTTTGCCTCGCGGCTGAGTTCCATGTGTGTAGCGACAAGTGTTGCCGTAGCTGCAATTACCAGTCTTCAGCCAATTTCTACAGTGACTCTGAAAGACACAAACAAATGAACCTGATCAGACACAACAACGTCCACTAACCTGAGACAGCCACTGCAGCAGAGAGACTAGAAGGATACAGGGAGTGTTGAGTGCATCTGCTAAAGGAAAATAACTCCATCCCTAGGGTGTGATAGAAAGACCCAGTTGCATCCTTGTGTCCATGCAAGTGTTTTGCACTGCAGGCTATACGTACATCTGCAGCATTACTCCCAGTGCTGGGGCCAAGTCTTTCAAACACACTTGGCCTGCGGGAGGGGGCGGCGGGGTTGCTGGTGCTGCTGGTTGTGGTGCTGCTGCTGTCAGATATGGTTTTTGAATTCTCCACTGTAACCTTCCGTCTGATCTTGGACATTCTGCAGGACTGAAAATATGATTACAAATACTTTATCATCATCATCATCTGCACCCATACGTCCACACAGTACAGCTTCAATCCTAGCAAGCGTCCCCATACAAACTGACTTTTACTTTACCCAACGTTCAACGTTGGCTAACGTTCCTAGCTAATCAGCTTACCGCACCACTTTAAAGCTAATGTTTACATGTCCTACATCCAAACACGTGTACGTGCGCTTCGACTGAGTATCGTATTATTAGCAACGACTAAATTACTACAAGTCTCGTGTTAGGAAAAAACAACCATGTCGCGGCTAATGCTAAAGCTAGCTAAGCGGAGCGCGGGGCCTTGAAGCACCTTCTGCTCGGTAATGTGCCGATAAAAGGCCGCCTCACCCAGGATATTAATGTCGGTGTGGCATCTACTTGTGTCCAGTTAGCGGATTCAGCACTAATAAAAACAACAAAGCTTATTTTTTAAAATCAAAGGCACAAACTGCCCCGAGTGCCTTCATATTGGCAGAGGGTGCGCGTCATAATGGGTCCCCTTCTTTTTCTTCTATGGTTTATAGACTTTGCAGCGTCAAGAGCGCATTAGCGCCACCTACCAAAAACGATCGTTACACTTTAATATGCCTTAACTAGCGTATTTCATGCTTCACATTTTCTGGTAAACTAATATAAAATTTTAATGTATTAACACCTGTGTCACTATAACTAGTAATGCTGATCTTAACCTCTTATTTAAGTAGCGTTGGAGTTTCTCTTTGTGACCACTAGAGGGCAGTAACCGATTTTCCAAAGAGAGAAAATATCCCCAACTATACTGAATCACAATTGTTATTTAAACACTGATTATCAAAATGGTAGCAGTGATATTATTTATAGTAATAACATTTAAACTGACTAGCACAGACTTAGTACAGTAACGGTAATTCTGACATTAAATACTGTGTATACTGTATATCTTTGGGCAGCTCCGACAAAATAAAATTTCCGAAGTAGAAATGTTTCCAATATTTTGCATTACATTGTACAGGGGTTCACACTGTTTAGATAACTTTACAGATAGTTTTTTATATTATTAACATAATGGTATGACTATAAAACCAGTAAACATGACATTATTTATATGTTTTATCTGTAGGATGGTGTAGTATTCATTGGAACTACTTTCTACCTAATTGTATCACACCAATAGCATATTCACTCAGTAATGAAATAGAAAAAACATAAATATATTGGACACTGGAATTATGTCTTCAATTAATTTATTATTTTCTTTACAATTTTTACAATGACATTTGTGCAATATTTATGTGAATGTTTACTATATAGGCACATAATCAGAAGCCTGTCTGCACAATAGACAGCCATAACATTTTAAAAGATTAAAAAAATGCTGCTCACGCCGTTTAAACAGAACTTCTTGCCACTTGTGTTTTCTCTATAACCCTAAGAGCAATGCTCTTCACTGCGGTCAGAGCCTCATTGCAGGCCTTGGAAATGCGAAATGGTGGCAGGAGGAACCCGTACTGCCCGCGGTCCTGGAGCTCAAATGTGAAAGAATATTTGATGCCAAGATTGTATGCCCAGTCATCAGAACCACCAGGAGCCAGATCTGGAGAATAGACAATGTCAGTCATGTGTACTGTGAGAGTTGATCAGTTCAAATAAGTCCTACTTACATATTGTTCTTGCCCCAGCACCATATTTGTAGTTGTTCCTATAATATCTTTGGATTTTTTCAACAGCTTCTTTGGCCATCTCAAGCTTGTAAAAAAGTACATATACACAAACAATTAGAAAGAGCAATTGTTCATTATCTGCATGCAAAGGTATAAGACTTTTACCAAAACTTTTATTACTGAATGATACACTGATTGTATGATTGATCAGTCCAACCAGTCACCAGATCTTTGTGGTTCTCTGCTTCATCTAAGGTGCAGGAGTACGGGAAAAGCAGCATCTGAGAGTACGAGTGTATGCTGAAGTAGAGCTGAACTGAATCCTTGTGACTGCGCAGGAAGTCGGCCACGGCCTGTGACTCTGGCTCTGACTCAGGGAACTCACCGCAGTAGATCTCAGAGCAGGGGTCATGAGAGGCTCCCACCGCTGGAAAAAACATTAACACTTCACCTCAGACATGACATCTATAATAAGCTGAACAAGCAATCAAAAGGTGAAGAAAAAGTAAGTGTGGCAGGGTAGTTTTATATAAAAGTCTTTCTGTAATATTAACACGTAATTTTACAAGTTTATAAGTTATGAAGTGAAACTTCAAAATCTGGCCATGGTATGGTATAAAATACCATAAAGATGTGATTTTTCATTCCTTTTCTAGGGAAAATAATCAAATATTAAACATGGTAGCTCCCTGAAGTGATTAATAATTTGTCTGTTCATAAAAGTTCAGGAATTTCAATGTCTTGCTTTAATGGTTTACACTGGGAACTAACTTACTGCACCAGTTGGCATCAAAGTTTCTGTTGAGGTCGGCTCCAACGCAGATGCTGCTGTTGCTGATGGAGCGGTTCTTCCTCCACATCCTGTCCTGAGGCAGTGAGGGAGCATTTGAAATTACTTCTCTTACACATGCAGTGACACAAATTAATATCCAGTGTGTTCCTACTGTTGTCCATGTGTAGAGGTATCCATCAGGGTTCATAACGGGCAGGATATAGACGTCCATGTTGTCCAGTATGTTAGTAATGTCTTGGTTTTTGCCGTAATGTAACAAAGCCTGGGAGAGAAGCAACGCGTATTTTAGTGCATGACCACAACAAAATTGTTCGTAAGCGATATTTCCAGCCTTCTATATTGTAAATGTACTCACATGGCGCACAAACCATAAGCAGAAAGCTGGAGCGATCCACTCTCTGGCATGTATCCCACAGTCAATCCACATTGCTTTTTTATTTGGCCTGTTATTAAGAGACAGCTGAGAAAGATCATGAATTAATCTGAGCTGAGTATCAGAATTTAGAGTGTGAGTGAAACAGTCAGCTACATTTTCTCATACGTCAGCTCTACAATTGGAAACAGCTTTCTACTCTAAAATATAAACAATTTTTTTTTTGGAAATCCATGCAAAAAAGTTAAATAGATGATTTTTATTGTCATAATAATTTATTATCTGATGGAAATTAGTACCTTCAGTGCATATAAAGGTCGCTTCTCATATGAGGACCCAATAAGAATGAGGTTCGCTGTGTTTGGGCTGTCCTGTATAGTCCTGTTTATCCAGTCATAGATCTGCAGGGGAGATGCCAGGATGTAAACTGAAATATATGTAGCGTGTGAGACTTACAAAGTTTGTTTTGTTGACACCGTGTCATCTTGTTTTTGTCCCCATGGAGTGAAATCACCACTAACTAACACAGTGTCAACAAGACCAGGCAGGGAGCTGATAAGTAAAGCTGAAAAGCATACATCCTCCAGACTGTGATATCTTTCGTAGAAAGATGAGCTGCTTCGTGGGTCTGTGGAGTTGTCCCTTGTCTGCATTGCCATCAACTCATCAGCCTTGGTCAATAAAACCCTGTAACGACCCAACAGGTGAGTAACAAAGGCTGTAAACAGATTGCACATCATTGGTGAGTAATACAGGAATGTTTTCAGATAAGTAACATACTCATATGTTATGGTGTTTTTCTCTAGCAGACCCTTGACAGACGTTGAGCTATTTGCAGGGACAAACAGGTGGACTTGGTTTTCTTCTTTGATGAAGTGAGGTGAAACAGGCTGCCATAAGACTGTCTGAGAGAAAATAAGTAGTAAAATGATTCACAGAAGGAAAAGTAATCAGCAAAGCTACCACAGATCCATAAAAAGCTCAGTTCTACCTCAAACTGAGTGGATACATTCTTCACAATGTCAACTTGCTCCTGGGTTTTCGGGGTGATTGATAGAACCTGGTCACTGAGTAACAATAAAAACAATATGAGTAAAATACACCATATTAAAACTAGTACTAGAATATAAAGGTGAGGTGAATAATTTACTCTATATTCGGTAAAATCAGTTCATATGTGTGTGAGTAACATAAGACAAATTGTATTCATGGGTGTGTGTTTGTGTAACCTGCGTTTGGAAAACACTTAATCCTCCTTTTTTAAATGCTTTTAATTCCCTGAAAACAAATCACTAAATCAACTTACTGTGTTTTTGTGCAGTATCCTTTGTCTAAATTCAATAAAACAAATAAAATCCAAAGTGTCTTCATGATGTCAGGATCCAGACTTGAAATGGGAAAAGTTTGTTCAAACTCTAGGGGCAGGGAGAGACTATTGATTGACACTTTGTTTATTCACAAGTTAAACTTTGCTTTATTGAGAGGAGGAGGCCATAGATCAATCAACATGGCTGAGAGGCAGGTTAGCATATGGCTGGTGAAATACTTTCCTATTTAAAATATGAGTGCAATTCGCAATTGCCTAAATTTAAGGTAAACTTCACATTTACATTAACATCCATTAAAAGAAGAAAAAATAAACACTGCAGTCACACCTCCTCACCGGTAGGTGGCGCCAGACAAATAACAGGAAGTGAAAACGGGAGGAAAATGACAAGTTGGAAGGTGTTGGCAAAATGTCGGGTCACGATCAGCTGGTCCACTGTTTATGTGAAGTAACCAGGTAGGATGTTTTAGCTTTTTAACACAACTTCAGAAATCAAGTGTTCATTTTAAAAGCGCAGTTAACACACTGGCTGCTGCTCTGATCAAATACAGCCATAGCAACATACTGCATGTTATTTATCTAACAGTAAACTCATTCATTGTTTATAGTTTTTAGATAAATAAGAGTTTTGGTTTATTATGTTAATGTTACTGGACATTGAGATGAAGCTGACTTATATATTCCATACACAGGAAGTAACTTGTAGTAATAATACTTTGCTGTGTTGTTTATATTTACAAACAACCTTCCACACAGTCTCTTATAATGATTCTTATAATGTGTCTCTTAATGTCTTTTGTTGTTTCATGCTTGATTCTTCGTGTTGTCTGAGAGTGTGTTTTAACAGGTGTTTTGCTCACCTCTAACCCACCTCTGGTGTGTGTGGGGGTGTGTGTGTGTGTGTGTGTGTGTGTGTGTTTCAGGCTGCTGTGGAAGCTGCTGCTGCCGCTTGTGTTTCTGTGTGTGCTGCTGATCGCCGTCCTGGTCCTGCTGGTCCTGGCACTGCGCTTCTGGCTGCAGAGCAACAGGAACGCTCGGCGAGCGAGAGACGGCCACCCCACGGTGGCCTTCTTCCACCCCTACTGCAATGCTGGAGGTGGGGGAGAGAGGGTGCTCTGGTGTGCTATCAGGGCTCTGCAGAACAGGTAATTTGGGACAATCTACACAGGGTGGACCATGGGTAATAGATAATGGCATCAAAATACCTGTTTATGTGAAATGTTAATTATCTCTACAGGTATGCAGACATCAACTTTGTGGTGTACACAGGGGACCTCGGTGTGACCAGCCAGCAGATTCTGGACGGAGCACGGCGTCGCTTCAACATCGTGCTCCCCCGGCCGGTTCAGTTTGTGTTCCTGAGGCACCGGCTGCTCGTGGAGCCCAGCCTCTTTCCTCACTTCACCCTGCTGGGACAGAGTGTGGGTTCCATCTTCCTGGGATGGGAGGCGCTGATGGAGTTTGTCCCAGACCTTTACATCGACTCCATGGGCTACGCCTTCACTCTGCCACTGTTCCGCTATCTGGGAGGCTGCAGGGTGGGGAGTTACGTTCACTACCCCACCATAAGCACTGACATGCTGTCTGTGGTGAGAGAAAGGAATCCCAGGTAATTGACGTGCGTCTTAACCAAAGGCCTGTTTTGTGAAGTCACATCAATGTTATAGGCATTTCTCAAACTACGACATCATAGGACAAATAATAGAATTTCTTAGAGACACACAGATCACAATCAGGAGCATTAAAATGACCAACATTAACCTTTAGTGATGATCAGAAGTAACTGCATTATTGTGAAAACCTCAAATAACACAACTTCTTAATGTCTTAGGTTCAACAACCCAGACTATGTCTCCAACAGTCTGTTCCTGAGTGCCCTCAAGGTGGTCTACTACTGCTTATTCGCCCTGCTCTACGGCACGGCTGGCTCCTGCAGCGACCTCATCATGGTCAACTCCTCCTGGACCCTCGATCACATCCTGTCATTGTGGCGCGCTCCCAACCGCACCAGTGTTGTCTACCCTCCCTGTGACGTCAGTGCTTTCTTAGATATCCCACTGGAAGATGACGGGGGGAGGAGGTGCCACTCGATCGTTTCTGTCGGGCAGTTCAGACCTGAGAAGGACCACCGGCTGCAGATTAGAGTTTTTAAGAAGGTGTTAGACAGGAGAAGGGCTTGTATGGGCGCAAGGGACACACTGAAGCTGGTTTTGATTGGTGGATGCAGGAATCAGGAAGATGAGGACAGGGTGCTCATACTGAGAGGGCTATGCCAGCAGCTGGGTGTAGCTGACAGGGTGGAGTTTAAGCTGAACGTATCCTTTGAGGAGCTGAAGAGAGAAATGGGGGAAGCCACTATTGGACTACATACCATGTGGAACGAACACTTTGGAATAGGTAATCTATTAACCGAGGTTGACAGTTTATTAGAACTGAGCCTTTTTAGATGATAACAAGTGCACTTTCAACCCCCTGTTCCCTTCTAGGTGTTGTGGAGTGTATGGCAGCAGGGAAAGTCATTCTGGCCCACAAGTCCGGAGGTCCCAAGCTGGACATTGTGGTGCCTTTCGAGGGGGGCCAGACAGGCTTCCTGGCTGATGACGAGGACAGTTATGCTGAGGCGATAGAGAGGATCCTGGCTCTGCCCTCTGCCAGTCGGCTGGAGATCAGACGCAATGCCCGGCAGTCAGTGGCTCGCTTCTCAGATCAGGAGTTTGACGCCTGCTTCCTCGCAGCGATGGAGCCTCTGATGGGAACACTTGAGAGATGAAAGGTTCTTTGTGTGTGTATAGTTAACATGATATTTGACAGTTTGAGCACATTCACTTGACTTGGGTCTACATCTCCAAACAGAAGGTTGCTGTGGTCCACACTGTAGAATGGAGGGAGTAATCAGTATTTTAATAAGGTTTCAGTACATCTTACATACATGGTCCCTTGTCACATAAATGTGATACAACTCAAGTGCAGGCAGTATCTAACTCTGTAGCGACATCTTTCATTGTGCTCAGGTAGAGACTGAAGTTCTGTTAGAGTTGTATTTGTAAATACTAGATGATCCTGTGAAATGACAGATCAGTGTTAGTTGTTCCAGTTGTGTTAAAAAAAAAAGAAAGATGTATAATAAAAAAAAAAAAGGGACCAATAAAAATAAAAAGAAATTCTGAAGAAAGTCTACGAGAATTATCTACTTGTTCAGGATGTGAAGTTATTTCAGATATTGATGGTATATGTTAATAAAAAGATAAGAAGGGAGGAAGGAATTGGTGCATTCATGTAACTGTTTAAAGACAACATCACTGTACTTATTAATGAACTGAATCTGGTCTATAGTGAAAATTGATTTAAAAAACTGGCCTGATGTTGAAATGAGCCGAGAGAGACATCAGTGTTTGAGGAGACCAAAGCGATTAGCAGATGAGCTGTGGCTGCAGTGGTTTTTCATTCCCAGCCTGCTGAACAGAGTCACTATCTCTGACTTTTATTTCCAGAGGTGATTGAGGGGGCTTCACTTTTAGAGGTGATATTGCTTCTGATTTTCCTTATTTGTTTTGTTTGAACTGAGCAGTAACCTCAGGATTGTATTTTTTCAGCACTGCTTAGGAAGCTTTAACTGCTGCTGCTTTAAAAGACTTGGATGGAAAAATAAACTGTATAATTATATTTTTATTGTTTTGAAACATTTGTTAATTTGCATTTGTGTTTCATGTAAGTGTGTTGAACTAATAAAAACTTGTTTTTAATGGCCTAAAGTGCCTCTGGAAGCCACCTGCTGACTGACGTGAATTGAAACGATCAATAACAGTCACAAATTAAACCCATGACATCTTGGCTTCAAATTTTAAGCAACATTAAATATTAAAAAAAGAAATAAGCAACACACTAGGTACAATATCAAACTCTAAATATCACCAGGACTGTGTGGTTGGAGTTAGAGCAGATGTGATTCTGACTCAAATGTAACCGACATCATCAGTGTCCTGTCTTTGTAAAATAACCAGAAAACCGTGTGTTCGTGTACGTCATTTTGAAGAATGAGATGGTGAATCAGGGCCTTTATATTCTACATGTGACATATTTCAGTATAATGTAGCATGAGTGAATGTTTCTTATCAGTCTTCATTTAATTTGGCACAGAGTCCTGAGATCAATAGTGCTGATCAAAGGTTAGGAGCTATTGCAAAAAGGAAGCTGGGCAGACACATGGGGGTTATAGAGTGTAAGAGGCGGCGCACAGGGATGTCAGGTCCAAAGCTGAACATATTTAGAGGAGAACAAATGAAAATCTCACATACTTTGCTTTGGTTCTAGTAAAGATGAAGTCATACGTGCTTCTCTTGGCCCTGCTGCAGTCTCTGGGATGCTCAGGTGAGTGCTTTTCTCCACTGATCACTTCATATGGAAATAGAGCCACATTATTCAATTCAGGTCCTTTGCCACTGCAGGCGTCCCACTGTACAACTCAGAGCTGCAGTCCATGGCAGAAAGGGGGCTCGGAGCAGCTCTGGCAGAGGTCAACTCTGTGTATGCTATCAGCCATTTTTACCGTGCTACACGAGGTTCCATCAAAAGGGTGACACTGCACAAACATTACACATACTCTGTTACTTTGAAGAGTGTCTGTTCAGAGTATTTTATCCTAGAGAGTGGTAAAGATTATGACAGCTATCACATGTTTGCCAGCTTATTCCCGTGGGCCTGAACACTGTTGACCTGCTGATGGTATTTGGCATTAAAGAAACAGTGTGTGTGAAGAGTTCCACGAGCGACCCGCAGACCTGTGCCTTCAGACCTGGCTTCTTTGTGGTGAGAAAAGGCTGCAGTCACTCGACTACAACATATTAAACCACTAAACTAAAAATGATCAGTCAACATCTGTTGCATTGGGTGGAAAATGTCTCATTGCACCTTTATGCTACTGCTGGACACTGAAGGCCTGATATCTCAGTGGTGCGTTCTTACTGCAGCCTGCTGGTAATGCTGCCATGAATATCCAGAGACTTAATCTATTGATCTGTCTGTGTGATTGATGTGGTGGGACAGCAGCTAATAGCTTCTCCTTTAACTTTCTACATTTCAGCCCACCTTCTTTTGCTCCAGTCGGGTGAGAATGTCTGCCACTTCAGCCCAGGTGATCTCTCTCAGGTGCGGCCATGACACCAGCTCAAGCTCAGAGTCCAGCGAGGAGGTGAGGACAGCGGAAAAAACACACCAGTGTCCAAACAGGAAAAAGAGACAATTGATTAATTTGGGATGCTAGTTTGTCAGTGATCATCACATTGTTCTGAACTGTCTGTGTAAGTTCAAGGCTTTGGTTCCACAGGTGTTCTCAAGAGGAAGGCACCTGAATATCCCATTTTCAAACAGAGGTAAGCATGCTTCAGGTCAAAAATAAAGATTAGGATTGTTGTTTTTAAATATAGACCTAAGTATTTCAACATGCGTATGAAAGTGAATGTAAGTGACCACTGACCAAGTCGCTCTCAACAGTCCCGGCTCCTCGTGCGACGCCTCCACCTCAGCCTGTCCCGTCTGAAGACACTCTCAGCAACTACCTGGCGTGAAATTTCAGCTTGCTCTGCAAACATTATGTGCTGAATTAAAAAAGAAATTTACATTTTCTTTTTTTCCCCCGATATTTATTTGGTTGCATGTCAGTGACCCCTTATCAAACCACATACAAATAATGACTCTCTTGCTTGTTCAATAAATGGCCAATGAAAGGTTCCAACATGTAGTTACACTATGCTTAAAATACATATATATCTTAGAATAACCACTAGAGGGAGCGTGAGGTTCACTGACCAAATGAATGCTGTTCCTATTTTAAGTGTTGTAACTGTACATGTCCAGCAACAATCAATTCTTAAAAGAATTACATTTAGTAAATTATCAATACAGATCCGTTTCAACAAAAGAGCACTCTGAGGCAGGTTGAGGTCTGGTTTGAACATTTATATTGTGATTTTCAGTTTATATGCAAGAGGACACATTTACCCCATCTGTAACAAGTTTTCTTCATTTCATTTGGCCCCACATGATCACATCAGCACATCAATAGCTTTAATTTTAATATCTGTACTTCAAGGACGATGATATTCAGGTATAAGAAATGGTACAGTGCCTGCAAGTAGCAATCTCACCACTGTGGCCGAGAAGGACAAAAGAATAGCGAGTTAACCAGGCTGCTTATTGAACTGACCACTACAGTTTAAATGGTGTGAAATGGGAATGATATGTCATTTGGGCCTACAAGGACATGTTGAGAATGAGATCCTTGAAGAACAGTGCTAGCACCCTAAAAATGTCCATTCTGTGGATACACAACCACCATAACCATAACCTTAGTCCCTGCGCAGTACAGATTGAAGCAGTAATGGCATCATGAAGAAACAAGACAACACATAATGCTGAAAGCAACATTCAGTCTAATGCCAGTCAGAGGATTTCTGTGATTGACCATATGATTAAACCAGACAAATGCTTCTTTTTCACTGGATTCCCCTTGTGTGGACAAGATGAATTTACTTCACATGGCTGAATCCAATCTATACTGTCTACTTGCTGGATTGTGATACCATGTGATTTAAGAAGGCGGTGGGGACCGACAATGAAGGAGCAGCAGCTGCAACTGTACAGACACAAACTGAAGGTCCAAAAATCAAGCCAATGCACAGGGAACTCACACAGTCCACGAAAATACACCAGCACAGTCCTCCTCTCTGTTTACTGAAGTCCATTACAAGTTTGCATTAAATAGAAAAGTTTTTTTTAATTTTTTTTTTTTATTTCCAGTTGCACAGTCCAGGCTCGGTTGAGACTTCTCCTTTCAGCTTCAACCCCTGTGCAGGACTTTGGGAATAAGGCTTTCTTCTTATTTGCATTTGCCAAGTGGTCAAAGGGTCTTGAAATGTATGAGACAACAGATTTTAAACTTTTAGCTGTTTTTCAGTGTATTTGTACGACTGAATCACTGCCTTCGTAAGTGTAATTGATAATGTTTTTAAAACACACCATCTGTATACATTCCTTTGTGCCTTAATGTTTTGTTCCTCTCCAGACAAAGACCAGCTATTAAAAGAGACTTTATAAAAAAAATCCTTCCATTTATCAATCATTAAATAATTTCATATAAAAGCAAACCACTCCACAAAGGCCTTCCCTATTGGTTAACTACTTCACCACTGTATAATCATACATACATGCATGCACACAACGCAAGTATGCATATTCAGTCTCAGTTTCTCTGTCTCACACATGCACACACATCAGGATAGCTTCATGTTTTACAGCTTGTTGTTACATGAGGTCCATGCAGTACCAAAGCAGAAAGATCCCGAAGTGTTTTGTTGCCTTTTTTATGTCTCCAGTACATGGCACAAACTTATGGCAAAGAAGAAGATACAGGGTTTGGCTCAGACCTGGATCCAGTAATATTTGCACAATTTTTATTAGTATTTATTCTATCTTGCTTGGTGTGTCAGGCGGGTGGGGTTTACCATATAGGGCAGCACAATATGTTCCAGAAAGTTAAGTCTGTGAACTCAAACTTACCTGCTCAAGTTTTAAGTGCCCCAGTATTGTAAGCCCCACTAAACCCAGAAGGCCAAGCATGTTTAAAAAGAGTAATAATTAGCAAACACTAATTGACCACGGTCTGGTTTGGCTTTTAGTATATACACAGTCATCTAGTTATCACTATGATCCCCAAAGGACAGAAGGAATCCAGGATTTTTCTCCCAATAGACTAATGAAATCTTCACTTTTATATATTTTTTATTGTTTATTCATCCATCTTCATTGTGTTGTGATCTTCAAGTTCAACACTCTCCAGTAAGTTTGGTAGCGTCCCCCCGCTTGGGTGGTGCAGGCGGTGGTCCGCGTCGTAGTGTTGCATAGCCTGAGATGTTTCCGGACATGTAGCCTCCATCTCCTCCGTTGCTTTGCCTTCCTTGGTCCACGAGCAGCTCAGGGGGCGGTGGAGGTAGTGCCATGTCATCCATAGTGCCTGCAGGGTCCAACTTGCCTGAGAGACCAGAAGAGTTGAGAGAACCCTGGCGACCCAGTGACTTTCGCTTCAATGTCTGGTTCAGATCCTCCAGGAAATTGGGTTGGCCTGAACTGCTCTTAGGGGATGTGGGTGGAGGAGGTGAAAGGGGAGGAGGCTCTGGGGTGGTGTTACTACGCCTCCCGAGTGTGGGTGGAGGAGTCTTTTTCAGTGAGCTCTTTCCCCATGTTGAGTTGGAGACAAGGGAGACAGGTGGTGGAGGAGGGGGAGCCTGGGGCTGGGGGTTTACCACAGCTACTCTAGGAGGTCCTCCGCCATGGGTGTCACTACCAGGAGGTGGGGGAGGGGGGAAGAGCTCAGAGGCTGGGGGGGGAGGTGGGAAGTAGGCGCACTCAGGTGGTGGAGAAGGGAAGTCGCCACCGGATTGTTTTGGATGGCTCACTTTAGCCTGGAGTGCCAAGGGAAGGTTGGCCAGGTTGAGCTTGCCTGGTTTTGGGGGAGCAGGGGGTCCAGATGACAGGTCCTTGGAAGGAGATCTAGTGGAGGAGGAAATGGGGCACGGGGATGAGGGTGGAGTGTTGCTCTTTGGAGCAAACTTACTGAGCAAGTTCCTTCTGGATTCCTCATAGGAGGCTGAGGTGTTGGACTTGATGCTGGAGTTCCTCTGCGGGGTGGGAGGAGGTCTTTTGCCTGCCAAATTGGAAGAACTAGAGGGTGATCTCTTCATGGGGGATCCCAAGTTTCCAGGTGGAAGAGGAGGAGGAGGCGGTGTTGGGCCCATGACAGGTGCTGGAGGAGGTGGTGGTGGAGGAGGAGGGTCAGGAAAGCCAGGATTGCTGTCTGGAGGAGGAGGAGGGAACTCTGGAGACTGTAGCTGCTGCCCACCCCCAGGCTGCCATTTTGGCTTGGTCTTGACAGCAGGCTGGGAGAGAGGGGCTTTGGGGCTCTCTGTATGATTGGCTACTTGGGATGTAGCTCCTGGAAACTGACTTGCCAACTGTTTCACTAAAGACATGGCAGGAGGGGCGCCTGTGGAAGTAGGTGCTGGTTTAGACAGACTGTGCTGCTTGGGCAGAGTTGGAGGGGGGTAGCTGGAGGTGTGGCCTGCCTGAAGGCTGAACTGCTTCTTGAAGGGTGCAGGTGGAGGAGGGGGTGGTGGTGGTGGTGGGGATGCCCCCCCCAGGGCAGGAGGGGGTGGTGCAGGAGGGAAAGGGGAGACTGGTGACACCGGCTTGGGGGCAGCATGAGGGACAAAACCTGGCATGAAGGTTTTGGGTGGCGCTGGTGGTGGTGCAGGAGGAGGTGGAAAGTGGGCTGGTACAGGGAACTGCTGAGGAGGAGGAGGAGGTGGCGGTGGTGGTGGAGGTGGGGGAGGTGGGGGTTGTGGAGCAGGGGCAGGTGGTGGAGACTCCTCAAGGCCTCCATTTGGAGATAGGAGGTCTCGCGGCGGGCTGGGAAATCTTTCCTTCAGTGCCTGTTTTAGCCCGTTGGGGTAAACAAGTTGGCTCATGGGAGCTGGTGCAGGAGGAGGTGGAGGTGGAGGAGGTGGTGGAGGAAATGTTACTCCATTCATCTGCAGAGGGGCTGGGGGAGCGGGAATGAAAGCGGGTGGAGTGGGAATGAAAGCGGGTAGAGTGGGAATGAAAGCGGGTGGAGTAGCTGGGCTGGGAGGGCCCATCTTCAACACTGCCATGGCTGATCCAGGGGTTGGCATGGATGGAGGAGGGGGAGGAGGAGGTGGAGGCGGGACATTAGTCCTTGCTGCAATGTGATTCACATTGGGTTTGATGGACACCAGCGATGCAGGCGGGGTCGGAGTTGTGGGTAGTACTTGCTGAGCTATTGCATGGAGGTGACTGGGCAACCTGTGGTGACTGGCAGCCTGGGAGGCCTTCTGGTTCTGCAGCCTGGTGATTGTGCTGTACTTGTACATGGTAGGAGCCGGTGAGTGGTGTGACACCATCTGAACTGGGGGTGGGGGAGGGGGTGGAGGTGGTGGGGGTGGAGGAGCCAGCTGTTGCTGTGGTGGGGGCATGTGGCTATAGCTGCCAATGGTCTCTGGCTGTTGCTGCTCTTGTAGAGACTGTGGTGGTTGCACAGGGTGCTGTGGCGACTGAGGGGTATGCTGAGGGGACTGAGGCTGGGGGGGTGGGTGCTGGTGCTGAGGCTGGGTCATTGTCTGGGGATGCTGAGGCTGCGGCGGGTGCTGTTGGTGGGACTGAGGCTGCGGCGGGTGCTGCTGGTGGGACTGAGGCTGCGGCGGGTGCTGCTGGTGGGACTGAGGCTGTGGCGGGTGCTGCTGGTGGGACTGTGGCTGCGGCAGGTGCTGTTGGTGGGACTGTGGCTGCGGCGGGTGCTGTTGATGGGGCTGTAGCTGCGGTGGGTGCTGTTGGTGGGGCTGTGGCTGCGGTGGGTGCTGTTGGTGGGGCTGAGGTTGCACCTGAGGCTGGGGAGGGGGCGTCACAGCTGAGTGGTCAACTGAATGCTGGCTGTGGTGCCGATGACTGTGGGAAGAGTGCGGCAGCGTGGCCCCTCTGGATGCCTCCATTCTCATGTGCTAGAATGAGATTGTGAGTTAGCTCAGTAAAGCAAATGACATATTCTGACCCAAAAAGCCAACACTTGCTTCAATCCATGTCACACGCCTTGGGAAGTCTTTTAAACAAAGCTGTACCTTGGTGTTTTCCTCGATCTGGGTACCTCTCTTCCAGGCTTCTGAGAAAATGGAGCTCACAACACTCTGGGACCGGCCATGAGAGGAGCCTGTGTCCACCCCACTGTCTGAGTGGCCAGAATGGTTAGACTGGGACTCTGAAAACACACAAATGACACTCAGCTTTACTGTGACATGTATGAAATGTATGACAAGGCATACAGGAAACTGTTATTATTTTAGGACTATATCACCACAGCTATTCCATTATATGCTTGGTAATGACTACAAATACAAACTATGGATTTCTTCAAACACTTTAGGTTTGTTTGAGGTAAAAGAAAAAAAAAAATAAAATAAAATAAAAAAACAGACCTTCCACTAAAATCTATCACACGGGTCCTCAGACCAGGTTTGATTGACTAACCAGGTATACTGGCAGAACTGGAGCCTGATCGGATGCTGGAGGTAGAGAGAGAGGACCAATCATAGGCCGCCTCTGTTCTCTTCATGGCATCCTGATAGTTCACATAGAGCTGCTTCCCATACTACACACACACACCCGCACACACACGCACACACACACACACACGCACACACCCGCACACACACGCACACACACGCACACACACGCACACACACACACACACACACACACACACACACACACGGTGAAAGAACACAATTACATGAAATCCATTCATTTTAATTGTGCTAACAAACTTCTGCTCATTTCTCCAGCTGCTTTTTTTCAGGTCTACCTTGGCGATTCGAATTCCATTCACCCATTGGTGCAGGGTCCTGACGTCATCACAGCACAGATATTTAATGTACTGGGACTTCTTCTGGATTTGTGGATGCTGCACAAAACAATAAGTGAAAAGTGACATAATCTTAATGACAAGTTTCCAATATGACATATAAAACCTTAGACACTGCCTAGTCATATCAAATTAAACAAGTCTACTTGTCTTGTTAGGAAGCTCTATACAGACCATGTCAGAGGTTGTATTTTTGATGCATTATTCTACTTGGTTCATTATTACATATGCAACCGTAAAGGAAATAAATAGTCTTTGACCTCAGAAGAAAAGGGCACAAAACAGCAAATTCCTCCCATTCGGTGGAAGGTACAGCAACTGGGCTTTACCTTCAGGGCCAGGCAGTAGTCAGTAGGAGCCTTGTATTTGCTGCGGTAGTCCTGGCCGTAATACACGTTAACATGTTCCAGCTGCAGGAAGCACACGAGATCTCTGGACGCCTGCAGAGGAGGATAGACAGGAGACGACAGGATATGTTGACGCGTAGCTGACAACGTGACAACGTGACTGAGCGGGCACTATAATGTGTTGTAGGACTTCATACAAGGTTGCAGGATTTAGTCTGATGTGGTTTCACTGAAGAAAAGGGCACAAAGTGTTATACTCTGAAATGCCTGGCGGATGAGAACCTTAAAACACAGGCACATGTACACAGCAAATTTTCCCAGCCTAAACAAAAAAAAAAAAAAGAAGTGCAGTTTCCGTCGTCTTTAAACGATCAGGCCCAAAACAGGAAATACCACAGAGCAGACTGTGTGAATCTGGTTCTCATAACCCCAACTCGCATTCGCTGTTTCGTTGCCTGTTAGTTATCTGTGCGCCTACAGTACAAAGTCTCAAGTCTTACTGACCTTGGCTTTCCCTTTTGGGACGTAATAGATCCCTGAAGCCCTGAGAAGGAAGTAACGCTTCTTCCAGGACTTCTTGCCATCCTCTTTGAGCCACAGGATACCTTCAATCTCTGGTACAGACACCGAGCCGCCACAGAAACACTCCTGGACACATACAGGCACAAAAATGTACGTCAAAGATGATCTAACGCTCCTGAGCAGTACAAAGCACAGGAAGGTCTGTAACACTCACCTCTAATAAAGCTTCTTTATTTCTGTCAGCCATTTCTGATGTCTCCTTCCGCCCCATCAAATAGTTCTGGAAAACAACAGGGTTGTGAATGGAAGACAGGCATGGAGTTTGTAGAGTCGGTGGCTCAACACGTTAAATAAATAATTCACCTTTACTCACTTTAGTGCTTCGACCTACTTCCAACTCTCCTGCACAAACACACTGGCTCAGTGGGCTGTGCAGGCACTCAGCGTGCATAAACAGTGTGTGTGTGTTTCAGCATTTACACAGAATACAGAGCAGCTATTGAGGTTATCAAGGAGATGATCTGTTCTCACTCTGCTGTACACGCATGTGGAAGTGTAAAGGACACTCACCTGAGGGTTTTTGAAAAGAGCATATTTCTCAATGCGTTCAATGAACATGAGCTTATTGTGGCTGTCCCGGGTCCAGTTTAATAGATTTTCCACCAAGTTCTCATGATCCTCAAAAATACGCTCTAAGAGAAAGAGAGCAGAGAATGAGCAATGAAGATAACATGTACAACATGCATTTTCTTGATGATCTGCAATTCTGCACTTTATTTCCTCCCTCAGGGGATTTCTGTCTGGGTGGGGCAAAACCTTTAACTGTAAGCCTGACACTTATTCTACATTGTTTACATTTTCTGCCCACCCACTCCCACTGACATGCCAACAGTACAATTTGATGGCACAACATAAACATTGTTTATTTGACCTTGGCGTGTTGGACTCTTACCCATCTGTAGCTCTGTGATGGTTTCCACCAGAGACCAGTCAGGGCTGTAGCCACAGTGGGACTTATCCAGCAGACTGTCCAGCACCTGCCTCACTGTCTGCCGCTCATCCACCATCATGGTTTTGGAGCTCTCGTCTGACATGTGGACCCTGATCACCAGCTGAAGAAGAGTAGGAGAAATAAATGAAATGTTTTTTTTACATTTCCAAAAGTTAGGACACACTGTCTTAATTAACCTTCTGTTGTACATTTGTCTCTATAGCTGATTACATTAAGTATCTTTGGAAAAAGGGAAATATGTGCCTGGCATTTCAAAGATCTGTTATTTGCAGGCAAGAATGGCAGAGATAATCACCTTTGATTTAACTTTGCTGCTACAAATTATAACTCTAGCACTTTTGACCACTCAGCTTAGTGGAGACAAATGAAGCTTGAAGCAACACAGTGAGGCCCCTGTGGGGCAAAACTTTATTGGAAGAACAGATGATAAATTAGTTTTAAGTGAATTTAATGTCAGTGTTTTTGCAGCACAGGACCCCTCAAACATAATGTACTCATACAATCGACAGCTTCAATGTACTTAAGGAATACAATCTGACCATGTGCACCTATAAGTCACGTTCTACATACTTCTATTTTTGGGTCACACACACACATGCAGGCCAAACAACTGCAGCTGATACAACTGCAGCCTACATAAGACCTGTCCTCACGTGGAACCAAATAAAGCCCTCAGTTCCTTGACCTCCTGTTTGTCCAATTCCACTAGGACCTTGAGATCTTATAGTATGTGGGGACAGTCGACTGGATAGAGATCTGGATGAATGACAATGCTGGGACATATGTGAGACTTAGATAAGGGTCTGAGCAACAGCCTGACCTACATTTCTCTCAGGAGAAACCCCTAAAACCCACTAGTCTGACTGAATAGAATCCAGAAACCGCAATACTTCAACAAGAGAAGCACAAACTGACTGCACAGCTCACACTAGAAAAGGCTGACGACAGCACTAATAATTTAGCACATCATGTATTCATGTGGCAGAGTAAAGTCTGTCCCTGTTCAGTGAAACACTACTAGGTCTCAACTATTGACTGCATGTAAAAGGACACTATTCTAACTAGTGCCATGGCTTTCATTCACAGACACAGTTCATTCATTGGTGGTAAAAATGGCCTGACTGTGGCATCCCATAACCAGTTCCCAATGGAGACATACAGACGCCACAGCTTTCAATGGAGCAAGGCACCGCACTTATTTGTTTGGAGGGGCTAAATAGGATGTTCTGTGTAGAATGTGTCTGCATTGTCTTATGGTGCACATCCCCTCTTTCTGAAGCTTCTTTCTGATTTCACCCTCCCCAGCAGACACACACACAAACACTGCAATGACCTATTTTCTCAGCGCTTCCCCGCCTGTGAATGAAGTTCAAAAAGAATCAGCGTGCAGTGAATATGACAAGACAGTAATTATTATATACGAGTCAGAATGGCGTTTTAACAGAGAAACTGAGTCAGTAAATGACACTGCATGCACAAAGAAAGAGGTCCTACCTTTTTGACCTGCGCCTCTTTGATTTTCTCCAGGGCGACTCGGATCTTCTCTGCCTTCAGTTTGGCAGCCTGCTCCTCCTAAATGGACACACACGAGCACGGTAAATTCAGCTGTCATTCCCACAATAACAAAAACCGTTTCTGATTTTCTACCCTACACTCATCCTCTTCACCCATGTCTGTCTTTATTCCTCTCGCTGGAATAAGACATCACACCTTCATTAAATAGTAAGCAGCCCTCTATAGCGATTAAATGCACCAGCTTTGGGCAGGATGCTGTCGTGCAAAAACGAAATATGATTTTCCTCTGGGTTGCTTACCTGCCCCCTCCAACAAGATGCCATCACCTCCATATCGCAGGTGGTGTTCCTCGTGTGTGAGTGGGTGTGTTTTATTACTTGTATGTGAATATTCACTCAGACACAAACAAACAACACGATTCTAAATCACTACTATTGTGACAGTGGTCCAGACTTTCCTCCAATATGGCGCACCATTTGCTGCCTGTGGTTCCATATTGGATTCACATGGAGCTGGTTTTCTTTGATCTTGCTATAGTGCACAAGAGAAACAACAGCAGAAGATTCCCAAAGGGCGAAGGGCTGCAGATACATGTAGGATCAGCTCAGAAAACCTCCAGTCAAACCTTCACTGATCATATTTAAGAGGGAAGAATTAACATCCTGTTACGTCCATCACTGATAAAGTAAAAAAAAAAAAAAAAAAAAAAAAGATTTCTTTTAAGTTGTCTTTATAATGCAAGATGGAGAAAAAAAAGAAAAAAGCAATTTTTTTCTGCTTGTCACCAACTGTTATATAAAAAAACTTATTCCATCATGATCCTCAGAAGGTGAAGTTCAGTCTTGCATCCACGTCTTCCATCGCTCAGGCGACAGCGGTCAAGTGAGCTGAGACTTTGTGACAGCAGGTTCACTGACACGCAGACATGTGCGCCCGAGATGAGCACAACCTGACTAACACCCTAAGTGAGACAGTGGGGAGGACGATGCCCCTCCCCCCCCTCTTCCTGCTTCCTCCCCCCTCTCTCCATCACTCTCTTCCCTTTTCTCTCTAGAACAGATGCAGGGGTTTGGGAGCATGCCCAATCGATAAAGCATAATCCCCACAAAAATAGTACAATGACGGCTCAGCCAACCAGCAAGCCCCGTTTGCATGACCCCGTACCCCTTAGCCAATCACGACAAAGGGGGAGACCGTGACCGACACCAGCCCTGAAGCTAAACTACAGTGACGAGGACAGAAAGTGGAATTTGGGTGAATGAGATGCTGAGGTGCTGAATATTTAAAGTTGTGTGTGTACACACAGGCGTGTGTGTTGAAAGAGATGGAGAGAGGGGGATTAACAAATGCTCCCCAAACCTCTTAGCTCAAAAAAAAAGAAAAAAAAATCCTCCTCCTTGACCCAGACTACCTTTTCCACATGACCAGCTCCAGGGTGCACACACATTAAAGCCATAAAGCCAACAAAGTCTGGCAAACACAGACTGGCAGGCTTTAAGTCAGCCAAGTGTGTGTGTGTGAGTAAAAAGAACAGCAGCAGAGGCGAGGTCACAGAGGCTGTGCTGACTACAGTCCAGAAACACAACTGTAGGTTTAATCCTAGAAATGCCAGAGTAACCCCCTCACATCTTGCCCTCCTCTATTATTCCCTCTCCACATGACACTTTTATATGACATTAGTCTGATTCCTATTCCACAGCCATTTTATCTTCCACTTTCACACTGAGCCACACTGCAGCCAGTTTTAAAAGGCTCTTCTGCCTGGCCGGAGAAAAAAAATCTTGGCATTCGTTCTGTTTGATTTCTTCCAATTCTCTCCATCCTCGCTTGTTCCCAAACATCCCATGTGCCTTCATTTTCTCACTTGCGAATGAGGAGACATAGAGTATTTGTCAGTTGAGGCTATTGTGGCTGGTCTGCTCCCATTCTCTGGTGTAAAGTGTAACACTAACAAACTCACAGCCTGTACGCCACAGGCTCTTTATCCTCCCCCCTTTTCAAAATGATTTAAATGCATCGTGCATGCACAAGAGTTTAGATGCCAGCAACCAATAGTCTTCAAACATTGAATTAAATCCTTTGTACTGTAGCACAAAGAGAAATAGATGGAATAATGCCCCCTGCAAGATTTTGGCTGTGCAATTTGAGGGCAGATGAACTGTGTTGACATAACTGCATGAGACCACCAGCTTCATTCTAACTATCTTCAAATAAATGGAGATAACTATTAAAGGAGATCTTTTAGTTTACATTCATATGAATAGTAAAAGGTTAATTTTTGTGAGTTCTTCTAAAGGACAGAGCCCGAAAGAGTCCTAAAGCCCAGCCCATCATAGCGGAATGCTTCATAAAACCAGAATAGCTTGTGGTTTGTCTCATATTCAGGAAAAGCTCTTGGGTTATGTTAGGTAAATTCTTTAAAGCTCCATAGGATTTAAGGAACTTTTGCCTCCAATATCTACCTCTGCTGTGCTTTGCTATGCATCGTGTAGCAATGGTGGAATAAATCACAGTCAACGGCCGCCAACTTTAAACCACAAATCTGTACACATCTGATCAGCATAAGCTCTGCACAGGAGCCAAAGGCTGCAACCAACACTTTTACTGGGAAATCTGACTGGTGCCAGGAGCTTTACAGTAAAACAGATGTGACTGATATTGTATTAATGGATTAAACAGATCTATGTGTAAATTTATGCATAATACTGCAAATATAATGCAAAACAATAGCAAAGCAAACTAAGTTCATCATCATTAACCTGCAGTACAGAGTATATATTTCAAATTCAACACAAACTCACTACTTTGCAGTTATATAGGGCTGTAACTATTATTTGTTTTGTCTATATAATATTAGAATAGTATCAATTCAAGGTCAGAGTGCAAATCAAAGCTGGCTTCACAGAGAAAAGGTAAAAAAAAAAAAGTCAAAGAAAACAAAGACCCAGAGGAAAAAGGCCACATGCCAGTGAAAGATAAATGTGAAAGCATTTAAGAAAACAAACAATCAAATATACTTGTGTGTGGATACAAAATCCATTCTGATATGTATGGAATATGTAGGAATGCTTCATTTTATTACTTGTGATATCTAGAACATAGATACAATTTATTTCTGGGCATGTCAAATTTCTTTCAACTTACCTCATGACTTTTCATCATGTGCATTTCCACATTTATTGCATGTAATATTGTTTGTCACCTCTTCACTGGCTTAAAACACTTTTTTTAACTGTTAACTGTTTTTTTAACAGGTGTTATCAAGATGGATTTTTCCACTAAAAGGCAAGCAAAGCAGAAGACAGGAGCAGTGTGCACAGACAGAGATGGACAGAGACGGACACAGAGACGGACACAGAGACGGACACAGAGACGGACACAGAGACGGACACAGAGACGGACACAGAGACGGACACAGAGACGGACACAGAGACGGACACAGAGACGGACACAGAGACGGACACAGGCAAAAAGAAGCAAGTGTTGGAGGCAGTCACCTTGGTCAGGAGGTGAGAAGGCTTTCCAGCTATGCTTTTCAGAATGAGCGAGGTTTCTCGGTCCAGATAGGAGTGCTTGGGTGAAGAGAGGAGACGGGGTAAAGGAAGAGAGAAGAGAAGAACAGACAAAATACAGAGAAGTCAGTGCCAGATGATTCTTGGAGGCTTATTAATCGCAGGTGTGTTGATCTTTTTGGAATAAAGAAGCGTGGAAGCAAGAGAAGGGTCCATGATTAGAGCGCTCGGCAGCTGTGGTTGTCATTAGCTGCAGCTGTGGGTAAAGAAGCAATGACTGTGAAAAGTACTGTAGATACAGACAAAGCAAACCTGATTGCAGTAAACTGGGGTGTTATATACATATATACTGGTTTTATATACATAGTATATTGTGCATTCTGGCTAGCTACAAAAACTCTCACGTCATACATACACACCATATATAAGTGCATGTCTTACACACAAACCCAAGGCTGTGCTAACTACAGCCAAATGTCAATTTTGAAATCCAGAAAAGTAAAAGTTTAATTACATTTAAATTTAAAAAAAAAAAAAAAAAAAAAAAAAAAAAAATCAGCTTTAATCAGATTACTGGTATTTAAATTATATTTTTAATAAGATGGCTATATATGTACAGTGGAAACTAAAAGATGTGAATACACTATAAATAACTCATTGTGCAGCCTTACACAGGCAAACGCCTGTAGACATGGATGCACACAAGCAAGCTCAGATACATGCACTTACAGTGACCCGATCCACTTCACCCTCTCGTGAGGTGAAGTCAAGCTGCCGTCTGGCTGGCTTACCATTGGCCCGTCGCAGTATGACATGCTGGGAAAATCAGAAGGTGCAGGCAAGGTGTGTGTGGATAGAGACCACAGGGATATGAGGGGATGCAAACACAGATTACATATACGCAAGGCGACAGGGGACATGCAAGAGACTGTGTTAATATGCACAGGTTAGGTTATTGTTCTGAACTGAAACACTCACTCCCTCTTATATAAGTCACGTACAGTGTGTTTCTATAGGCGTCTAATACTGAAGCAGGTCAAACTCATCTCGAATGTACTTTTGCTAGAAAGCCATCGTGCTCAGTGATTCAACACAGAATTCAGAAATGGTTGCAGTCAGTCAGATTCAGGAGAGTAATAAGAGACTACAGTGTCGTCATAAACACACTGTCCAATCCACAATATATAGGCTTTATTGTGGATTGGCTGGCGATACGCTTTAGGCATGCGGTTTCTTCCAGATGTCATGCTGTGTGGTTAAACATGCAGGATCAGAGCTGGATTGAGGTCAAGTCAGCGTATTCAGGATTTGGATTTTCTATGAAATTCAAATATCTACTTTGTTGTTAACCTGTGTATTACATGTGTTCAGTGACTGAACCAAAGCTAAATTGACCCCAAATCTTATTAAACCTCATTTTACTTACCTACACATATGAAAATATACACGTCTTTCACACTGTGGCTCACACACACGCACACACACGCTCATTAGCCAATAATACGATATCCAGCTCTTGGATATCCTTGGTGTGTGTTCTTCAATATTCATGTGTATTTCAGTGTCATACCTCTGTGCTGGTCTGGTTTTGCCCTTGTGTGTTCAGGCTGCTCTGGCCCTCCACTTCTCCTCCTGACACCACTTTATCAATGTCCAGGGAGTCCATGCTGGAAGCTGAGGCACATGCTGAATTTACACTGGACCGCTGCGACTGGGCCTCCTGCTCGCTGACCGTACCCACCGAGCCCGTCCTCCGGTGCTGCCCGACACCGGTTGACCCGGAGGACGGCCGCCGGAGTGTGGTGGAGGAGAACAAAGAGGAGGAGGACGAGGAAGAGGAGGAGGAGGTTTGACGAGCTGCTTCATCCATGCTGAGAGAAGCCTTCTCTAGCTGAGAGGTGATGTCATCCAGGGAGATGTTGGAGGCCGCAGGGCGGGCGTTGACGCTGCCGCCTCGTACTGTGTTGGCCGGTGATGCCCGGGTACTGCTACTGGTGCTTCCTGTGAGCAAATTCAAACTTTAAACACAACTTAGATGATGGAAGAAATAATTTTGTACATCCACTCCATTTTAAAACAATATATAATCCATATGATGGTTTTTCTACAGTCCATTTGTTAATGTTACACTGCTGATTTGAGCTGCTACTTTTCCATTTAAAAACAATACATGTGTTTAATATATATAATGACATAAATTAGGTTAGGTTGTTACAAAACATTGTAATGATTCCTATGAAAATATTACAGATGAGACCATCGCAGGAACAACTTGGTACATTTAACAGTGGTATTGTCAGCTTTCATTACAGTACATTTTCCTGCCGGAAACAGGGCGCTGCTAATTATCCCTCTTCCTCCTCTAACTTATTGCTGAGCCTGTGTTTGTTTTGTCTTCGGTTTACTGAAGAGGATTTTCTGCATGAGTTTTGTTTTTTTTGTTTTTTTACTTAATTCCCTTTGCAGCAGGAGAAATAACACCTTTCTGTTCCTCCTTTGTGTTGTGCTGCACCTCCAAATATTATGACAAATATCATGTCAAATGCAAAGCAGAGTATGGCCCCATTCGTATTCAGTGTTTAGTCGCTCCACAAATTATTCTATCAAGTAAAAATAAAAACAAACAGGACATAAAATACTGTCATAAGTGAACAGTTTTTAGTAGGACTACCTCCGCTGCTTCCTCCTCCACTGGTGCCTGTGTGCTTGGTGCTAGCACTGCGGCCCCCAGGGGCCCTCTGTTGGCCTTTGCTCTGGCCACGAGACGTGGAGTTTGGTTTAGAAATGGTACTGAGCTCCTGCTCGATGGTGCACAGGTCGGCCATCAGCGCATCCAGGTCCACTGTTTCTCCTTGGTTCAACGCCTCTGCAGAGAGCAACAATAAAGGATGGAGGAGAATCAGGGAGCAGGAGCAGGTTGGTCATTTCTCATCAGTGCTACCATTTAACTGGACACTGCGAATAAGGACTCACCATTTATATTATACATTGAGAAGCGGTAGGAGAAGTTGGCCATATTTGTCTCCTGCCTGAGAGGAGGCTTCTGCAGTGCTTTCTGTGGCCTGCCATCATCCAGGCTCTGAGACAGAGACAGAAGAAATACCTTAGATGCATTTATGCAAACACACACATTCTGACACGACAGTCAAAGCACAACATCTAAGCAGCTGTGTCTACCTGCCAGAATCCTAATTCTCACACACTCACACAGACCTGCTCAAATACACAAGACAAAGTGATGGTGGGAGGGGAGTTGCTAGGATACAGCATAGGGAGACGGGATTAGCAGTGTTGAGGTTGCTATGGATACAGCCCTTTCCCTTTTCTCTGCTCTTCAACCTGTTTGAGTATTTATCTGTGTAACCAACCATCCTTATTGTGTCTGTGTGTGAACCTGTGTCAGCTTGTCCAGCTCCCCCAGCCAGGCTCCAAACATCTTGTCCAGGTCCTGGTCTTCCTTATCGCTGTCCTCCTCTGCTCCATGGTCCAACTCGTCATCTGATACCTGCTCCATCTACACACACACAAACACACACAGACACAAATAAATACAATGAGACATTGTCAGATGCTTTTACACATGTACACACATTCAAAAACTGTCAGATCACACCCACACAGCAGGAATGATCAAAAGGAAGAAAAAACATCCTTCGGCTCAGCTCATGCCAACCCCACTGCCTGTTACCATGGCAACGCTCATGGACCCCTAGCAGGCACCCTGTGCAGTCTAATCGCTGGGATACCCTGTAGTGTCTAGCGTGCTGCTCGCCACTGGAATGGACACAACCCAGTGCCACCTAAATGGAGTGTTTTACCAAACAAATGGGGTGTCCTGGGAGAAAACACCAATCAAACCGCTCTGAGCAACACTAGCTGGTGGCTGTAGTGACTTTATAGACCAGTGTGAATGAAGGAAGCTGTATGCCCAGTTGTGTGTTGTCAAAGTCGAGGACAGTACACCCTCTAGTGGACAAAGAGGAAACAGGTGTACCTGCAAAACACAGCTGTGTGACTGGTTCACTCAATTCTGGCAGCTTTTCTGGTAATGGAACAGAACCGGTGAGAATTTCCAATTCATCAATTTCATCTTTAATGAGAGATGGTTAGAAATGACCATAATAAACACTCTGAGGATCCGTAATAAACATTAGCTCAGTTTTATTTTTAAAAAAATCTACAACTTTCAAAATATTGCACCATTTTGCAGATAAGATTCTGTATTGACCTTTCAGCACAATTTCTGATTGTATACAAGGACAATGTACAGGAGACAAGCCACTAAATGAAAACTTCAATGAGACAAAATAACAGATTAAAAGCCTCCATTGTACAATATGTAAAAACATGTTGACATCCCTCTCTGCCACTCCATATCATTTCTAGGTCAGCTGGGCAGTCAAACTATTCAGACTTGACCTAGAGAACGAAAAAACACCCACACGTGCTAATATGCACTGAGTAATATAATCTGGTGATATGTATACAAACGGGAAGAAAAACATGGTCAGGTACAGAAAGTCACACGGTCAGCTGAACGAGGAAGTGTCGAGCGCACAAACACACATACACACACTCACTTGGTTATTGCACCCTTCTGTCTTAGCATGGATAGAGCCACATATAAAACTGTACTAATTTAAACAACGGATAGTCTATAAAATAAATATAAAGGTAAAGCTTGTCTTGTTATCCACCTGTCTTGGTCCAGTCCAGTGGCTCCCAGTAAAAAGTAAAAATCAAATGAAATATTCTTGGGTAATCCCTCTGATGTGGGGGGTTCATTCCTTTCTGTTATCCACACAGTGTGCCAAACCAGGATTAACCCCTCTGATGACCCCTGTTCTTTTGATCCAGAAAAATGTGCACGTGAATATGAATGTCTTTGTGCATCTAAGCCTTTATAGTTACAGTGAATACTCCAGATGCAATCTAAAAGTCATGTTTTGTCGTTAGAAGGTGATAAAGGCAGGTAATAAAACAGGCAGCGTCTGGCAAAGCAAACGGGAATGTGATAACAACGGCACTGAAAACTGGTCAGTTGACCCCCCCCACATGCACACGCGCGCACACGCGCGCACACACGCGCACACACACACACACACACACACACACACACACACACACACACACACACACACACACACACACACACACACACACACACACACACACACACACACACACACACAGAGCAGCGCAGGAGTCTTTGTTTCTGATCAGAAGCAGTCACATTCCAGACAGCACATGTTATGCTCCTTAGAGTCACTGTATGTGCTGCATGTACAAACATACTCCTACAGTAGCTCCAACCTCCCATCTCACCAAGCCTCCGTGTCTCCTGTGTATGTGTGTGCAGATTACAGTACTGATGATGGATAGTTTCCTGCCCTGGCACATGTTTTAAACACATGACTAACTTGTCATCTTGTTTAGATATGTAAACAAAAACAACCGAATGTGGAATTACATTGGTGCACTCAGAAGCTCATGAGAGCAATGGCCAGGATGTACAGAACTCTCGATTTCCCTTGTGACTGGTTTCTTTGCAGTAAACTTCAGACGTCTTTGAATTATCTGCACCACTTACAGTGAGCAGGAGGAGAAATTCAGGGTGTTCATATCCACACTCCAAACATCCAGTGGTGACAAAAGCATAAAATGGTTTACCCATATTTAAACTACACCAAAGAACTTAAGCAACCATCTGCCTACTTGGCTGCCCTCACATGTGGCTCCACATGGGGCCCTTTGGTCACAGACATTTGGGGGGTTCCCCAGTTGGAAAATGGTTCAGTACCCTTGCTGTAAGGCATGACATCATGGCTGGCTGGAAACAAACAGGAAGAGGAATCAGCTAAAATGAGATTAGGTTGTATTGTCTTTGCAAATATTCTCAGCTAAGTTTCTATGTAAATACACCAGCAAGCAATGAGTCACACAGCAGGACACCTTGAGCAGCTTTAAACAGCATGGATCAATCACAATAGTGAGCACACTCCTAACTGTAAAAAGAATAAGAAATCCAAACAAGAAAAAACGCATGCATACAGAAACAAAGCAGTACTTTGAAAATATCACTGCTGGCTTTCTAATGGAATTATAGCCTCACAGGCCAATGCTGCTGCAGGTTTAAGTGAATTAGCACCTGAGGCTTTGCTTTTAAGCTTATGGAGCATGACTTAGGACGCACAAATGGACAGGAGAAAGCTTTGTGTATGTGTGTATGTGCATCTCTACAGGGCTCATCACAAACCAAACACCAGCCTTGGCCTTTTCCCCTTCTGATACCACACGGTCCCTCTTTCTTGTCTGAGCATGACCAGAAATCATCTGTCTCTTGTGACTCCTGCTTGGCTCAGAGGTCCAGGGTGAAAGGTTAAAGGTCAGAGGTCTTCCCAGTGGAGAGTCCCTCTGTTCTGCAGACGTTTTAAACACGTGCAGTTCCCAGTGATGCTGCAGTGCTGGCGAAGGGACGTGTGGAGTTAAATGAAAGGAAGATGAAAAGTCTTTTCTGGGGAAAAGATTCTTGCTAAATCTGAGAAAGCACAGCAACCAGTGCTGAGGAGGAGGAGGATATGTCTATCTTTAGACTAAGTTGTTCAGAAGAGACAGTGTCTGGGGGATTGGGAAAGAGAGTGGTATGAAGACTAGATGTTAACTTGGTGTACAAAGAGAGGAATAGTGTCGAGAATAGTTTTCCACAGTTTCTTTTCCTAACCTCAGACTCAGAGGCAACTACTCCTGAATATCTGTACAAATTAGACGAGGTTTCAAAGTTTCTATCTAACCACGAATGGCTCAGGCTTACATCACGCAACCCAAAAACAAACCAGGTTAATGAGAAGGAGCTCCAGTGTACTGGTTTAGTGAACTTACTGACCTCTTGTCACATTGTAGGTCACATGGTTAAGAAAGACCAATGCTGCTTGAGGCCTGTTTTTCCTCCTTATGTGACAAACTGCAGATAAGCCTCTGGTTTAGTTATGGAGGGTAAGTTATGTTAAATATGTCCTCAGTACTTGATTGATGATATATATTCATATCAGGCCCCTTCACTGAGATTATACAAGCTGTACAACAGAGAGAGCCCAGCTCAGGTTCCATCAACCTCCATCTTCAGAAAGAAATGAGGAGCAGGAAAAAAGTCACACAATTATTTGGGTGTGACAAAGAGCGAGGCAGAGCACATAATGACATCATAGGTCAGGTTAGGTCTCTGTGGCTGGCTCTGCCTTAATGCAGTTTGCATGATAGGAGAGTTCTGTTGTCCATTTGGTTCACATTAAACTGCGTTTGGGACACAAAAAACGTTTGTTACTTTACACACTAGCTAGAAGGACAGATTTAAAGATTCTGCCTGTCGATAAGTACTGTAAACCCCTTTCTACTCAGTACGACATAATGGGCCAGTGGACTAGTCTGTTAAAATTATACTCTGACTCGATTTATTTAGAGAATGACAGTTTCCATGATGCCTGGGTTTTATTAATCCACTTTGATATGAAAAACCAAAGTATTTTTCCATGAGCCCAGTCCTTCTTTGGTACAAGCCCCAAAAATTTGAAACCTGGAAACATCCAAATGTGTATGTTGTATTTTCCCATATTACTTATTATGCATTTTTACAATCCTATTTTGTTGGACTAAGTTGAATTACTTGTTGTGAGAACAAATCAAACAGCATCCAATCCCAGCAGAGAAAGGAGAACAGCCTTTCACTGACAGGGTCAGCATCACTCGCCCTGTTGCCAGTTGGCATTTAAATACTGAATGGCTCCAAACATTTGAGTTACAGTTAAATCCTTTCATATTTCAGTCACACGGGAAATAGGAGGGCTGGGACGTGGAATATGACCTTAGCTTTGTAAACACTACTGGGGCCAGATACTACTACTGGGATGACGAATGTTTCCATTAAACACTTCTAAATAGACTATTTTTGGACCACATACTCCACCTAGACATACTGCATGTGTGTGCTAGTTATAATGTGGCAACAAGGACCATGGAGGTTAATGAAACCGGGCACCAATACCTTTCCTCTCCTCATTTCCACTTCGAAAACTGGTGAATTACACACAAACTTTGAAGAAGGCAGCTATTTTCCTCTTCTCTCAAATTATCTTAGAATGTCTGACACCTATACTCTAAAAATATTCTCGACACTTCATCCCACCAAAGAAAGCCAAATCCCAGAAGAAAGAGACTGGAAACAACTGAGCATGGGGCTCACAGTAACAAGAGTCTCTGATGGCAGATGCACACAAAGCTCAAACTGCAGGACCAAGTAAAAGCATACCCATGTTTAGGAACAGCTCTATACACAGTCATTCAGCAGGCCTGGGAAAGGTAATGAGTCAACAGTGTGGACCCCTCTAGCCCACCACTAAATGCTGCTGATTGACTCAACTGTGGGAGAAACAGTGAGATGGAACTGTATTTGTGCATGACTTTGACTTTACACCACACTCAGAGTGGAAAAATCTACAGGGTAAATTTATTTTCCAGAATGTCTTTTAATAGCAAAGCTGTCCCTGTGATGTTCAGTACAGAGACATGTAAATGCAAACAAATATTTTCATGCTTTTTCCACGGCACCTCACTTCCTCATTAAAATCCAGTAGTTTTAAGCCCAGTTGTTGTTGAACCTGCAACTAATTTGAGAAACTAATAATGACATCAAGTCAAATAAACAAATTAAAGCTAAATTTATGTTTTTTTTATATTACATTCTAACATCTTAAACCTCAATTACATAAAATCTTATCTCCAGGATCAACTAAACATCTGGTGCAAACTGTGCTTCCACCCTGACTATGAATCTCCTCTAACACATATGCATGGGGCTCACTGTGATCATAACTGTTTAAAACCAATACATAATCTCCTTAAATAGCTTCATAATGACTTCCTGTGTCATACTAAAGGCAGTACACATTCTAGAGCTCGTCTACGACCAGACAGTCAAAAGACGTCGTCTGTCAGGGATGAACAAAGCCTCTATTGCAGCTCCCAAATGCTTGGTTTCACTGCCTTTGAGAAATAAAACAGATACAATCTCATTGTTAATGTGTGAGCAATAATGGTTATTTCCAGGCTCATGTATTCAGTACAGGCTGTGGTTGTTTGCTCATTTCTGCTCCTTTCTTCCTTTGCCATTTTTCCTGGGCAACTCCCTTCAGACATTAAACCACGAGAGGAGCAGGGTGAGTAGGAACCAGCATCACTGCGTCACATGGACATGTGCATGTTAGAAGTGTAAAGAGGAAATTAAGAGCAGTAGCTCCCAGCGCCAGTAAAAGAACAAGGGAGTGGTTTGTGAGCTACAGTCCAAAGTCCAATTAGGTGTGGTCGGCTTAACTGACCTATAGTGGCCTCTCACGTCTGACGTAGAAAATGACACAATGCCCAGTGTGTGGTCTGTAAATGGTAAATGGTAGCTGAAAGGATGGGGGATTAAAGGTTGAACACATTCACAGGTGGCGACCTACTGTATGGGTTGGAAGTACGAAGACGAACACCTCCGTGCTCTTTGGCAAGTCAATTAAAGCAACGATGAAGTGATTTTCATAATGAGGCGTTAGCACTTTGTTCTACCAATTTCCCTTCATTCTCTCCAGTTAAAAGGCAAAAGATTTATTACGTTCAGTGTTTCTGCAACTAAAACAAGAACCTTTCAGTGCTTCATCATGTTTCCATGTGTCCTGCAGCATCACATAAAAGGAGAAAGAGTGCATTAAGGAAAATGACTGATGGGCAAGAGAGCAGGAGGTGGGGGTGGGGGTGTGGGGTGGGGGTGATGGATAGGAACATTAATGGATGGATGGAGTGAACTATTAGGTTGTGAATAAAGAGGGAGGGCCTAATGGCCAAAACAACAGCTCCAATGTCACTAGTCATGCACAACTAACAGCTTGCAAGTAGAGGAAGGATTCAAACACATGGATCCACAAACATGCAAACTCACTCATGCGCAGCGTGACACAGCGAGCCACTGGCTTATCCAGCCAATTAGGAAGGAGGGGCAGAGTAAGAGGTGGGGGACAGAGAGGGGAGAAAGATGAGGAGGATGTCAGAGGCAGACAGATGGAGAGGGAGTCGGGGGTGGGGGACGAGTAGGAGAACGAGATGAACAAGTGTGAAAATGCATGGACACACTGGTGGGCAGAAGGTGTGAGGACTCGACAGCTCACCAAGCGCCAGTCGACCCTCGGCTGTCTATTCCAGCAGGTATTGCCATGGCAACACAAATGCACATCAGACTTGCAGCCATGACGGTATGAGGTTAGCCTAGATCCTCAACATATTGACGCCATGTTTCAATACCCTGGCCTGCAGGGTGTCCAACTACCTGGTCATATAACCTCAGCGCACTCATCTGATGACTGCCTGGGGTTCCATAATCTCCCGTGACTTACAAAGGTGGTTGGCGTTGAGTGGAATTGCTGACCTCACTATAAATGCAGACTACAAATCAAGCAGCACATGTGGCTCAGTCTTTTCTTGTCTCATTTGTGTGTGTGTCCATCCTCTGTCCCTCTTCCTGACTGCCACCTGCCCTCGCTCGCTCTCTCTTCCTTGCACACGCAAACACACGTAGGATGTGTCAGCGTCCCTGCGTCTCTCCAGGGCAGCTGTCCAAATGTAAAATCAATAACCTTGTCCCTGCCCAAATAAAACTGGGTTACATCCACACATACACAGACATTCACGGGCTCAGGTGGTCTGCTGCAGCGGGGTCACACACACTGCTGTGAACATGATGCAGCACTGCAGCAGCAGCAGAGAGAGGCTGGCTGCTGAGAACTAGCCTGACATTAAAAGCAGGCCTTGCTTTGTTAAGACGTAAAGTAAAAAGAGCTGCAAAGCCACGAAGGAAAGCCTTGGCTGGTGTCTTCTGTTTGTGTAGCTGACGTTTGTGTATTTGGTAATGAAGGCCCCTGACTTTAGTAATTCCAGACTGCTCATTTTAAAAAATGTATTATCTAAAAATGCCTCTCATTTTCTGTTACTCTGCTCTGGATAAACTCATTGGGGTACCACTAATTTCCATCATCCTTCTGTTGCTTGGTCTAGCAGAACAGGAAGTTTAGATCTGCCACCTGTCAGGGAAAACAAATCACACTAGGTACAACATACTGCACAAGCAACACATGCACAAACACACAGATGAATAACCTGTGTGTGAAGAACACATTCCTGCTGCAACAAGCCAGCCGTAAATGCAAAGGATGCATTACACACATCTGTGCACATGCTTCTCACAGCTGGGGGTGTTAGCCCACTATATTTCCCATCTACCCCTTGCGCTGCCCATAGTAATAATAGTCCTCGTGACACCTGCAGCTGTCCACTGATTGGCTACTGCACAAAAGCTTCTTCTTATCCAGATTCAAAACAAATGTCTAAGTGTGTGTGTGTGTGTGTGTGTGTGTATCTCACCAGAAAAAGACAAAAAATGTGGCAGCCTCTTTCCTGCCACACCATCTCCAGCATTCTTGTTGTGTCAATGCTGCCATCCCCTCGATTTAGGGACACACACACACACACACACACACACACTTAATTTCCCAAAGGTCTTCGTAGTTGCAACTTGTATGTCTTCAGGAACAACAGGGGAGATAATTTCAAGGACAGTCTTTTTAATAATGCCCGGCACATGACGGAAATGGTTGCCACGGCAACCACACCGCAGACCAATGACACGTTCACCGTGGCCTGCAAGTGTGATGTAAATGTTGAATAGTATTGACAGCCGGATGTCAAAGCAAATGTGCATCTCTGCATCACAACACATGAGACACACACAAAAACCTTTATAAACCTCCCTGACCCTGACACATCCCTACTTCCTGAAACAGTTCAAGCCCAGAGGAGTGAGCTTCCTCTTCTCGGCCTCAGGCTCCGTCATCAGTTTCCTTCCACATCCTCACCCCTGAGTCTTTTTTTTTTTTTTTTTTTTTTTTTAAAACACATCAAGGGTTTGTTTCCCAAGATGAACATAATTCTGCAGGTCTCTGGGCCTGTGTCCATTCACGTGTCAGACCTGAAAACTTACATGCAAGTTGCATCCAAACACTGTGTTCCTTCAAAATGGGACAAATTGCATCTAGGTTTAATGTTATAGAGGTTGCAGCAGATCCCCATGAAATAGGAATAAGCAGGTATAGATAATGGACGGGTGGTAAAAGTTGTAGATTAATCCCCAGAAATGTGCCCGATTAATACATTACATACACAACCTACAGATAATACCTACAGACAAAAGATACTACTTAAAAACAATGAGCAATGTTGTCAGGCCTGCATTCCACCCAGGCAAATGCATCTGCAAATAACAAACAACAATCAGACTGCAACATGCAGCCTCCACAACATTTCAATTAGCTGGTTTTCCTTACTCCCTGTGCTTGCGTGGGTTTACTCCGGGTACTCCGGTTTCCTCCCACAGTCCAAAAAACATGCATGTTAGGTTGATTGGTGACTCTAAAATTGCCCGTAGGAGTGAGTGTGAGTGTGTGAGGTTGTCTGTCTTTGTGTGTCTATATGTGGCCCTGCGACAGACTGGTGACCTGTCCAGGGTGTACCCCTGCCTTCCACCCGAGAGAGAGCTGGGATAGGCTCCAGCAGATCCCCGTGACCCTGAACCAGGAAAAGCGGGTATAGAAGATGGATGGATGGATGGATGGTTTTCCTTAACAAGAAAAACATTCAATCGCTCAGAGAAGAGTCAGCCTGTAGTTTTTGCTGAGATTTATTTCTTTCCATAAAACTGTTTTACATTCTGGGTCTGAGGGAGGGAAAAAAAAAAACCTAGGTGTTTATGTGTGCTGTCATGTGTATTTTCTATAAAACCAGCCTCACACAGCCGTGATGATGCTCTAACAATGGGCTTTCATAACAGACCTGAAAATGAGGACAATATGCAATTACTCTGAAAAAACAAGAAAGTGAACATCCCTTGCGTAAATATGAGTGGAGCCTGAATCGCAAATTCACTGCAGATCTGTGGCAGGGAGAGAATAAAGGCTCACTGAATGGAGCATCTCTTTCCACCACCACCAGCCTCAGATGGTTCCACTTTAGTCAGGAACTGTCTCCTTCTGCAAATGAGACTCTCCCATGACAAGATCCTCAGAGGCCTGACTCCTCTTTCATCTGGCCTTGATTTACAGGGGTGTCTGACAGGGTTTGGCGCGGAGGATTTACCTCTTTTTACAACAAACTGCAAACACATGGATCCACACTGTCAACTCGGGACTCCACTTACTCAAAAACAAAACATAGCAAGCTGACAATTTGCACAGATGATGCCCCTGTCAGGCACGTCAGGGGTGCCACAACAAAACCCGCATTTGAGCAAATCTTAAATATAGTTTCCCTGGCAGCTTTCTACAGCAGCAACTTGTGTCAAAATAATCCCTGCGGTATTTGTGCGACGAAGCATGACTTTTGTAAAACTTACTGGTAGCTACGTCAATACTTTTTTTTCTCTTTTGCTCAGAATTTATTACCCACAGAAAGTATCACCTTTGCTCACTCTGGTTTACTGGAACTCTTACCTCAGAAGTGGTTTTCTTTCCTTCCTACTAAGGTTAAAGGTCAGATGAAAGCACCACTCCTCTCTGGGCTTTTATCCCCTGGAACAGAAGGACAAATCAGATGTGAATTAGTTTCTATTTTTGTGACCGGAGCAGCAAAATGCAGCTTCAGCTACACCGAATTCAAGGCCATAAGTCAGTGAAATACCAAATGTACGGATTGAATGTGCAGTGCAGGAGAATACAGAGACTTGGCGGCGGCAGCAGCTGGAGGAGAGCGGACTGATTTCACTATCACAAGAATTCGGAGGATTAACTATGGAGGGTGCTTGTGTGAGAGACTTAACTAAACACAGACAAAATGACACGCACAGCCAGAAAGACACTTATCTCCAAGCTCTGAAAGCAATCAAGCACAGTTCTGCCTTGATTAGAAAGTCTCTTCGTCTTTACTGTGAGATTTAAGAATGTGACATTTGAGCTGCAGAGACCATCTTCATTTGACTACAAAGCCTTGCACGCACACACGCGCGCGCGCACACACACGCACGCACGCACGCGCAGAGGCAGCTTAATAAGCATGTCACCACCCAAGGCTAATAATTTCACAACATGAGTCAGAGTAGAAACTTAAACCTTGTCAAAACTCTCACTTGTGTATTGACTGTGACTCACCAGTCTCCACCAGGTCTCAATAATGCTGACCAGCATTAAACATTCCAGCGAATCATCCACCTCAGTGCTGACTCATACAAGCCTAACTTTATTTAAACTACAACAACCTGGATGCTGAGTCATAGTTTGGCAGTAAAATATCATTCAGGCACGTCAGTTTTGAACAGGCTGAGAAGCTACAGTTGGGGCACGGTGTGTTTTTGCTGTGGGTGAGTGGAGTGGGGGGGGTGGGAGGCAGCTACTAGGAAGCTATTCCCACTGGCCTCAGCTGTTCCTTCGTTTTTCTACACACCAACTGTTGTTCAGCCACAGCATGTGTCCCTTCCCCTGACAAAGTGTGTGTGTGCATGAGATGTGTGTTTTCACAGCAAACAGGCTTCTTGTAACAGGGTGGGAGATTGTGTGTGTGTGCCTTTGTGCACATCCACGTCATCTGTTTACGTGTGTCTAAAACACACAATTGCCTCCTCAGATTACAGGTCAGCACCCCCCCCCCCCATCACCTCTTCTGTAATTTGCACACAGTTAATGTGTGATATCACTCAGTCAACAAGGCCATAGAACAGGTGTGGCAGTGACACATGGGTCTGTGCAGCTGCAGGGAACACAGTCGCTCCAGTCACAACAGCACAGGGGGCGGCAGGCAGCTGCTCCTAAGATGAAAACAAAGACCGGCCGGCGGCACATGCACAGACAAACATGACCAGCTTATGATCCAGAGGCACTGAATGAAGGGGACGACAACTAAACCGCAGTTTAAAAGACCGAAATGACCCAAATCCAGACATGAGACTTTCCTTTTTGGGTTCTGCTATAATGAGTGTCAAATGACATGGTGTATTTGTTCATGTGTTACATGAAACAATACTCTTGAGTCTAAGAAGTATCAGGTGGACAAAACACACCAGTGCTGCTAGTTGGTACTGCTATAAGTCCAGATATCTGATTTATAGGTATCAGACATTTCCTGCTGAACCACTGCAGTACTGGGACACAAGTATAAATTTTCAGACGCTGCACAACTGATGAAACTTGTATATTACAGTACGTGTAGTGACACGATGTGCCTGGATGCTCAGGCAAGTCTGCCCAAAAACAGGCCCCGTGTGTCACTGCTGTTACCAGTGTTAGCACCAACAGACTGTATGTGACCTAGATCGGTGCCCCACTTCGACAACAAACACTAAGGGAAACACTGGGTCCTTTGTAGAGGACTCAGGTGTGTCCATCCACACTTCCCCCATTAGCAGCAGTCCTTCACGGTGGCTCATTTCCTGTTTGGGCAGGAAGTGGGAAGGAGGGCAGGGCAAGGATTTAGCAGGCGTGACGATGATGTCACAGCAGGGAAATAAAGGCAGGATTGTTACAGGGGCAGCACAGAAAATGAGTAAGTAGGAATCAGGCAGAGCTAAAAGCACAATACAGTGTAAATCTTTTAAGTCCCCTATACTAAAATATGGGTTATACATGACCACATAACAGCGTTGTTCCAAACAGACATGAAAGGCAGAACTGGCACACAAGCCACTACACAGGGTCTTTGTTGCTCAGGATGACACACCACATTAAATGGGTAGATCAGTGCACATTCTGCCCCGAAGGCCTTTGTGTTAGACCCATTCAAAGAGAGTGGGAATATACCCCTCACATTGAGCTTCAGTTCTGTTTTTCATTCACAAGGATTCTGGTAAGCTTCAGTTTTTCGTATCATTCACCACCAGAGAATGCTTTATTTTAAATGAAAGCATCATCTGATTTGCACTTGCCATCTTCCCACCAGCAGACAAACACATACTGCCCAATGTACATCAGGGACTGCGACATATCACCACAGTGTGTGAAACAGCGCGGCAAATGCCATCCACTAATAATCTGGTGGTGACCTTTGATTCAAGACAGAAAACACATACGTCCCCTGATTCGCCACTGACCTGTATAACAATGACTGGACCCGGGAAAAGTTATTAATCAGAAACACACAGCAGCATTTTAATCTGGTTTCAAAACAGGGTGAGGCCTTAGCAGTGACTCTTGTAAGAGCACTGACGGAAAGCAGTCAGCTGATTAACGGCTCTCTACAGAGCCAGTCCTCACTGGGAAGGTCCATTAGCATTGATCAGTGTATTGCTTTTATAGCAAGTCAAGTGCACTTCAAAGAAGCTACTGCTTCCAGTCTTACACAGTGGACTGGTTGACCTCTCCAGCAGGTCAATACGAAGTCACCTGAGAATGTCAGATACCACATCTAGAAACTGCTTGGTTTTATGTCCTCTGGAGCTGGAGACAAATAAGTTTGCACCTACCACTTCTACAGTCCAATATAATCATGTTGGTTATATCACTGCCATGGTTCTCTTTGGGGCTGGTCTCCTTAAATGTCTGACAGCTATTGAATACTGGATTTTTCAGTTTAAGTGAATCATCTATGACTAATATTAACACATCTATGTGGGTAATTCATTTTCTCTGGTGTAACCAAGTTGGCAGGCTCCTGAGTGCATCTTGGTCACATGACAAAACATAAATACCAAGAGTGGGTTTCTGCACTGAGGTTAAGCAAACGACCTGCTCTCTGGTTTAACCTGGAGTGACGCGTTATAAACTGACCTCCACTGTCATATACACACTGTATGCTCTTCCTGCTCACAGTAAAGTCTGGTTGTGATTACAAGGAGCTGATCTCCCCTCCTCAGTGGGATTCTCCACAGTCCGTGCTGTGAGCAAAAACCACACATGGTGGGAATTATGGAATAATGCTGCGTCAGGAATGTTCCCACGATGGTCAGGGTGATCTGATGTAGGTCCCGCTGGCTGGGGTTTATGGGTAATGTTACACACACATACAGAGTTAGGCAATCAAATGTCTCTTGTGTTAGCCTACATATGGATCTGTTCCACTTTGTGTAGATTGGTTATGGAGTTGTGTTGTTGTGACTATTTAGATCCGTGTTGGATCAAAATAGTCTTTTGTGTCAAAAGGATTTGTTTGCTGTTTTCATTTAGCTGCAAAACGATTCAGCGTGTTCAGCTCTCAGACCTCATCGTTAGTACGGCTTGCTCCGAGCTGATCAGCTTAAAGACAGACGTCTTCCCACTCACACTGTTTCATTCCAGTAGTTTCTCCATGGGAATCCCCAACAGCAGTGATGGGTGAGGGGTCAACCTGACTGACCACAAATATGCTACTAACCCTCCTCATAGCCTCAAAGTTGGCCAGAGTGCCAGACTCCAGACTCCACTGATTCAATCAGTGAGTTGCCCGTGTGGCACGTGGGCCGAGATAATCAGGAATCCCTAGAAAGTAAAGATCAGTGGAGCAGAGAGAGATTAGCGAGCTACTCAGCCTCGAACTTCAGCCAGGCAGTAGAGGCTTGGGCTCACTCCGAGAGCTGCCATGGTATTAGTCAATGAGATTTGGCAAGAGACAGCCACAACAGCACAGACACACACGCACACACTGCACTATTCTGCAAGATTAAGCCTGCAGGTTTGAGTGACTGTCAAGGGATGCTGTCACAGAAATGTGTCAGTCCGCTTTGACCACGGCACGCACGGCTGTTTTCACTTACATTGTGTCTGCACAGTAGGTCAGTACAACTCTGCATTCCTGCAGTGTCCTGCATGAACCCTGACGTAAAAGGAAAATGGAGCAGCCAGCCAACATCAGCCTGTACAGTAAATTCACCAACATGAATGTGTGAAGTGTGAAAAAGCATGACTTGTGTAGACACAAGGAAAACCAAGAATGACATCAGCGTTTCCAAGCTGTTGTATTTCACATGACATCTGCCATGAAGAATATTTCACTGGTTCTCCAAAACCTCTCATGCTCCCCCTGATACTTCTTTCCTCTTATCATTTCCACTCTCTTCCTCACAGGTGTTCTTCCACCTCACTAACTCTTCCTGGCAGCCAAGCTGGTCGAACAGTCATTAGTGACACGGCGATGTGTAGTGAACCATGGGGCACTTGGCTTGGGATGCAGAGAACAGGCAATCTGACTAGTGTAGGCTGCTTTCCAACTCTTCTCATTTCCCTTCCTTGAGGTTTCACTGCAGGCTTAGTGCTGGATAGTGTTGCTGCTTTCTCACAAACATGAGCTTTGGTAACTTTTCAGATTACGAGTGAGAGAGGAGTTAAAGATCTGAGGGGTGGAAAATAGGCTACAGTGCATATTTAATGGTAGAACAAGCCGTTACAGCCCCAGTTTTTTTTTATGTACTGAAGACAAGTTTGTGGCTTGAACTGAAGACAGAGATAGTTGAAACATTTGGAAAATGTAAATAATGTAGGGGTGAGCCTGTTTTCAAATCCAGTGTATTTCTGGAGTGCAGCAGAATCCTGTTTGGAGCTACAATTCAAGAGGATGACAACTTAAATCAAGTGCATGCTCTGGTCTAGCATCATAGATATTTGTTTGTTTCAGTGATTCAGACATGCACCACTGCTTTTGTAACCACACAGATAAACATGACACCCCCAACACAATATGATGGTAACCTCCCAAAAGACACCAGGAAGGGACACTGTAATCACTGTAACTGCATCCTTCACTTTCTCTGATGGCCCTATAATGCCACTATTGTTAGTGTATTCTAGGTGGTATAAAAACTGAATCCTCAGTGGATTTGGCTTGAATGTAGCCCAGAGGGCAAATGCACAACCGTAAACTCATGTAAATAGAAGTCATCTAAACATTTTAGGCCAAGAGGAAAGTATTTCACAATGGGGTGGGAGGAAACAGTATAGTTTATTTTGTTTGCATCTGTGCATGTGTATGCAGTGCGTCTCTCCCTCAGTTTCAGCTATGTTGAACCATAAGTGTTCAGAGACTGCAAAAAGGCAAACAAACACAATGCACCCTGCACACAGACACACAAACTGTTGTTATGGTTTCATGAGAAACAGATGAACTCTGATGAGACAGGAAGCAGAGAGGACACAGGAAGTCATGGTGCCGATGTTTATCCCAGGCTATAAGGCAGCCACGGCCATGATGTGCTGCAAAGGACTGGACATTTAATTCGATAAGGGATGCAAAGGCATGTGAAAGCGATCCAGAGAGCAGAAAATAACTCTGCATTCTCCTCCTATATGTAACTCTCACACCAGACAGATTATAAATCACAGCCAGTCTATAATGTATATTTTCTATACAGCAGCCAGACAGCACAAGTAGCTTCCTCTGAGTTAGCAGTTTGTGTGGTCTTAATACTGTCTCTGAAGCACTGCTGCTTGCCTTAAGCGCTTTGTGCTCTTTCCATATCAAAGATGCATCACACATAGCCCAGCCCCAAAGTCTGTCCATTCACACAGACAACCTATCCCATCCATCAGCTGGCCCATGGCTCTTGTGGTGGAGCTGTAACTGGACTTTGCTGTGGATTACACAGGCTGGTGGGGCAGAGAAAGAAACACGATGCCTCCCTCTTCTGCGCTCCCCTCTGATATCTGATGCTACTGCTGGAATTCTGGTTGAGAATTCCCACTGGGATGAGCCTTTTCCAAACTTGAGTATCAACATCAGTTTCAAAGTGATGAGCCAACTGTGTGTAACTAAACCTAAAGAAAGGTGCCTCCAGGCTTAGTGGCAGTCACAGGTGTTCATGATGCCAACTGCATAAATGTGTGACAACGCAACAATTATGTCAGCAAGTCTCACAAAATACCTGTTTTTATTCCAGGCCTCCAATTTCCTGTCTAACACACAGTTAACACACACACACACACACCAACCTGACAACAGTGAGTGGAACAGCCCATCTGTAATACAGTAAAGGGAGTGCAGCAGTGAGAATGAGCCACCTGCCGTCGTTAAACTCACACTGACTAATAGCTGCCTAAGCTGCTTAAACAAACTGTACAGTGAACACTATAGCAAACAAAAGGGGCAATTAATGAATGAACAATACAATAGACTAGACGTGTATTATGGCAAATCAGATAAAATGTACGAAATTAGGTCATGGAATGAGTGGTGTGTGGAGATAAAGACTGGCAGGGTGAGGAAGGGCCTATTAATGACATCTGCAAAGGAAAACCTACCACTAAAAACATGGACTGATTATATTGTGGGTCACTGTGGCTCAGGAGCTAAAGCCATAAACCAAAAGGCTGGTGGTTCGACCCCCGGCTTCTCTAGCTCACATGTTAAAGTGCCATGAATAAAGTGGCAAGACACTGAACCCCAAGTTGCTCCTGGGGCCCCATGGCAGCACTTGCACCAGTGTGTGACTGTGTGTGTAAATTGGTGAACAGGAAATAGTGTAACGCACTTATCCATGTCGAGCTTCGGTGGCCGTACTTCTCAATCTAGCAACAAGGGCTGATTTCTGGACCGCTAGTCTAATACAGATGCCTAACAATTACACAGAGAAACCAAATGCATTCTGTTTCCTAATGCTGTCCGTTTCCACCTCAATAAAGCAGAATCCAATGCAGCCACAGCGAGACATGTTGTTTATTGAGTAACTCTCTCATTTTTTCTCTCCACACTCTTCCCACACATTACACTGCCTCTCTCCACTTACAAATTACAACCCACAGCTGGAAGCAACAAGTGCAAACCCAAGACTTTTCCTTTAAGAGTGTAAATCCCACCAGGACTGACCCGTACTAAAAATGCATACACTCGTGAATGTGCTGTGTGCTGCAGGAGAAACCGCTCACTAAATGGCACAGAAAGGGAAACTAACATAGCAAGGAGATCTGATTGTAGGTCAGTCCTTGTCATTTGTATCTGTAATTGTCTTGTGCTTGAGTGCACCTGCTGAACGAGGACCTGGATCATATATTGCCCTGAAAGGAGAGCAGGGTGCCCTCCTTGTGTCTACTCCAATCAGAGCTGCAGAAGGAGAATAGAGACCAAGTTGTCCACAGTTTGCTGCTTCAGTACTGGCACATGTGCAGTGGCCGCATGTTTAATACTAAAAAGGGGGATGAATAGTAGAACAGAAGAACCATACCCAATCTACACAAAGTAAAAAGCTACAGCTGTCAAACAATTGATTTGCCACCAGTGTGAGCCCTGATGTGAGCATGCATGAGAAGGCCAACTGGAAGAGAAACTATCTGGACAGCGGAGGTTTTGCAGGCTATGGCTGGGATGGTTAACCATTTGTCTTTGTTTCCAAATGGCAGGGGCAGCTGCCACCAAAGGTCAGCAAAATGTTTCCAGAACAAGGCCCCATAGAGGCTGGGACCACGTGCCTGTGACAGAAGAGGGACACACCCAGGTGGAATAACACATAGCTACTTTCTATCACATTTTGACTCAAGCTCATCACACCCATAACATGGCATGTTGTTTGGCATCAAGGAGCCGGGCCCTGCAGTAGCTGGTGGTCTGTTTTCAGTTTGCGCTTCACTCTGCAATCCAAGCCAAGGTAGCTGCTAATATCAGGTTACACCCTACCCCCTGGCTCATCATCAAGGTGTGTCGAAGGCTGCGTTTGAAGTGCCATCCTCCACCCGCCCTCCCTTCACCCACCTACACCTCTGGCTGTAACACAAGCTGGGTAAACGTACACCAAACGCCTTCGCCACCCTCCAGCCTTGACTTTGGAGCCTTTGTTAAGGAAAGTCTTCTGCCCAGGGACATGGGTGAATGGATGGGTGGAGGTCAGACATAGATGGCCTTTGCAGCTCGCATGACAGACTCAGAAAAGTGCTGACAGATGGACAGACCAGGAGATAGTAACGCACACACAAACCAAGAATAGCTTTTCAAATGTCTCCTGCAGACGGTCTCTGAGGATTGTTCCTAAACCCCAAACATTTCGACAACTGTTTTTCTCATCTAATCAACTACGTCTCATGGAAATCAAACATACAAAAAGGAGAGGAAGCAGAGGGATAGAGGGAGAAGAGCAGCAGACTTTTTCTTCCCTTCCTCTTTTGGCCAAGTAAGACGGGGTGGATGAATGAGAAAACCATATTTTTAGTTTGAGCCGTGCCTGCTCCCAAAATATATACCCTGTACCCATGTTGTCTTTTCAACAGCCTTGAGACAGACAGTTTACAGTGAAACACTTCTTACTGAAAGGACACACTCCTTTCCAACATATGTTTTACCTGTTTTCAGCCTGAGGTGCTGAATCATGTCTGTCCTTATGCTCGCTGTTGCCTTTTAAGTGGTCATGTGTTTGCACCAGTGAATTTTACAAAAACTTCTTTTCAGTGGATTTAACTTCATTGGACTAAAACAGGCTCAGAAAGTTGCCTCTAACTTCAAAAACAAATATTTCTATTTTGCATAAGCTGCTGATTAAGTTCTTAGGAAGCCCAGCCATAATGGGACACAGCACCGAGAACAGAGGCGCAGTGTAACAATGCCTGCAGGAACGAAAACAACAGTTCACTGGGTTTTCCAGATGTGCTTTGGACATCACATGTTTTCTGTCTTCTTCTGATTCTCTGACAGGATAGTGAGTTAAATCTGACTCCAAGATCCTGCCCAAAACATAATAAGCTTAAAGCCATTTGCCTGAGGGGGAGCAACCAGAAGGCCAGCACCTTCCCCATTAACAGCCCTGTGAGCGAGTAGGTTGCATTGTTGCTGCACTGTCTCCATGCCCAGAATAATGTGCTTCTGGTCTAGTGCTTTGTGGATGCAAATCAGGCGTGCCTTAAGGACACAGACGGTCTATTATAATGCCACAGTGGGGAATAAAGGCTGGTCTAAGTGACTTTGGAGAAGCTTTGCTTGAGCACATTTTGTTTGTTTTGCTGTGTTCACCCCTGAACTGAAAAGATACTGATAAAAACTGTCCCCTCCTGGCCTTGGCAGTGTAAATAACACAGGCACTGGGAATGTTTACTGGGTGACAACCTGAGTGCATATGGCAGCCAGTCAGACAGCCCCTCTACCAATGACCTTTGAACCCCATGGTCAGTGAAAGGTCATTATCTTTCCAGCCTTAATGCCTGAATGGGAGCAAAGGAAACAGCATGTCCTTGGTGGAGAGGTTAATTTACAATTATCTCCTTATTTTTTGTCAGTAAAGCAGCAGGAATGCAAACACAAATAATTGACTTCTGAACAAAGTGACAAACTGCACAGTTTAGACTTTCTGTTTCTACAAAACAAAGTGGGTGTTTGCATTAAACTGGGGGTAAACACTGGTCAAACTGGCAACATGTTATCCAGCCTGCAGTGGCGGCGCCATCCAACAAAGGGAATTAAAACACAGCTCATGAGCTGAAGAAGGAATCTAACCACGAAGCGATTCCAGCCTCACTAACACACACTTCACTGCGGTTTAAACTCTAGTGTTTCATATGTCCCCATGCAAGATGTGCATATTAGCGCAACAAAACCATCGGCCATTAGAGGAGCAGCAGCTGAGAGCCTCCTCCCGCTGAACAGGGTGGAGACCACACATCTCCCTTCTGCTCAGATGCAGAGGTGGAAAATTAAGGTTGAACATACGTCCCGGTCAGGACACAGTCATGGACACTGGATAAGGAAACACAACTAACAGATGCATCATAACAATGGACTCATCTTTAATTGTCACTCCCATTAAAAAGCTGCGGCTCTTTTCCCAGTCGGCCCAAACGCTGCACACCGGTTCTCCCCAAGAAAGGGATTGTTCAATGGCCGCATAGGGGGCACACAAACCCCCATTCAGACACAGGTCTCCAACAACAGTAGCAGTAAAGCCAGGTCCTGGTCCCTGTGAGAAGTGTGGTAAACATGTAGTGCTGCTCCTCCTTTGCTTTCCACAGCACAAAATGCTGCCAACAATGAATGGCATAATTAGCTCCATTTCTCCAACTGGCACTGTGCTCAAAGGAAGATGGACATTGAGGAAAGATAAAAAGGAGCTATGGAATTAAAACATGCGGGGATAATAAAGAAAAACCCACTTACAGTCAATTTGGGTTGACAAAGAGGGTCCTCTCCTCTCCTATGTTGTCCAGCTGGAGCAGATATCCCTGTCCTGAGGGGGGAAAGGAGAAAAACCTCTCAAATAAAAGGTGGAATTATCTATTTTAGAGAAAAATCTAGTTTTAAAGCTTTGGCCTCACGTTTTCTCACGTCGCCTGGTCTATATTTACACTCCCAGACCCTTTTCCATTCTTCTCTCCCGGAGCCGCTGAGGAGACACGCTGCGCGTCTCCGTCGTTTCCTGTCCAGCCCAGAGAGCTGTGCTGCCTTCACGGTCGCTCGGGAAAACCTCATTGCACAAGTGATCGCAGAGAAGAAGAATGACCTAGCATTTTACTAATTTCTGCTGATTAACAGAGGAAAGTTTAAATTATATGCTCACTTTCGTCTCTCCATCAGACCAATGAAAAGAAAGAAAAAAATGTATTCTTCTTCGTCTTTTTTTTTTTTTTAAATAAAACAAGTGAAAAATCTGCTTTTCTAAGGTCGATTACTTCAACAGCACATTATTTAACATATTTTTAAGGTTGAAAGTCTTGGGAGAACACTGAAGGCAGCCTTAGCATCCAGTAGCTTTTTCCTATAATAATAATAATAATATTAATAGTAAAATTAATAAAGGTAAAATATTAAATAAAACAAAATACAGTTGGATGAGTTAAGAAGGTATATGTAACACTAAAGATGCCATCACCACGAAACAAAAGAGACATGTTCCAGATTAGGAGATTATTGCGTGTTGCCCATATGGACACATGACATTACTAACCCGTCAATTCAGCTCACCCATTTTCAGTTACAATTACAGGAAGCGTTTTGGAAATGCCATAATCCCTACTTCACAATCCTATGAATCTGTCACCATGTGTTGGCACACAAAGGAAAACATTTCTGCCCTTTTCTAACCTCTAACCTCTAATTAGTAGTGAAGCAAAATTAAATATTGCTGCAATTAAAATGAGACTATAGTGAAAAATGATTGTTTTTCTGGCCCGTATTACAAAACTATTGCATTTTAGTCAACAGGCTGATTAGAATCAGTAGTTTGTGGCCATCTAGTGGCTCAATAGAGGAGCTACACACTATTTTTCTCTGATGGATCTGTGCCAGTGTCTATACAGTTGCCTCACTGACTGACTCACACACTGTTCACTTGTCCAAGACACATTTTCTTTTCCAGTTTTTGGCTTTTTGTTCCATAAAACTTTCACATGGTCCACTGGGTCATTGCACTTTTGGTCACTCACTCCACTTCTAACTTTGGCTGCAACTTTATTTTTCTCATAAAGCTTGAACACAGCTGTAAATTAAAAAACATATAATCATGCAGTACTTATTTGTAAGTTAGTATTAAAGATTTAAGGTATATCACAAGTGGTTACAGGTCACCAGGAGCTAAAATCTGTAAAAAACAAACAACATCTTAGATTTACACAGATTTGTGTGGTCTCTTTTCTCCCTCCCAAATTACACAATATTAAAATATACGGTAAAAAACTAAATCAACTGTGCAGCACCTGCACAACTGACTACTGCTCAAATTGAATCAAAATTTGTGCAGTAAAACTGAACTACATTCACTACGTTACAGTTTACAAAAGCAGGCCTTAATCACATACCCGAGACATGGGAACTGATCTGTCCTGCAGTGGCATGTGCCCTAAATTACTACATGAATAGTCTTACATAAAATAATTAAGCAATCAAAAGGTCACAACCCTGGGAGAGAGCGGAAACTTCAGACGAGGGGGTGTTTTCTGCCACAGGATGTTTTCCTTCTAGAGTAGTTATATGAGATTCAGTCACTGCAGCCTCGTGGGAGTGTTTCACAGGCACAGCAAAGGATATGATGTATTGCTCTTGAAGATAAGCGTGCACAGAGCCAGGGTCCGTGACACTGGAGTAACGGTGTCGATCTCTCTGCAACATACGGTTCATGGAGTTTGGGCTTCAAATTTTAGGTGATGAGGAAAAGCCTGGACGACACCATTCTGCTGGAGGCACGTTCACACTCACAGGGCAAAAGATCAAGATGAGGGTTTGCTGGATGTTCATGATCCTCCTGGGCTGTAGGTTGTCTCATGCCACTGAGTCTCAGAACACCTGCCCCTGCAATGGTAAGTTCTAGACTTTATTGTATCTATCTCTAGCTTTCAGTAATTCATACAGTCATAGTGGTTAGTATTCAGGTACTAATTACTATAAATACTAGTAATGAAAAATACAAGTTATTGTAAGCAATTAACTTCATAAGTAAATATTTCTGTGTACTAATCCAAGTGATGGTACTTTGCATACAGTAGATATTTACAACAGGCTATTTGGTCTGATTTGTAGCTCCCTAATTTGTAGCGCAGTAAAACATGAATATAAATTTATTTACTTTAGGATTACAAGGTTGCAGCAGTGACTTCAGTAGATATTTAGGTGGTGTGTTTTAACTACTCTATGGCTGACAGCTCTGGGTTGGGGTTAGTGAAACGTGAAAGGTTCAGGCTTAAAGGAGTATGTTCTGCTACACGTACAGCGAGTTTCTTTAATTATTCACTGCTTATCTCTTAATTAGCACTTGAGACGACCCTTGTGGCCTAATGCAGGTGGAATACATGCATTTGCAGGTTGAGACATTTTAATGTGATCCAGCATTTACCAGAGTCTAAGGAGGATAAAAAAACAACATGTTGCCACAACTTCAGGGCAACCGCTGTTAACGCGGAGTGCAGAAGGCACCAACATGTGCAAAACCTAGCTCCACATCACGTAAACCACAAATGTGTGAGTAGCATATTTGAGTCAGTCAGGGCTGACTCAAGTATACCACTCACATGGCACATCTCTGGTTGTATTATGAAATGTTAAGCTGGTTACAAAAAAAAAAAAAAACAGAGATAAATGTGCTTAGACGTGCTGTTATTTAACAAAATTCCGCGTGGGGGTGGAGATGCTGTGAAATGACAGGTTTCGATGCCAGAATTTCAGTCAGGGGAATTAACTGTAATTAGATCAATCTTTGCAGCAGTTATAACTGTAAGAAGCCATTTCCTTTGTAACGGTGTTTGGTGTTGATTAAAAAGATGGGGATCCTGATTTGCTTCACTGCAACAAAAAACAGTGCTGGACTGCTCTCATTATGCTCAGAACAACGTTTCTTTCAAAGTGTCAATGTGTTTAAAGTCACATTGGAAGTATTTTGCAAGCCAAAGCCATAACTTGCTGCAGTGAATTAGAGATTTTACTAATTTCATATGTATCACACTTAGGACCTGAATAACTGTCACATTTTTCTCTCCAGTGGAGCTGAAAACTGTCTGCATACCTGGCAGCGAGAGTGTGCATGTGCCATGTCCAAATGTGACTGCCGGCGAGGTGAGGTTTGAACTTTTTAAGGATGATAATGAGACTTCGCACTTTGTGTGCAACTTTCAAAACAATACATGGAACTGTTCAGGAAAACCCAACCAGCAGGGCATGAAACTGCAAAAAAACAGTGAGCATAAATCATTCAGTTTCATCCTCGATGGACTGACTGACAGTAGCCAGGGAGTCTACACATGTCAAGGCACAGTAACCTACCCTCCTCCCCTGAAAACAGTACCAAGTACTTTGAGGGTCCGAGTACTTAAGGAAGGTAAGGATTCCTAAGACGTACCAAGATCTATACATTTGTGTGTATAAAGTATATTGAGAAATTCCTGAATATGCTTCTTTCAGGAAACCAATGCAAGTGCAATAATGCCATCAATAAACCGGATGACAATATAAAGCATGAATTTCATTGGGCTTGGATTCTGGTGGTTGTACTTCTCATCGTCTACAGCTTAACTGTCACCATTATTGCCTTCGTCACCTGGGTAAGGGATTCCTCTAACACATTCGAACTAAAAGGAGAAGTGATGTTTGAACTATGTAGGAATGGGGACATTTTTTTTATGCTTTTGTTTTCCACATTTGTCTTCATGGGTCTTGCAGGTCAAGTTGCAGAGGGTCGATTCCCACAGCGACTACATGAACACCAAGCCCAGAGCATCAAGGGACCGCAGGAAGAAAAAAGGGGTTCAGAATCCCATACCACGACACTTCTGATTATTATCTGTCTGACCATTTGCACAGCTATCCCCAGTAATTTAGATATAAACATAGGGGGTGTTCTTGCCATAGCTTACTCTAAATAGAACATTGTTGTGGATTTTGTGAGGATTTGTTTTGATGTAGTTGTTGTTTTGTGTCTACACAGCAAAAGTAGCAGTTTGTTTTACAGTTGTAACTGTATAAAACCATAAAATAAATGATATACTGAACTTTTCTGACTTTGCTTGCTTCTTATTTCACTGCCCCACTGTGCCTGCCTCTTTCTCACACACTCTCTCTCTCACACACACACACACACACACACACACACACACACACACACACAGGAACCAGCCTTTGTGGTCGAAACAGAAGGTTGTGTATGATGGGGGGGATTTAACCACATTCAAAGGGCTCATTCAGTTTGTAAATCTGAGCGTTATCATTCGGATCAGAAACCACAATGAGACCACCAATGGAAAAAAAACAAACAAAAACAAAACAATATAGGCCTGTACAAACCAGGGTGCGAAAAACTGAAACAACACGCAACAGATTAACATCACACCATGCTTCTCTTTCCAGTCTGCATGCTCTTATTTCTACAAAACAGCAAGCGGAGAATGTTTTCTCAGAGGTAATATCACTGTGGCTGATGAGAAGCAGATACACAACCAGGAGAGGTGAACGCTGTCACAGTTTGCACATTTCCTGTCTACCTTCCTCTACTTCTCTTCCTTCATAGTGCTTTCTGCAGATACGAGTGCTTCAAAGGGACTCCACCTTTACCTTGCTCACCTTGCAGTTTCTGTGCAGTTATTGCGCACACACACACACACACACTGGGTTTATTGGTTTCAGCAGCATAGTCTTAGTCATCAACTACCAGAAGTCCCAGTAAGATTAACATATACTTTCTGTTAGCTTTTTAAGCACTTTGGGACCTTGACAGAAGATTAAAAATAAATGTCATTTATGATGAAGGCATTTTTCCTTTCCCCTGCAGTCATCTCGATGTAGAATCAACAATTTTCCAAAGTGAGAAAATTAAAACAGAAAAAAACCCCAGCAGAGCTATTCTCATACAAGTTCAACTGGGCCATTAAAAAAAAAGAGAATTTCAGCTGTTTGCTTTCATCAGGAAGTTTTATAAATCTTGCAGAGACACTACAGATTGATATTCCACTGATTATTCCAACTCTCATTATTTACAAACATACAATTGGTAAAATTATATGTCCTGTGTGAGTTTCATCAGTTCACTGCCATTACAAAAAACAAACCATATTTTCACTAAACAGCCACAATCACTTTAAATACATTAATATTTTTTTTCCATTGTTGATAAAACCTTGAGTAACACAGCAAAATGTGTGATCATGGTTGAATCCACTGACATCTGTCTTCAAGGTCCCAGTTGCTCCAGTTTAGGTTCTGTGTCTACACTCTGGTGTTCTGGAAAAATCTTCTCCCTGAGGAACTCCGTCCTCTTTTCGTCACACTCAGACTGCAGCTCCTTATCCGTTACCTGGAGAACCGGATGAGGATCATATAAATCTCACTACAACAGACACGCACTCAACACTGATAGCTCTTTCTCTGGAAGTGGAATAATTTGATTTCACTTAATGTCAGTAAGATGTTCTTACGGAGGAACAAAATTTAACAATATAATCAGAAAGAGTAATATCTACAGATGATACGTATTTTACGGAGTTTATTTAAGTCAGTGCAGCATAGATTTGGAGACTTTGAATCTCTATAACGAAGACACATCCTCTGTATAAATGGTCAAAGCATGAGTGAGAACATCAGCAGTGAGAAACACATGCTGGTATAGAGATGGCACATAATGTTCTACATTAAAACTGACGTTAATTAAAGACAGGGGCGGAAAAGTAGTGAGGGAAAACTTTTTACATGTAGAAACAATATTAAAACTTCTGAAAGTGGGTAACTAACATAAAGGAAAGCCAAGGTCTCACCAGGACAGGGCTGTATCCCAGGATCTTCAGATGGCGAATCTTCACCGCTAAGGGACCACGGGCATTGGACGTACCATAACAAAATTCCGAGGGTGAAGCACAAATTACTGCAATTCTATAAAATCAAAACAAGAGTTTTAAAAGTTTTAAAAAGCTCAAAATTTGAATTTATCTACAGACATAAGAGAATGAAAGTAGAGGTCTGATTAAAAAATCATCACTGAAAGATAAAAATCTAAAACGTCAAAAACAGAGCAGACTGTGGCTTTATTATCATACATAGTGCTGTGTTTGGAGCACTTTGTACTAATGACTTCCTTTGACACATACTTTACGATTTTAACTCAGTAGGGTTGTTGTTAGGTTGGATTTCTCATTTTGCCTTAATGATCTCATATATTAAATAACCTCTGGGCACATTATGAGAGATCTAACAATAAGAACAGTCAATGAAAAGCAGGATTTAAAGATTATTAATACATTAAAAGTGAATTATAGAACTGCAGTGGACCGAACTTGATAATGAATGAATGAATCAATCAATCAATCAATCATAGAATCTCCAGTCAAAGGCAGATGTTTCAAAGTTGCAGCTGCACCTTCAAAAGAGTTTACAATTGAACTGAAACAGATATTTGATTGGCGGGCACTGATCACAGCATGTGTCAGTGCCAACGCCAAAGCAAAAAAACAATTATCCTCCTAAACTGCTGTCGTAGCATGAGCCTTAACCGAATGTGACATGACATATCAAATCAAAAAGAAAAAGCCACTGCAGAACTGCTCAACACTGACAGTGTTAGCGGCTACGCACGACAGCCGATACTTTACCTTAGACTGCTCTCTGCTGGAGACTGCTCTTCTCTCACTTCACTAACGGGAGTTTGGCTTGGCAGAGGTTTGGTTATCACACCATCTGAGAATCAGCACACAAAACACACAAACACAGCTGCTTGATTAGTTTCAAGATGAGCTGAAATTGTTTTCCCCAGCTAATAATCTCATTAAGATTGATTATTATCACAAACACCCTTATTACCTATGACATAGACGTTCTCCACCACCACCATCTCCTGTAACATTGTGCCTGCCTGATCTCCCAGCACACTATGCAGGCCCTGTGAGAGACTGAGCTTGACTGACGTGCTGCTGGGTGCGGGGTCTCCAAGAACCGATGGGTGGACACTCAAGGGCCGAGGGAGAGGAGGACGGTCAAGACGGAGGCACAAGTCTACTGTCTGAAACATTCTTTCCAGGTTCTTGTGAAACTTTGACGCTAAGAAAAAAACAGAAAAAAGTTGAGAAAGATGAAATTATGAACATTTAAAACTGTCCATGTGTGTCAATTGTCTTACCTGTATTGTTACACTGCTCCAGAGTGCTGCTCTGCAAGAGTTGCTCCAGTAATGGAGAGGGGAAGTGGCCCAGTAGACAAAAACAATAAACTGACTTTAATAGCTCAAACATGGACATCTTGGGCAGATAGGTGGCCAGAGCCTGGCTGAGACCATCCAGGAACCTGGAGCAGCAAGAAATACATCAAACCTTACAAGCAATACTGCTGGGGTCAGTTATGTTTGAGAGTTTCCACTGTCTAACATATATTCATCCAGATATGCTGTTGGGTGATCACTCAGGCCAGATAAATGTAAGATGCATCAGAACTTGGCTTTTTAAGGTAGTAGATTACACATGTTGTGGCCTCGAGATAGTCAAAAAGAAGCAATTTAAGTAATAAGTAACATTAGGAGGCTTAAAAACAGTGACATCTATATCAAGTTAGTTGTCTCCAGACATGTGAGAGACATACTGTTGTCTGTGGTGCTTCAGATCGTGGTTGAGAGAGGAGTACACCTTCAGGACACAGAGCAGGTCTTTGAGTGTCAGGGCGTCTGGGTTGGCGATCGTCCTCTCAGCAAACGCCTCCAATAAAGCAGTGGGACAGAAGACCAGGGACTCAAACACAGACAGAAAGAGGAGCACCTAAACACAAAGGAGGAATGCATTAGAAGTTAAAGATAAATAACAAAGCTATATAACAGCACAGTTATCCTGAGATGTCTGTTTATAAAATAGGTTCTAGAGGAACAGCTTCATATCTAATATTCAACAAAAAAGGGTTTTTTGTTACAGCACCTGTTTCTTGCTCCATATATCTAGTGTGGAGGCGACATAGTCTGAAACACCAGTGAGCAGGTCTGAGTCTCTGTAGTGCAGCTCCTTACATGAATGCAGCACTGTTTGCAGTCTGTTGAAGGGGATTCCATGGAGGTTTTCTACCAGAGAGGATGGATGTGGTAAGTGGGACGGCACATACCAAAGTCTTGCATTACCAATGGACTAGATGATATTTGTGACCATATTATATCCCACATGAAATACTTTATTAAATCATAACTAGGATTTTTGTGTTTGTCAGCATTTAGCCATTTTGTCATGTGTCTCGTGGGAAATATTTTACCTATGATCTTCTTACTGCAGACATTCAGAATTGGTTTGGAGTAAAATCCCATTGTGGCCATAGTGGAAATCATGTATTGGGCATTGGGAAGGCTGAACTGGTCTGTCATTGACAAAGCTTTACCCTGTAGTAAGTGTACAAAAGGAGAAAGTTTAGCTAGGGATCACATTTTTCTTTTGATAAGGACATATTTAATTCTAACTATGAATCAAGAATCAAGAAACTAAATTATGTCTAGAGTAAATCTTTGCCAGTTAGCAATGAGAATCTAAACCTATTAAAACCTATAATAAGTTGACAGCCTGTACACGAGAGTAACAGTGGCCAGAACAATGAACAGTCAAAAACATGACCTGGCCATCATAAACCTGGATAATGTTAGGACTTAAATAACAAATATGGTCAAAACCAAGACTCTAAATCTAATAACCTCTAGTTTTCGCTTCAGACCCAGTGGGACATCCTTCCCCAACAGACGCATCATGGTCTGGAGGGCCATTACAGTCTTGATGCCAGAAAGACGGATTTCAACTACCAACCTAGGACACAGTCAGAAAAGAGAAAATAAACAAATAAGCAAATAAATAATCTGTTAAGGTCATAAAAAGTTTCTCTGTGAGACTTTAACAGATTATTTTCTGCAGCAAATCAAAAGTTTGAACTCTATTTTTGCCTGAGCTCTATGCATCATTCCTTATGCTGCACCTTATGCCGTCCCTAAGGGCACCAACATTGGGACTGCTCTCCATGTGCTCCAGACAGGAGGCCAGGATGGACAGGCTCTTCTCATCAAAGTCGTTCAGTTTCTCCTGGTAGTGGACAACAAAACACACTGAGCTAAATAAGAGTACAAAGACAGTGATGACATTTATGCTTGCTGACTGCTTACCTGGCAGGTTCGGAGGTAAGTCTGGATCACACGGCTACGTTGAGGCACACCCAGATTGACCATACTTAGGAGAGAGTAAGCCAAGTCCTCAATGCGCATGTGCCAAGCACCGTTCATAGCATTTTGCAGGAGTTTATCAAATGCAGGATGCTCAAACATCAGCTGCAGCTCATAGCGCCGCTGCTCATCTGACATCTTCTTGGTGCTGGACCACATGTGGGTCAAGCAGTTGCTGACCTGTCGATGTGTAGCTGCGTACTGACAGGTGAGGTCTAACACGTCTGATGGAGAGACACACTTTTGCAGCCCGCTCATGAAAGGGGACTTCCAGTATCTCTGCTGTGGGACAGACTCAGCAGACCTGATCTCAGTGGACAGTGAGAGGTGCTCCTCCTCCTCCTCTTCCACTTCATCACTGTGAGTCCCACCTTGTGAATAAAACCTCACGGAGTCTGCACCGCACCTGGTCAGGCATGTGTGCCTTTGCCTTGTGGCCCAGATGTGCACTAACTGTCTGCGAGGAAAAGACCCGTGTTTGACAGATGTTATCAAAAGATGCTGCCACTGAGACCCGCGGCCGCAGAGGCGCATGGTCCACCTCAGGACCTCCTCCACAACCAAGACCGACATTCTTCTCTGACGAATTAAGGGACGTGACAATGAAATGAAGACACTGGGGGTTTTATTTCAGCTCCTCTTCAATGGGGAACAAGTAGCTACTAACACCATTACATTAGTAGTACTAGCACAAGGTAGTAACAACACAGTACTATCACTCAGCAAGGTCAACAGTTATGGAAACACTAGCTAGCTTACATTAGCCAGTAACACGTGACACTCACAGAATCACTTCCTGCTGCGCCAAAACAAACACAAAAAGCTGATGTGACGGTAAAAACCATCACAGCCTGGGTCCAGTCCAGGTTCGTCCACACCACACGCCGAATAGTGCTGTGTGCGCTGCCATATTCGCTCCGTGTGTCAACTTAGCACATCATCTACCGTCCAACTCCAAATAGAAGCGCAATAATAAACTTTGTTATCGCGAATATAAACCAATTAACATATATCTTAATGTTTATTGTTGATAAAAACCATTTTATGACCGTTTTTAAACAAGTCTTTAAAAAGTGCGTGTGTATATATATATATATGAGAGTGCGCGAGAGCTGGTTCCTACTCGGACTTAAATAAGCGTTACACTCACGGTTCCCTAGCAACCGACGCTATCCGTATACGATGTCAAAGTTTGTGCTCGCTGGTAACGTTTGATTTTAGTTTTCACGTTTTTCTATTTATATGTATATATATATATATAAAACATGCATATTTATAATTTGTACCGTTTCAGGAAAAACCGACTGTCCTCATTATGCCAAAGCGGAACTTTTAGCCGACGCTTTGCAGCGATCCCTGCCAAACTTCAGGACCCATAAGATCCCGATCCCCCCTAACCAATGGATGGTAGGCAGATATTTCCCCTTTTAACAATGCAACAGGTCTTTGAAATTTACATTCGTGTTCCTTGTGTCGTTGTTTGTCACCTCTGACAGGAGTGGCTGGAGGACACCTGCAAAAGAAATGGATGGAAACACGAGAAGTCCCCGTTGGTTTGGAGGGAACTAGTGGACCAAGGGGGAAAGGGGGTGCTCTTAGGGGGCTTCAGTGACTTCTTAGAGCATTGTCAGGTAGTGACGAGTAAATTAGATTTTCTGTCAATATAAACCATCATAGTATTCCTCTTGTCTAACAAACTAACACTGTTTCAAACTCAAACCTCGACACCCATTTCTTTAATCGATGGTTGTGTAGGACTACTACAGCATAACATCAGACATGTCTACAGATATAATGCTAAGTGTTGCAGCAGAGAATCTGGAGACCAGCATGGACCTTATTGTGGAGGAGCAGCACCGTGTCAGTCTCATTAAGCCTCTTCATATATGGATCACAAGGTGCATTAGTCAACAGTCAAAACTAAAGAAGAAACATCTTTCAGGTGTTACGAGTGTTACCTGACAGATTGCATGCATATTTTTCCATACATTTCCAGTGCTCTCTGTCCAACCTGCCATCTCCTGATGCCCAGTCTGCTCTCTGCTGAGGTCTTCCCCCACATTGCTGCAATCAGCCTCCACCTACTGGACCTTGAGGGGGATGAGGAGGGACTGCAAGGGCTGAGGATGGAGATGGAGGACCTGGCTCTCCCTCTGCTTCATCAGGTACAACATGTTTTTTTTTAAACATATTTCATATCTGAAAGGAAAAAAAATCTAATGATATTTATCCACAGGTGACCATTCACACAGATTTAAAACAGGCGTTTCAAGAAGCAGATGTCATCATCCTGCTGGATGACTGGTGGCGTGATGGCAGCGACAGTGAGAGGAGGAATCGAAATGAGGCGGAAAAGAAGAAAGTAAAGGACATCTCAGAGCGGTACAGAGAGTATGGACAACTAATCGATGCAAGGGCCAACAAAGAAGTGAAAGTGATTGTGTCAGGTGACGCATTTGTCAACCTGAAATGCTCAATTCTTGTGGACAATGCACGCTCCATTGACTTCCACCACTTCGTCACTATGGCAACTCAGCTGGAGAATGAAGCCAGGGCCATAATTGCAAAGAAGCTGAAAGTGAGGGCATCAGGTAGATAATTATTTCTTTGACCAGACGTCTACTGCATTTTAGCACCAGCACACTTCATGTAAGACTTAATTTCTCCCTTCTGTCCTTCAGATATTGCAGATGTCATAGTGTGGGGAAATGTCAGTGGTGTTTTCCACATTGACCTGCAGAGGGCAAAGGTATTCAACTATGATGGGGCTATCAAAGGACCCTCATTCTTTTCGCAATCACTCTTCAAGATTTTCCATGACAGGTTTGTTACAATAACACAAACAAGCAGTTAGAAGTATTTATATGCAACTGTGCCTCACACCCCTGGTTCAGAATAACTAATTTTTGATTAACTCCAACTCACTTGCACTTTGTCGGGCTCAACAGATTTAGGTCAGGTCTACTATCAAATTACAAAACTGCCTACTAATCTGTAGATCGTGACTTTGCTCTGTGCCAGTGTTGATTGCCCAATACATCTGACCCAGTAGACTGCTCTGATGGGATATGCCAAAAAGACCATAGTCACTATCTCCCTTCCAGGAAATGGATGGAAACAGACTTTCAAGACTTGGTACGCTGTCGGCGCGCAGCTGTGACTTCAAAGACCCGTCGAGTAGCTGCCATGTCTGCAGCCAATGGGATCCTCACCATTCTAAAGGCGTGGAATGACATTTGTAATCCAGATGAGGTCTTTTCTCTGGGTGTACTTTGCTCAGGTTAGGATATGGCCGAGCAGTGAGTGACAGGCAAAGTCTAGCTCTGGTTTTGGCTGATTAAGCCAGTGCTGAAATGCAATTGTCTTTGGCTTCTTGCAGGCTACTATGATCTCCCAGATGGCAGCGTCCTCTCAGTTCCAGTAACCTTAACAGGTGGTAAATGGTCTGTGTTCTTTGATGTGACCGTTGGCGACAAGCTGAAGGAGACACTTCACTTTTCTGCTGCTGAACTCAGGGGGGTATGGCAAGTTACAACAGAGGATGTTGCACAATATACACTTTTACAGCCACAAGATGTTGGTGCTCTCAAAAATGTCTCTAACAGCTGTTTCTCTTTTCTAGCAAAAAGAGCTTGGATCAGAAAATTGCACGTTATGATAAAAGAAGACAATTGATAGATCTTAAATACTATCCCCACTGAAAACAGACATATTTTAGCAAAATAAAGGAAATAATCCAGATGAATTCCAGTGTCACATCTTGTGCTTGTTTCAGTTTGTTCTTTTATTCTCTTACTTTCACATGTGGACTTGCAGTTTTATTTTAATGTTTTGATGACAATAAATCCTTCCTGCTTTGTGAAACTCTTCAATAGCTGTTAGATTTTTAGATGTAAAAGATCAAACTGAGTACTTTATGGAAAAAGGAGAAATTAGAAAATATATTCCTTTTTTTTAAAATAGTACAGTTCAGTAATGTCATTTTATATAGTTGAAGCCATATTTTAAGCATAAAACACACTACTACATACACAAACTAGTCTGTTATCCTTCAATTTGGATGTTATCACTTGCCACACATTCCCTTTTACAGTTAGGTAGTCTTTTAAAATTAGGGATACATCAGAGCTTTTACTCCCCTCATAGGTAATTAGCAAACTGGGCTCTTTTAAACCTGAAACATTCAATTTGACTTTTTTCTTCTTACAAGTTGTGCAGGACTTTGTCAGTTAACAAGGAGAACTTGAACAGAGTGCTGTTTTTACATGCAGAATATACACTTTTTTTTTTTAGCATTTCTACACTATACACAAGGAGGCATTGACTGAAAAAAGAAAAGGTTAGTATAAATGTAGTGCACTACGACAAGTCGGGAAATGAACACATATTCTGCAATGTTATATTCAAATTGTACAACCCGCCCCTGAGACTTGGATGCTGAGTGGTTTACACAAAACTACAGTGGGCATCTTCATCCAGTAAAGCATTGTGCCAGATTTTCCACAAATCTCATCGGCCAGATACATGATGAGCGAGTTGACTATTATGATCTTTCAAAAACAGAAAATGAATCTTCTCTAGTAAAATGAATCTTTTGAATCTTGCCCTCAAACATTGATCACTGTAATACATGCGTGATTCATGGCATGCATGGACTTGTCGTGGCACAAAGTAGGTTATTTGGTATAGATGCATTTCCCAGTGATGACTCTATACACGTACAAACAGCCAGGTACAGATGGGCCTAACTCACAAGAAGCCAGTGATGTAGATCAAGAATAAATTCAATCACAAACGGACCAATTACATATGGATGCTAGAAGTCCATTCACAAAGGTGATAAAAAGGAGGCATCAATCAGAGAGGAAATTCTGGAACATTTCTCTTTATCCTGCCACATCAGTCACTGAAGTGTACGGGTAAGGATCTACTACTCAACGTCCAACAGTGTCATGGTTTCCATTTCCAGGCAACAAGTGAAAACCCACTATAGACTGAATGCTTCTGTCAAAACTACAGACCATGAAGGTAAAGCTGAAAAGTTGTTTTACTAAGTCTAACTCTGGGAACATGAAACTATCTTTGAAACCCGAACGTCCACTGTGTTATTAAATTACCATACATTCATAATGGGCAGGAAGTTTACTAAAATTTACTTTGAAACTTTTCTTCACTTTAAGAATAATTTTTAATCTGACCATTAATTTAAATAACTTATAGCATATATTAATCGTTATATAATCCAACAAGACAACTCTTGATGACAGCAGAACAGATCCCTGTAATGTGAAGCTATGAAAGCAGAACCAGTAATTTCAACCATCTGCCACATAATCACCAACAGTTAAATGCCAAGCTCTTTGATAAATGTTTTGAATATAGAAGTATGGCTATAATGTAGTCCTAATGTTGAAATAAAAACAAAACAGAAGTGGGGCGGGGAAGCTATGATTCTGATTGATGTGGACGAAATGAAGATGTGTCTAGAGCTCCTCCCACCACCTGTCTGTCAGAGCTCACCAGTCCCTCATCCAGCTGATCCAGTTCACTTTGGTCCAGAAGCTCAAAGTCCTCTTCCTCAGTTGGAACTAGTGTGTCGTCAGGGATTTCCTCACCGGTGCTGCTTTCAGTCGTAATGGCCTCGTCCAGGCCCTCATCAGGCCCCAGCTCGCCTATTGTAGTAATTGTAGTCTTAGCAGTGATGTCAGTGGGTTGGGTGAAGGTCTCCAGAGGGCCCGGTGGAGTTTCAGTGGGAAGGAACTCAGCCAGGGACGGGTCCTCGCTGGCCTCACTGGAGCGCAGCAGGGCTGACAGAGTGTTCTGCACCACGGTGGAGATGGCCGTGCTGACTATTTCCTCACTCAAGGCCTCCAAGGACTGCTGTGCACCCAGGCTGACTGCATCTTCCTTCACCTCACCAACCTGCTTCCCTGCTTCTGGCTTTGCACCTAACACAGGCAACATCCCCTCCTCACCCCCTGGTGGTCTTCCATGTCCATTGAAGTGTGTGTTCACAAAGTGGAGCGGGGACGCCAAGTGCTGGACAAGCAGGCTGGCGGGGCTCAACGGTTCCACCTCTGAATGAGCACCAGCCTGGACTCCGCTTCCCTGACTGGGGCCTTGAAGAGGAAAGTTGAGCAGGTTGTGTTCCATGGATGGGAAGTCCTCGACTGAGGGGAACTCAGGGAGATCCCGCAGATAGGACTCCTCTGGTTCACTGTGGAAACTGTGCTGGTCCAAGTCTTTGGCAGAGTTGAGACAAATGAAAATTAACAGCAATATACATATAAAAGCAGTAAATCAACAAGAATAAATGTCTTTGAATGCAGAAAATGCTGAAAATGAAGATGTGTGTTAAAACACACATATTTAACTTGAAGCTTTGCTTTCAAGGAGAACTGAACACCTGGTGCTGTCAAGACATAAGATAATTTTAAGATATGTAGGATTCCCAGTATCTCCAGAGTCAAAATAATCTTAATCTTTGACCTTTCTCCCAGGAAGAAGAATAGTTCCATATAGTAAGCATCAATCAATGTAAGAACAACGGAAGTGAGTTATATTTACCTTCAGAGACATCAGTGAGTTGAGGAGTGGTGGCTCTGGACACTGAGAAGCCTCCACTCTCCAAAATGGATGCCTCCTCATCTGACAACTCTGAGTCTGTGATGGCCATTGCCAGAGCAGTAGTCTTCACATCCACCTGCACAACAAAACCACAGCGTCAGAACTACAGCACACAGATACATCACATTGATCTCTGTAGGTTCTATGTCATTCCACAGACAATGCATAGTGACAGAATAACTGGTATGACAGGTAATGAACAGACTAAGTACATCCTAGAGTTTCATGAACTGAATGTCGTGGTACCTGAAAGGTATTCTTTGAATAAAGAAAAACTATTTTTAGCTGCAGCTGAAAACAGCCAACACAGGCCAACACTATTAAATTCAAGACTAACGGGGGCACAGCACTTCATGCTACCTGTGGTGGTCTTCAAGCTGTTACGCACTCCCTAACTAAAAACTACTGGATGCAGCAGCATGATGTGGGGTTTTTTTGAGCTGTGTGTCCATACCGTTGGGGCAAAACAGGACAACTCCTCCTCACTCTCACTCTCTGTTTCAGCTCGTGGCTCATCACCCTCCTCCATTTCTTTCTTCATCTCTGGTAAAACACACACACAGACATTTTTAGAAGGTCTGCAGTGGTTTGTGCCTGAGGTTCAGTATGAAGAAATACAAAGTGGAATTCTTTCTCCTCCTTGCAAGCTTAAGTGCTGTATCAGTATTACAAGCGACAAGCATGCGTGTCACTCACTCCTCTTGTCGTGCTTGCGGTGCTCTGTATCTCCCTTCATGCTGTAGTCCAGTTTCATCAGGATTGGTTCCAAGCCCGTGTACATTCTCTGGATGAGTTCATGGTACACAACCAGTGGCCACAAAAGCACACTCAGGACTGAACAGGTGCAGACAAAAAAAAAAAAAAAAAAAAAAGGAACAGTTTTCACAAGTATTGAAACAAAACCCTCCAAATGCACACAGGGTGGATGTAATCAGAAAAGGTATAGTTTGTAATAAGCGATCACTAATGTGATCTAAGATGAGCTATGAAGAGAGACATAGTTGATGATACAAAAAAAAAACAAAAAAAACAAACACTTAATACAAAATATAAAAATAAAAACGTGGACGTGCAGAAACTCACCGATGATGTAGGAGATCATGATTCCTGGTACGTAATGTCCAACCACGGCAAGAACAAAACAGCCACTGCACATCATCACACAAAACTGGAAGCACAACAAATAAGAGAAACAAAGGTGTCAAGCTGCAAGGGGTATAAAAGGAGGAAGTGAAAATGTGGCATCTCTGCAGGTGTGAGGTCTGTCTGTGCCTGACAGAAGAAAATGTCCAAATGAGTTCTCAAAACTGCAGCACCAGCTGAGATCAGACAGTGTGAATCCTACATTAAACCACTCAGCCAAAGCATCTTTTTGGTTAGATAGAAGTAAACACAAGACTAAGCATAGATCCACACTTTACAGAATTACATTAAAGACTGTGAGCTATAGACTTTTAACAGCGTGACTCAAAGTGCCGTACCTTTCCGGGGTTCTGTCGTTTGTACTGCAGCATCTCCTGTAGATACAGACAGCAGGTCAGGTAGCTCTCAGCCAGGTGGTGGCTAAGCTCAGGAACACTCAGCAGATGCTGCTCCACCCTCATTGTTTCACTGTATGTAAATGCAGGGAGACCACGACACAATTGACACTTTTAAAGAAGAAAATCTGTGCATCATATTCAATTCAAACAGAGGCAGCACAGGATTGTGTCTTTGTGTAAGGATAAATGAAGTCATGAGACACACACAAACAGACTAAACTAGACTGGTAGCTTCAAATGTTTTACTGATACGGTATCACGTGAGGAAATAATGTTACAATCTAACACAGGCTCTTACTTTGAATTGCTTCAGGAAATGTCTCAATAGATACAAAACAAGAGTAATATCAGAAAAACAGACAACACAGTACACACCTCTGCACAGGGTGGGCCTCTGCCTGTTGAACTGCAGCAGAGGAAAAACACACAATTAGCAGGTGATCATGAAGAAAAGAGGAGTAAAGAGGATCTTTTAGAAATGCTCTTCACATATAAATAAAGGAATTGGTTTACCAGTAATGATGGGCAACTTGGGCTTCCATCTCTCCAGTAGCATGAATCCCAGCAGGGAAACAGTGAGCAGGAACAGAGGCCGCAGGGAGGTGGAGGACAGGAGCCTGTGGAGACACAAACATAAACAGCTCACAGACATACCAAGAAGCACATGTCCCTCTCGCCTCTGTCTGCTGTGGCCGGGGAAAGCATCAATCTGTCACCTGCAGCTGGTTAACAAGGCCCGGGGCCACACTCAGCGTGACATGAGTGTTTGTCAGGATTAAGCTGCCCAAAAGCAAACAGGTGTACCGCCCCAAAATAACCACGCTTGTCTATTTTGTCAGCGCAGTAATGCTTTTCCTGGCAGTGTTTGATGCATGACGCCAAATTCACCGTGCTGAAAGTGAAGTTTGAGCCGCTAGCAGGCTACTCTAGCACCAGGCTAAAGACGTGGGATTAACGTGAGCTAGTTAGCCTGGTTAGCCTGCGAGCTAACGACAAACTTCCACTGCGAGGAGCCGACAAACGTTTTCAAACACAGACTCGAGTGTTACCAGAATAAAGTGTTGAGAGTCAGCGCGACAGAAACGCTGTACAACGGCCTCTCCCACACCAGCAGCCTCTGCACCCACAGCAGCAGGGGCTCGTACTGCGATAGCCAGCCCTGAAGACGCTCCCTCAGCCGGACGAGCTCCGGGTTTCCGTCCCCGCATGCCTGTTCCGATGTCCCGGCAGGGAACAGAGCCTCCAGGCCGACCGAAGAGGAGGTAACCGAGGGACGTCTTCTGGCCTCCTCTCCGCTCTCCATGTTTTCCCCCACTTTCTTCTGTTGTTTTGGAGAGCACGGGGTGAACGGGAAGATCCTCGTCAAGTTTTACAGGCCTAAAAAGTAAAACTTCCGGCTGTGACCTTCAAAATAAAGGAAACTGCGCAAGTAATGAAAATACATATTAATACAAGGTATTATTCTGAAAAGAAGAGCTCACTAAAATAAAGAAATAAAAACGGTAACATCTAAACCTATAAACGGATAAGCAAGAAGCACATACATGGATGAACACATGAGATTTATTTGATGAATGAAAATACAAGTTTTGAAACATGAAACACTAAACATATTATAAAAACAACGTGGTTATGACTTTAAAACAAAAACAACTGTTATTGCAAGATGTGTAGACTACCCCTGTGGAAGTAAATATTAAATACTTAATTTAACAGATGCATATAGACTAGTCACTGATTAAACAAACATAACATGGTTTTCAAAGCTTAGAGACTGTGAAAACGATAGTGTTTTTAACAGACAGATTCATATTTGTTCTAATACACATTTGTCATTTTAATTAATATTTTATGCCCATCAAGATTATTTTGTTTTAAAAACAGCAGGTATTTCCGGCTTGTTTCTTGATTACTTCAGGCCCCTTTATAAACCAGACACGGATCGGAGGATGGCTCGCAAGGCCCGTCACAGATGACAAATAATGCAGTCACGTGTTTCCTTGTTTACTGTATGAGAATGGGGTTAAAGCTCAAGTGCACCACCGTGTGGTTAGACAAGCTGCTGCATGATGGTGGCATATAAGTAAAACAGTAAGCTCTCTAAAACCAGATGCACATTTAAAATACCTCACACCAAGTTCTGATACAAATATTTAATACCAAAGCAAATAGTATTGAATAAACATACATTGATCAATTTATCAAATCCAGCTGATATGGACATTGCTGGAAATGTGTAGAAATTCGTGACATGATTAAGATCATTTATTGTAGAAAATTAATTTAGCAAGTACATCAGGGAAGACATCTTCATGTAAACTGCAGCACATAGGAACCTTTTCTTTCTTGTGTAATCTTTCACTGCAATCGTGTGGCGATTTCTGGAAGACAAACGAAAGTGACTATTAATCTACTCAGCAAGTAGCATCAGAGCAAAGCAATGCAAAGCAGTCAGAGGGGTGGGGTTGTGCTGGTAAAAGCGAATGCATGTCTTGATAACAGGGGGTTGGAGAGGTTTTTCAAGGTGGCAAAGAGGCTCCAGAGCCTACCTGCCTGGGCACTTGGCCAGGACTCAAGCCTACACTGCTGGTTAAGGGGGGAAAGAGGCCCCTGTGCCCTGTGCTAGGACAAGAGAGAGGGCATCAATACCTGCAGGGGTTAAGACCAGGGCCTGCAGCAGGTCAGACAACGAGATGATGCCCTTTACCACATCAGCCCTGTCCACCAAGACCAGCCGATGAACCTGAGATATGTAAGAAAATTACAGTTATTTTCCCTGATCTTTTTATAAGAAAGAGGCAAAAATCTCTTTGAAGAAAATACCAACCTCAGCGCTGACTATACGGTCTATGATAGTTTCCAGGATTTCATCAGGATAGCACTTGATTACTCCCTCCACAAAATGTGTCCGCCTGCGAATGGCCTCCTGCATAGTTATGTCCAAATTGTGGTAAGTTTTCTGGGCTGCTAGATTCTGCCAGGGAGGAAACACAGCTAGTCCTGTTTCTGAACAAATGCAATTTGCAAGGATAATAACTTACATGGTGGCATAGAATATACACTACAAAGAGAGTAGCTCAACAAAACTGGCATGATTTCTCTATAGTACTTACAATCACATCAAATCTTGAGTAGAGGGCCACCACTTTGCCTGAAGAACAGATTGTTGGATGCTATAACAGCCATCAATACTAATAAATACAGCTTAGAGAATACATCAATTCTTAAAGTGCATACCTTGTCGGTCCACCACTGGCAACGCAGACACACGCCTTTCCACAAAAATAGACAAGGCATCATAGAGTGATGCAGTTTGCTGAACTGTGGCGATGTTCCTGAACGTTCCAATCGCAAGCTCCTGGATCTGCCTCCGAATAAACATAGGCTTGGGAACTCTTTTTCCCTGAACACATCCAAACAGCAGGAGAACACTTCATGTTACAGTCCTTTGTTTATGGCACACACAAACACCAACCTAGAAAGTAAATCTTAGTCAGTGCTTGCTCACAAATATATGAAGGAACTTGAGAATTCTTTTGTGCGTCAGAATGTGCAGGACATTTCCAGACTCTGGATCGATGATGGGGAGTCTGTGGATCTTATATTTGAGTAATGAATAGATGGCATCAAAGAGGCTAAGATGAGAGAGCAGAAGAGAACAGGAATTTCTTGCCTGGCAGAAGAGTCAGCTGGCTGGAATGTAAACTGTAAAACTGAGTCAAAGGTTTCATGGGAGGGTGCTCTGTGTGCTCACCTGGCCTCTGGAGAAATACTGACGAGGAGGGGACTGGAAAACTTTAAGTAGACATCTAGAGAGAAGAGATGGAATGCTAATGGAAATTCATGGAGATGTGTGCACAGAGATAATACCATTGATGATGTTAGTTAATTACTTTGAAATAAATCACCTCTCCATGTCTCAATCTTGTGGCTCTCCAACTCATACATTTGAACCTTTAGAGGGAAATGCACAATGTCAAGTCATGAGTCACATTAAATCAAATATTGCAACCCTGCAATGTGTCGTGTCATGTGTCAGTGATTCACAATGTGCTGTACTGCCAGCACTTAGGCAGCTCGTGTTGTAAATCTTCTAACCTTGGTTTTTATGTCTGTGGCTTAACATACAGGGGCAAATAATGATCTGTGACAAAACTCCAGAAAAGGATGTTAAACTGAGTTTCTGTCTTCACATATTCATGCTCACCATTGGGGACTTGTAATAGCAGTGGAGGATATTGATGAAGTCTGTAATAGTCAGCATACCTGTGACAAAAGATTTATGTTTCAATTTTAATAATACTAATACTTTACTGTGACAACGATAGTAATTTTTGTCTTACCTACAAATCTCTGCAGCTTGCTATCCCATAGAGGGGCAGCCCTTAAGCCATTTGCAACCAGTGCAAAAAAGGCCTTTTTCACCTTTTGAAGTAGATAAATTCAGAAGGAAAGAAACATTGTTAGTACTTCAATTTGATTTGAGATACTGGACAAATGAGAGGTTTTTAATAGCTGCAGTATTACTTGTAGTTTAGTATCAAATATGACCAGTTTACAGCTGGTTGGAATAGCATCATAGCAGCGGTGGCTCTTCATGAAATTCATGTAGACTACGGCATCTGGCTCTAGGTGGAATTCCATGTTAGAACAGCTGGTCACAGTCATAACAAAGAGCAGATATAGGCATGGACATATTCACGCATATACACACACACCTACAAATAGCAAACAAGCTTTTACAGCATAGATCCATAAACTATATTTGTACACATTCACAGAGATCTGAATATTTATGACAGTTATTGTCACCGCACCTTGTTTCTGTAGCTCCTGCTTCTTTTCTGGGAATGATACCTATAACACAGCAAGTGAACCTTTTTCAAAATAGTCAAAGTAGTTTTAAACCTAATAGACTCGTGTCCTTGGCTCCACTAGTAGCTTAAACATCACCAAAACGCATTCTCCCAGCTGTACCCTTTCCAAAGTAACATGTCACCTGTGAGGGAGAATCCATATTTCTGTTGCATGCCCATGAAAAAGTTGTTTTAAAAGCAGCAAACTCCTTGCGGTTCTGTACCCTTTCCTACGAAGCAGTTGGGTCTATATTAGGAGCGCTCTGGTGGTATGTGTAAGGCCAGGGGTGCAAGGGGAGGGGTTAAAGAAACTGGCTCTGTCTCAGGGGGAGGGACACTTCAGCTTCTGCCAGAATAAGACCCCTGCCTCCTGTCTCTGAGTAAACATAAGGTAATGACTTATTTCATGGAACGGTTAAATGCTTTATCAAGGTCCATGAATACAATATAATGTCACCTATGTCAGGAATTACGTAGCACCCACTCCTGGATACACAGAGTAAATGTCCAGGGTGCACAGTCCTAATGTACAAAAGGTATTGTTGGCTGCCGACTTGTGACAACAGTGTTTCAAAAGATTCTTCTGGACTTCACAGTCGATTAACAGTGTGCCTAAGAAGTGCATTATTTATTAGTTGTTTGTTTGTACAGATTTTTACAATATTTGCATTTAACAGCATTTACAAAATTAAAGGACTTTATGCTTCAAAGTATATCAAATGCAAACGCTTATAATTTCTCAAAGGTTCAATTACAAAGTCCTTCGGACCAGGTGTGGACATGCAGATATAAAATATAAACCAATCTTTACATTTTTTCTGGTGTTTAGGAGCTAAACTTGACAATGTGATTATCATAGTCGAATGGTCTGCAGAAAGAAATGGAGCCACATGTGCAAATTTCAGACCATAATAACAAAGAACCTGTTAACATGTTAAAATGCTCACTTGAAAAACACCAACCAGAATTTACACAAAGTCCCAGGGGCTCATCCTTTTTGCAAACCTCCCCTCTTGGGGGAACGTCTAGGTTAATTTCTTACATTTAGCCAAACATTGCTGTTACAGGAAAAAGGTTTTGACTTCTGTGTGGTCAGTGTCACACTGAGGTATGGAGATGCACTCTGCATTCAAACTGTTTTGCTCCTGAAGAAAAAAGACAGCTGGTTTCACAAATAGGAACAAAAAAAACTGTGCTGTACAAAATCAGTGCTCTGAACATGTGTATGACCAAGGTCTGATGTAAACCTTCATATGAATACATGAGAAATACATGTCACGCTAAGCAAACATGGATGTAACAATGCCCCTACATTTAAAAAACAAAAACTTACTGTGAAACTCCGATATACTGCAAAGCCTCGTCTCTTTACCTAAACAGCAAGCCACCTTAACATTACAGCCGTGATATAACAAGTCATACCCACTCATCTCAAACACCCTACTCCAGCACTTGACAGGTCTGAACTTTCAAACAGTGATTAATGTGGATTTTGAACTATGCTGTTGCATATAAGAAAAACATATTAAAGGATCTTCAAATCTGGCAATATTTTCTGTAGTAAAACAACTGAACACTAGCATTTTGCTTATGGCAAATTTATTTTGCAGTACAAAGCAAAATTCCACCCGAACTCTTTTTGCCTCTGAAATGTGATTTTGCCTTTTCACCTGTATTCTAGATATGGTAAGCTCAAAACATTACTCAAAGCAGCTGATGGGTCATGAAAACAGGGCTGGTTTCCAGAGTTTATTACTACAGGCTGAGGGCAGTGGTGTTTGCTGGTCTCTAACCAGATATGAGCAGAGCTTGTGCTTTGTCAACAGGTAACATGGACTCTGGATGACAGGGTCCCAGCTGTACAGGGGGAAACATCCCAAGGTGAGAGTTCTGACTTGGTTCCACTGCTCCAAAGAGATTGGAGAACAGCCATGGCACGTGACCCTGATGGTTATCAAAGGGACCGTGAGTTAAGAGTGATGAGGTGTTTCTTAGCCCACATTGAAGAGGAGGGAGGGTTGCAAGACAACCAGGACAGAAGTAGGAAGCAGTAGACCAGGTTTGGGAAGTTTCTACTTCAGATTTTGTTTCAGGATGTATGTGACCCATTGAGGAAAGGAAGGACCCCCAGAGACACAATACTGATGTCTGTGTGGAAGCCAATGGTGGACTTTGTCTGTGGTGTTTGCCTATTCCAAGTGCAATGGCTTGACGGTTAAGACTCTTGTTTGCCAGAATACAACCAGGGGGGCACTGGGCTGCACCAGGGTTTAGGTTACAGGCATGAAGGTGGGCTGGGCTGATCTCGACTAGAGGTGTGAACACGGACTGGTCGCTCTTGGAGAGACTCAGCTGGTGCAGCACAGCACTGGTGGCAATAAGGGCAGCCACACTGGTCAGATAGACCAGGCTGAGCATACAGGAAACCTAAAAAATAAATAAATAAATAAATGGGAGCAAATCTAATAACCGATTTTCCTTTGGAATTTTTAACTTTACTGTAGTGTTTGTTTAGCCTTAAGTTCAAAATGGAGAATAAAAACAAGATGCATAAAAAAAAAAACATGTTAAACATTCAAAGCACAAACAGACTAAGCTCCTTTAAAATGAAATGTACTTTTCACCTTCGTAAAGTGCTGGTAAATAGCTGTGAGGGCTTGACTCCATGCTGATTGTTCCAGCAGCACACAGAGGTCAGTGTAGGTGAACCAGCCACGCTTCATCCCTTGCCGCTCCGCGATGCTGGAAATACATGTTATGTTGTATTTTACAACTCTGAATCACAGTGAACATCAGTTTGCTTAAATCTTAGCAAGACCCATATATCAAAATAATGTCAATTCTTGTAAATGATTATCAAAGGTCATTGAAGTGCAGGGACAGTTACAGTCCTATACTGACACCAACCTGGTCTCCAGTTCACTCAATATATCGAAGAAGTCATTTGGCTCCGTGAAGAGGCTCCACTCCTAGAAGATGCGACACAAGGTTTGGAACAAAGAACCTGAGCCAAACATGCATGCACACAGACACAAATGGACACTTACAATAGCATTCAAGAAGTTCATCTCCAGGTTATTGACTGTTTGGACATCCAGCTTTCCAGCTGCTCCCCACTCATCATTGAAGACTTCTTCTTCCTCCCCTTCATCATACAGGTATTTGCTAGCAACCATCTAATTCAGAGTGAGAGATCAGTGCTGTATCATTATAAACCCTTTAAGGACAGAAAACACAAGCTCCGATAGGCAGCCATACAAACATCTCAAACTCCAGAGATGAGAGTTGACTACTCTAAAAATATCAGTGACACACTAAGGATGACCTCTGAACCAAACACTTACCATAGAGATCAGGAAGAGGTCAGAGGAGGAAATCTTTTGCAGGTATTCTGGGTTTCTATGTCTGAGTCTTTCTATGTAAACCAGAGCCAGCATCATGGCACACGGAGAGATGCAAGCTTCCCTGAAGCAAACAGTAGATTGGTTTTAGATGCATGACTAGCAATGCTTTATTTGTATAGTCTATGCACACGTATATGAAGCACAGTACAAACCTGGCAACATGAGAAGCATACTTCTTGTGGAGCTTTCGTATCGGGCTTGGGGCAGACTTCTGGAAGATTTCGACGGCAATGTCTGTAACCGTGCATATAGAAAGACAAAAAAAATCAATGTTATTATGGATTTAAGGCATTACTGTACATGTAAGCTCTAAGTGACAAACTCCTATGAAGTTCTACCTAAATAGTTGTTGCGTCACTAAAACCATCTTCTCCTGACAGTGGCTTATTGCTAGTCAGAAACAGCCACATCCAGTGTTTTATACATTAGTTAACTTATAATATTTAACTCACCTGTAACAGGGCAAGAGAGGGCATCTAATGAAACGTCTTTGTCCAGGCCATAATACAGTCGCTTTCTCATTCGTTCGGTCAGCTTCTGGTGTCCGGGGAGGAACTATGAACACAATAAATACAACATTAAGTTAACTGAGAGCTAAACTAGCGCGTAAAATAAAAGCAGCGGAGCTAACGTTACAGCTTAACCCATCGTTTTTTAGTTTGCACTTTTGAACGACACGCCGTTCAGCTTTAGCAGAAACATCTAGCTAGCAAGCTAAGACCACATTAGTTCTACAGCTCTAACTTTGTCTGTAACATTTTATACAGGGACGCAATATTAAATGACAGCTAACTTAGCTAGCTGGCTGACTTAGCTAATGCGCCTAGCGTTAGCTTCCGTAGCGTAAATTTGTTGACCTACCGTGAACTCCTGGAAGTCCGAAAACTGAAATGTACTTTCGTTAAACAAAGCGTCGAAATCCATATTTACTGTGTATTAAACATTACTCAAGTTAATTCCAGAGAAAACGACTGCTTGGCCTGGTAAAGCCCAGCTAGTAACACGCCCTGACCAGGAACAGTCAGTGACGATTGAAGCGCTTAGCTGTTTTTTTTTCCAGGCACAGCAGCTGCGTTCTGATTGGCTGTGACGGTGTTTTGTCGAGAGATGCTACCTTGTCGAGTGGTACCCGTTTTAGCCCCACCCCGTGGAAACAGATACGGGAGCGCGCGTTTAGGATTACATGAGATGTGCTCGTACCACTGAGGTTCCACGAAAATAAAATCACAAATAGAGTTTGTTTTTGTCAGTGAAATGCAAAGAAACACAGCAAAACCAATGACTGATTATTTTCTACATTATTTACATTATTAAAACATTTTCTTGGGTGTTTTGTGCGAAGATCTTTTCACTTTAAATGGTAGATTGCTATTACTAACAATTTGTTTTGGAGCAGTGTTTTGGAGAAAGTTTGTACATATTTAAGTTTGGTTTTACTGTAAGACTATATATTCCATAATTTCCTCAAAAACACCTTAAGTGGCACTAGTATTATTTACTTTACCTTTATAACGTCATGCTGTATTTTTAAAATGCAGTTACATAATTTGGCCAACAGAGGGCTCCACTGTACACTTCAGTCAATTTGCTAAGGGTTTTGCATGTCATGGGTTTCAATTCAATTTACTGATTAGAAAAGGTCAGAAAAAACAAACTAACACAAATTAATATCACTCATCTTTAATTACAACTTCATCAGAGCAAAGGGAACACATCCTGACAGCTGAGATTGTCACTTTCAGATACTGTTTGTATTACTACTGCCCCAGCTATTGTGGGTGATGTTATATTTTTTCATGCAGAAAAAAAAAAAGATTAGCCAGTTGAAAACAGATTTAAAACATACGATTGTCATATTTTACTTGAAAATTAAAAAAATGGAAGGATCAGACAATCAACATATATATAACCAACCCACGATCATTCATACTTTATCATCTATGGCATCATTATCCCCTGAGTACAAGATGTAGTGCTGAGGCTGAGATTAGCACTATTTGTTCTCCTATTCTTGCAACTTTCCCTTTTTTATCTTTGCACTAGGAAAAGAAAACAGCATATATGACAATAAAAAAAAGGCAAAAATATGCTCCAAAAAATGTTCACGTGCTAGAACACTCAGCATGTCATGTGATGAAGGCACGAGACTATATACATTCCTTTTATTCTTTAGCTTTGTAGTCAGTGTCTTGTTTCAACTTAAAAAAAAAAAAAAAAAAAAGTGTCTACATCTATTATTTGTGATAATGATTAGACTATCACACACAAAATATAAACTTAAATAAATGTCTCTTAGATACATTTGAACTGAGTGTTTGTAACTGCTGAGCTTTACTAAGACACTTTACCTCACTTTCATAACCAGCTATCACACATTAACTAAAAAAAAAAAAAAAAACCTTTAAAAATAAATATGTTAATCTAGCTGAGTGTACCATCACATTGAAACCATCTATTCAGTTTTCACAATTAATAGGGAAATTCAAATGTAGAGTTCTTTAAAAACAAAAGAAATCAGATATTCAGTGGCCATGGTGGCCTGAAGAGGTTGATGGTGGCTGCAGCTTCTCAGATTTGCGATCTTTGGCTTCTGTGTCTGACGAGGAATCCAAGTCCTGGCTCTGCTGTTGCTTCAGCCACATGTCTGCATACAGGCCTCCCTTGAGTAGCAATTCCTCATGTCTTGATTAGAGAGAAAGAGTCACTTATTCAGTAAACAAGAGTGTGTATTGCACAGTGGATAGCATGTAATTCAGAGCTAGAGGTTAATAAAACACACTCACTGTCCTCGTTCAGCAATCTGGCCATCCCTGACCACCAGAATCTGATCTGCTCCAATTATGGTGGACAACCTACAGTATAAGTGGAAACCAGGACAAACAGAAGAGACTTAACTTCTTAAATAAAGATAACAGAAACAAAAATGCATCACAAAGAAAAAACAAATCTAGAGTATCTGCATCTCTTACCTATGAGCAACAACAACTGTAGTCCGGTTGGCACAGACTTTGGCTAAAGAGGCCTGAATGTTGCGTTCTGTTTGTGTGTCTAGTGCTGATGTGGCCTACAGAGAGACAGCACATTATACAACTGCATCTCTGGATTTCAACATTTACTGCAGAATAATAGTGAAACGAGTTATGCAAGGTTTGTGAAAGGATTTAAATTAAGTGAATATCAACATGCAAGCTGAGGAAAAAAAAAAAAAAAAAACACGACATGGTTGTTCTCCAGAACTTCATCATTAGGATTCAACATCCATCTGCTTGTCCATTTAAATACCACTGCACCTCTTCTAAAAATCACACCTCATCCAGCAGGATGATCTGTGGTGCTTTCAGGATAGTTCTGGCAATGGCCACCCTCTGCTTCTCTCCTCCACTCAGCTTCAGACCTCTTTCACCCACCTGCGTATCATAACCTGCCAGAGAAAAAAAAAGAAAAAAAAGATAGGTGATTTAAAAAAGAAATCTGACTATAGGACATCTTACAGCTGCTCTCTAGGACTCAGACAAACCCTGGCAGCTGATCAACAGGATTTGGATTCTTCATATTACTTTGAATATCTGCTACATACAGTACTGGAAGTATGAGCCAGAAAGAAAAAAATACCATCAGGAAAGGCCATGATTTTATCATGGATATCAGCAGCTATGGCTGCTTCCTCCACTTCTAGATCACTGGCAGAGATGCGACCGTAGCGAATATTATCCCGGATGGTGTCGTTAAAAAGCACAGTATCCTGGGGAACCACGCCGATGTGAGCTCGTAGAGACGTCTGCTTCACCTGAGCAGAGCCAATGAAAACAGGGTAATTACAAGTCCACAGTGTGCCTGTAAATGTTCAGTCACAAAATGCTAGACACACTGTAACTTCTGCTTTCATTGCTCTTGGTAATCTCAGGAGCAACATAACAAGGGGCATATTTATGCATAAGCAGCTGAAGTACTTCATTGCACTAATGCATTTAGCTCTGGGTGCATATTATTAAGCTGTCCTTGTCATATAATGTAAAGCTTAAAATTTTAATTCATGCATCATGGAGGCACTATTTAAACTAATGTAATGTTTGTGGCCATATTTGTAATGTTCTTAAATCTATCACAGATTAAAAAGGTAGTTTTTAATTGTAGAGATAATGAATTGTACTGGTATATATGTGTTCATGTCACTAGTTTCACTCTGAATATATGCACATTGTACCAATTTGCATTTGTTTTTCGCAACATATATTCATGTTATTACTCTCCGTCTCACTTTTGATATATCTTGGCCGTCGATGCGAATGCAGCCTCCCTGGACGTCATAGAAACGGAAGATCAGTCGAATGATGGTGCTCTTTCCAGACCCTGATGGCCCAACCTGTGGAGAATATCAGCAAATAACTACACAGCTTCAATGGCGACTATAGTTACAGTGACCACAGGCCTGACACTTACCAAGGCAACTGTCTGTCCAGGCAGTACAGTGAAGGAAACATCCTTAAGAATCTCCTTGCTGTAAAAGATGTACAAATTTAACCTTTTAAAACTCAAAATGTTCTGTACTTAAACTTAGTTGATAACCACAGTTAGTTGTTCCTATCCTATGAAAAAAAAACTATGAACAAACCCATTTGTGTAGCTGAAGTAAACATTCTCAAATTCCACTTTTCCCTGTTTGTATAGAAGACTTCCTGCATTCACTTCATCCTTCACCTGCACAGGGAAACAAATACAGCCAATTCCAAAGTGTGGATAATAGATTACTGACAGTGAAAACCTGGATGTGTCAGTTTCAAACGTACCTCTTCCTCCTCTTCAAAAAGTTTGAACATGCTCTCCATGTCGATGAAAGAGTTCTGGATCATTCTACAATAAAAAAGGCAGCAGTTTAAAACAAGAAAACCTTTCCCACGCTATAAACCACAATGCATCTCCTCCTCTTCTTACCTGTAGTAGGTTCCAAACCAGTTGAGAGGGGTGTACAGCTGGATAATGTAAGTACCAAAGAGAACAAAATCTCCAACCTAGAATCAGAAGATTTTTTACAAGACAGTATCACTATTTTTTGTTTTCATCGGTAAAATATTTTTGAACTAATTGTCACTTCCACTTTCACTAAGGACATGTTGATGTGACCAGTACCTGGAACTTTCCTTCAGTCACAAAATAGGCACAGAGCAGGGAGCCGGCCAACAGGCCTGATCCGATGATCAAGTTCTGTGTCTGGTTGAGCAAGGCCAGGGATGCTTGGGTCTTCCACTCTGACGCCTAGAAACAGAGGGAGCAAAGATCTTTTATTTTCAGGCCAGTTAAAAAAAAAAATTTAGTGATAGATATTTAAATTCAGATGTAATTTCACTAAAATAATCTTCCAGTTTTACAACAATAATTCCCTGTTCGTGGCTTCATACCCTGCTTGATACACACCAGCTCTAAATCAACCTACAGCTGCAGCGAAGTCTGTATTCTCTAAAACATATATAGTTGCAAAAAACATTTAATTGGCTGTTTTTATAATTAAATACCTTTGACTTACCTGATATTTTAAGATGGCATCCTCAAAACGACTGACCTCATAGTTCTCTGCATTGTAGTATTTGACCTATTAAACAGAAAATTGAAATGATGGTGGAGTTTCAGGTTTGACATCTTAGAGAGTCTTGGAATCAAAGATCAAAATGTTTGATGTACCGTCTCAAAGTTTAACAAGGAGTCCACAGCTTTGGACTTGGCAAGGTTGTCCTGCTGATTCATGTCTCGCCTGTACTTGGTCCTCCATTCAGTGATGATGATGGTGAGGGCTGGAGGAAAAATAAACAATCAGAAACCTCGGAAGGAATATTCAAACAATATAGTGGAACAGTGAATAGTAATGGTTCAACATGTACTACTTACTGAGGTACAGTGTCATACAGATGAAGACAATAAGGCCAAACCAGGCATTGAAATAAGTGATGAAGTAGATGATAGAAATGACAATATCAGCAATGGTTGGGAAGATGCTGAACACTATGTAGCTATGGAGAAAAAAGGACAGATAAGTAAAGTCTTTAATCAAACTGCTCATTTAATTTTCCAATGCTTTTACAATCCTCCAGCACATCCAGCATCGTCTTACCTGAGCAGGCTGTTAATGGACGAAGTGCCACGGTCGATGCTTCTCAGCACTTCACCAGTTTTGCGGCCCAGATGCCAGCGCAGGGAGAGGGAGTGCAAGTGAGCAAACAAACGCACCTGAACCACACGGTTAGTGAACTGCTGCACCCGGATCCACAGGAAAGAGCGCATGTTACTGACAAACCCAGAGGCACCTGAGAACAGGCAAAATATGGATGAAAGTCACAAACCTAATCGCTATAGTCATGTGATGTGTGACGGCAAGCAGACAATCAATGGGTGGTTAAATGATCTATCCAGGACATAAAGTATTACCTGCCCCTCCGCCCTGCAGGAACTTGAGTAGCACATAAATACACACAGTAGTGGCCACAGTATGCCAGCTGCTGCCATCAGTCAGTTCATTCACTGAGGGGAGAAAGACATAAAGGTAAAGATGGGGTCTGGCTCAAAGATAAGGAAGATGAACAAACTGATAAACAAGACAGGTAAAATTTTCAAGTTGTTCTCTGTCATTAAGATATTTTATATTCATCTCCATGTCCTCCAGAAGCTCAGTGACATCAGGAGATGGATGCCTCAATTTCATGGCATCACACATCCTGAGGAACAGTGCATGCTGAACTTGATGAGTCTCTGCACAAGCCACCAGGTGTATATTCAACACTATCTGTTTGGTGAGTTTTATGTGACTCTTGAAGCCTGCGACCTGTGGCTCAAAATGAATAAACACTAGAGCTCTATTGGCCTGTGGCTCAGGCTACTTGTAACAACCGCAACAGGCCATGTAACTTGTGAAGTATCTCTGAAATAAATTTACATCTACAGGGCAAGGTAAAAAGATATTTCACCTACCGATATTCTTGTAGTAAATGGGCACAAACACATTAATAACCCTCTCAACTCCCAGCAGCCCCAAACAGAAGAGAACAAGCAGCTGCAGGAAGATGTTGTGTCTTGGCCACATGTAGGGAACAAGCAGACGCACTTTCTTTCTGAAGCCCTGCCAGGTTGACTGGCTGTCTTCAGTTCTGCCCAACAGACTCTGGGATAGAGAAACACACTAAATATCTGACACAGCATCGTATAAAAGCAGAATCAAGTGTATACTTGAGAACGGAGATACTGATATCAAATAGAAATGTCACAGGTTTTACTGATGTGCGTTAAACAAGGTGTAAAAAAAAGGTAGTATAGCCTTCAAATCAGAAGGGGAAAACTTCAAGGTGGTATTTACGTATCATTACCTGTCCAGAGTTCTCTACATCCCGCTCATCTTCGTTTATCAGTAGCATGTATGGTCTACGTGGTAGTCCGGGAGCTTTGAGACCAATGAAAAACAGCAGCCCGGTGCCAATGTAACGCATCAGCCACAGGGCAAACAGCACCTGAGAGGTTCATAGATAATTACAAACAGATTAATATGGGCACTGCATTGCAGTTAAACAGCATGTAACAGGGGGAGCTGTAAATTTAATGCTTATAACACAGCTGCACATGGGAAGATGACTAAACTGAGGTCTGCATTAGATGTGTCCTTTATTAAAATAGAGGATAACAATGCATTTGAGTTACTTAGATTAATACATAATTGTACAAGTTTATTTAATAAATGGGATAATGCTTTTCTTAAGCTCATTTTGAAAAGGGGGGCTTTAGACTAGAGAGCCACTGCATATTTCATATTAAGAACAAAACAAACGATACAAATAAATGACAAAAACGTCGAGTCATGCTGAGAATTATAGTTGGAACTACTATAGTGGTGTGGGAGGGGAGAGATTCTATCTTAAGATTTGAGCAGTTGTCTGGGATCTGTAAATCAGATAAGGCAATGACTCAGCAAAAAAAACAACTTTGTGCACATTTATGTTGGTGTTGACATATTTTGTAGGGCCCAGCTTGTCAAGACAGACTATAAAGCTTTGAGCATAGTTAACTAAAGAGACACACTTAAAATACACACATAAAGGCAACCACTATCAGCACATTTCTGGATTAAGATTAGATAAATAAAATCAGTTAAACCTAATCCTGAACAAATGGGAACACAAACACAAGGACAACAGTAAAGCAATGCACATGACCTGGATGCAGTGTGCTGTACACAAGAACCAACAGAAACCTGAAGTGTGCTGCTAAAGAACAAATACTGCTAAGTTTGTCTTCTTTGAGTCAGTTTTTAAAATTATGGTTAGAAAATGCAACATTGCTTCCTCTCTCACCTGTTGTTGATTGTTCTCCAGGCCCCACCACCAGTGAGGACTGTACCAGGAGACAAAAGCCAGGTTCTCAGCTGAAAAAGCGATAGCCCAGAACAGCAGCAGGACCGTGCTATGACCCCTTGTTCGGTCCATCACTAGGACCCTTCGTCTCTCCACTGTCAGCAGGGCTATAGCCCAGGCCCAGGCCAATACAGAGAAGCAGCCATACAACACCACATAGCCCGGGAGCTCACCTCCACTGGCAGCCTGCCACACTAGCCCACCCAGAAACTGGACCAGGAGAAGGACGGAGATGGCCTGTTGGAAAACGTACAGGCGGGAACGGGGCATGAACTTGGGTTCCATTGCTGTGCCATATTTCTGATAGAATATGCAGTGGATGGTGCCGAGGAAGAAGGCGATGGTCAGCAGGATGGTGGGGACCAGCGTGAAGTAGAAGCAGGGGGAGATGCCTTCATCCACCCAGGTGTGAGAGATGGAGGAATTGGCTTCGCAGTAGCTCTGCATAAACACCATGGCTGCAGCTGGGGAGAGAGAATTAAGTTAATTAGAGACCAAAACAGACAGATAAACCACTAAGTGCAGAAGTGTAGGCTTCTGGAAGGCAACTCAGAAGTATTAAGTGCATAACCAATCGATGTAAGTTCACTTTTTTTGCCAGAAGCTATTTGTAACAAGAATTAGAGTATAGACGAGTAGTAATGACTTTTTATTTATTTTTTGATTGGTTCTTGTTTGTGGTTGAATTTAATATGAAGCTTCTGCTGCAATTTGTGTAAAAATGTCTTTTCTGTCTGTGTGTCTGTGTGTTTTCATATATATTTAAACTGAAATTTGGGATGTGCTGCCTACGCCCTATGTAATTGCCCCGTGTGGGATTAATAAAGTAGTAAACAAACCAAAACTATCTTACAGACTCTACAACACTAACTTATATAACGCTGTGAACTTCAAGCAGCTGGTTATAAACCGTCACCCCGCCCAGACACCTTCAGCACAACATGCAAAAAGCTTCAACCCCATTAAATAAATAAATAAATAAAACAGCTTAATCTTTAACATTTACCTATTTGTCCAGGCGGCGGCTGTCCACTTCAACGTCAGTAATAGGACGTTAGCTACCCCTGAGGAGCTAACGTTAGCACGTCTGCTAAAAACAATTAGCTGGAAACCAGCTGAGCTAGTCGGCTAACGTTACACCGGGTTATAGCACAAACGACAGCTTGTAATGTGTGTGAGTCTCCCATCGCTGTCACCAACCCCGAGTAGCTACATGCGCTGCTAAGTGTCCTTGTAGCGTGTGAAGGAACAGCGACCCATGACTCAGCACCTCTGTGCTGCTGCTCGTCGAATACTGTTGCTGAGTCATGGTATCAGGAAAGATCCAGTGACGAAGAAGAGGAAAACCGGAAGGAAGCATTTTCTTATCAACAAAACAAAACAAACAAAAATTACATCTCTCTCATGACTGAACGTATTTTTGTTACTTTTGGTTTTTTTGCTTAAGGCACGGTTTATTCTGAAAACAGAAAAACAGAATTTTCTTTAAGAAAATCTGTTTCTGCGACATTAAACTCAATAAACCTTAAAAACGGTGGCAGGTGTGTTGTATTTAAGTCATATGTATAAGCAGCTTTATTAACAAAGTGGAGATTTTAACTACCTTTGGTTAATTGTAACAGCAAAAAGTATTATGAAAAGTAACAGGGCTCTATTGTAAAAGATTATACTAACCTCATTTGGCTTCTTCTCTGGGGAAATTGTGCAACTGTATCTGTCAAATATGTCAAAAAAGTACCATATTTCCTTTAGTACGAGTACAAAATTATCTAAAATTGTAAATAACAACTGTTTTTTACCACAATACTTAAATAGATTGGTTATGTTCAATTTCTGCAACACTGCATTACTTTCAGTTTACATTAACATTACAAACTAGGTATTATTGCTGATGTATCTTTGATTGACAGATATCTGTAATGTCATAGATGTTTAGGATCCTACACAGTTAATTATATGAAATCTTTTACCAAAGTGGGAAAAATGTGAGTTTGCAATGTAACAAAATGATCACTAGATGGCACTAAATACAAAGGTGTAATGACAAGGAACCATTTTGTAGTCTAGAAAACCTCTAATCCCATATTCACAGGTGGGGAGGATAAAGTACTCCTGGAGGAGATGCAACATGGTAACAATGTGCAGCATGTTATTAATGGCTAAGGGGATCTCATTTTACTGCTATATTAAGGCCAGTGAATGAGTGATTAATCACATTATATTAGTATACCCCAAGTGTGCTACTACTACTGAAAAGAGCAATTTTCAAGTCAAAGGAACATAAAAAACACTATATTTCAGTGATGAGGGGGTTTAAGTTAAAAGCTTTTCACATCAAACTGTAAATTTAGGGTTTAGAAAGAAGGGAAGTAACTCAAAAAGCCAGCTGTCGCATCTGTCCTTCATCTGAGGATGGATAAAGACTCTTCAGCAGATGTGTGTATGCATTTGCAGGTGAAAGAAGAAAAAGAGGAAGTATATCCAGATGGAGTGTGCATAAGAAAGAGAGAAAAGAGTCTTGTGTGAGCTCACACTCACTCTCTCTCTCTCTATTACACACACACAGCAGAGACTGGGATGGGAAAAGAAAAGGGGTAAATCTTATCATTTAGAACCTTCACAATGGGCATAAAGAGCTGCTAATCTGCTTCATCTCCCCACTTCTTTTGTGTGAGTGGAAATGGACCTTCTGTCCATCAGCTGCTTGTCACCCTGCTCTTTTGTCCCTGAGTGGATGTGATGGCCTGCCCATCACACCCCTCATCTCTCGCCCCTTTTGTGGGCACCTCTACCTCAGCATACAGAGTCAGCTGGAGCCTTATAAGTCCTTTAGGTGTGTCTTTTCTTTTATTCAGTCCCACCTTTTCTCCCATTCTCCTTCATGCTTCTTTGTTCACTTGAAGCCGCCTGACACATATGAATGGTAACAGGCAGGGATAAGACGGATGTGTATGCCAATCTAAGCCGTTGATTTAGTGAGAAGAGAGTATAGGTGTTGAAAACACTATGTCCAATCTCATTAGTACTAAGGGTGATCAATAAAGCTTTTGGTTCTGCCAAATGTACTATTCACTGAAGGATTGGACTTTGTGAATTCAATTCCTACATAAAGCTCACTGGTGGACGACTTCTGCTACCTTTATTCACTAATCACTCATGCTCTATTGTGTAGCAGAGTGAAAGCCAAGTGTGTAGACAGGCTCATATAGATATGGGCTTTCAAGCATCTACCGTTGCTTCAGTGCTTTTGTGCACACTGGACTTCCACCAACTTGTATTTTCTATCCAAAAAAGGTTTTTCACTTCCAGAGCGGCAATAATTAATCTGATTTTTCAATGTGGATAAATAAACAGAATAAATTACAGGTACCTCTATGTTAGGGTAGCTCATATGTTATTTAGATATTTGAGAGCTTGGTGATACTACAACTACTTTCATGCATATATCGAATGAGTTTGACATCGGTATTCATGCCACAGCTTCCCCTCACTCCTACTGTATGTCTGCTTTTGATGAGCTTATCTGTCACAACCCACAGTTCAAATAACACACAGAGTTTCTTGGAAAATATATGCACAACGTCTTGTTTTAGACATCTGGTCTACACTCGTCCTCTGACCCACATGTTAATGGCTGGCTGCAGTACAAAAGGAACTCTCCTTTCATGAAGTTTTCAACCTGTTTCATCATTGTTGTCCTTGACTGAAAGAACAACCTACAGTTTTTGTGCCCATTAAAGTCACACTCTAGCAGATTTTTTGGAAGTGGATAATAAAGAATGATATGCTCCTATTTTTTTTTTATATGATACTTCACGCACGTAACCCAAGTCTTTGAAATGGGTGACTAGCTTCTAGAGTTAATGACCTAGAACTTAAGGGATATTTGAAAGAGCTTTCCACTTGGAAAGACTTTCCTCTTGGCCTGCTGAACTTGACACTGCATTTGAGGTTGAGCTTGAACAGTCTGACCCTGGCAGCCCACTGAGGGTCTAGTTCAGCCACCTTTTCCTGCTGTGAAAAGAACAGCACAGGGGATAAGATCTCCTGTCAAACTGCTCTTGACAAACACAAAGCGGCTCCCTTAGCTGCTACTGAACTGCACGCTCACCACAGTCCTCTAGATAGAGAGGCAGAGGGAAACGGGTGGCTTGGAAGCCAGGAGGTGAGTGAGAAGTGGTAGAGAGAACAGGAGATTATGTGTGTGAAAGAGTGAGTGTGTATGCAAGATAACAGGCTAGAGAAACCAGATTGACACACCAGTGCCATCAGTGTGTGGGTGAATCTGTCACAGATAGAAGCAGATAGGCTGAGGCAGAGAGGCATTGTCAGAGGAGCACACACCGCACGTACAGTGGACTGGAAAACTAGCAGCACCTTCTCTCCCTCCCTCTCTCCCACACACAGTTTACAAATTTAAATATGTGGAATTTCCTGTTTGAGCTGTAATCTTTGGTTACTTTCATTACTGTCACACATACCAATAATTTACATAACAAAAACTGTTACAACCTGAGTGGCACTTCTCTCAAATCATCTTACAACAGTCTCCCTTGACCATTAAGGGCATTCCCACATTACAGCAATACCTGTGGCTTCTGGAGACAAGTGATATGCAGATTGACAGAATTAATGGAATAAAACGAGTTACTGCGTATCTTCTACACTCAGACCTGAAGTCAGACACGCTCTACTGCACAAGACTTTATGATGAATAGTAGAATGAAATATAAACTTGAAAGAAAGTACTTCTGGGTGACTAATATGCTGCACTACAGACTATAGTATATCCATAGTGAATAAAGTCAGTGCTTTATGGACTGGAAAAGTAGCAGCACCTTTTGCCTGCACCCCACTACAAGGAATAGAAATGAACTAAAGGAAACGCAAAGATGAATGCAGGCAGTGTCTGTTTGTCCACTCCTATAGAAAGACTGCTTTTTGAATCATACAGTCATATAATCCTCTATTAAATAATTTGTTCAAGACTCAGTTCGAAATCATGCTAAAAAACTATCTGTTCAAAAGCCTAAACTACACATATTCTATTACTGCAGTGCACTAAGAGACTGAGCCATTTAGTAAAGACTGTATCCATTCTTCTGTTGTCCCCTCCTTCCACTCACGGATTTGTGGATGTGGGTGTCATCCCCACCACCAGCGGCCGAGTCTTTGATGAGTGACTCAAGCTCCTCATGCCGTCTACTGGTCGGCTGCAGATGTCGTGAGGTTGATGTGTTTGACCTTCACAAACTTACTTTGCTACTTCCGTAACTTCTGCCAAATCCACGACCATGGTTGTCTCTGGACACTCTTCGTCTGTTAAACAAAACCACTGAACTGATTATTTATTTTAAATCCCTTAACTTGAGGCAGTGAAGTACTGGTTTATGTTATATTGCTAGTGTTGCAGATATTGCAATAATTCTTGTACTTTGATATCTGATTTGCTAATCTTGGACAGATCTGTTTATAAAAATTACATGGGCTAATAAAAGCATGAAGTTGCATTTGCAAAAGTAAATTAAGTTCTTATTTCTCAAAAAGCTTTTGACTGTATGAACTTGAATATTGGATATAGACATACTCGAGGGGGAACTCTGGAACAAACTATATTAATGTGTGTTATTGTTATATTGTGCTGCATGTGGTGTGCCTATTGTGGCTCAGCACGCAACATTATTACATTTTCTTCCAATTACATTAAAAAGAAAATGTATCAAATAGTGTGTGAGATAAGCAATCATTTACTGTTTGCATTAGCCTATATGTCAAAATTAACTCCTGACTCTCAGGCCACACCACAACCAGGTCCTTTTGGATACAATTCTGCCACCTCCACAGACAAAGGAAAAATAGTACTCAGATCTGAGTTCTCTGGACGATGAAGAGGCCTGCTTGATTTCCCAGACTGTCAGTGCAGTGGTTTTTCAGGTTCCACTGCCTCCAAGTCCTCCTCCTGCTAATGCTGTGCAGCACTTATGAGAAGAAGCACTCTGATTTGAAAAACATAAGGCTTCCTTCATTGGATGATGACACTGAGCCACAGCTTTCCAAACTGCTGCCTCAGGAGGTTCCACTGGCTCCGAGCCCTCCTCCTGCTGAGGCTGCTTGATGCTCTGGGAAGTACCCAGATAAAAAAAAAACATTGGGTTTGCTTTTCTGCATGATGACTTACTACCCATTTGTTCCCAAGACATCTATACAAGGAATGAAATCTACATACAAAACAAATCTTAAACACTAAAAAAGCAACAAAAGCAAAACATCAAAGATTGGAAACTAAAATGTAAGAAGAAATCAATTCAGTATCTTATCACAGGTTACCTCCCACATCCAAAATGACTTCTGCAGTCTGCAGGCTGAGGGGGAGAAAGAGGAAGGGACTTGTGCAGCTTTGTCAGGTGTCAATGACTGGGCAGGAACAGTTAAATAGAAAGCAGCTTCTTGAAACAAAAAACAAGAGCAGATGGGCAGTCACACAACACTAGACCATGTACAAGCTGAAACATATACTGTGTGCAAATACATGCATGAACATATAAAAATACAATGAAGACATGGTAAAGCTACAGAAAATGCAGGATGTGCAAAAATGCACCACCCCCAACAAAGGAAGACATATAATAGAGAAAAACAGTAAATATGATGTATGATATATGAAGTAGCATCAACAAATAGATATGCAAATGATCCAAAGCATACTGCACCTTCCTGCATGAGTAGGTCTGCAGCTGGGCCAACTTCCACAAGGCTTGCTGGGGATGCTACCAGGGAGCAATGTGTCAATTTTAAAAGTGCAGGCTGCAAGGTGACGGATAATGCTTTTGTGCATTACTGAGATGAAAAGGCCATCCATCATGGCAGCATGCATGTGTTAGTCTTGGTATGTATGTACAGTATGTGCATGTGCTGATTGCATGGAGGTAGTGTTGCTCTCCTCCAGGCTGTAGTGTGGTTATTGGAGGGAAGGGCAGGGGAGTTGGCCCTGCACTTAGATGCAGGGCAGGCAGAGCATCTGGAGACAAGGACTCTCACTGGTGTCAAGCAGAGACGTGTTATTAATTTGGTTGGGGGTCGTGGGAATACTGCAAGTATCTTCTTGCTGATGAAGAACTGATGCTCTCAGACACATGGTAATATGTGTTTTGTGTCAAAGGCCATATTTCCAGCATCAGATGTTGTCATGCAATGAGGATATTTGGCGGCAAACAAGTAAACGCAATAATGCAATAAGAAGCCTTGACAAGCATATGTGTGTATATTGTGTGTATATTGTGCCTACATGCACATTAGTTCATATTCATGACTTAACTGCTTTTTAATGACAACTATTTCGAACATGTCACTATGCACAGGACAGGACTTCAGCAGGAAGGTTAACATTCTCCCCAACACATTTGCCAGGAAGGTATTAAGTTAAAAAAATATTATTTTGGACAGAAATGGCTAAAAAATACAAGTGAACAGAGGAGCAGAAATTTATATGCGCATAATTTGCAAAACACTTTGTATTTCCACTTCTATATAAATATGGAGGCAATCCACTCAGTACAGAGACATACAAGTACAGAGGCACTTCTCATTCTTGGCAAGGTGCTGAGAGAGAGAGAGATACCATAGTTTGACCTGCTGAACTATCACTGTTTAGCATGCCATGCTCTCTGGGGCTAACATACAACACCCATGCTAATGCTGTTCCTGCAACCACTCTTGTTTCCATAACAACTAAAGGTGAAGGAGACAGGCATCTAACCAAAAACCCATAGCAGCCTGGGTGGGAGGACACATGGGAACTAAACCTGAGTATGCACACACGGACACTGTAAATAAAAAGCACACAAGCTGGTCCACACATGTAAACAACAATAGACATGACAATGCAGTTGTGCAATTTTACACACCCAGACTGCATCAACCCATTCATCCACTGTCTTAGGTTGTTTTCCCACCCCAGGTGTGTTTAGAGGAGAGGGCAGGTGGTGTGCACTCCCCTGGTCCCATCCTCTGAGGGTTATTACTGTTACAAATAATCCCATGATGACGTCCAAACTGTTTCAAAAATAATGAGGGAGATAAAAAGATATTGATTTGATATTTGTAGCAGTATTTGTCAGCTTGTTTGTTATGCTTTCCAGTGTATATATGGAAACTGCAGCACAGCAGCGTGGTGTGTGGCCATGGTCATGGGAGGAAGGCCTTTTGTATAGCTTGCTTTTTCCACTATGATGTGTTTACTTGACTCCATGCTTGTGTCCCAGTGGCCTGATGCTGTTATGTCCCCAAGGGCCCAAACAGTAGCTTGAGAGGGACTGATAAGCAAATTGAGGAGGCCCCTTTCCTCTCTCCTCTGTTTGGTTATATGCAGAACAATTGTTTCATTTGTACTGAGTGTATTTTCTGTTTTTACTGCCTGGTCTCTCTGTCTTTTTCCTCTCTAAGTCACAGCCTGAATACTGTATTTATGAGAGAGAACGCTAAAACATGTGGGAAAGTGTTGGTTCCAAGCCAATGCAACTATGAGATTCACCTCTGATATAAAAAAGAAATCTGAACAAAATTGAGAGGAATGCACAGAGATAAATCTCTAAAGCATCTACTGCAAATGTCCCATGAATCTGACTTTACGACATCATTCGGCAAGAGCCTGTGTGTGTTATTATGAAGAAGAGAGTTTGTGTGTGTGTGTGTATACATGTGTGTGTGGTGTGATGGAGAAAAATAGAGGAGGATTGCTAAGTTGGCAGTTTGAATGATGTTTAACTGGAGCTCAGCTCAGTTGAATGAGGCTCTAAATCCGCTTTCTCCTGGGTGCAGTTACTCAGAGCGCCGTGGTACAGAGCTATCACAGAGAACGATGTCACCACATTACATTCACACACACACACACACACACACACACACACACACACATATACACGCACACACAGCTCCTGCTGGGCATAAAATGTTGCACATACCATCAACAGCAACCCACTCAGAGGATTGAGGATGTACACAGAGCACAGAGCTCCAGCCCACATTAACCAAACACAGAGACCTCTCCTCTAGAAGCTTCACATCCACACTGGCCTCACTGGTATAATCTCCCTCTGCCACATCACTTCTCTGCACAGCTTACACTGCTTACAATCAAATCATGAAAAGAGAGTCAAGGGGAGAATGACAAAACAAGACAATTTCAGCTGCAATTTCAGGCCATAATGGAACTCAGAACTGTAAATAAATAAAAGAAAGACTGGAAATAGTTGCAGTGATAGAAACCTTTTCCTATATTTATACGGGATTTTATTTGGCTACGTAGCAACTAGCACTAAACTGAAACCTTTTAGGGAAAAAAAAAACAAAACAAAAACCTCTCATGCTTTTGCATTTTATGTTTTTAACTGCTGAAATCATACTGCAGTATCCGGCGTCATCAAAGAGGCAATGTGGCGGGTGTTCTTACAAAGCCGCTTCGCAAACACACGTTACTCGTGGAGCTAATTTGATTCAGATGAGGAGATTTATGTGTTGAGCCAAGGAGACTGGGGAGATTGTTTTTTCTTTTTTGAAGGGTAGAATTGTCAGTTATTTTGGAACAGATGGGTCTCAAAGTGGAATTGAATTAGATTATCACCTCAATGGAATACATAATGAAAGAGCGCTAATTTGAAGAGAAAGTTATGAGAAGGCCCTTTCAATTACTCCACAAACTAAACTGGTGTAGCACAACAGACTCAGGCATTCAGATGATTTTTCCATGTCTTATTTTGTGCCTCACTTTCCTTTAATAACAGTGCGTGTGACTCATGATGAGCACAGCTGTCGATTTGCTTATTTCTGAAATCTGCCTTAGCTGCATTCTTGAAAATACTTTTGTCATTGTTAATTGATTACCACATTTTATGAAATACAACTTTGTTTTTCATTCTATTATTGACACTCTTGTTCAAATAATAACAGGCTTGGCGACATATCTCTGCTGAAATCACTTGACAGATTTGGAGTAAAGAATTGTCTACTGTGCCAACAACGAACACATTATTACAGAAGCTTTAAGATGCTTTGTCCAAGAACGTTCAAATCCTGACAAGCTGTCAAGCATGATTGCTCCACTAACAGCTTGCTTTACTTAACTTGTGATTGACAGAAACATTTTTAGCTGCTTTTTTCTCTGTGGTTCAAGAGTTCATATTGATTTCACAGAATTAGTTTGATCTGTTCTGAGAATCGTGTTAAAACTTTTTTGAGTCTACTGTTGTTCCAACGTATTTAGAGCACCAACACAACAATCAGTCGTTCCTCCTTAATGTAATTTCAAAGACATAATTGCTGCCAGGTGGGAACACAGAACACAGAACCTCAGCATGCATCATGATGTGGCATCCTGTCCTACATAAGGGTCATAAAAATGGTAGAAGCCAGAGGTCAAACCAGAAGCAAAGGAGTTTAGTTTAGTGGATTCTGCCCTAAATTAATAGTAACATTGACCCCAATACGAAAATAGAGCTTTTATCAAACTGAGCATAGTATCAGTAATGTGAAGACTTCCTTGGGCAAAGAAAACACATTAAATGAAATGTTCAAATCAGACTAATGGGTCTACAAAAAAGGTCAGGTTCCCTTTAATGAACTGTACGATCTGCTGCCTTCATATAAAGCTATTGCTGAAACAATGCATTTGTTAAAGAACTTCCATAGTAATAATGAACAATCATTTAATTTTTCTCTGCCCTTGTAGTGGGGCGCATGTGAACTGCAACCAACACCTTCACTCAAAATCACCACAAACACTCTAGACAGATGGACAGGACCCACAGTGAGAGGCCTCCCACTATGCCTGATAACAAGTTTCCTGGGCTATATAGGGCAATCGTGACTGTAAACACACCAGTCTCAAATGGCGTGAACAGGTGGCTTACCACATAGGAGCACTGGTCATGTTGTGTGTCCACAACAAAAGTTCACTTATGAGGCAATCCTTTTCATGGCCCAATATGCTCTGATGGCCTCAGATCTCTTGATGGAAAAGATATCAGAGCGGAGACGCTTCTGGGAAATTATATCCAGAGCTCTGCACCCAAACATGGCTACTGAGCAAAACCAGCAGGAGGCATTAGCTCCAGTCTAGAGACAAAAACAAAACTAAAGCCAGACCACCAGTCATGTGGTCCCTGGCCATTAGGCCCAAAAATTGCCTCAAATAACCCGTAGTATCTTTCTATCAAACTAATTTCCTCTGTGCTGCTTCACAGTGACAAGGCGGCTGGCCTAGTTTGGAGCTCTGAATGGCGCTTTTCTCATTCCAATCATTTCCTTCATGTATTTGTTTTCAGAGGCACTATCCTCTGATGGTGGGGGGATGATCATGTCACAGAGGAAGGAAAGTGATGGTCTGCCTGGTGTTTATGCAAGACTTTGGCATTTGTTGTCTTTGGGTCTGCCGTCATTGGCAGGCAAGCTGCCACAGAGCCCCTCTCCACCCTCCATCCTACACAGATACACTCACACCCTCCCCACTCTGACCCATATAGGTGCTTTGAACTGCTGGCAGGCCTGACAAGATTATCTAGGCCCCCTTCCCAGTAAGACCACTGGGATGTGGGTGCATGGTGGTGTGTATGTATGTGCATGACACATATGTAAAAATGTAAGTGTGCTGTCAGCCTCTGAATGTGCATGTGTATATGCAGCAGTGCTGCAGTTGTGACAGCGCTTTGGAAGCTGTTGAAAGAAATGTAATGTTTAGTCTCCAGGTGGCTCCATTCGTCAGACTGTAACTGAAGGAGCTGTGAGGAGGATATAGGGGATTTTTGAATTTGCTTCTATTAATACTGTGTAAGGCTGTATCACTCACTTTTTTTTAGGGATTCATAAGCATTAAGACTTACGCACAATGATTTACCCATTCCTCACTTTGCTAGGACAGGGTAAGAAATCTCTCCGTAGTAATACTAAGGAAATACTAAGTGTGTTTGAAAACCAAAAGTTTCCTCCCCAACTGTGACGAGTAATGTGCTGCCAGTTTGCCCCCTTCTCCATCTTGATTACATAATCCCCAGATTAATTAGTGTGTTTCAGTCACTTCCTGTAGTGCGACCCTCAAATGAGTTCCCACCACAATCTGGCCTATCGACTTACAGGGCGCCAAAGCTTTTTCTTTGAAGGCCGCCTAGGCATCAGAGGCAAAAGAACTCTCTGATCTGATGGCTAAAGGAAAGAGCCCCTGCAGTGTGCCACTACAGACTGATAAAGACCCAGGAAAACATTTGGGTAGCACTCACACTCACAGGGAAGAAAACTGGAATAATTTGGTTGTAAAAACAAAAGGCGGTATGGAACAATGACAGTCTGGCTCCTTTGGTAATTTCCTGTTGGCGTTCATTCGTGTGATGTGGTGGTGACTGTTCTGCCGGGATCAATCAAACCTGTGAGCAGATGGCATCTCACTCCTCTAGTAAACTGGGGATTGTCTGTGTTTTTTTAGATACGGTAATTGGCTCGCTATGTCACGGACCGGAGCATGCTAACAGCCGCTGCCATCGCCGCTGTGCAGCGACAACACATGTCGTTCTGCTTTGTATGCCTCATAATGTGATACCTGTGCTACAGGCTCCATTTCATGTCAAGTAAAACTTGTGTTAAATGTTGCTTCATTAATAAGCTATGATAACAGCCTATGTGAGTAAGGAAAAACAGATTTCAGGAGCACTCACAAAGTAGGAAATGCAACATTAACCTTGGCACTGTCATTTTTCTTCCAAGTCACAGCTGTTAACAGCCACCATAAGCTCTCCTTGGTACAAATTTTGGCCCACTTTGGCTGCTTTACTACAGGCCTCCATAAGACCTCAAAGAATAAAAGATATCACAGTCTGCATCTGAAACTTTGTTGTATTTGCTAACAGGGTTTGCATTTAGGTGAGGAAAGTTTATATGGTTAAATGGAACCGCATGGGGGAGACGCAGTGACTTGTATAAAAGAGAAGCAGAGTAATTGCATGTGTGCTGTAAGAGTCTGTGTGTGGCTAAGACGCTGGGCACTTCAAAGCTTTGGTGCTGGAGCTCCTAAATGAGGGCCACCAGAGGTCCAGACTAATGGGACATCATGTGGAGATTAGAGGCCAAGTGCAGCAGGCTGACGACACAGCCCTATGTATGTATGTGTATGTGACAGGCAGAGAGACAGAGAAAACATTTTTGTATGTGTGTTATTGTATTCTTCTCGCAATTAAAAATGAAAGTTTGCTTCAGTCTCCAATGGAGTCTGTGAGTAATTGGACAGGACGTATTTAGTTGTGTTCACAAGTATTGCACAAATTTAAATAAGGCTATGAAAACAACATCAATCAAATGTTCCTGTTTTACATGTTTTTCTAAATGCATCACAACAAGAAAATCTTCACTAGCTCTTTCCTCAGTATGGTATAAATCCTTTATTAAATAATCATAACAATAATTATAATAACAATCATAAAAAGAGCATTTCTGTACAAAGACCCCTTTAAAACAACAACAACAACAGCAGTCCGAGCAGTGCGAAAGGGGGGAGCCTTTCCTCCAATGTGTTTGGTCCTCCAGGGCAGAAGGGGGTGCTGTGACCATCACTGTCCATGTCAAATTACTGTGTCTGATCCCGGCTCCAAAGGCAAGCTGGATCCCCGAGGCTCCAAGGCACTTTAAAGAGAGTCAGTGGGGTCCAGAGATGCGGCCTCAGAGGAGTGTGTGTGTACATGGTGAAGGTATATAGGATGAAATAAAATGTGTCTGTTGTGAATCCAAGGCAATTTTTTTACTTTCCAGTCTCAAATATATATATATATATACCTCACAGACGGAGCAACTGTTCCCTTCATTTTTCAGCCTGAATGCCTCCCAGTGTGTATTCATGTTCTGTATATACATGTGTATATACAAGTGAAGCAATGTGTGTATGTGCATGTTGTTTCTCATGGCTTACGAGTCCATTCAGAGCCTGCAAGGTGAGACCCTTCCTGGCTGGTTTAAAACCGGCCCCGCCTTGCTGTGCGAGAGCATATGCAAAAGTAACAAAAACAACTTCAAATAATATGCGCGATTAGTCAGTCGACTGAGGTGTGGGTGGTGCGATGTGGGAGCTGGGGGTTGGGTGGAGGTTAGGTCCTTGAAATCATGGCTTTTGAGGTCCACATGTAAATAGAGAGATGGATCCTTCTGTTGTCCTAGTGCCTCAACGTTTCTTTTTATAGCATTTCCGCAAACAATTTGCTTTTAAGGCTTGTTTGTATCCGGGCACGCAGTCAGTCGATTGAGAAAGCTGTTCCAAGCTGTGCACTTGTTTTTGATCCCAATTGTTTTTCGTCCTCGAAACGCACAGAGACAGAACGCACATTGCCCCTGTGAGAGAAGGGAGGCGAGGGAGTTCAGCGCACTGTCAATCATATTCTCACTGTCTTTGTTTCAGTTTCTTCAGTGGTTTTCAGTCTCTGTTCTTACCAGCAATCCATAGGTTGCACGACCAAAGATCCTTGACCTTTCCACATTAACCACAGTGTAAACATGACCTTCTGTTTGACAGGAACCAGTTACAGCAGTCTCCAACAAGCAAATCTAACAATAACTCTTTCTGTCATTAAAAGAATGTGTTAAAATACCCCCCCCCCCAACACACACACACACACACCTCTACACACACATAGACTGTCTTTGTCTTTTTTTCTACTTATCTGCCATCACAGACAGGCAATAGGTCAGAACGAAAACATTAAACAGAAAGAGTGACCGAGCAGAAAGACAAACTCGTCAGTGACTAAAAATACCACAGACTGTCAGGAACTAAGGGGGTAACGGAGGCTGATAGGTAGCAGAGTCGACGACGGAACAAAAAAGCCAACGGGCCACAAAAAGGAACTAAGTTCTAGGCCACTGTGTTCACATGTGATAACAAAAATAAAAAACCCAAAAAGATAAACTGCTTTCTAAGCACGTTCCTAACCTACCACCTTTCCAACACAAAGTGTTCTGACTCAGAATGTGTAGCTTACAGCTTCCAGTTTCAAAACTAAACCTCTTACAAATCTAAGATGCATTTATAAACAGTTCTCTTTTGGTGGAGCAGGAATCTGTAATTGATATGTGTAGATATTTAATTTTCAGGCCTAACATCCCCACAGTGAAACAATCCGTCTCAGTAACCCCAGTCTTTCTCTCATTAGTTCTCTCCCCACAGAAACTACCAGACACTGGACGGTGCCATGATTTCCAAACAGGAAACAAGTTCTCATTCGAGCTAATAGGTGACTTTCTCGTGGCCCATGTGTCCAGGGATCTGCACCACCAAGGAAGTAAACTGACACTAAAGTGAACTGGAGGAAATGAAGAAAATAGTGGGAGGTTTTCACAAAATGGCTGTATCTCTTTCTTTTCACCTCTTGTTGAGTTCTCTCTCTCATGCCTCAGTGCAGCAGCGTTGTTGGTTCAGTTTGACCTTGTGTTTCAGGCCGTCATACAGTTCGAAGTTGTAGTTCTCCAGGGTGGTGGAGGAGCGTGACGACAGGCCGCTGTAGGAGCAGGTGCAGTACAGGAGGAGGCCGGCGCAGACCGCCCCAAGCAGGACGCCTAGGGCGCTCATGACGATGATGGTGACCAAGATGGGGTCCAGGGTGTACAGCCATGAGTTGTCCTTCTCTGAGACACGGGTCACTGGAGGCTCAGATGATGGCGAAGCTGTGTTCCACTCAGGGAGCTGTAAAACTGTGACGGGAACAGAGGGAAATGGACACGTTAATGTGGATCCAGTAATGTGGGGAAAAATGATATTGAAGGCTCAATCATTAGCTACTTTATGACTTAGCTGGTCTTTAGTGCCTTACCTCCACCTAGAGGGTCTCTGCCACTGATATGTCGTCCATCGCCAAGTTCGTTGAATTTCTTAACTGTTAGAGAAAAGCACACAAACACTGTCTGTAAGCATCGAGCAATTGTTAATTATTACTGTGACTCAGCACAGCGGGTGGACCAAATAATGGTGCTAAGTTGAGTCAAAGTTGCAACATGTTTGGTACTTTTGTCAGATTACTTTATTGAACGTTTTTCAGTTTTCTGGTTCAATTGTAACGCTCTTGTAATGCCAACAATCAGCAGCAATAACAGGTGGGTATCATTTTGCAGTACCACATGAATATTTAAAAAAAAAACAAAACAAAACTTTAAATATTGTGAATAAGTTTCGTATTTTGCTGGTGCTAATTTTGACCATTTAGGGATCTAGCATCCATTCACAGACGTTGGTCTTGGAATAATAGAAAAATATGACTTTATTAATAGAGAAAGATCATTATGGTACATTCCTGTCAAACACAGTCATCACATTAGATACTGACGGCATAAGACTGTTCATTCCATGTGAATAAAGATGCAAACATCTAATAATTAACATTATCTATCATAATTACTGTTAAAATCAACACTATTACTGTCAAGTTTAAGAGTGGTGTATACTGTAAGAAAAAAAAATAGCAAGTAATAGCAACAAATGTGAACATTTAAACTGAAATCACATTTAAGTAGGGCTCTGTTGAAATCATTTACCAGATTTATGCGAACTGAAAAGTGATATGTACGTCAGTGACTGAATGGGAAAATTACAAGTGTGGCAAAAGTAGCGATGTCTGCAGCACTTTAGTTGAACACACTTCAGATGAGTTTTCTTTTCAGAGATTTTGTGTGTGTGTGGGTTTATGCGTATGTCCGTGTGCATTTGTGGCTGTGTGTGGCTGTGTGTGTGGCTGTGTGTGTGGCTGTGTGTGTGGCTGTGTGTGTGGCTGTGTGTGTGTGTGTGTGTGTGTGTGTGTGTGTGTGTGTGTGGCTGTGTGTGTGTGTGTGTGTGTGTGTGTGGCTGTGTGTGTGTGTGTGTGTGGCTGTGTGTGTGTGTGTGTGTGTGCGTGTGTGTGGCTGTGTGTGTGTGTGTGGCTGTGTGTGTGTGTGTGTGTGTGTGTGTGTGGCTGTGTGTGTGTGTGTGTGTGTGTGTGTGTGTGTGTGTGTGTGTATGCCTGCTGCTCTTGGCAAGTTTTCAGAAGTGGGAGAAACTGCTTGGCAAGGCATGAGTCTAGATCTGGAGGTCTTTGATGGCCAATGGCGTAATTAATACTGTTACCAGGGCAACTGAAGTTGGCAGCAGATTGGTTGATGGAGGTGGGTAGATGGGAGGGAAAAGTGCTTACCGCAGCCTTAATAAATGTTATCTGTCCATTAACTAATTACAACTATTAGAGGCTTGGAGTGTAATGGTGTTGAGATGGACCAAACAGGGTGTCCAATCCCACCTCCCTTGGTTGATTTAGAAGCACAGAGTGAGAGGGATCCAAAAACACTTTCCCACTCTGGAGAGAAAAGTGCAGCTTCTAAACTGTGGCCAAAAAAAAAAAAAAAAAAAATCGAGAGCTGTTGAGCTTTGGGCTAGTAGGTGATAAGAGTTTTTCTGCTGCGACAGATCACAAAAGTACACCCCGTTAAGCCGCAGAGTAAAGACCTCAATTTCATTCAATATAAGATGGTAAAGTGAGCTCAGGTCAAATCTGTCCATCTCTGTACTGACTGACGAGAGGAACTGGTGCCAGTTTGTCTAACTCAGTCAATCTTGAGAAATTTCACAATAAAATAGATTTCTAGATGCCAGATATGTTAAATATGTTCGCATTAATAGCCATTCATTTCATCCTATGGCACTAAAGGAAGAACTGTCAACAGCTGGAGCTGCGCTCTGGTTTTCATAATATCTTGGATCCTGTTCCAGGGTGCGAATATACACCAAAACACCGCGCTTATGACTTCCAGCTGTTGCAGTGGCATTGTGGGATTTGTAGGAGTATAAATCAAGAAAGGAAGGGTGATGGCAGACAGCTGTGTCTATTTACAATCCTAAAAACAACTAAGCACATATTCACACTGAAAACACAACAAGGCTTGGCTTGACTTTCATCTGGGCAGCTCAAAGTCATGGAGAAACAGGGGGAGCGGGTGGTACGAAACATAAATGGGAGTGGAACAACGTGCTTTATTACTCCAGAGAATCAAGATGAAACACTAAACACTCACGACGGCTGCATCCATCACTGACTGATGCCTTTATCAGCAGAAGACAAGAAGTTCAATCAAAGGAGCTGGTTATCTCCATTTGTGATGCAGGACTTTAAGTATGATGGATTTGCATTCCTTTGTTTTTAAATGTGCACATGCTCTGTGAAAGGACAATGGAAGGATTTTTTTTCTTTACAACACCCTCATTACTGGGACAACTCATATTACAGCTATCTCGTGTTGTTATGACAAGGATACCAAGATTTTCTGGGGCTTGCCAGATCATTTCCACAGCTAGCATGTTGGATGTCTCTCAGCCTAACAGTTTTCTCCCCTCTGTCTCAGCACTGCAGAGCTCCTCGTGTCTCTGGGGTCTTGTTTTAGCCTGTAGTTTGGCAGCTCTGCCTGGCCTCCACAGCAGAACTGGCTTGACCCGCTCCTCTTCCCAGCACACGTTTGTGTGTATGTCCATGCTGGGGTCATTCCAGGAAAACCGATGGGGTTACGAGGAGCCAGACGGCTCTGAAACAAGCTGTTCAGATAACAAGCTGTTCAGATAAATAACTTACTCAGACTTCAGTTCTCTCATCAGGAACAGCATGATTTGAAATGTCAACAGCAAACTCCTTCATGGAACAAAGAAGAAAACAGCAACCGAAGCTACATCCAATAGAGAGCACTGCTTCTTTGCAAATTTTAACTTGGCAGTTTAGCACAATGTCTGTGTCATCATCAGCCTTGCATTTGTAAACTAAAGGAGGGAAAGTTTCACTGAGTGGATGTTCTTCCGATCTTGCGTCACGACACACTGCCACTGACATATTTAGGCGTCCTGCTCTGCCAAACACAACGCAGCTAAGTGCTTCTTTTCAGCAGAGGGTACGGTGTCGGTCCCGGCTGTCCAACCTCACTGTCAGGACTGGCTCCACCCCTGGGGTGGCCATACTGGAAGACCAGTTAGAATACTGGAAGCACTGCGAGGAGCTGTGATAGGCCACTGACAGCTGGCTCTTCTTGGTGGCCAGGTGTTGTCGACAGCAACAGAGGGCTCTGACCAAGATGGCCACCGCCAGGAGAAGGAGGGCGCCCCCGGCGGCCATAATGTAATACCAGTGGATGGGCAAGGGAGGCACAGGAACGCCTCCCCCTGGTGGAGAGATACAGAATAATTGGCCAATAGGAAAAGAGAGGAGTGGCACTTGCTATTGCTATTTTCTACATTTAGTTGTCTATTCTCTATTCCTACTGGTCTTCATCATATGAACAACAGGCGTGCACCTCATACGAGCATGCAGAAGCATGCCAGATGCAAAAAATAAAATGAATCTCCAAGGCCAAAAAAAAGAAAAATAAATAAAATGCATCCATTTCTCTCATGTAGCTTGAGTTGCAGTTGGAGGACAAGTTTTCACACCAAGATCATCAAGAGAGTTGACTTGAAATCAGTCCAATGGTTGATCTGATCAAATGCAGTAAAATACACTGTTTTGAAGGCTCCAGCAACTTGGTGTGAAACGAAAGCCAAAATAATTAGTTATAAAAGCACCCACACACATTGAATTAAGGAGCTTCCTCTTCCTGCACTGGCACAGGAAGTCACAAACAGCCCCCTGTTAAAGTCTCAGAGCCATGCAAGAATCAGTCAGACACCACATGGGAATCCAATGTTCCAGTGCGCCCTCTCTGAGCCGATATTGGACTGGGATTTGTTATTTAGCTGGCTCGAGTTGGCAGATTTGTTTTGAGTACATAATTTATCTTGTTCTCTGTTCTTGGTTTTTCATTTTCCTTTTTCTCATGCATCAGTCTCCCGGCCAGTCCTCTCCTCCTCAAGCCAAGCGCCGTCTCCTTGGAGACTATCTCCACAGATCCTCTACACTGCTGCCCCTGACTTGAACCCCCTCCCCTCAAATTCTTGGTAAGAACCAGCTAACCACCTTCCAAGAAGCCTCTACTTGACTATCCAAGTCTGCTTTGCAAAAATGAACTGTGGAAGAAAATCACTCAGCCCACATGTACATCCAAACTTCATGTAGAGAGCTGTAAGGCCGAGAGAATGTCACACTGAACTAGAGAAAGTGAAGCAGAGTTGAATACATCTTGATTTCTGGACTGTGTCACATAATTACAGAGGGAAATGGTGCGTGCTCCTGCTACTTCACACTGCACACACTCATTAGACGGAGCTGCGTTAGAGAGAGAGAGAGAGGGCGAGAGAGAGAGAGAGAGAGGGAGAGATACTCGTGCTTGCTGATGCTCAGTCACTCTATCTGATTGCTTTTCACTGGGGACACTGGTGAGTGTGTGTGTGGTGATATTAATGTGTGTGTTTGTGCATGTTTGTCAAGGGTTAGAGACTCTGTGTGAGTGTATAAAGTCAAAGGAGTAGAAAAGCTGAAGAAGTGTGCACGTATCACATTCGCACTCAAACCGCCAAGCTCTTATCTTATTGGAAGACATTATGAGATGCCAAAACAATAACATCAATCTCGTAGAGTCCCCCAGGATGCTCCAAATATTTTTCATGAGGCAGACAGTTATTTAAAAACCTTCAGGCTATGTCAGGCAGCTTAGAACTTAGGATATGTAGCTCTTTTCAAACAGCTAACTCCATGAGGTGTGCTTGATTTAGCTTGCCTTGCACGCAGTTTGCTCTTTGGAGACTAATCCTTTGTTTCCACTGAGACTGACAAGGTAAAACTAATGCACAACATGTTACGGAAATATTCTAATTTGAGAAAATTCATCTGGAGTTTGCAAGAATAATAAATTTAATTGTTGCAAGTACTTTATTATTTTATGACGACTACATTCTGCTGATGTGGCAGTAAATCAGTAGTTTTATTCATCTGCAGTGACACAGCTCTAGCAGAAACAGCCGCTGTGTTGTTGGTGAAAGACTGGTTTGGGCTTACAGCATTTGAGAGAACTAACAAAGCAAAAAACCCAGGCTAGTGCATACCAGCGGGCAGGATGCAAGACCAGAGAGGAAGTGACATCACACCAAAGTGAAACGTACCTGAATTTTCAGGAGAAAAAGCGGCGTAGGGTTCTGTGAAGACGGGAGACAGAGGAGCAGAAAGAGAGAGACAGCAGTTTTAGATAACTTTAAACATGAGGTAAAAGTCAGCAAAATGTCACACAAATGTCACAAGACTATCAAGCCACTCCTGAGGAAATTTAAGTTCATTCCTCAGATAACTCATGAATTATGGCATTTACTCAGCTCCTTTGCTAGGATGCAATTGCAAACAGAGTGCATTGTGGGATTTCAGAATTTAAGATGTGCTGAGAGTGTATATGCTACGTGTGTAAATGTGCGTATGCATCTGTGATTGCGACGTTCGTGCATTTCAAGTTGTTTATCTGTGGAGTCCAGTTAAACCGGAGCAGGCTGAGGGTGTTTGGCTTGCTGCAAATGCACAAAGCAGAACCTTCACTTTGATTGTCTGGAATGCAAACACAAAGATGTGGTGTGTGTGTGTGTGTGTGTGTGTGTGTGTGTGTTTTACATAGTGTATGTGCATGTGTGTGTCATGGGGTGGGTGAGTTAAAGAAACAAGGAAACCAACTTGGGAACTGGTTCTGTTTTTTGGCAGGAACGCCAACATACTGTGAAAAACTCAACTGCACTGGGTGATAAGCTACATCCCAGCATGCTCTGGGAGTGGCAAAGGAGGGGAGGGAAGGGAGGAAGGAGAAAACACAGGAGCAAGGAGGCAGGAGGGAGCTGGGTTGTCATCTTTGCCGTCCAAGCTGCTGTGCAGCACGTGTGCTGCGTGCGTGCGTGCGTGCGTGCACGCACACACACACACACGCACACACACGCAGAAATGACTGATAAAACACACAAAGAAGAAAAAAAACCAAACACTGAACTGTTTGTCCTGAGCTAGGGACCTAACACACACACACTTTCCCTCAATTACACTTTGCCTGTGGTCCTGGCCCTCACTGTGGTTCAGCTCCAAAGCACACTGGATGTCAGTCAGAAGCGATGACGGCAGGTTTTTGGCGCTGCACCCCCAGCTTGGTCTCTGATCTGTTTAAGACCCTCTCCAAAGCCCCTGCTCAGGCCAGATTAAGGAGGCTATGCTGGCGCTCAGCTCACACCAGGCACCCAGAAACTTGCTTGGGAAACAGCCTGTCTAGTAATTCCCTTTGACGGCTCGGGAAAAGCTCTGTTTACAAATACGAGTGCAAGGGAGAAAGAGTGAGAAGAAAGAAAGAGAAGAAGTGAAATCTAATGAAACATAGATTAGCATCGTTTGGGCCCACGGGGCGTTTATGGCCTAGTTTTCCTATTCTTCCTTTCTTTTCTTTTTTTGTGGTGGGATAAATGCTGTCCCTCCCTCTCCTCCCTCCTTTCATCTCTGTATTCGGTGGGCTCTTTTGGGGGAGAGCCAATCTCCAGAAGTGGGATGGGAGGGTGATGGAGTAGAGGGAGAACTTGAGGGATCCTCAGGACTAAAAGTAGAGAAGGTAAAAGCAAGGGAACGGCAGAGTGATGGAGGGAGAGATGATGAGGAGGTGGTAGTGTTGAAGAGGGTCAAATGGATGTGTGTGTGTGTGTGTGTGTGTGTGTGTGTTTCAATATTGTGGATAGAGAAGATTTTGGCAACTGAAGCAAAAAGAAAAAGTTTCTTCCTATCTGTCAGTCAGAGAGTTGCGTGTATACAGTGTGTGGGACTTACGTGTACACTCCTTCAGAGGGGTGCTCGAGCTCATGTGGATGTTGTCTATCCAGATGTGTCCTCTGGTGCCATGCACAAAGAATCCCTCCATCACAACCTAGCACAAGGAAAACAAGGGAGGAAGAGGAAGAGGAAGAGGAGGAGGAAAAAGTTGAAAAAGAAGAGGAAGATGGAAACAGGATGAAGCCAAAGGGGGGAGCAGGGGAGTGGAGGTAAATTGAGAACAGGGACAAGCAGGAGGAGGAGAAAGGATAAAAACTTAATATGATGTCTGTGATTTCAAAGTTGCACTCAACACTTGCAATCATGCTCTCTTCTCTGCAAGCTCCTTCAACTTACTTTTTTATGAGAACATTAACTGGTTTTGATGTCTCTGACAAATGCACAGCGATCTCCAAACAATCATGCAGCCAACTGAGAAAACATGGCTTACTTTAGCTGCTTTTGAAGTCAAACCTGGCCTAAGGTGACAGAGAGGTTAGATCTGATGCTTTCATGTGAGATGAACGTATATCTGTCTAATCAACCCTGGCAAAGAACATTAAAGACATGTTTCTCTTTCTGGGGAGACACATAATAAAAGACCTGACCCAGATACCAATTCATCAAACAGACATACTTTAATAAAGCTCACTGATAATTCGGATGCTTTCTTATCATTGCAGTTACAACCTTTCTAATCACCTCCTTTTTCAGCATTTCCTCTTTTCCTGCCAGTAAATATAGAATTAGTTTCAATTAATATTTGACCTACAGATGTTGTTTTATTACCTGGAATTCTTTAGGAGAGCGAGGCAGGATGGTACGACCCTCCTTCCAAACAAGACCCTGATCATCTTTAAGAGTCCATATGATGGTCTCCTCATTGTGGGCTTCCCGCAGCAGGACCTTCAGATGGCCCTGGGCCTCCCCCGACAGCTGGTAGGAGAAGAGGAGGCAGAGGGGTCCGGTCTCAGCTGCCACCACAGGGCTCATGAGCCGGGCTCGCTGCTGCTCTGTCTTTAGGCTGGCATCCATATACAGAAAGCTGTTGAGCTCTGGAGGGGAGTGAGATATGACAGATTCCTGTTTTAGCTGTATTTACAAGTTTTTTGGACTATTTCAAAACTCAGGTATGAACAGGATCATGTTGAAAATAAAATTGACAGTGGAGAAATTCACTGCCCCAGAATGCAACCAAACTGCTTTAGTAGCTTTAATACGTTGTCAAAAATCAGCAGAGTTCAGTTTTAACCTTGAGTTCACGGGTTTCTACAGTCAATTGAAAGAAAAAAAACACATTTAATGGGTTTTCATTTCAGCCCTCAAGGCAAGAAAAACTAGCAAATTTGAAAGGCTGTGTCGACTTTTGATATCCACTGTAAATGGACGCTGCAGAAATAAGTCTGTGCGCCACAGGTGGAGCGGACACATACTGTGTGTGTCAGTTATCATCATCAATCATCACTGTTCGCACTTAGAGCCCGACTTAGACGCATATATCCATATAGAGCCATGTACACGAGTGCTTTCACACGGTTACAGACATTTCCAGCATGACTCTCAAACAAAAAGACACTAATCACCAGTTGCTAACAGGAATGGAATCACCCCCATACAATAGCCACACCAAACAATAGGGGTATGACAAATATAAACACAGAAGAATAGGTCCAATGAGAGCGTCATTCGTACATGGAGCATTACCGCTACGCCTGCCAAGACCCTCAGGGCCTTCATTCCCTTCCAGGTATATAACTCAAACAACGGAATAGTAAAAAAATAAAAATGCATGCCCTCTCCATTTGTTTACACCAGAGGATGTTTAGTTCACAAATTGGATGCCAATATGAGTTTCATTGTGAGGGAGACTGGTGAGGCTGCTATATGTATATGAGTGTATGTGTGGAAAGGAAAACGCATGTGTGCTTATGTATATGTGAGGTTGTCTCAATGAGGCGTCTGCTGAAGAATTTCTCAAGTGGAGCCTGTGGGAAAACATCCAGTATCAACAATCTGCAGATTAAATCGCCTGCTTTATCATGAACAACTGAACAATGTGTCCGGGTGACTTCTTGCCTTTCTGGCTTACAGGCAAGGAAAAGTATCCCCACACAAATCAGGAAGAATACAGGTACGGTATTTTCCAGAACATGTGTTTGTTTGCCAGTAACACCACAGGCTTTGTCTTTTTAACACGTCTGTCTCCAACTAAAACACCTCACAGTAGCATCCACACCCAGTGAGACTATGTTTTTAGTGCAGCCACGCTCAAGTTATTGAGTGACTGGGCGATAACCTTTCACTGTATGTGTGTGTGTGTCGGGCGGGGGGGGGGGGTTCCAGCGGATCAGACAAGCAGTGTCTGGGGGGACAAATCTTTCTCTGACTTGACAGCTCCCCTCTGCTCACCATACGCCCAGACTCGCCTGTGTGTGACAGTGCAGACATCGTATGTGACAGTATGTCCCTTGGCCCTTTGCAGCTCTGGAACGAGTGTGTACTCTCCCTTGCTGTTTTTTGTGTAGTGGGGTGGGGGGGGTGAGTGTATATTCTGTATATGTGTATAGGCCTGGAGCGGATGTGAAACATATTTGTGACTCTGCGATGCGTTTTATCACTCATTTTACTGGGTGCACCAAAGCCTTCTCTTTCTGCCTCATGTTGAAGCGTGGCGTCTCGCAGTGAACCCCCCACTGTTGTTCCTCTTGTTTGCCAGACAGCTCATAATCGAGACTGTCTCACCATACACAGCACAACAGAGCATTATTAATCAGTTTCACAGCGGTCTCCTGCAGCGAGAAGCAAACAAGGACTCAATCTATGACGCCTAGTTAGCACATTTTTACTAGTGGGGTATATTATGCCATATTTAACAATATATAGTAGCTAATTCCAGCTCTGTGTTTTATTACTGCATAACCGAGGTCAAAACGTGAGTGAAATCCTGGTTTCTGGGTCACATGACAAAGGGAATCTCTACAGAGTGCATTGATAGTGGTGAAATAATGATCCTGTGTTGGCTTCAATTTCTGACCTTTGGCATCTGTGGGAAAATCAAAGGCCGGTGTGGCGTGTGGAAAACGGCAGGAAATGATACTGCATACATGAAAGCCACAACCTGACTAATCTAAGAAAACCTTCCCAATCCCACTGTGATGAAAGACGCTGCTTTGAAGCTCCCTCTCAAAGATGGCTATGACCTAAAAAGGTCACACTTCAGGAAAGTTTCTAAATTTACTGTGAGAGGAGCTGACCTGCAGAACATGACCCAGGTGACATCATGGATTCAACAAAAAAGAAAAAAAAAAAAGGGGTGGGGCGGGGGAGTCACGCTGAACCTCTTGTTTAATTCTTTGCAGCTGGAGAAATGTTTAATATTTCATGGAGACTTGCTCAAAACCAGTGAATTTTAAAACAAGGTTGGGATAACAATCCTGCCAATGGAAAATTATAAATAGTAGTATAAAAAGCCCTCCTTAAACCCAACAGGAAACATCTTCTGTGGCTTTTAATAACACGCCAAAAGCTGCACTTCTGTTCTGTGGGTATGTATAAGAGGAAAATGAATAATAATTTCTTTAAGGAGTGCCTAAGTAGATGGAAGTCTATAGAGCACCATCTGGGATGTGCATGAATTAATAGAGGGGCAGTAAGGGACAGCTGGGAGTAACTGCGTGACTTTGGAAACTCCTGCTCTGAGCTAAATTGGAGCTACTGAGTCTTAACCCCTTCCTGTCTGAGACGTCATGGATTCTGACATACAGAGACGAACAGGTGGAGAGCTGGTGTGGGTCACGTGTGAAGCAGTCGAATCTCTGATTCCCTTAATTCATTTTCATTTTCATTCACTCGGAAAAAGACGTACGGCTGGCAGACGATGTCGTTGCTAAATTAGACTGGTTTCAATTTAACAAGTTATTTTAATCAAATTGAAAATGGACTGAATGAAGATGCACAAGCAGAGTGATTCCATTTAATTATAGAAAACTGTCTTGTCTAGACCCACTGAAGTTGATAGAATAAACATATGCATTTGTGTTTGTGCAATTTTCTACACCCAAATGAAATTCCTTTAGCAGCTGCATACATAAAAGCTCTGCAGCAAAGATTTTAATGTTGACAGAAACTGATACAAAAGACCGTCTATTATCAAGTTGAGCGGCATTATTTTGGAAAACAAGTCACTGTCCATCAACTGACGGCTGCATATAGGGAAGTACATGCATGCTGCTTGAAGCAGCTCTGAGTCATTGCACTAACCAGACAGCAGCAGCAGTAATGTAAAATCTGACTGATGCGGAGACTCACCGTTGCTGTGCAGGGACCAGTAGAGAGGAGCGTTGGAGTCATGTGTCCACCCACACAGGCCATGGTCAAAGTCACACACACTGTCTGATGGAGGAGTGGTTGCTACTGGAGGCGGAGGTGGAGGCGGAGGTGGAGGGCCGCGAGGAAGGAAACGGCAAAGTAAGAGTGAGAGACAAAGAGCAGAGAGGAAAAAGGAATCAGTCATTTGAAATGTAAAAAAAAAAAATCACAGCTGCTCTACATAATGTCACACAATGACTTTTGAAGGCTTTCATCTACCATCAACTGCCTAATAACAATATAAGTGCAATATTTCCTTTGCTTTTATCAACAAGTAACACACTGTTGCTTGGGCTCACCTGGAGACGTAATGGGCACAGTGGTGGTTTCGATGTCGGCAGGCAGAGTTGGTGTGACAGTGTCTGCTGGTGTGGTGGTTTCTGCAGAAACAAACAGGACAGATCAGGTCAATGGCGGCAGCAAGAAATAAACCTGACATTAGATTCCTGCCAAGACGACATAATCACCCAGTGTTTGTGCAAGACATTATTGATGTGGAATTTCACCCTTGGTGTCATATGTTAGGGAGAGCCAGGAAATACAGACAGGAGAGGAAATGATAAGGAAGAAAGGCAGACCAGAAAGGAATGAAGTGTAGCACCTTTATACACATCTAAAAACCCTGTTTATTTTAAATGATGCTGTGGTGACTGGGATAGCATACAATTGTTTCGAAGGCTGTAGATCTGGTTTTACATTTTCAGTACTTAGAGAAGTTTTTTGCTTTCTTGACTTTCTGGACTTAGATGAGCGGAGTGATACAACTCTCATCTAAGGTAACTATGAAACTACAGGCAGCAGCAGGTTGGAATCAAGAGGAAGCAGTTAGCCCAGTTCTGTCAAAAGGTTTAAAAGTTCATTCATTTATTCATTTTGGGAATGAAACCACTTGTAAAACTATTTGTTTTTTTTTAAATTTTCAGTCTAACCTGTAGCACAGAGCAATCAAAAGTTTCATACATTTTCCACTGCAATTACAGAGCTGTTTTCAGCAACCTGTCTTGATTTCTTTATTCATTATGCAGCACACAAACATCATATCTCAGTGGTATATTAAGGGCGAATTGAAACACATCCCATAATTGAGAGTTTAAGGTCATTTTCTGTTCCCACTGGGTCAGAGACTGGCACCGATAGCCCCAGAGCATCCGTCATGTTGTGTCTGGGGTGTATCACAATCCAACACACACACACACACACACGCACGCACGCACGCACGCACACACACACACACACACACACACACACAGTCTCAAATACACAGACACACTGACACACAGGCACTTGTAAATGCTAATATACACACTGACGCAGAGTCACATACACTTGCTTACAGGCAGGATGCCTGGTACTAATGCTGATGGATGGATGGAGGTCCTTTTGACCTTGTGCTGATCACACTCCGGGACCTCTCGCTGGCTGTCCGAGAATATACACAGCACACACACTCCATCTCCCACTGTGTTTTCTTGTGCATGTGTTAGTCATTGTGTGCGTCTCCCTCACTCCATAACTCATGTGCACTCGGGGAGAAGGGAGAGCAAACACAAAATGAAATGTATGATTTTCTCTTTGCCTTAACATCTATTTAAGCACACATATATCACAAAAACAGACAAATAACCCCCAGAGGCATAAATAAGCCAACAATTTGCTCATTAAAACACATCACATGTGCACATACACAGGCACATTGTTGGAGCTGTTGGAATGTAAAGTGGGAGAAAGCTCTGTGTTATTAGGAGCAGATGGGTGAACCCTGGTGTATTATGGGAGTTTACACAGAAGTTTGGGTCCTGCGTCAACCAAAAGGCCCATATTTATCGTGTGTGCAAACTCTGTAAACTGTTGTCTCAATTTCAATATGTATAAGTATTGAAAAAAGTTATTAGCAACACATGTTTACACAGTGACTTATTTCACTACACAGGACTGAACCATATTGTGCTAATTTGACAGTAATGACCACTGAAATGACGTATGTAGATTCTTAAAGCATGTTATATTTCAAATCACTTTGTTTGTGTTCCCTGCCTTGTCTCATTTAAATCTATCCAAACAACTCTAAAGCTTGAGTGCATCACAGTCTAATGTGAAACAAAGCTCATCAGCTGGAACAGAAAGACAAGCCAAAGGATGCATACATCCATTAAATAAAAACTCACATGGATTAATGCTGAATGCCTGTTACTGGCAATACTAGAATTTTCCTTTCTGCATGACTATCATTATCATTTACAGACTATAAAAGGCAGTGAGAGCCACAAACGCTGCATGATGCACAACTGATCTGCTTAAAGTCCCAGCTGGAGAAACAGCAGACATGAAAGGGCCAGCCACAGCTGGCAATGGCTTCTGACATTAACCAAGTGTTAATGTCATGTCCTTTATACCAGTCATTAACTACTTAATTAGACTCTTATCTCTGCCAGCTCACGGGACAAGGTAAGACAAGGAAAGTAACACTCGTCCTTCAATTCAAGCCTGGCTCTTGCTTCCTTCCTACTCTTCATTCTCTCTTATGCTCACTCTTCTCATTTATTTTACCTTTTTATATTTGTCTTTTCATTCCAGTCTAACCTTTACGTCCTCCACTCAGGTCTCTGGACCAGCTACACATTACCTTGGTGCCAGCACACACACGCACAAACACATAAACACAAAATGCACAGTCCAGTCCATTAAGATTCTAGCCAGCTCCTGAGCACTCTGTGCTTTCAAAGGTCACGCCTTGTCACAGTGTAAATGTGCTGACCTTTCCAGGGTGTGACAGGAATGTCGGGGGCAGTGGGACCCACTTGTGCACTTGCGTGGGTAAATATATTTATGTGAGACAGCAAGAAAATGTGTGTGAATGTATATGACCTGCCTATCCTTGCCCCAAGCCCTATCCTTGATGTGTGGAAGAACCATGTCACGCCCATGATGCACAGGCAGGCCTAGAGCACGTGCAGAGGAGGGCCTGCAGGAAAAGTCCTTCTGCAACACAGTGTTGTCTTACATAATACATATTGTGTCTACTGCAGCAGGTGATGATACAAGTCATCACCATGTGCAGGGTGAGAGCCCAGCACTTAGAACTGGACCCAGGGGAACTGTTGGCATAGGTAATGGAAACACACACTTGCATATACATTTATACACATGATGCAGCTGCACATGCATTCACTTACGCCCATAAAAGTACACACAGGCATACACAAAGATCAATGCTTTTGAGTGCTTATTTTTCAACACAGAGAGATCCAAAATACACACACACACACACACACATACACATACACACACACAGGGTGGCATGGGCCAACCCACTTTGCATAAAAGATATTGCTCACTCCCAAAGAATCTGACTCAGCACTATGTCAGAGAAGAGAAAAAATCTTCAATTATGTAGAAAGCCTTTCTGTAAATCTCTGCTTGGCAGAGAGCGCACGCACACACACACACGCCTGCCCGCACACACTCCGATGAATGGATGTACACGCACACACACACACACACGCACACACATATAGCCCAAAAGAACATGATCTGAAAGACAAGTAGCCTTTGTTTGGTATTCTGTTGGGTGGTGTTAACTGCTCAGATCAAGGTTCATCCAGACACACACACACAGACAAAGAGCTGGATGGGATAAATAAGGACCAACCAGTGTCCACTGTTTTTAGTGAGTTCTACTACATTAGATTTACTTTACAAGTGTGTATGTGCATGTGTGAGCTCCACAATGCTCCTGAGACTAAAAGCATCCTACCTGGAAAATGGAAGGAATGATATTATGCTTTTTTTTTTTTTTTTTTTTGCACTTACTTCTCCCTACAAATGTTTCATTTTTGGAAAACGTACACTAGGAAAAAAAAACAGACTTGTAGTCGCTGTGCGTGTGTGTATGTGTGTGTGTGTGAGACAGCTGCGCATGAACCGGGGAAATGGAAGCATTCAAGACCAACAGCAATGAGCGTGGAAGCAAGTGATGAGTAACAGAAGAGGAGGGGAAAGGAGAGGAGGCATGGTAACGAAAAAAGAACAAAAACATTTATGAACCCACGCACAGGGCCTCAGGGTGGGACAAGAAAAAACTGCAACCATGTGAGGGGAGAGGCCTATTCTGTGGTAGCTTTTGTCCTATGTTCAGAGTGCACTCAGCAGGATTTGGGGTAAAAATATATCTATTTCATCTGCTTAAATCATATAAATGAGAACAGTGAAGACACTCAACAGAGGACAGAACAGAGAGAATTGAATTGTCTGAATGGAAGGGGAAGTGAATGATTTACAGGATGTCAGCAGTAGTCCACTATTCCTGCTGAGTTCTGGGGGCCTGTGAACTACGTGTGACCTGCAACAGCAGTTTTCTGTGTCACACAACCCTCCGCTCCCTCTGATAAAAATCACTGTCGACCAAAATGGCAATGCCTGAGGATTTCATTTTTCAGTTTGTCTCCATCTTTAGGGTTAGTGTTCATTGTGTTTCTGCACTGCACTTCCCACAGGTCACTTGTCAATCAACAGCACAAAAAACTGTTTCCCAGGAGGTTTGGGGAAATAAAAATGATAAGACATCAGGTGTTTCAAGCAGAAAACCTCAGCACTGTATATATATATATATATATATATATATACATGTGTGTCTTCGGAGCTGAAGTTGTTGCCTAACTTGCTTTTATAGAGGCGCGAGTACAGTGGTGTGTGTGTGGGTGTGTGAAAATGAGAGGATCCATGGATATATCTCTCTCATTGTGGTTTGTGTGTGTGTGTTAAATATGTGTGTGTATGCTTGTATGTAAGTGCTGAGCATGTTGCACTATACAGCCCAGTCATCCTGTTCAGGCGCACAGGGAGTGGTAAACAGTGAGAGTCCATATGTGCACAAGTGCCAGTGAACGTGTGTGTGTCTCCAGCACTGCCTCACATCTGGATAACAGGCTGTGCTGGAAAGTGAACAAACTAACATTCTCACTCAGTGGGGACACATTCCTTAAAACCGAACCCTGTCCACTCCCTGCCAATGGTGTAGGAGCTAACAGATCTCTGAGGTGAAACAGTATCAAAATGGATCAAAATAACATGAGCTTTCGCTCTATTACTTTTCCTTTCTTGGCTAACACCGCGGGTCTCTTTTGACCTCTGACAGATTCTAATGACTCTCATGCAAGTCTAATGTGAACCTCACTTTTATGGAGAACCACCTTCCTCTAGGTCTACTCAGTTCTGGTTAGATCAGTTTATTAGACTGCAGTGCAAATAATTCATCCTGGAGTACTACAGGCATCAAACTGTCAAATACAATGGGATTTTTATAAGCCACAGCAGAATGCCCTACCTGGAAGGTCACAGCCCAGTATCTCCACTCGCATCCCGATCCCTGCTGGAGACCACCTCTCTGGATACAGCCTGATGTACTGGGCCACTGTCTCCTCAAAATGACGCAGCTCTGGGGTGTCGTAGTGTGTGTTCCCCTCAAAAATCTGCACGATACACAAATATAAATTAGCACTGACACTTACTGAACTGGAGCTTTTTGGGACCAAGACAACCGTTCTGTCCTCTCCCCTGTTACCCACCTTGGGTAGGCTAGTCTTGCTGTCCATGATGAAATTCCACTCTTTTCCATTCAGGCTGTGTGCTATTTTGTACTTTCTAACAAATGCTCGATTGTCTGTAGTCGCTCCACTTCCTGCATCTCCCCCCCTTGCCCCTTGGGTGATCACACCGCGTACTGTCTTGGGCACACCCAAGTCCACCTGTGGATTAGATTTAGATTAACATGTTGCATTTTGTGTAAACCAACCCATGGTTATGTTTTATTGCAGTTGTGTGCCTTTGTTGTGGCAGCTGAAATGACTGTATGTGGAAACCGGAGCTTAAACCTGCCATTTGCTACATGCAGAAACGACATTTCTGCTGTCAAACAACTGTTTTTCTGAACAAATGACACTGCAACCAAACAGCTGCCAACCTCTAATGTGTATATGTAGCACAAAACCTTTCTCTGTGAGTAATAATATAAAAATACATTATAGGCAGAAATAGACATATTTATTTATTTACTAATTTTGATCTCCATTAACTGTATTCTGCACAGTTGGGGTTCCCTCAGGATCATCTCCTGCTTAATGTGTAATGTTAGAGTGATTCATTTTTCATTTATATTATAACATCACATATTACATCTTTAACGTAGAAGAAGAAAGGGACCCTCTTGTACCTGTAGCCATTCCTCTCCAGCCAGCGGCTGTGCAGGGGCAGGGAACCAGCCAGAGCGGCTGGCCACCAGACGGGCGGTCCCAGGACTCCATACCATGTCCCTGCTGGAGGAGGCTGAGATCTGGGCATCAGGCAACAGGCCGGACAGCAGCCCCTGCAGGTCTGAACACGGAGCATCTGGAATGGACAGCGGAGAGGGCAGAGATTACTTTAACCTTCACCTCAGGGGAGTTGATGGAGGAGTTTCACCAGAGCTGTTACACATATTCCCACCTGGGAGCTGTTAAGCTTCACCGCAGGATTGCACTACTGGCTACTAGGCATTAAGAGTTTAGACTGAAACAAATAGGAGAGGGTGAATGTGAAGGACCAGGGAGCGGGGGAAGGAAAAAAGATGTGTAGCGCAGCACTACTGCTTCATGTCCAATATGCAATTAGACTGCCATTAGTGAGGTAAAAGCATATGTTAAGTCTGCTGCTGAATGGGCAGACTTCCCAACTTTGCATTCATGCACTTCACATCTCACACAAATATTAATTCTTTTTTGAATATGTTGTGGATATACTGTGTCTTTATATTCTGTACATTTCCTTGCCTGTTCACTATGCTGCACAAATTTTATGTACATTCTCCCACTGAGGGAAAGTTCCACAGATTCAGACATGGACTGTGGAGTAGCGTTAAAAGTAACTTGCTGAGTGAGAGGGAGAAATGAGGATTAAGGGGATAAGAACAGTATAATAGAAGGAGCTGGGAGGCAGAAGAGTAGAAAGAGCGTGGAAAGAGTGAGAAAAAGCTAAAGAAAGCAACTCAGAGCTGAAGATGACGTCTGGGAGACTGGGAGGAGGAGAGCAAGACGTGGAGATGAGACTCCTGCAGAGACAAACAGTGGAAGAGGGAAGAATAGAAGGATGAGGACTGAGAGACTCAGGGTGGTGAGAAGCAGAGAGAGCTTGAGGAAGAAACAGAGGAAGAGAGAAAGGGCAGAAGAAACGGAGATGAGATGTTAGCTGTGCTGATGATTTAGGAGAACACAGATCAAAGTTTCATGCTGTTATGTCACTGCAAATGCAGGAGATGTAAATAATGAATAAAAGGCACAGGATGTGTGTGTGCGTGTGCCAGTGGGTGGTGTCTATGTAGATTTCACAGGGCATGCCTTCTTTTGAGGTCATCTGTGAGAGTTTTTTTTCAATCTTCTGCTATATTTAGACTCCGCCTGTGTGGATGTACCTGTACTGTAACAGCTAATAGTTGTTTCAGCTGTAGCTGTTAAGGCTGAGGCGAATCACAGCTTCTGATGTAAGAGTGAACAGGAGCCATGAATGATTGATCGGTACTCGTTTCTCGATATAGAAAAGCTCACAGAGCAAAGAGGACACATCAAAAAAGTATCTAAAACCATGAGAGGAAAGGAGGCGGTGCTGGGGGAGTCAGAGATAGAGAGAGCACAGAGAAGACGTGGGAGAGCAATGAGAGCGAAATGACACTGGTGGTGCCTCCGGAAGGAAGAATAGAGAAAGTTTCCTTTAATTAGCCTGAGGGTTGGTATGTTTGAAAGACAACAGACACTGTAAATCTGTGAGTGTGTATGTGCCAATGTGTGTGTTCCTGGCTTTTTACGTAAAGGAAGTTCTACTAGTTGATCCTCCCTAAGAACAATATATTTAACGTTCAAACGTTTCTTTCTTGGCAAGACAATGAAAAAGGCTCTTGATTTAAATCCCTAAATCACAAAAGTGGACAAAAAAAGGATTTCTCTTCTCCCTCATCACTTCTGCTAACTTGCCCTTGAACAGGAATATGAGCCCTGAAGTGCAGCAGAAAAGTGTTGTTCCTCTTCAAGCTGCATGAATATGAAACAGGATGATACCGAAGTCAACTTTCTTTTGGAAAAATAAATAAATAAAAAAAGGTTAGATAAACCTAACCTTGTAACACACACGCCCATATGCACACACCTGTGATCTGGCATCCGTAGAGCTCAAAGCGCAAGGCGATTCCATTCTTCCAGGTCTGTGGTCGGATACGAACAAACCGGGCCAAAACCGGCTGTGGCACCCGGTTCAGGACCACCTCGGCTGGGTCTGTGTTGGCATGAAAAGTCTGGAAAAACAAAGACAAATAGAAGACAAAGGTTGGCGGCTGTCAGACGGAGATGTACTATACTGTACTGTGTCTTATCGCTCTCTGCCTCTCACACACACACTGCTCTACACCCATCAACAGTGCATGTTTCGCTTGACTACACACACACGCACACACAGTGGGAGGCCGGACAAAGCAGAGACAACCCAAACACAGATCCAATGTCACCCTCCCAGCTGTCGATGTGTTTTGGGGTCAAAGGTTCAGTGCTGGGAGGCTGGGAACGCCTGACGATGGATGAGGGTTTCTTTCTCTCTGTCTTCCAAGCTTTGACACATACACATAAACACACATACACACACACACTGCTAACTCATCCACAAGCCTCCACACACACTGTGTTGGTGGTCATAGGAAACTGTGGGAGACATGACCTGACACGGCCAAATATGACTGGCCTTCAGACGCAGGAAGTCTGTCCAGGTGGGAAGGATGTGAGTGAAATTCACTTCCTGAGGCATCCACCCCAGAACATCAACAATCACCTTTACTTCAACAACACTCCCTTCCTAGCATTTGCTCTCAAGAGGCAGGGTGGGGCACCAGAGGTTGGAGGGAAAATGTAACCAATGTGATCAAGTTACTTCCTGTTTTGGGCAGAAAAGCATCCCATGATGCTCCAGGGTGTAGGATGGGGGGGCACTCAGTGATAGATAGACTGTGGTTTCCTTCCTTTTTTGTGGCAAAAACATTTTCCAAAACCATAACTCCTGGTTTGTAATTATGAGTAACTTCCGCTTCCTTGTCTACCTCTTCTCTCCACTCTGTCACTGGCAAGAGTTTTTATTTTCTAGTAACTAAGGCCTGTTGGTGTGTGTTGTTTTAGTTCCTCTTTAGTTTCAGGCTGTCCAAACCAGCAACAAATGGTGGGTGAAAAAAGCGGGCCTGAATCTTACAAGGTCAATTTGCTGCTATTAGCTTAGCTTTTCTGTTATTGTATTTCATAGGCTAAGGGAGGCCCTAAGGGAGGCCCTAAGATAGGCTCTAAGGGAGGCTCTAAGGGAGGCCCTAAGGGAGGTCCTAAGGGAGGCTCTAAGGTAGGCTCTAATGTAGGCCCTAAGGGATGCTCTAAGGTAGGCCCTAAGGTAGGCCCTAAGGTAGGCCCTAAGGGAGGCTCTAAGGGAGGCTCTAAGGGAGGCCCTAAGGGAGGTTCTAAGGGAGGCTCTAAGGTAGGCTCTAATGTAGGCCCTAAGGGATGCTCTAAGGTAGGCTCTAAGGTAGGCCCTAAGGTAGGCCCTAAGGTAGGCCCTAAGGGAGGCTCTAAGGGAGGCTCTAAGGGAGGCCCTAAGGGAGGTTCTAAGGTAGGCTCTAAAGTAGGCCCTAAGGTAGGCCCTAAGGGACGCCCTAAGGAAGGCTCTAATGGAGGCCTTAAGTTAGGTCCTAAGGTAGGCCCTAAGGTAGGCTCTAAGGTAGGCCCTAAGGTAGGCCCTAAGGGAGGCCCTAAGGAAGACTCTAAGGGAGGCCTTAAGTTAGGCCCTAAGGTAGTCTCTAAGGTAGGCTCTAAGGTAGGCTCAGGCCCTGCTGGGCTGGTTTGGGTGTGTGGGACAGAGAGGAGGGTGGTTCTGGGACACTGGAACTCACTGATGAGCCTTCCTGGTGTTGTGGGCCCAACTCTCATTGAGCGGGTGCCCACCTGATGACCCTGTAGACTTGCCTGCACACCTGGAGTGAGGCTCTGCGGGGCTTGTGAATTAGGGCAGAAGGATAGGATATAATATGCAAACAGGTTTCAGATGGGGAAGGGTGGAGTGCGATCTTGTTATGAAGCCTTGAAGATTTATGACGGCATGGCCTCATAACAGTCTCTTTGGGACCAGGCAGGGAGCTTCCATAGGTAAGCTCACCTATTTCTTGGCACATGTCATTGTGTATTTTGGTAACTCTTTGCCACATCTCTCTTAATCACCTCCATTTTCCCCTTAAAGCTCTTCAGGACTGTACAGTTGATATCTCCCCACTCGTCCTCTCTCACCCCCATACACTTTTCCTCGTCTTGTTGGTGACTACATGCTGAAACCACACACACAAAGACACAGGAAACCACAGGAACCCACACACATCCTACAAAGTCAGATAAGCAGAGGAAGCGTCTTTTAACTGACTGAGTGACTGTTAAGTGTCATTCACACTGTGTGTTTGCGGTTGACTGGGTTGGCTGATAGAAGAGCTGCTGCTGACCGACTGATATCAGCGAAAACACTCAGACTGACATCATAGACAGTATGCACAATGGAGAGATGGAGCGACATCTGCTACAAGCAGCAGAATTAAAGATTAAAGGCATCATTTCTAAAAAAAAAAAGTTCCTACATGATTTTTCTTTTACTCTAATCCGAGCACAGGATGATCAAACCTAAGCTCCCACAGCCTACACATTTGATTCTCCTTTCTTTTGATATTGTTTTTCATTATAAGTGTGTTTTCAGTAAAGTGAGATAATGATACTCTGCCATAATGTTGTAAAGTGACCCATTTGTTAAAGTCCCACAATGATATGATATTCCAGAAATTCCAAAACCAGTGGGAATATGAGTGATATGACTTCAAAATCCTACTCAAGGGGTTTTATTTGATTTTGGGCATGGCCTGATTTAATCAAGAGGAGCTGACACTGGTAATACAAAGGAGCATGAGTGTTTGAACAGATAAGCGGGGCTATCTCTGCTGTATCTGCTGTTGAAATGAGGATAGACAGCCGTTATGTTTACCTAAGAGGCCAAACAGTGGATGCAGGCTCTTATGGGGGTTATGTAAACACCCATGCATGCTCACACAAAGACACGAGTAGAGATGGAGAGTGTGCCTCATACACTGAACCACCTTTACCACTCCCAGAAAATCTGTGCGTAAAACAAAGAGCAGCAGGGAGGGAAGACGGGAAAAACAGAAAATGACTGCAGGGAGGAAGAGTCCTCAGAAGAATAGTTAAAAACAGATGAGGAGAAGAGAGGATGGAGGAGATAGAAAGAAAAGGTTGAATGGAGGGCAGCAGATTTAACTTAATGAAGAATAGGAACAGAGGAATGTGGAAGAGGAGGCAGGGAGTGGTGGCAAACAACGACTAGATTCATCACTGGAGAGGAAATACTCCGTCTGAGTGTTGATTTCATAATACAAACAAACTGCAAAATTCAGTGGAATTTCTTCAGTTTTTACATAAAATTGCCAGCACATTATTGGACAAACACCATAACTCAGGCATCAGAACGTTGTGTGGCCCTGTTAAGCACTCAAGCATCATCATCTTAAGTGTAAATCATTAGCAATAGTTTCTACTTTAATAACATAAAATATGTAATAAAAAAACATAACAGGCATAATCAAGGCCATAAATAGTTCAGTCTCAAAAGTGGAAAGTTTGAAAATGCCTATAAAATATTTGTCCATTACAACTTCCCAGAAATGTCTTGTTCCAATGTACAAAATGCCCACCACGACTAAAAGGCCATTAGCTGGTGCATTATAATATTGGCTGCTGCTTTACTTTGTTTTTATCTTTAGATAAAAGCAGGGAATATGGCCAACATTACTGACACAAAAAGAACAATTTGTTCAATAAGAATCAGCTCGAGAGGCTCTTTCCATTTTTCTTGTTGATCTGAGAGGAGAGAAAAGAAACTCAGGAGGAGGACGAGAACGACAAGACTCCCAGCTTCTTCTGTCTACCTTCACTTCCTCCCATCTATTGTTGGAGCACCTGAAAGGTCACTCATTTGACCCCTGACCTATTACATCCAAGGTTAAAGGGCAATGGCCTTAAGCAGCAGATGGTTGGTCATTAGCCACGTTGATAATGTGGTTACTTTTTGACTAACTAGGAAGTGGGGAATTGAACTGTGCATTTTATTAAAGAATGGGCAAGCAGAACCTAAAGTGTGTGTAAGTGCTGGCATGTGTGGCATATGGAAGGGCAAGGCCGCCAGTCTGGCGTCTGAGCCAGCCCTGTAATCTGCCTGACGACGCGCATGCTTTTTTTTTTTGCTTGTGTATATGTGTGTGAGCCTCTCTCATCACATGACGTGCATGAGAGGTGGGCTGAATAATTCAAGTTGTCATGTTGTGTCTATCCTAGTGCGCAGTCATGAAAATATAACGAAGCCTCACTAGTCTGAAACACACACACACACACACGCACGCACGCACGCAAGCACGCACGCACACACGCACACACACACACACACGCACACACACACACACACACACACACACACAGCATATGATGGCCAGTCATTTGTGTGAACACTGGCAGGACAGAGGCATCATGGGTATTTAACTATTGATGACCTCTCCAGAGAACGAGGTCACTGTGGAAGGTGTGTGTGTGTTGTCGTAAACACCCACTGATAAGATCTAAAGCTCTGGAGCAGCAAACACTAAAAAGAAGCTAATGTGCATCCCAAACAACTACATTTCACTAGTTCTTGTTAGAGCAAAGAGCATCAGTTCTTTGGAAAATGAGACATAGATTGATGCATACATCATAGCATGATTCATTTACCATCTCGCTCTTTCTCTCTCTATTCTGTATTTCTGGCACGTCTGCTTCCTCTGCCAGTGTTTTCCTTCAAGCTGATGGCACCACGGGGAGATGTGGCGAGGTCTGTGCAAGACATTATTCGTTTTCCAGCCATTTTTTCATCCCCATGTTGTTCCCTTGATCCCAGTCTCTTTCTCTGTCCATTACACTCCTCATCCCTGTCTTCCTGCTCCAGTTATTCCTTCTTTCTTTCTAGCCATTACCCCCCCCTCCATCTTTGCTCCAGACGTTCCCTCCCTCCCCCTTTCTTGGCTCTCGGTATGAAGATGTTGACAGTGGGAACTGGTTCCAGCTGGCCGCTCTTCACTACTGCCTCTAAGAGGGGCTAGAGGTGTGTGTATGTGTGTGTGTGTGTGTGTGTGTGTGTTAAGGTTGAAGCAGTCATCCTTATAAATTGTCTTATACTTCCTTATGTCCTTATGTCGAACTCTCCCACTTTGTACCAACCTTACCAGCTGTGTCTGACCCACGTCTGTGTGCATGAGGTGTAACTTGTGCATATAATGATTCATATAGTTATGTTTGTATTAGCATGAAGGATGAGTAAGTAAAGAACTGAGCGTTGTGTGCGTGGGTGCATGCCACAGTGTTTGATGGAGGTGCAGGCTGAAATGCTGTGTGGGCTTTTTCCCCTCCCAGGTTACTTTCTGTTTATGTGAGTGTGTTGAACAGATTTAGTGCAGTCTCACAATGCTTTTCACTATAACAATGCTTGGTTAGCACTGGGGCTGATGGGATTTTCCTCACAGAAGGATGACATTGTGTGTCTTTAATGTTAATTTGCTTAGGTGCACAGGTGTGAGTATGCTACAGAAAATGACTGTGTGTTTTAGTCTGTGTGAGAGTGGCTGTGTGAGAGATATGCAATTCCTGAGTGAGCTGGAGTCTCATCAAGTAATGAGGTGCATATGTGAGGAGTGTGATTTAGAATTAACAAGTCGCATGGGTGTCAAACTGAAATTGTGTCAAAAGAATATCTCTCTCTCTCTCACACACACACACACACACATATATATATATATATATGCGCACGCGCGCGCACACACACACACACACACGCACGCACACACACACACACACACACACACACACACACACACACCTCCTGTTTGTTGGGGTGAGGTGATCCAATGTGCTGTGTTGGTGATTTTCTCTTCACAGCACTTTCATTTAAAAAAAAAAAAAAAAGCCACTGCTTTCCAAAATGCCTTTTCTTTTCAGCAGCTCTCTCTTTGTCTGCCTCTCTTTCTGTCAAACAATCTTTACTGGCATTAAATCCTTCGGTCTTTGTTAACACAGCAAATAAGGACACAGATCTAAATGGCAACGTGCTCTCTCCCTGTAACAAACACACTGATGTAGGAACTGCCAAGCCAATCCTTTTATTCATGGATGATTCATATCTGATGCACAAAGACACAATGACTGCTCAACCTTCCACAAACACATATGTACTCTACACTACCGACACATGCACGCTGTTCCAAAGCCACATTAGTTTCAAGCTCACTGTTAAATGACAATTAGAATAACCAAACCCCAGTCATTACAGGACCCCCTGATGAGAACTGAGCTTCAACCACTTAAGGGCTCTTTGGGGGGCTTAAGATGGGCTAACTGGGAGTTTGTACGACATGACTGGTGGATTAACAGTCACGGAAGATTCAACTGCAGCCTGTGGGGACCAGAGGGAAACCTGACTGATGAGGAGAATGAAAGACAGGAACAGTGAACCGATTTGTCCACAGCATTATTCCTAAATCTTATTCATATATCACTATCTGGTCGGCAAAAATACAACGAGGAAGTTTTATCCAACATTATCCAAGATGCTTTGCCTCAATGTCACACACCAGAGAGCATGAATTTACAGTAAATCCATGTGGAATTCAAACATAGCCCTATCACACATGGAGTCATCTTTTCTTTATGATTATCAGAAACAAAATGTTATATTTACTAGTATCTGCAGTACATTTAAGCAGATATACGTTATGTAGATTATGTATGCAGCCTGCCACTGGTTAAAATGCCAGACATTATTACCTGGTTTCAGCTTTTTGCTGAATATTCCTAAACTGTGCTGAGTGCAGACTTAAATACAGTGTGCAGCCTTCTAAAGGTCCTGTTCATTTTCACTGCACCGGCCACTTCAGCCCTTTTTCTTTAGAGCCCATACTTTAAAACTAATCTGCTGTTTTATTGATCTTTTGTCCTCCCACTGGACTTTGTGCATTCTGAAAGTTGAAATCATAACCAATTTACACAATTCAAAGCAACCTCTCATACAGGAAGCAATATCTCATCAAGTGCATGTTGATGCATCTGTCTGAGTCCATGTCTGAATTTTTTTTTCTTTTTGCTCAGACAGATTAGTGGACTCAGATTACGCAGTACAGACGGGCACACATCACACAGTATACATATGCACACGCATGCACAGACCTCCAGACAGATAGATCAGCCAGAGGGTAGTTAAAGGGGGGTCTGTGGATTCTGTGTGGATGTCGACGTTAAAGGAATGAGAGGCATCTGGGGGCTGCAATAAATTGCACAGATGTTGACTTCTAAGTCAAATCCACGTTTCACTCAATAATCTCAGCATCAAATACCCCCCACTGGCCCCACCCAAACTAATCATTGGCACTCACAGAAGGGAGATCCCAGTCCATGTGGGTAAGTGTGTGGATTAACTGACTCCACACACCCCGAACCTCACCCACTTTCTATTTTCCTTCTTGAAATCCACAGTGACCTCAAACCAGAGATCAGGGAGTGAGTTCGAACCCCCTGGAGACAAGCCGGTGGTTGCACCATGTGAACAACAACAATAACAACCTAGACTGTAAGTACATTCATACACAAGCCTGTGTGTCAATCTACCCCCCCCCCCCCCCATCTGACACACAAACCAGGATCAATAGAAGCACTGAACATCACCAATTTCAGGAAATAACGCAAAAACAAACCTCTTTAACACAAACTTACTCAGCCAGCACCTAGTGTCAGTCCAAGTGTTTCACAACCTCAGGTGTGTATGCGTGTGTGACGGTTTGAAAGAGATGATGAATAGTGAGCCCAGATAAGGGCACACAGAGGACTCCATTGTTCTTGTTTGTCAGCTTCCCCTCCTCTCTCTGTCTCTATCTCTTCCAGCCTCCTATTCCCTCTTTCTCTAACCCGTGACAGGGGTCATGACTCTGGTTCCTAACAGTCTTAGAAGGGGAGCAACTCCTTCAGGAATGTTGCATCCATTTATGCATATGCACACAACAGACCCTGTTGTTATGAAAAGAATCATGATAGTAGTATAAAATCTATAAGAAGTGCACTACAAGTTCAAATCCTGATTAAGCAAAGTGAGATTTTTTTTTTGTAGGCTCCATTTCTTGACTGTTTCATCACTTTATATGTAGAATATGCTAATCTTAATGCATGCAAGTAGGCTTGACCTCCATCTTACAAGGGCTAGTTAAGTCAGCTCCTGGCTTGTTTTACATGACTCACTTTAATGCACAGTATGTTGCTGAACGTGTGCGCACATACCTTGTGGTTTTTGCCATGTCGGTACACCATCCAGTCCTCTCCATTGGTGCTGACCTCCAGTTTAAAGGTGGTAACGAAATAGGACTTCTGAGTCTCCTTGGAAATGGCTCCTTGTGTAGCAATGCCTGTCAAAACCTTCAGGAAGTGGAGGTCAACCTAGTGAAAAGAAAAAAAGACTACATTAAGAATAAGAATTTAAAAGTAGATTTATTGTACTGAGTTTGTGTATGAACAGTATGGATAAGGGAGGTAATAGGTAGGAGCCTATGGAGCACAGGGCTGATGTAGACACCACAGAGACCAGCTGCTGCCTCTGTCACTCAGGGACAGGGATGGACACTGACTGGGGCCTACTGCTGGAAGCTAGAGGGTGTTTATGTGTTTGTGTGCGCACTGTGGTGTGTTAAGGGGAGGAAGGTTGGAGGCAAAGATCAATGGCGTAATGTTCAGATGCATTCCCAAAGAGCACCTTCATCAATCATGGGCTTCTGGGTGCTCTCCACTGTGCTGGTGTGTATGTGTGTTTCTATGCATGCATGTGTGTTCGAGACAGGAAAGATTGAGAGCATAGCAGCATGTCCTTATCATCAGTTCACAGTTCTCCATTTCCTTTGTGTGTGTCTGCTTCATGATCTCACACTATACAAGATGCTGCTGCCTTCTCCAGTGCATCTTCTCCTCTGCACCAGTGTCACTGAGATGAGTTATTGTTCTCAGCAAATGAAGCTAATGCTGATTCCAAACCTCATTAAAGAAGTGCAGCAATAAATACACTTAGCAGCAAACATGATGCGTAGAACAATAGAATCACCTGTATATACTCCTTGTTGCTGTCCTCCGATGGCGTCCAGGCGTTGTCGTTGTTGTTGAGGCGGGCCTGCCGTGGCAACCAGCGGCTGTCGTAGAAGGTCGTAGAGGCGCTGATCTGATCCTCACTGATTTTCCCTGACTCCATGCCGAGTGCCATGCTGCAGTGGAATGCTGCTGGGAGAGAAGGGGAAACCAGAATATTTATTAATGTGACTTCACAGTGGAATATGAGCTGTAAGAGAAAGGAAGGTGAGGAGAGGACAATACAATGTATGACTGATGCAAGAGAAAATGATTAGAGACTGAAAGAGAAGATCTAAGCAGTGTCTTACAGAGCTCAAAGACAGAGACAAAAAGGTAAATCCAGACAGAGAAAGGGCAGAAGGAGAAAGAAAGAAAAGAAAAAGAGCCCAACAGGTGAGCAGAAGTAAATTGAGGTGAAGTTAATTTATATTCTAAAAGAAAATAGTATGAGTCTACTTCTGAGAAATCATGCTCTCTGAGGAGAAAGCAAGATAGGCAGAGAGCAGTGAGAAAGAGGTTCAAGACTGAAATAGCATTAAAGTAGACAAAGCTGAAAAGACTGAGGGTGAGAGGAGTGAAAGATGAAGAAAGAAAGATGAGTGTCAGCAGACAAGGTAACACAGACGGCATTTGAACACAAATTTGCTAAAAGTTATCTCGCACTCACAGTCGGCGACTTCCTTGTGTGTCATGTTGTAGCGGGCGGAGAAGCCGTCTTTGGCCACCGCCATGTCAGTGTGGAAGGAGAGGGACAGCAGGCCGGAGGACGACTGGATCTCGGGAGGGATCTTTGTCCCGCAGTACCGGCCGATCAGAGGAGCCACTGCAGACAACACACACAGATTCAACAGATCTAAACATTGTGTGATTTCATTTTTAAAATGTATCCGTTTGCATTTACTGCCACTTGCTGTATGTGCTATGTTTATGTCCCTTCCTTTAAAATAAAAATCCAGCACTGCAAAGGCTTTCGGTGGCACACTGCTGCAGTAAGTGATGTCTAATGAGTCACAGCATGCGTCCCCACATCTCCCTGCCTCCCATTATTCCTCGCTCTCCTGTTTCTCTCCTGTCCATCCTTCCATCTGCTGTGTGTGTCTCAGCCAGGGCCCAGCAGGGGGACTGGAATCCCTGCCTTAATGCAAGCTGCACTGGGATCAGCTGCAGAGACACACACATGCACATACTGCACATACACTCACACATGTACCAGTGAGGATTACAGTAGTCTCAAGAGGAGCTCCCTTGGCAGACACCAAATTCTTCACCCTTCCGTCTTGTTTCCCATCCCTTTTTCATGCCCGAGGACTCAGCTCACTGGAACTGGGTTACACTTTAATTTCCTCCTAATTCTCAACTTTGAATGGTATAAATTGTTTTTAGCTATCAAAGCTCCCAAATTCAAGGCTATAATTGGAATTTTAAATCCACTTGGATCCCTTTTTAGCAAATGAAAATGAAATAATTAGATCAAATCCTCGGTTCTCTGCTTTATGTTTTTGGGGAGGGGGGGTTTATCAAGAAAGAGGTGGAAAATGAACCACTCACCACCACTAATGTGGTTTTCAGCAGCACCACCACCACAACTAACAAACATTGCCCTATGGCGGTCACTATCAAAACCCTTGATAACATCCTCAAATGTTTTTTCCTCGCCACTTCCTGATCTCAGCTGATAGGCCACCTTTGCGACGCACCGCACCTCCTATTGGATACACACAGATATTCATCGTGGCCGTCACTCTCACTCACACAGAAGAGGAAGGAAGTGCTAGGTGATAAGGAGAGAGGACAGGGAGTATAGGAAGGGGGTGCTGAAGGGTGTTATTATGGAGAGGGAAGAGGGGCCTGGGAAAGAGCTGCTCCTCAGGGGTGTTGAGGCACTTTCAGCCCCCCGTGTGAAATAATGTTTCCTCTATGTAATGTAAAGGGATGCAAGGCAAGGCTGCTTACATCAAAGAGAGTGTTGGCTGCTCAGGAAATTGAAGACTGGTATGGAGATTTCTCTGTGGGAATGTAGGGGATTGCATGAGTCAGTGTGAGCTTGAAATGTGGATATGAATATAACGTGTGTATGTGTGATCCCCACATCCCAGAAACATTGATTTTCCAGGCAACTGTATGCCTCCGCACCTTAATAAGTGAGTGTATGTGCGGTTGATCCAGTGCGTGCACGCTTCCCCTCAGTTGTCAGTTCAACATCTGAATGTGTCATTTGTGTGTGCACGTCCTCACCTTGGGGCAGGCCATCCCACACATCCAGCCAGTCGTACTTGCAGTCACCCTCTCCCACCAGCAGGGGGTCGTTCTCGAGGTCAAAGGTCAGGAAAGTGAGTGTGATCTCCATGCGAGGCGGTGCGATGATCATGTAGGAGCACTCCAGATTGTGAGGGTATTTATCCGGGAACCCCGGGGACTCGATCATGCCGGAGGAGCTGGTGAAATTGCGGAAGCAGAACTCCGACCCTGAACAGATAAGAGGATATTTAGAAAGGAATAAGCAATCGGTCATATTAGGAGAAGATATATAAGTAATTGATCACACGGGAATATCTCATCTGACTTTCAGAGGGTGTTTCAGAGAATCGTTCATCACTGACTGCAAGCTGGTGTATAAAGTAGCTGTGGTGTGAGACACACACATGATTTATGATTGTCGATTGAGGAGAAAATACACAGCAAGCAAATGCTCAAGGAGGCATATCTAACACTGCGATGTGAGAGATGAGCAGGCTGAAGGCTCTTTTTGTCAGCTGTGCCCTTTGGACCTCAGTGTCCCCACCCACCAATCAGCTCCACCACCATCTTGACACAAAGCACCAATATTTTCAATGTGTGACTTGATCAGGATGTGAACAAACATACTCTTTCCCTCTTGTTCTTTTGTGCACTCTTTTGTGTGTGTCTTACACTCTCTCACACACACCACAAACGTTGTGTAATGGTTCTAAGTGGGCCCTTTGCGGCAGCTCCTCATTAGCCATGCAGATTTATGCGCCCTGGGCGGCTCACCTTGAGCGCCAACAGCTGTGTGGCTCAGATCATCTACCCATCAGCCACTGCTCTGCGGCCCACTGGGGAGCCTGAGTCATGGTTGAGTGTTTATGGACCAGCACGTCAATGAGGGTGGGAGAGCTGACGGTCCAGCACATGCACATATGCACACAAAACTACACTCACCCAGCTATTTTCTCACTTCTTTCACCTTCTCCCCTAATATCTTTACATGCAGGCTGTAAACACTTGGATCTGTATGACTATTTATATACTAGCCAGTAAGGCAAATATCCTCATGTGATAACGTTGCAAAGAAAAAGCAGGAATTTAATTAGATCTTTATTTAACATCGTGAAATGCCTGTGGTAGTGGTCTTTCTAAACCTAATGATGGCACTCAAAACTCTGTTCTTCTTGTGGCTATTTATAAGTGTACTTGCACTGGACATTGGGGTTTTCAGCTTCTCTCCAACTGAAATGATTTTTACAAGGCTGTCATTACATTTCCCTTTGCCAAGACAACCGGCAGCACATGACTAACACAAAGAAAAGAGTCCATTCTTGTATCTCTCCAATTGTTGCCTTTGTTAGAAGCAGATAAGGAGGTCAGGTTAAGGAGGCTCAGGGAAGAAGGTTCTGGTGGATTTCAAACCTGGGAAAGCAGGGTTGCATCCAGCAGCACTGCACTGTGTCAGAGAACTGCCAGGCTGTGTTTGATAACCAGATACATATTCATAAAAGCAGCATTTAGGAGCAGAGACGTGCTCACAGCACATTCCTTCTGCAGCATTCCTCCCAGGCACCAGTTGTTATTATCAGGCAGCCCTATAAAAGTGGAGGGGTCGACTGGCTGCTCTGGCCCTCCCCTGTCTACACTTGGTTAATAGCAGAGAACTGACCCCAATCAACACAGAGACAGAGGGAAAAAAAAAGTCGAGATAAATGCACTGTCTGTTTCTCTCGTTTGTTTTTCCTCTTCACTCACAGCTTTTCCTGTTTTTTCAGTCTATTCCTCCTCATTATTTTGCCTCTTTCATTGCTTTGTTGCAAATAATTTTCTATTTAAATATTTTTGGTTTTATTTCCTTCTCTCTCTCTCTGTGTATACATATTTATGAATATAAAATGCATGTGTATTAATCAGGTTTGCACACATGCACATCCATAAAGTATGCTCTGCTAAAGATGGAAAAATTTCCCCCAACGCTAAAACTCTTGAATCGACTCCAGTGGATCATTTGCCCGCACAGCCTAGCAGCTCACACACCTGGGCATGTTGAAATATGATGGTAATTTACAGCAAGTTACCAGCGATATGTCCCTATCGCCTCCACTACAGACCCCCACCTCCCTCTGTTACATGTGTTTTTGGATGTGTGTGTGTGTGTGTGTGTGTCTAGTTCCTGGAGTGAGCAGCATAAATCAGAGTCAACATGAATGCTATTAATCCTTTAAAGCAATAACATGAATGTGACTGTAATCTTGTTCATAATGTAGTAAATGAACTGCAGTGTACAGTGATATGCCAGTGCGTGTGTCTTTGTATGTGTTGTTTGTTTACGCCTTTTATTAAGCTCATCACATGTGAGTCTTTTCCTGCTGGCATGTTTGTCTCTCAGTATGTGTCTGAACTATGTGTGGGTCTGGTTTTGAAGGTTTGTGTGATAGCATCCCAGCATGTGCAAGGCCCAGTAACACACTGGCCTTGTTTCTTACTGGGTCACATTGCAGCAGTCCAGAGTGCTACTGCCGAAAACTAAAATCTGAGCACAGCTTGACTCCATCGCCTCCAAGCACACCACCCTGTGTGTTTTACAGTCTGCACAAACTAGACACATCACACACACAGTGCTGCCATGTGCCTATGCTGGGTGCACGCATGTGTATGTATATTTACGTGTGCATGTGCACTTTGCAGTGTCTATGTATGCATGAGTACCTTCTCTTATCGTTAGTGCTCATTAGTTCACAGTACGTGAACGAGACAAAAACAAGTCCCTCTTACTACCTCCCTCTGTCAGCCCATGTCTTGGCCCCTGGTTGGTGCCTGCATTGCACCGTGAGCTGCCATTTGGCAAGAGCTGTCTGCTGGCAGCGAGGGGGAGGTCATTGTGTCAGTCTGTGTGTGTGTCTGAGTGTGACGCGGGGGGGCGAGAGGGTGGGTTGCTGGGTAGAAACCACTCGACTCTTGCACATGAGTGCCTGATGTAGTAGCAACTCCACATGTTGTGTCAGGGCAACCCCCATTCCTCTTCCTCCTGCTCTGTTTTTCTCTTATCTTTTCCCTGGTTCTCTCTCTTCTCAGCAGCGATGTGCAGAGTCTGTGTTCATTCACTCTTTTAACTCTCTGTCTCGTCTGCTAACGTCTAGCTACCCCAGTCCTCAGTGCACGACTCTTGCTGAGGGCTCACCCCTGCGTTTGCGAGCGTCTGCCGCACATCAAAACCTCCTCTCCCTCCGCTCTCCACCTGCCTGTCTTCGTCTGACACACATCTACTCCTCATACACAGCCACACGCAGATCTCTCATGTAACCCTGCTTGAGCTCAGTTCACGACTCCATTGAAGAAAATCTCTCCTGAGGCACCTGAGGAGGGATGCCTGTGTGTGTGTGTGAATATGTGGTGGAAGGGGTGTGCTGTGGGTGAGGGTGGAAAGCCCATAATAACATCGAGAACAACATGAAGACCCAAGAAAAGAAAAACAACATTCTTGGAGTGTCACAGCTCGACACTTTTATAGACCCACAGAGACGTTCTGGATCAGTCTGAAGCAGCATTACCAAGAGAAGAACACTCCTAATTCACTCTGAATGTGTAGTGCTGAGGCTTCTGTTGTGTGTTGAAGAAATTATCAAGTTTTTTTAATCTTGAGCACAAAAAAAAAGCTGATGTCAAAAAGTCTCCTGTGGTTCAAAGTGTTTGTGCAGCTTCATGCAGTTGCTCATCATGTGTTGTTATTTCATTTTGGGACATGTTTTCTTCATCACTGATCAGTCTTAAACACTCTTTGCAATCAGTTCATTTATTCATGAATTTAATTTAGCTTTCCCAGTTAATTACTTAAATGCAATCTCAGAGCTAGGATGATTTGGGTGTTTCAGGAATAAACAACACATGGCAATCAGTCATATAGTAACAGCCATCACTGACGCGAGGCTCATTGTCCAATCAACACTGCAGCATCAGAAATACACACAGGGCTAGTGTTATGACTGGCACTTTGACGGGGGTCCCGCCTTAGGCTGCGGTCCATCCACAACCCGACAGATGACACGGTAGCGGTCACGGAGGAGACCCAACACCCTGGGGTGCTCTTGGCCTGGTCTTAACTTGGGATTGGCTGCGACGATATCTGCCCCCACTGCATTAACAGAGAGCTTTGGGTAACTGGGATGAAGGGGGCTTTGCTGGCAAGTCTTCCCCCTGTAGCCGTGGTAACAGCATCAGCAGCACGTGACTGCATGTAAGTGAAAGTGTATGAGAGGTGTACGGGGGCATGGGTGGGGAGTGGTAGCCGGGGCTGAATAAAGGGTTAAGCATGCATGAGTAGGAGCAAAGTAGGCCACAACAATAAACGGGAGGAGGGGAGTTGTGCATGTTCACTGTACAGCCGGATTAAAGCACGTGTGTACTGTATATGTGTAGGTGGCTGGATGTTGTTGTGGGGCTCCCCTCAGGAGGTGGACTGAAGGGGCCTAAGTATCAGGATGGATGTAGAGTCAGAGGTCGACTCCTGCTCCTCCTTGCTGGAAATAATTAGCTTTCACCGCACAGTACCCTATTACACACACACACACACACACACACACACTGACGCATACACACACACGTTGACACAAACAGATTGCTTGTCCAAGTCAAACACCCTGGAGTTGTTACAGTCAGTGCTTATGTAACAGGCCTGAATGAACAAAACAACAACAAGCTTCAAAATCATTAGCTCATTGTATGAAAAACAGGTCAAGATAGACCTGTCTCTCCTTCTCTCTCACACACACACACACACACACACACACACACACACTGTCTCACACGCTGTAGTGGAGTCAGCCTGTGCTGTCTGTTTAAGATGTGGAGGAAGCTGAACAGACACACATACACACAACTCCCAGCTGTATGCTGAGATTTCTATCTCTGTTAGGACGCACCCTTTAAAAACACACACGCACCCATAAACACACGCCCCCTCACGGATCCACACACTCCAGACCAAAAACATTCCACTCCACCTCAAACTGGGACTGACCTCATACTTTTACAGCAAAAACACAAAAATCACAGCGGATGTGACGCTACTGTCTTCCAAAGCCGTAAAGGAATTACAAGTACACAACATTTTAATATTCATTAGCACAATTACTTCCTCTCTGATAAATAAACACATCTCAGCATGATCTCAGCATTCCCATCAGTAGTCATACTGTGGTTAGTGGATACCAATGGCACAGGCCTGCTCCGGTAAGACAAACAGCTATGATGAGAGCGTGCAGGAGCTGGAAATGGTGTAATTAACACATGGCCTCAATCAAGCATCACCAATACATTTTCACTTTCTGCCTCTACATTGTTGATCTGTCTCCCCTGACTCCAATCATTTCCCCCCCATGTCTGTCTGTCTGTCTCTCGCACACACATACATCTGTCGCTCCGCCTCCACATGCAGACAGACAGCATCTCACACAACGAGCTGAGTGGAACCACCCACACATGCTGCGAGCAGACACCTACATGTGCTCACGCATTAACACAATCTCTCATACCCCCAAATTTATACCAGGATCCTGTTAAAGCCATGGCAACCGCATCCCCCATCCACCAGCTTTCAATCCATCTGCACATGTGTGTGTGAGACAGATACAATATACACTATTACATTTTCAGGGTTCGAATTTGTGGCTTTGGTAATGGAGCGTCAAAACTGGGTCACATTTATTTGACACACAAAACTGATAAGTGATATCTCTTACATTCTTTCTATGTAAGGCTAATGCTTATTTTTTATTCTCCACACACCCTGACTTTCATGTGTCTTTATTGGCTTTCAGCTGAAACAATCTTTGAATTCTCATTTTTTTACTGAAGATATGTCTAGATATCTAAAAGTCTGAATGTAAATCAATGTTGGCCTGTGGAAGGGAACCCTAAAATGCTGCTGCAAAGACAATCAGCTGGTAACTGCATAAATCTTTTAGCTGCCTCAAGGCCACCGGACCACTTCACCTCTCCTTCTCCTACGTACACACACAAAAAACACACACCACCAGCAAAACAAATATACTTCCTACTCAGCTTCACCTGCAAAGCGCACTTCACTTCGCACTGAGACGACCTCGAGAAAATTCCATTTCGGCACACAATCATCCCCATCAATCTCCTCACCTCCGCCTCTACCCATAAACCTTTAACCTTAAGTCCAACTCCACGCTGCCTTGGAGCCCTCTCCATCATCCCTCCACCACCTCCCACTCCCAGCCCTCCTCATCTCCCCAGAGGAAGCAGATCCTGCTCCAATTAAGAAAGAATTCCTCACATGCTTTCAGGCAGCTTGAAAGCCGTTTGGTAGTTTTCCCCTCACTCTTTAAGTTTTGTTTAAATGCACGGCTGCCTCTGCTGATATAAACTGTTGTGAGACTGTTGGGCTGGATGATCACAAGTTTTGGTCCATTAACACGGGGCAAAGAAGTGGAAGAATGACAAAATCATTAATTTTATTAATGTGCAGCAGAGTCAAATTGCCTATGCTTGGTTCAAAGTGTAAAGTTGTCAAACTCAAATTTCCCACCAAGGTGCCAGAACACTGATAAATTAATGCAATGAGGCGTAGCCTCTGGCTAGGAGCTGAGATGGACACAGTCAGTGATCAAATAGCAAAAGCACTTTGAGTGAGATTTTTAGTGAGATTTTGTACATATTGTAAAAATCAGCCACATGACACAAATGTTAATCAACTACTGTCCTTTTTACTCTAAACTGTGGCTCAGCACTCCTTCCTTTACATCCCAAGAGAGATGAACAGCTTGATAAATTATGTTACAGTACTGAGCAATTTAATAATGCCTATCAGCTTTATTAAAACAGACCCAACTTTAACAAACCAATCACAACCTTCTCCTTCCATGGTCCTGATGAAGGTCCCTCACCTGTTTTGAAGATCTCATAGCGCAGAGAGAAACCTGCCCCCTGGTGGGCGTAGTCTGAGACGAATCTGATCTGGAGGGAGGGTCCAGATGAGATGATGGGTGCTGGGGCGATGTTGCTGCAGTGTCGACCCAGAACATCAGCAGTATCTGAAGTTCCATCGCGGATCTCGATGAAGTCATACCTGATCCCCGAAAAAGGAAAAAGATGGAGATTAGTTCCTTTTGCATTAGAATATTTTCTCACAATTGGATTACAATGATCCGAAAGACATTAAGAGGGGTAAAGAGATAAAAGGAGAGCAGTGGCTGAGAGCTACATACATACATAGTTATGGGGTTATACAAGTAGCTAAGCTAACAAAAACCAGACGGGTGTGGACCTGCTTGCCATCAGAGTTCAACCTCAGGACAGAAAACAATGTCTAAGCAAAGCATTTAGAAACACAGCACAACACTAAAGACACAAATAAATAATATCTGCCACACACTTGGCTCTCAGTCAAAGCAGCTCCACCGTACTTGTGCTGTTTTCCTTCAGCTGTGTTCAATAAATTTAGCTCCTACGACCCAGTTTTGCTGGGACAACACACACCAATTGACATCAGCTTGGAATGAGCAATCACCAAATCTCTGACTCAGAGAAAAGAAAATGGGAGAGCTGTGCTTCAGTCAGAACACACTCGAGCAAGTGAGTGAAGATGCAGCCGAACGGATTCATTAGAAAGAAGCATAAAAATAGATTAAGCACATGAAAAAGTAAAGAGGTGAGGGCTTGGGGAGAGGAAAGGTGAGGACATTAGCAGCACAGAAGGTGCCTCAGTTCGTCAACGCTTCCACATGCTGGAGTCCTCAGCTTATTATGACCTTTGACCTACCAACTGACCCCAAACGATAAAGGCAAACACGAACTTTCTGTGTGTGCTGGGAGACGGCGCCCACCTGGTTGATCCAAAATTAGCCCATAGCCTTGTGTGTCAGTCCTCTAACATTATCAGACACATGCAGCAGCACAGAGTCAGAGGTGACACACATTTCCCTGTCTGCCGCGATGTTTGATTTACTTCCTATTAAACACCAGACGGGTGGGGACAAATCATTCAGTCACATACAAGCTTTCAAAATAGGCATTTTTTTGTATGTTTGTCAAATTTGTTAGAATTAATCTTGACAACGACAAATGTTTGTGGTTTATCTTGCAATATTCCCAGTCTGCTGTGCATTTTTTCTTGTGCATAAGAAGAAGAAGTCAGTAGGAATAAACAACCCAGTGGCGCCCAGCGTGAGCCGTGATGTCTACAGTAGGTTCTTTGCCTAATGAACGAGAGCTTTATTTTAAAGTTTAAGTGCCCTTGCATCACTATCAGCATGCTTAAACTGATTTCACACTCTTTATTACACTTAAATTGCACTGCCTAAGATGCAAATCTATCTGCTACCCTGAATGTTTTTCAAGGAAGGTTTCACTTCTTCGATTTACTTCCATTACAGTATTTTCAGGCCTTAGATGATCAAGTACAATGAAAACTGTCATTTTCTGTAAACCACAGTCCTTCTATGCTGTACCTCCAATAATTGATGCCATGTCTTTGTTGACGAGATTAAAAAGAGACTGGGAGATGACAGTGAACCACCACATTTTAAGGTCATAATTTTGGGTTGTGACAATTTTAGAGGTTGTAGAAATCCCCATAATTCTTATTTGTTACTATCTAAGTAGTATTTTTAGTTAAGTTACACAAAATTCCTACTCTCCCAGTCATACTAACATGTATTTATGTTGGTGCCGTTTATGTGTGTATCTGCATTTTCTGCTAAAATATAAATGTTATTGTATTTCAGGATTCACAGTAGCAAATCATTTCCTTGTCATTTAGTTCTCCGTAATATTAATCCTGTTGCTCTCTCTCTCTACAGTGCTAACAAGTGTCTCTTCAAACCCGACATTGTGCTTCCCAGCGTAACTAACTGCATCGCTGCTGGAGCCTTGCAGCTACGAAGAGGACCCCCCCCCCCCCCCACACACACACACAAACACACACACACACACACACACACACACACACACACTCGTCTCAGTTAGTTTATATGACGAAGTCGTCAAAAAACAACAGGGTTTCTGTTGACTCTCTAATTACAGTGACGGGCTGCTTGATGCTGAAAAGCCACACAGACGTCTCACGAAACGCGGCATCTTGTTAATGTTCTAAACAGGAAACTTTTTTTGTCACTTCTCATCCAAACTGTAGGTAAAGCTGAGAAGTACCAGTCAGCACTAGGTTGTGTTTCTCTGTGGTATCTAAGCACTAACACTGCTTTTGTATTCCCACCTTGGAACAAAAACTGGATTAACCAGAGTCACTGAGCCTTTTTTCACCATCTCATTCCTGCAGGGTATTGATTCCCATACAGAGCATTCAAGCTGAGACTGCTGATGGAGGGATAATCTCAGCCACATTAATCTGGGTCAGGGCTGCACATGTACAGGTGAGGATCAAAGTGTAAAAAAGATATTTAGGCCCCGATTTAACGCTGGTAGCAGTAATGGATGACTACACACTGACACACTGATGAATTTTTCAGTGATGCTGTCTGTCATTTTTCTAGTTTGACTGAACTGCTAAACCTAAAGAGCAGGTTGATTTTACAGGGAGGTATCAGTGGTACACACTGTGAAAACTGTTGTGTATGTGTTTACTGCGGAGCTTTGTCAGTCTGAGAAAATTATAGCTACAGTGAAACTTTTAAGGGAAAGCCAGAATCACAACAGGGTGATACAAGTCTGTTATCAGCTAAGGAATGTCTAAGGAAAGGTGCTATTGGATGGGATTAGGGAAAATGCAGGATGTAGCATTTTTGAAGCTTGACCCGTTGGACTAAAAGTCAGCATATCTCTGCCTCTACAGCACTGATTCTCAGCCCGTCTCAAGGCCTCTAACCTTATGGAAATGCAGAAAGAAAAAACAAACTGCAGCAAGAAACAAGAATTGTAAGTTACTCAGACGTATGTTCCAGGTTTAAGGCTCCAAACCTAGCAGTTTAAGTATGTAATGACTGGGGCTGAAGAAAATCTGCACAAAAGCAAGCCTGAAGAATGCTCATCCACGGAAGTGAGGAAGTCGCCATCCTTTTATAAGCGTCTTGGTTGTAATCCTGCATTACGGAGGCGATCGTAAAGGCTTTAGTGGCAGCTCTGACGGTGAGCCACAACTATCCCCGAGTACGCCTGCTTAGGGCTGTAACTGACACATGCTTAGGGAAAACACACTCAAACATGTGCCAACAAACACACAGGCAGATACAGACAAACACCGGCGCGCGTCCACACTCTGCGTCGTATCTCCAACACCACGGATAAAAGGCCCGTGAAAGAGCTGAGAGCCTAATTAGGTTTTAATTGATTTTGGAGTGGGTCTCTATCCTCTCTCTCCCTCCTTCTGTCTCGCTCTCTCCTGTCATGGATTAGCGTCAGCGAGTGAGTGTTCCTCAGATGTGATTATTGACCTGTTCGCTCAGCCTCTCCCCAGGCTCTGATGAATACATGCATGAGGGCCTGACGTGTGAGAGCCCACTGTCTGTCTCTCCCAAACACACACTTGAACGCATTCCAGGACATTGTGCACACACATTAATCATCTGTACATGTGCACACATGGACCAGCACCCAGGAAGACACATAGCACGCTTACATAGACACTCTCTCTACACACACACACACACACATTCAAGCATGCATGTAGCCCCCCACTCAGATCCAGATTCCATTAGGAGTTGTCTTGATCCAAACCCCGCCTACGTCTGACACTATCCATTCCCCCATCTCCAGCTTTCTGTCTGTCTGGCAGTGTGTCTGTGTTCAGGGAGCCATTACAGGGCACCAGATTCACCCCCTCAGCCCATTTTCCCCACAGAGAATAGTTGGAGGAGAGAGAGAAGGGTTAAAGAAACTAAAAACCCTTTAGGGCCAGTAATTCTGCACCAGTCCAGACATGTCCTCTCTTCCTCTGCTCTCATATATCACTCGTCCCTCCACCAAAACAACTAATTGCCTTTCACACCTTTTTTTGTTTGTTGGGGACCGGGGACTTTTCCTGCCGGCATCAGTGCCTCACTATATATGTATGCTGTATGTAGACCTATGCATGTCAATATGTGCGGCCTTTTGTAAGTGACCTGCTCCCTGTTATAAACACCAGGCACTTTGATCATGTCACTTCCAGGGATCAGTACTAGTCGTATTTATTCCTTTTGTAAAATCAGCAAAGCCCGTCTGTGTGAGAACTATCTTCATTTAGTTTAATCTACTTAGACAAACACATAAAACATTTATTTAGTGTTGAAATTATACAAGATTAACCTGTAAATTGCTGTAGGTGCATCATTGTTGACGCTTTATTTTGTTTATGTTGATAAAAGAGCCAACAGCTGTTCTTGAATATCACCAAGCCAAACTTTGCCCAGACACTTAAGGCCTTGATCTGAAATGACTTCCCTCTCTGCTCCACTGTGCTTTATGCCCTGTTCTCCACTCACGGAGCACAGAAACCCACAAGCTTCCTATCTGGTAAACAATGAAGAACTGCCTGTCACTTCTGTCTTCTCCCTCTCGAGATGCACAGAAACAGAAATTCAGTAAGGCAGAGGGTGTACAGTAGAGACACACACACAGACACACACTGCCACCCACCCTCCTGCCCTCAAAAGGGACTCTAATAAACCATAAGTGCCTCTGAAATATTAACTAGATGCTGCAAGCAAAATCCCTGCAGATCTACATGCCTGCCATCTTCAATCTAGCTGAAAAACAAATAACACTCCCCTTCCTCATCTCCTGATGCTTCACCTCCCTCTCCTGCTGTCCATCACAGATTCATACTTACAGATGACTTGGACCAAACCGCTGACCACAGGAAGTCTGGGCCTGGCCCCAGATCTTCTAGTGCGGCATCGATCTGAAACATCACACTAAACTACAAACTGTCTGGGCTGAAGTCGTGACCCTGCTGTATTTTAATCAACCTGGATAAACATATATTTCTTAGAAGGATTTTCTCCACTTTGCTGCTTCCCGTCTGTGGATATGAAGAGAAAGACTGGGACAGCACAGATTATCCATAAAGCTTGATGACTTCATTATAGCAACTGATCTCAGAAAGCATTTAAAAATGTTACTGATGCTGCTTTTTATGTTTAATTGTGCCATTTACTTATTATATCATCATTATGTCACCAGCTGCTGTAATAGTCATGACCACTGTCTGCTGATGACCACAATCTAACTGCTGCCTAAGTGCCACGTACTGACACATCAGAACCTGAACGTCCCCCTTTAGTCATGACCTCTGGCCACTCATCTGTCTCTCCTTTCATCCTTAACCATCACCTTCCTCTTCTTCATCTCCTTCCCCCTCTCTCTCTCTCCACTTATTGCTGATCATCTATCGATTTCCCATTACAAGAGCGATACAGGCATTGATCCCACACTTCTCTGCTCCCCCTTTGGGTATAAGTAAGACTGTGATATCATGCACACTCACCCAAACACCAGAGTTGTTGCTGTGTGTTAGCGGCACTATGACAGGGCATTCACGGGCCAAGGGGACCTGTAGATTTGTGTGTGTGTTCATGTGTGTGAGGTTATAAAGTTATTTCATCACATTTTTCCACCTCAGGCTGCAACCAATAACAAATAACCAAATAAAAGTGAGAAAATAAAACCCAGAGAGGCTGAAGGAATGGATCTTTCTGAATGACTACAGTTTTATGGCGTGTGTGTGTGTGTGTGTGTGTGTGTCTCTGTGTTTGTGTGTATGTGATTCTGCCTGTTTCAATGTTTAATTCATGTGTGTAAAAATAAAACACTTCCTCCCCAGGCTAGATGACAGCGAGAATGAAAGAACAAAGGGAGGAAAGCGATAGATCAAGACAGGGAGGGAGAAAGATGAGGGGAGAGAGAAAGAGAACCAGAGAAAACAGAAAAAGGGAGAATCATCTCTCTCTCTCCCCTCTCCTCCACTCCTGGTATATCACTAGGTAGCATCCTGGGGCTTGGTGATGGCAGATTGCATTAGAGATATGGGCCTGATATTTCATCTAGCCTTTATTACATTTAGTTCACATCAATCGGCTGGCAGCCTGTAGGTAAGAGCTATTTGGCACGCGGCCGGACTCCCCCTGAAATGAAATCCTGAATTAAAGTGCCACCTCAGACATGGAGTGCCTGCATAAGGCTGCGGATTTGATTGCTGCAGTAGAGCCGCGGTTTGGCTACGTTACATCGTCAGAGTACAGACTGTTTGAACCCACTGAGGGAAAATGACCAGCTGGCCAGGGATATTAGCCAGAGTTCAGACCCCTAGTCTGGGCTGACCAAGCACTTTTCTCAGTTTTATAAGGGCTTAAAAAGCCCAAGGGGGGACGTGATGGCTGATGAGCACTCTTACACTGACAGGTTGCATACTTAAGTGTGTATGTGCATGAGTTTTTAAGCATATCAACTTGAAACATATGTCTATTTACAATCTTTATGACCATGTTATCATCTATGTTTTTTTTTCCTCACTGTGTTGTCATGATCAGCAGTCGAGACCAAACAGCAGTGTGTCTTTCAGGTAACACACAGTTCTGTTTTTCCTCTGCTGCCGTCTCTGTAATCCCGGCTGTCATGCAGATTTTCAACCCTGACCGAGATGACGAGCCCTCCACCTCTGCACCCCCGCGGCTCCCATCGCCCCAACCTTGCGGAGAACCGTGAAAACATGCAAAAATCTACTCTCTGCTCACTCGCTCACACTGCCGTGCCTAATCACACAGGCAAAAAAGGAAGCAACCCATAAGAGTGCTACAGGGCTCAGATCAATCCGGGTAAAAAGCATAACACAGGACAGAGAGAGCAGGAATATCGAGCTGTACTTTGGCTTTTCCCACTTATTTCTGGTGCTGTTTCTGTTCCCCAGAGGGAAATGCTTCTTCCATGAAACACAGAAGGACAAACACATTAGTGTTAGAGGTTACGCATAAATAAATGCTGGCATTATCCCCTATTTCTCTAATGGGCCTTTAAAATGGGGGCTATCACTCTGAGGATGGGTGGATGGATAGAGGGATGGAGGAATCGCAGAAGCAGAGCAGCAAGATTCACAAACTGACAGTTGCTCACATGCTTGGAGGGTTACTCACACATAGACGCCTTTTCCCGCCCACGCTCACTGACTCCCTCTCTCATATACACACATGCACACACTCATACATTCAGGATGAAGGAAGATTGAGTGGGAGTGAGTGCTGAGGGCAGGCCAAGGCCTCGGACCCTCCAGGCAAGTGTAAAAAAATATCCCCCTTTTCCAATAAAACCCTGTGTGCAGGGGAGAAGAGGAGGCATTTGAGTTTTCTCTTCCTTCCCTCGGCCTCCTGCCCTGCAAGCCTTGGGCTGTGAGAAACTGCTTGACACACTGCTTATCAACAGCTGAGCTATTCCTCCCTCCTTTAGCACTACAGCGGGGAGTCCAGCGGGCTATAGTGCTGACAGTGTGAGGCTAGTGTTAAAGCATTATACTGGGAAACATATTGCAACTGAGATAATTATGCAGCATTTTGCCTTTGACAAAAAACTGTCAGAAACGTGGAGACACAGAGACTTCAAAATAACATTTCCAGTTCACTGCAGCGTGACACAGTTGTGTGAATAGAACCGACAATCACTACAAAACCCTTTCACCAGAGCCGCCATTGATGTCCTCGTGAAAGTTACATTCTTCTCCTGGCCAGACTAAATGCTTTGTCAAGGAACAATGCAAAAACACTCATTTGGATTATTAATTCTTCAATTTACAGAGCGGAGGAAAGGAGAAATAAATGGCTGTAATTGCAGAAGGCGCACTGATAAATCTAGTCTGTGTTCACTTTAAACAGACCCAGTGGCTGATTCTCCCTGACTCAGTTGTATAAAAGTGTAATAAACAGAGGAGGCTGTGAGCTCTTTTTCCTCTGAGACCAAAGACAATGGAAGACCATATGATTTGGATTATTCACATCTCTGAGAAAGGAAACTGACCTATGCAGTCATATCCAGACAAACAGCTGGGCCTCATTCTCTTCTTCTTCTTTCCTTCCCTGTTTATTTTCTCTCTCTGCCTTTTCCCCTCACAAACTTCAAGCTACATCATAATTCTCTTTCATCCCATCTGCCCTGTGTACCTTTCGTACTATCTGCCCTGTCCCCCCCGAAACTCTTTGACTTACAGATTTTCAAATACAGCCTGGCATTTGATTATCAGATGGGTGGGGATTACAGCTGGATCCTCTCGATAATGTCAAATGTGTTAAACAGACACATACACAAAAATGATTCTCCAAGTTTGTCTCTACTTTCTGATTGTGTTGTGCAAAAATCAATCATCTGTTTCTAAGTTGGCTAAAAATGAAAGTTTGTGTTGTTTATTCTGCAGTATAAGCCTAACCAGAGGGATGTGAGACACTGGAGTCGTTCATACTGTGACCTGCTTTGTCTGTCCAACATTGTGAAAATAACAACAAAATCCTGGGATGTGGAACCTCTGAACTGTTGAGGTTATATGCAGCTGATGTGCCCTTCAGCAAGGAATTTAACCCAGTAACTGCTCTGGAGAAGCCAACACTAAACGTCTGTGGTTGTATTGGGCAGCATCCAGGATATAATGTGTGTAACGGTGCGAATGTGAAAAAGGAACGGCACTGAAAAAAGCTTATGTGCTTACTGTTCTCTCAGTAAATAATTAGCTCACAAACAGAAAACCACAGTCCACTTAATGGTCTGCGTTTTGCAGAAAGCTTGTATCTACAATTAAAATTTCCTCTGCGAATGACCTGTTGCGGTTCAAATGTGGAAAATGTTTCAACTACGTGGGATCGAGCCAAACCACTGGCAGTGAATTACAGTAGCATGTAAAAATCAGTGTTGCAACAGGAAGTTACTTATTTGAGGAGCAAATGTTTTTGCCACATACTAATGAAAACGTCATCATAAATCATCATTCAGTCAGAATGACGTCTTACTGATCACAGCAGCATTGTTCTGATTGAAAAGAATAGTTCTCGGACTTGACTGTTATGAGATGGTTATGCCTCTGCCCCTCCACGAAAATCAAAACAAAACAAAAAAAGAAACACTATTCTTCCACTCGCCCCCTCCCCGTCTTACTTGCAGTCCAGCCTCTCGATCTCGAAGTGTGGGTTGAAGTTGAGGACGATGCGCTGGGAGGGCTCCGGCGCTGTGATGATCCAGTGACAGTTCTGGTGAGGTGGGTACTCCATAGGATACCCGGGGGAGGTGATGTAACCTGCCTCGCTGGCATCTAAGACGCCCCCACACTCTGATAATGTGACAGAGACGGAAAGAGGGAGATGGTTGTTGATTGTAAAACACAGGAAATACAGAAACATTTCAGTAAACTGAGTATGGTTTTATTTGACACATGCTGTGATGCATGTGTACGTCTGTTATTTGCATGGCAGGCTGACGGCAAACCACATAAATTCCCAGTAAACTCCACACTCTGTAGAGCAGTGACTCAGAGGACGCTCCTTCATTTAGCGTGTTTCTCTGTATGAAGACGTGATGAGCAATAAATGAACAGTAAAACAAAGAAAGCAATTTGGGACGTCAGTTAGGAGGAAATTGGAAAAACTTCTGCATTGTGGATTGTCAGTGCGACCGAGGCCACCTGGGTAAGCTATTAAAACAACAAAAGATCATCACTGCTGCATTTGGTGAGCACACATACAGACACATACACATATGCAGAGAAACACACTGGGCCTTTTTCACCCTCTTCCACACCCAGGCTCTTATCTCTCTAGTTCCCCACTGGGAGTGTTGTCCAACTGTAATTGTTGCTCCGGCAAGCTAATCTGCAAACATTAGGACACATTCCCTGATCCTATCACGCTCTCCCAGGAACAATAGCCTGCCAATGGCATGGCTTGGAAGGCTTAGGCAGGAAGTGACACACAGACGGCCTGTCTAGCGGGGTTCTGGGGGTCACCCCGACTCTGTAATGAGAAGCTAACATGGCAACAAAGGCACCATTCTCTACTTATGCCCTGACGGCTACAGCAGCTCTCACACTTTGTGTTATCTCCCATAAACACACTAAACACATAAACTCACATGCACATAGAAAAAGAGCATGTATATAGGTATTCTGCACGCACACACCCAATGGGACATCTCATACATACACACACACACACACACACACACACACACCATAGTGCACAATGGTTCTTTTATTACTCTTGCATTGCAGTAGATTTGCAGGCATTATTATTCTTTATGGAGACGCAACGGTGAAACGTGTTCTCCATGACAACAGTGGGGTGTGTGTGTGTGTGTGTGTGTGTGTGTGTGTCTACCTAGCACTGTATATCTGTGTATATGACTGTGTGTATGGTGGGATCTCTAAATGTAATGAATTCTGTGATATTGAACTCAAAGAGCGACAGATGTTTTCTTAATACTGTAGCTGGTGTTCGTTGGCTAAATAAAGAAAACAGTACAAAGGAGGGAAAGCAGTGTTATATCAGCCAGTAAACTAAAACGTATAGTATACTGCCATTAACAATGCACTACAAATGGTGGGCTTAACCACTCAGCCCCTGAGCTGAGTCTATTCTTGACATAAGTGGGTTGATACTCTTGCCTGTTTCTTTCAAATTTCTGTGAAAGCATCAATAAAGGAAGTGGAAAAAAAGAAAAAAACAGCACCAAAGGTTTGAAGTGTAATAGACCCTTCAAGTGTTGACATTTCCACCGCCTATTGTGCTTAAAAGGCACACTTAAGATTCTCTGACATTTGATAGAGCTGCGATGGCTTCCTTAGTTTGTTACTGGAGAGGAGCAACGCCTACGTTCACACACTCAGGCACACATGGCTGATTCCACAAACATACACACACACACTCAGTTTCAGCCACATGTGCACACATGTCCATGGATGTATACTTAAACACAAACCCAGGTATAAACATAAATGGCCACCCACACATGCCTGGCCTCTCAATCAGTGTCCAACAGAGGGTGGAAAATAGCTAACTGAAAATCTTCTAAAAGATAGTGGGGATGGCAAAGAATGACAGAGACAGGGAGACACACACTCAGACATCTCTTTATCTGCTGCAGCGGTGCAGACAGGCCGGCATTGTTGGGCAGCCTATGGAAGGAACAGTGTGCAGGAGGCTATCAGCACGCAGAGCCTTGGCAGATTAAGCTGTTTGAGGAGAATCCTGCAGCCTCGACACTTTTTCCATGAGCTGTCCATTCAATGGCCTCCAAGATGATGAAGAGCAGGAGTGGAGGGGAGAGGAGGAGTGAGAAGAGGAGGGGAAAAGGATTAGACTGAGCAGGAAAATGGAAGAGGAGAGGAAAAGGGTGGATTGAAAAAAGGAGAGACGGTGAGGCAATGGATAAAAGATGAATAAAAAAAGAAGATTGATCAGGAGGTTGAGGAGGGTGAAGGCGGTGACAGGGGTTGATGTAAAAAGGGCAGGTGCGAGGACATAGGGGGGAAGTGTGAGGAACAGGGAGGAGGAGGGATGAGGATGGAGAAATACAGAGGGTGAGGAAGGGGGAGAGGAAGATGCAGTGAGAGAAAAGATAGAGGGAAGGGACTGTGTGTCTGTGTGTGTGTGTGTGTGATGCACAGAGAACCTGACGAGCCTCATTAAGACATACCCACTATCCAGCGGCTCCCTGTACACACTGACCCCACTGGGAAACCTCTGTCAGTCAGCTCACATACACTGGCAGCATGTTTGTGTTTAAGTGTGCCTGTGTGTGTGTGTGTGCGCGCGCCCGCGTGTGTGGGTGTTTGTTTTCTACTGCTGCGACAAAATAAAGAATGACGGGATGCAGCAGTAATACATATGTACTAACTGAAACACAGAAGATTTTCAGGCAGATGTGTTTTTTTTCCCCTAATTGCTTGGCTATCAATTAGCATTAACAAATTACACTTCATTAGTTAAATGCAAAATATGCAATTGTGTGTGTGTGTGTGTGTGTGTGTGTGTGTGTGTAAGTGTTTCTAGCAGAATGTGTTTGTGAGAACAGAACTTGTGGTGTTGGATGAGTAACACGGGGGAAGCACTCAGGAGCTGCCAGCTAGATCATGAATTACACTGTCTCTGCTAGTACAGGAGCCCATCTGTCTACACACACACACACACACACACACACACACAAGTGCCACATATGTTCCCACCATGCAGGGACCAAAACTCTATTACACAAGAACAATGTCACTCCATTGTATGTGCACACCATGAGAGTGTATTTGTTGAACTGTGTGTTTCATTATTATTCTGAACATTGTGGGGATGAAACCAAATTGTGAATGTGTGTGTCACTGCATGCAGCCACTGCAGATCAGGCCGAACCCAGAGATGTTGTTGCAGCCGCTGTGAGGGCCTTTATCTTCATTATCTGAGATGTGAGATGAATGTGCATATGTCTGCATGTCTTCACTCTACTGTGGTGTGTGGGTGTGTGCGTGTGCGCACCCACACTCGCGTTTCTATTAGCCACGTTATCAGGGAAATATAGCGTCACACTCTGGGATAAGCTGCAAGTATGAGGAGAGGCGCTGATAAATCCCTCCATCTTTCCTAGTGTCACACCCCCCCACCTTAATTAAAAAGTGCTATCGCCCAGAGTGAGGGAATGAGAGGGGAGAGTGGGCAGCACTCATCCATTCAGTCTGGAGCAGGGGATGTCTCTCCCACTGCTTTTAATCTCACCCGCTGCACAGTAGACGGAACCTGAGGAGAGGGAGCAGAGGAGGAGGAAGGCTGAAGAAAAAAAGAGATTCACCTTCGGCGCCTTTTGCTTTAAGACTTTTTTGCTGAGGCAGAATGACAGTGCTCTAAAGGGGAAGCAGCAGTGGTGATGAGCAGAGCACGAGAATTTAAAACTCACATTAATGAAAAATCCACCTCCTGATCCAAGGTTAAATATCATTTTTTACCCTACTTGTTGCATTCACTTGTGAGAAGCAATAAGTTTAATTTTGTTAAAAATAAATAAACAAAGTCAAACAACTGAAATGATCTGATTGTTGAAAATAATTAGTAATCGACTGTAATAAAAACTGTAAATAAACATTTTTCTCCTTTCAATAAATGGAAACAACACCCTCACATTAAAGGGTTAATTAGTTTGAGATGCTGCACTGAGGCCACAATACGTGAAGAAACTCTCATCTGCATTTTCTGTTAGCCCAGTAATGCACCACCCACACACACACACACACACACAGGCACTAGTTAAACAGTGTAAAATGGGCTCTTTTTTTTTAAAAGAACTAACAAAAGCTACAATAAGAGCAGATAATATCCCCAAATCCTCTTTTCCTCTCTGTCTCCTTTTCCATCCTCCCTTTCTGCTCCTCCCTCCCTAACAGGATAAGTGCCCCATGCTAATCAGCTAAATGCACAGTGCTGACCATTGTGATCAATGGTTCAATGGATCAATCGAATAAACAGATGGCTGCTGGTGCCTGGAGGGGGGTGATGGCGTGTGCCTAAGCCTAAACACTACCTGACTACAGTATCATGTCTCCTGCCTTAGTGAGCTCTGTTGTCTCTGCACCACCGAAGATTTGCTCGTCTCTGGAGTCGACATCAGCGAGAGGAGGGAAGAACTGAGCTTCGCTGCACGTGTTTTGGTGACGTGTTGCCACAGAACGTTGACTTTCAAATCAGACTTTCAAAAATTTCAAAATCAGCTACTTAAAAAACATTTTTAGGCGAATAAAGTTCTTACACAAGCTGCTTTTTCTTTAAACTCGTACTCTGTACTTTTTCCTCTCGCCCCCTCTCCTCTTTGACCCCTGTGTGAATTACAGTAAATTTAAAATACTTTGCTGCTTGACATTGTCAGCCCCTCCAGATGCCATCTCTAAAGCCATCCCTGAGCACCCGTTAAGGACCCCCTATGCTCCCCACCCCGTGTGACTTATGTGGCAGAACAAAGAGACAGCTCTGTTTTATTTATGGGGGTCTCGTTTTTAATTTCACCTCAAGTGTGGTGGGCTGTTCCAGGGCTTTGCACGAGCATGTGACTCCCATACCTGACTGGTATTGAACGGGCTGCTCAGTTTGTCTTTGGCTATGAATGCTAATAGGTGACCTTGTTTTCACAGCTGATACCTCTGAGGCTGGAACAGATTAAAACACAGAGAAATGCAAAGAATTGAAGGGCAGGCTGCAGGGGGAGAGGAAAGGCAAAGGTGTAAGAGAGAAAAACAAATAGAGAACGGCAAAAAAGATAAAAACGAGAAGGTCCACTCACCCAGGAGCTAACATTTGGAAAAGAAATGATTAAATGAATAGAAATCCAACTCTGGAAGAAGTTGATACCGTAGGTGGAGAGGATGCACAGCCACCCACTCAATAAACATGCAAATAAGCTGCTTAATGGTCTGAATATTAATGGGTGTGGAAAGGAGTAATTAATGCACATGTCACTGAGTCAAACTATTGTGATTACAGTACTGGCAGAGTGGAAGTCTCTCTGCTTCGAGTACAAAGATGGCAGCAAACGGGTTTTTAGACATGAAAAGGGAACTTTCCTATTCCATGTGAAGGTGCCACCAGCAGAGAACAGCAGGCCACAGCTGGAAATGTCCATGCACCAAACATCTTTCATGGATCATTTACTTCAGACCATGTAAGATTTTTACACTTACAGAGGTTTCTGGCTGAGATGCCTCGGGCACACATCAGTTTGTTCCAAAACATTATATTTTCAGGGAAATCTTTTAACGTCACTGAGAGCCAGATGGAAGCTATGATCAAAAGCAGGAACTTGTTGCAAAAATTAAAGCCTTTAATGGGACTGCAGTGTGAGTAACTTTCAGAGCATCATGTGTGACTGTTTTTTTTCCCCAAATAGTAGATACACTTCACTTCACTTGTCTTATTGTAAAATGTCCCTGCAGAGCTCTGGCAGTGATTTTATCCCACTTTATCTGTGTCACCCCAGACAACAGCATCACTTCATAAACCCTTAATGTGATCTGTTCCCTCTCTGTCCTGTGCCTTTTTAACTCTGTGACCCCGGCACGCTTTGATGTTGCCCTTTCTTCTCACACTGTGTTTGATGCACAATCTGCCACCCCACCCCCAGTTTTCTTCTCTGACTTCTCCTTCTCTCTAGTTGCTTTCTGTTTCTTCCTGTTATGAGCTGGTGGATGCCATGTTCACTTTTCTGTGCTTTGGGTAGGACTGCATCTGTCTTCCATTGTCCTACACAGTCGCTGTCTTTCTGTCCCTTCATGCCCCACCACCCCACCCCTGCTGCTGCACCCTCTCTGTCTCTGATGTTCCTTGTTCTGTTTCTGATCTGTTCTTTCAGTCCGTCTTCCCTTTGGCATCTGTGTGTAATGTGGCTCTTGAGGGAAGCGTGGAGGCAGGAACCTACAGTGCAACGTCCTGGCAGGGGAGAGGGAGAGTGAGAAGGGGGATCTAGCTTCTTGCTCGGCCTGTGATTGCCAAGAGGCCCACATCTGCCTCCGATTATGGGGTACAGAGGCATTCGGCAAAACACTCACTCACTCACACACATACACACATGCACACACTCACCCTCACACATACACACAAGCACACACACACAAGGGGAACTGACTGTCCTATTTAAAAACATGTAGCCTAAACAAGAGGAAGAGTCAGTGTGAAAGAAGAACAGAAGCTGGCTTTAGCTCTGGGGCAGAGCAGCGGGTGGTGCGTAAAGGCTCAAAGATCATCACGGGATCATGATCAGCGCTTCACGCCACCTAGTCCCCGCGAAAAGGACCCACAGCTCTGCAGCCACATGTAGATACTACACAAACAGCAAAACCTGTACATCTGATTCCCAGGACTCACTGTATGACAACAGGAAAGACAAATCTTAAATGAATGGTGTATAAACGTCATTGTGTCGCACACAACACTACAGAAACACGCTACTGTCATGTCTCATTTTGGCGCAAAAATTCCACCTGGCGACAGGTGGCGAAAAACGCACGGACAATGTGACATCCGGCGTCAGACCATCGTGAAAGCAACAAGAAGGTCAGAGTAGGTTCTTTACAAAGCTGAGTGTGGGAGAGGTCATGTGTCACCCCATGAGTCACGTCACTGCTCTGCACGGTAACCACCTGCATACAATCCATCCATAACTCATCACGATCTAAATGAATTTGGGTAGAAAAACAAATGTGGACTCTGCCACAGTTCCGTTGCTGTACTTTTCAGAAAGAGTGAACCCTGCCCAGGTGCCTGGAAGCACAGCCCTGAATGCGTACTAGCAGCAGGACTGCCATACTGCGGCTCACCTCGCTCTATAATTGCTGCTTATTGCTAATTTGACTGCTGAGAGCGCACGGAGGTGACGGTGCGCCGACGCCTGGAGATGCCTGCGCTCAGCCACCAGCATTCCTGCCTTCACCCTGCGCACAGCAGCATGGGCGAAATAGTGAAACAGAGACTTGTGGCTGATAAACACAATGGTGATGAAAACAGATACAGTTATTACTCAGATAGTGCAATGACCGTGTGGCTTTTACGCACGTCTTTTTTGGACACCAGCGTATTTGTAAAGTAGCACACCAGCGTACGCCCAATACGCGTTTTCTCCCCGATCTTAAATAGCATTGTAATGAGGTATGGGTTTGAGTTTTTCCCTTGATGAATAACTTAAAGACAAACAAATAAACAAAAAGGGGCAACTCGGGGTAAACAATGTGTCATGCATATAATCAGCTCATTCCAGTCCAGTGGTCACTGGTCAGCTCTACCCTGGACTGTAGCTGGGACACAAACTGTCTTGATTTCCTAAATATTTGATGAAAGCATCTGTGTTCTTTAGTTTTAAATGTGAGTAGATTGGCACATGGCTAAACGAATCACATGGTTCCTGTGATTTTGATGAAACAAGGGTACAATATAATGTGTGTATGTTGAGTATATACTGCTCCTTCCTCACTAGCTTAAAATTGTTTAAGTGAAATATATCCAAGAGACACATGGCTTTAGTTATCACGCAATGGCTTCAGCAGGCCAGGCGTTTGTGTGGTGGAACAATTTAAAACGCTCCTCATCATAATATTCATAGTGATTGATATGTATCGGCGCAGAGAATACACTTATGATTCTCTGGTTTAAGCACATTTGTTATTTTCCAGTTTTGTGTATTTTGGTTGAGACAGACCGTGCGTCAAAATCAAAGAAGTGACTAAAACTCACCCTCTTCTCCTCTGACTCTCAACGCCAGATGACACATTGCCATTAAAAATCCAATCAGCGATGACACAAAATCCATCTTGGATGATGCAGAAACTCGGGAAGAGCTTTAAGTGTCTAATGTTTCCACTTCGTAGGTTATAAAGTCTGCACTTCCCCCCAAAATCCACAACCCTTAAGCACCAGAAACTGGCAGCGGCCAAGACTAAACCACTTCAGTAAAAATCCCACTGTGTTTATTAAACCATCGGTGGAGAAAACTAAGTGCCAACTACATGTCATTGGAATTCGGGGTTTTCTATTTTTGTAGCCCTTTGCCTTTTAAGTCTGTCCAGTTTAAGGAGCGATGCCACTAAAGCTCATCCAAAAAAAAAAAAAAGTCAACAAACAAACTCCTTTATCAATACTGCGCGCGCCCCGCAGCTGGGAGGCTTCAGGCGATATCTGCGCTCCGGAGAGTCTGGACAGCGGCTCCAGGGTGAGTCAGTTTCAGACTGAGAGGCTCCCAGTCCCCGTTTCTCTCTGTCTGAGTCTCCGCGTATTTTGCGCACGCGAGGGTCGGTCCCCCTATAGGGGCTTTGTAGTAGCGAACTGAGGATCCACGGTAACAGCTCTCAAAGCCCTGGGAGTATCGGAAGCTGCTTTTAAACGTGGCACAAAAGTCTGAAAATAATAAATAAGAAAAAGTGTTGAGCTCTTGCGTCCCAAAAACGCCGCTCACGTCACGCCACCTCCTGCGGCAGCGCTCCTGTCCTGTGTGTGTCTCTGGCAGCGGCTCCCTGCACCCTGCGCTCCGCACCGACGGCAGCGTGTGCTCAGTGTGAGCGGCTGGGAGGTGTGTGAGGAGTTTGTGTGTGAGTGATCGCGCTTTTGAGCTGAGCAGCTATCGCGTTACAGTCACAGCGCCTCGGCTCCGCCCCCTCCCGCCGGTCGCTGATTATAGGCTGGGAGAGCGCGCACGTGTACGCGCACCGGTCTCTCTCTCACTCACACACACACTCACACACACACACTCATACACTCACACACTCACACACACACACACACACACACACACACACACACGCCCCTTCAGATACTACAGATATGAGGTCTTCCACAGATAAGGCGGAGATAAAACATATTGTAATGGTAAACAGGGGAGCAGAACTTCTCCTACGGCTGTTTTCCAACCATCAGAGAGAAGAGCTGAGGAACAGAAAATCCCAGAAACAGTGAGAGAGAGAGAGAGAGGAGTCTGACTGGGGAGGGGGTGGTTGCACAGCAAATGGCACATGGTCAGCTTTCACCACAAAAACACATCAAACGAACAAGCCAATGTCAAAGTCCTCAACTCAATAGAGGGAGAGCCCACCTCAGCCCTGCCCAGTCTTTGCCCTACAATCAACAGGCCTAAATAGAGAGTGGGAGGCCATATAATGACACAGTAGCAAGCCCAAAATAATCTGCTGAGAAAGGCCTCTCCAGCGTCCATGTGCCCTGCCTATGGCTTGTATTACTGTGTAATGTAATGGAGTGGCTGAAGCCTGGCTGTGTAATGAGGTACAATATGTAGCCTCGCTGGCATCTTTATTTGGAACAGCTAGGTGCATTCCTAAAGGGCAGGACACATGGGAACTTTCTCAGACATTGTAACACTCTACACCTTCTGCCAGCAACATGCCCCTCTGTAGGTGTAGGTGCACGCATTGGTGACGGGAGTGTTGGCGTCTTGTAGAACGGAGACAGAGCAAGACGTCGATTATAAACAACCTCTCTCCCTAAATTATGACAGTCACAAGTTGCAAACAGTGTCAACAAAAGATCCTGGTGCCCTTGACAGAAGGTTGTATGACAGCTTTGTGTGTCAGTCTGTCACCTCAGTCAACTGTCATCCCCCGCTGCTCTGCACCCCCCTAGGTTTACTAGATGCCATCAACTTGCAGCTTTCTTAAAGCCTGTCAGTCATTTGTAAGCCCACCTCCAGCCTGAGGGTACTGCGACTGTCAGACGTCACTGTGATTGGCTAATCTGAGCCTCTGGGTGGGGGTCCGCTGAGGCATAAAACAGTTTAACCATGTGCCATATTGTTTTTCCTATGTCGCTGATGTGTGTTACATGTGTGTGTTTATTGATGAGAAAGCACTGATTAATTGAGCACCAGCTGATCTTTGCTTAACCCCCGTAATGACCCTATCACCGAGATAAAGCGAGACAGGGGAAAACACAGCCAGTACAAAACTTTCAAGCTGCACTGGGTCACTTTCTGCTCTCTCTGCACCCCCCCCACCAGTCTCCAGGGGTCATCTGATACTCCTCTCTCCCATTTGTCAACATCCCCCCCCCCCCCCCCCCCCCATCAGCTTTCAACCCCCAAAATATTGGGTCAATGCATGGCTAATGGAGGCGAACAGTCTACAAGAGAACCTGTGAGACAGACGGACATACAGGGGAATATGTATGTATTGGTATTTTTGATAAACTATTTTTCTGGCAACATTTTCAATGCTGCAATCTACTTTCCAGAGATCACTGCGCCTTTTTGTTTGTACCTTCAGCCGTGCTGTTTTTTACAAAACCCAATTCTATTGATTTAAAAGAAGCTCTAGTGGAGAGGACAATAGTCATTTAGCACAGAGTAGTGTGTGTGATACACTGCAAATAACTAAAATGAAATTTACCACCTCACAGGCACTTGGCGTTCACGTCCTTCCATCTAAAGAAGCCACAGGACACTGTTGGTCTCAGTGTCACAGGCAGTTTACGTACAACAGCAATGAAACCAAACACTTAACCTGCAGCTGCAAGATACGAGCCCCTTGTTTATAAAGTGTTTTCCACAGGTCTTACCATCTGTATTCCCTCTTTCATCCCTCTGCCCCAGAATACAGTCGACAAATGGCTGCCATACAGTGCAGCTCCTCAGCTCAGCACACCTGCACTGTGTTCACGCATGAGCGGTGGAGGGGAACACAACAGGGTCTTTCTCCCCCGTAATGTGGGTGTGTTTGAGGGGGAGGCAGGGAGGGAGAGACAGATACCAACCACTGCCATACTGCTGCTCTTATCACAACCTGCCCCAGTGACTGACAGCATGACTGATAACTCTCCCTCTCTTTTCTTTCTCTCCTCTCCACTGCTGTCACACACAAACACACACCTCTCTACCTCTTCCACTGACTCAACACCTCTCCTCCTCCCTCTCCCATCAGTGTGTTTAGCCATCAGCTGGCTGTAGCTTCAAGGAGGAAACTGTGTGAAGGCCTGGTAGCCTTTCTGAGAGGCTGAGTGATCCCGGTCAAGACCTTCAGCTTTCTTTTCTTCACCACTGACAGACACTGCTTTAGATGTGACGGTGGGGGAGATAAGCGATAGATAGCTTCAACTCGACCCTATCAGCATCTCAAGTATGTGTGAGGGTGTGTGTATGTGGGAGGGGCTACAGGGACTGTCAGCACATCAAGAGGTGCAGGTCAAGGAGGGAGGTTTGAATTCCCCTTTGGTATTTATTAAAGAGACACTTCAGCTAGCACTATCAAAGCTTTCCAATCATTTTTAGGGATGAAAAAAATATCAAAATGATAAAAATGCTTACACACAAACACACACCAACAGAGGCTGGAGGCAGAGCTCCACCGTCTATAGGAGCTTCACCTTTAAATGCTTCATCTTTCATTTTCAAATTTGTTCTATTTATTGTAGTTTTATCTTTACACTGTTTTTGCAGTAACCCAGTTTCCCCCTGGGATCATTAAAATTTCATCTGATCTTTATCTTATCAGCACATGTGCACACACACAGACACATACAGACACACAGACCATCTGCTCCATATTCCTAAATATTCACACACCTTTTCCTCCAGTGGGAGAATCTCTCTCTTTCACCAGAAATTCCAAATCTCCCACATCTTCTGTTATTTCTAGACTTACTGCCACTGTCAAATTCCTGATGGGCCACCCAGGATATGGGCCTGCCTTGGCCAGGGTACTAATTACACACCCACTTCAACCTACGGTAGTACATAATCTTGCCTTAGCTGTGCTGTGCTGGCTGGTTGGACTGTATGGAAACATCTGGTGTCTGTCTGCTGTCTCACCACTCCTCCTTCTTCGCCTCCTTCTATGTGTGTATGTGTGCTTCTGTATGTGCTACCTTCAGTACCAAAAACAGCTCAATCATCAAAACACATTCAGCTGCAGTCAGACAGCAAACAGCAGGCGCAGCAGGCAAAACCTCACAATAAAGCTGTGCAGAAACACCCAGATACACCGGCTTTATGATGCAGCTCTGCAGGTTTTTCTCCGGTTCAGTTTTGGTATTTGGTTTTACTCATTCTGACGTTTTGCAGTCACTATGATCAGTTTTTTACCCCCTGCGGCAAAGAGACAAAACACTGACTGCGGTCCAGAGTCATTTTCAATAAAAGAGCTTTTTTCATAGGAGGGTGAGACATGTGCAGTACCCAACAGAGCCTAATGGGGGCAGGCAACTGCAAAAGCCAAGGTGGTAAGAAATCCAGAATCCAGGCAATCTTTAGAAACATGCTGTAAATAAAAACTAACTTGATGTTAGATTATACATTCATTAAAACGATTACGATATTAGATCAACATGCAGACAAACTGCACATATGACAGCTATCTGATTTACTTACTGGTGGCATATCCAAATCATCTTAGAGTGCAGCATGTTGAAAGAAGACAGATTTATTAAGCATTCAGTAAATAAGCCACAGTGGATGATCAGCATTTGCCAAGTCTCCTGTTTGGATGAATGATAATTTATTAACCTGCTTAATAAGTTGCTCTTTTTGATTCAAATATGAGCTTGTTTCACAAGCAACATGGACAAGCTGCTGTGTTCCTACCCCATATATGCTGTCAGCTTAGTTTAAAAATGTTGTTTGCTCACTTTAATTGCAAGATGCCTGCTATATTCCCCGGCCACCTCCTGTTTATGATACAGCATCATTATCCTGTGGATGCTGCAGAGGAGAAGGGAGAATACATCTCCTCTTCTGCTGCTTTTCCACCAGGATCTATTTTACTTCTGCTCTGTCTCTTTCATCTCTTTCCACTGGCCTGCTGTGTGTCTTTACAGTCACATCAAAGTGACCTTCGCCACCCTGTTCCCTCCACAACCCCCACCCCCTTCTTTTAGTCTGGAGACCAGTGAGAGAGATGGTGTGGGGGCTTACTACACATATTTTCCAAGCAGCAATACAATACCTGACATGCAAGCGGTTTTCAAATAAACACTGCAGACGTTATCTTTTTGCAGCATACCGCTGCTAATTGTCTTTAAAACTGTTACTGAGATCAGAAACAGAGAGTGTGTGTCTGCATGTGAGTTTGTATATTTGTATATATATTGAGTATTTAGGGGAATGTGTCTGACAGTGCTCCCACCCCATCACACAGTGTTTGTAGGTTCCAGCCCCACTCCAGCACGGCAGGAATGACTGCGGCATTAGGAGGCAATAATAAAGAGACAAGAGGCCATTCTCCACGCCTTGTTTACTCTGCAGGGCCTTTATCACTTGGCCTCTGAAGGAAAGATCAGCGCTTGACAAACTGGGTGAGAGAAAATACTGGAGGACAAGTGCATGCTAATGAGAGAGAGAGAGTGTTTCTTGTTGGGGGAGATAAAAAGTGTTGCACAGCTAGGAGCTACAGTTTTGTTTGCTGCTAGAATAAGAATCATTTCTTTATTGAAGCTGGGCACTTAAACATTCCCATTGCACACTGTAACTGTAGACATACTAGAATATTACATCATCCATATAAAATACATACATGTGCTTATACCGTGCATGGACTAGATGTGTTTTCATACTGATTACAAGGTGTTTCTCTTATGTACTGCAAACATTCCACTTTGTCAACAAAGACAGTTGTTTATATATAGTGGAATTGGAATAGGAAGAAGGAGAGAAAAAGGAAACGTCTATAAACTTTTGGATTATGAACATTTTATATTTCTGCATGGTGAAAGTCATGCTCATAAAGCTGCCTGCTAGAAGACAAAAAGATAAAGACTGAGCGACAAGGAAAGATGGGAGACAGATGGGAAGAGGAAGTTAGAGAGGAGTAACAGAGGAGGAGATTTACTGTGCATCTGCTGTGGGAGAAAGAGGATGAAGAAAGAGGGATTGAAGGGCACACAAAAGAAGAAAAGTCCCATTAACACGAATAGGAAGAGCAGCAGAGGGGGGGGGGGCACTTAGGAAGAGATGGCTGACAGTTTAAAAGAGCAAAGATCTTTGAGAAAGGCAGCTTCCTTAATGTAGGTTAACCCTGGTACATTCACATTACCATGGTAATCTTATCAATACCATGTGTGTTTGTGTGCATGGCGGAGACAGCTAAGCACTCAGCCCCATTAGCAAAATCTAATTGACTTACAGCTTTCTGACCACAAAGGTAACATCTGTGTCAGACATGTAAGTGAATGCCCGTGCCACCTCTCTCTCTCACACACACACACACACACACACACAATTGTAAATGACCTTTGCTTCATTGTTCATCCTTTTGCCACTGACTGAGCCTGATATGCACCGGTCGATGGACCATGGTATGGATATGAACCATGTCTTTGTCTCCTTGAGATGAGACACCACAGATTTATGAAAACTAGTATCTGAGTCTCCCTCAAACCTAAAACCTGACATGTTCAGGATCTGACACTGTAACCTCTTAATGGTATTCTCAGCTGTTTAGAGCTGCAGCTGCTATATCCCACTGAAAAATACCCAGAGTGCTCTGTGTTTTTCAGATGGCGGCCTTCCAGGAAGTTAGCAGCATATGAATCATTCTGGGCTTGTGACCCCTTTGTGGTGTTATTGAGCAATTATGCACTTTGTATGCACTTTAGCTTTAGCCGGCTGACTGAACAGTAGCTCAGTATTAAGTATTTCTAGATATTTTCAATGAAAACACTGTCACTAATGCAAACACTGTGTGATACTGATAAAACTAGTAAAACTAATTCAACAAAGCTAACTGTGGTGGGTGGGGCTCCTGGGTATTTAGAAGTGCACAGCAAATACTTGTGTTTGAATTCAATTGAGCTATGGTTTGCAGAAAATAAAATGAGGGAGTTTGCTAACAGATCTGGTTGATTCAAGTGCAGATTACAACACTTTTGGCTGTTTTAAGATAAGATAAGATAAGATCAGATAAGTTAAGATAAGAAACCTTTATTTGTCCCACAATGGGGGAAATTGCATTGTAGCAACAGCAAAGCACAAGTACACAGCAGAGTGCCAGAGGTAGTAAAGATGTGAGATAAATAGGAAATTAAAAATATTAAGTGGCTATGGGTATGTACAGTATATGGACATCTATGGATAAATAACTAAATAGCAGGTAAAGTGACTACAGTATATTGCACTGATGTGATTTACCTTATACTACAGTATTGCACATGATTACAGCAGATGGATGACAAATGTACAGTGTTAGTCATGTTCATTGTAGAGTCTGACAGCAGCGGGACATAACATATGTATTAACATATTTGTATTAACACCACAATGCTTCACTGGGTTACACAAGCTCTACACCCGAGCCATGATAACCCTGATGACTTTAATAGCGGATCTTCTCCCAGACTCAGGAAATCTTCCTCTAAAGCAACAGAACACGATACAACTCTTTCTACAAGTGAGTCGATGAGTAAACTGGTCCACGTGTGCAAACTCATTGGAGACCCTCCTCCCCAGTTTAAGTGCACACATGGTGAGACACTTAAACCAGCCAGCAGTAGACAGACACAAAGGAGGCAAGAGCCACAGAAGCGGTGAACGTCACCCAGACACAAATGGAGAAAGAAGGAACAGGCTGACAGGTGAACGAGACAAGCCCAAGGATCCATCATTAGTTAGTCATGGATATAGAATATCAAATGGAGGACAGGCGACGCCTCCGTACCGACCTGCTATTATTGAAAATGACTAATATATTCTGGAGAGAGAAAGAAAGAGGGAGAAAGAGAGATGGATGAGATATGGAATCCGATGGAGACTGACACTCAATCTTTCTGAATAGTAATCCAATAACGTCTCCTGAGTTTCCTTATGGCTAATCAATTGTGCTGCAGCGCAGAAACAAATCACCGTATTGCAGAGTCAATAACCGTCAGTCATGGAAATACCTCGCCACAACTGTCACTGTTTATCAAGCTTGGCTGAGTCTCAGCTCTCACCGCGATGGCAGAGAGAAGGGTGACACGGGTATGTTTGGTATGCACTCTCGAAGCTCCCTAAGGTGGCTGGGTCTGGTTGTAATTTAGATAGTGATGAGAAGGAGATAGCAAGTGTTATCATGCATGCCTTGAACTCAGGTGAAGCCAGGCACAACCAAATGAAAGATGGATGGTGATCTATGGCAGATGCAACAAACAAGTTTATCAGTGGAAGGAGACAGGCTATCCCACATCTTCATAAAGCACACAGCACATATCCCATAACACCGGTCACGTCTTAGAGAAACTGGAAAAATGTGTTTTTTTCACAAAAACACACACATGCAAGCAGATCTGTCAAAGGACTGATTTCTTTTAACAGAACCGGGGGAGCCTGTGAGGACTATTTCTACAGCCTCACTTCGTAATTAAGATCTTAGGTCAGGGTCAGGTAACTACCAGTGAGGGGAAATGGGGATCTGCAGTTTGGGTCTAGAGTCTAAACAGGACTAAGAGTGGAGAGGAGAAGTTAGAGTGTAGAAGAGAGAGTTAGAGCCAAGCCTGGCTTGATGCTTCAGAGTAAATGAGGCAGGTTTATGTGCTCACTGCGGCTGCATGGTTAAGGATTTATCTTATATTAATTACAGTGAGGAAGAACTGTCAATGGTTTACCGCCATCATGATGAATGAAAGATGTGACTGCTGTCACTGCCAACCAGACTTGACTCGTGTGTCGGGTCTGACCTAGAAAAGCCGACGTTTGGTGTTGTGTGTTTTAAATTTCTATCTGAAGCCGCTGACATACATGTGATATACAGCCAAGTGCTGGGAAGCTGTTTTTCTAGGAATAACATGCTTCTGTCTCTGCTTCCTCTGGATTCACTCAGAGAATGACTATATTAGAAATCAGCAAACTACCTAAACACCAGGCACCTATTTTGATTGAGCTAAAGTAAATGCCCCAATCAAGCGTGAACACAGAAATATGAGAATCTGTGAATGTATATATAAAAACCCCCTATGATTCCTGATGTAATAGTGTTATTCATTTTTCCTTTAATTAAACTGACAAAGTGTCAAAGAAAACGTCTAACTTGTATTTCTGAAGTACGGCTTTGTTAAGTAATAAAAGCTTTATATGCGAAGTTCCTTTGTACCCAGATTAACACAGTCCTCATCTGCTGTAATGCTAAGTCTCCACAACCATTAATTATAAAATATAATTAAGAGAGCAACATTTTTTTGACTCATATTTCTCTACATAGTCTAAAAATCCCCTTTAAAACAAGAATAACAAGAATTTAGTGAGATGTTTTTGTTCTCTCCCTCTCATATCAGTTCATCAAATATTGGATATTGATAAACATTGTCTTGCTAGATTAACATTTCCAGATCGACTGAGGATTTAGTGCTACTTTGTCGTTAACTGTTTTAAAAGCTTTTCTACTAAACACTGAATATTCTGACACACAACGAGTTCAGACAGGAAATTTGCTTTTGCGTTGACCTACACTGTCCAGTATTGATTAAACCTACACCTATACATGTCGACCTGGGCATCACAGCATCAGCAGGGACAACATCTTATTACTAGTCTGTATTTTATAGAGAGATGCCTCTTAGCATCCGATGTGTTTGAGTATGTTTTCAAAGTGGGCAGCAATCACAGTTTTTTAGCAGCTCACTTGAAATAACTATTGCTCACATAAACACACAAATCATAAATATTACCGCAACAAATAAATCACAAATATTTTTAATGCTCGCTTTGGTCTTTCAGTGAGTGAGAGCAGCTAGTTTGAAATTCTGCTTTGGCACATGTTCCATCCATCACGGCAACGGAGCAGAGCGAGCATTGAGATAAACTAAATCTGGGAGAAAATAAACCTCCTCTGGTGCAAACTGACACAATGGGAATCCCTGGCTAATACCCCGAGGACAAAATCTAGCAAAAATAATAGTATTCATTTATTAATATAATAGCAATTAATTAGTAAATTATAGTGTTTCCTCAAGCACCTTTCAACTGATTGGTTGACATAATATTCATTTACACTTTAATGTTTTGTGACTTTTAGTGCAGAAGCACTGAAAGAAGATGAGACAGACGAGTCTGCTGGGATACAATTCCCATCACTGCTACCTCAACTGTTAAAGGTGTGTCTTCACTGTTTTGTATCATCCTTTTCTGAATGCAACACTGACAAAAGGTTTGCCTCATTCAACTCTGATATGAAACTCCTCTCATTCTGCAAGTTCTACCACCTCTTCAGGGAATCCTGCAGCTCAGCCGAGACCATTCAGTTCATTAAAAATCTTCAAAACTGAAGTTTAATTTTAATAGTTATTTGCATAAAATCTATCATTTTCCTCAAGATTTCCTGTTGCTATGATGCTCCAACATCACAGACAGACACTTGCCTCTTAACATCCTCATTAGTAAAAAGCTGCTAAATATACACTTCAAATCCTATGAGTGGAGTCTCATATGGGTCAGTGTTCACTTTGGATACTTCTGAGATTAATTCTGCAGTAGAGTTATGAGTTGGAAGCATCTCTGTTGGTTTGGCAGGGTTTCACTGCCGTGTGTGCATGTGTGTGTGTGTGTGTGTGTGTGTGTGTGTGCGTGTGTGTGTGCGTGTGTGTGTGTGCCATCTGAAAGTTAACAGTGTGCAGTTTTATGGTGCCAAGACCAGCTGAGAGTCAGATATGGTTCAGTAGCTGCTACCCCATTAGCTATCTGTGAAGAAGATAATGTCACATGAGTGAAGAAGGTTCACACTACTAAAAAGTTGATTTGATTTGGAAATAGATGAAAAATCATCTAATTAACTGAATATGTTAACTGTGTGTGTGTGTGTGTGTGTGAGAGAGAAAGAGAGTGACTCCTTTCCCTTTCTCCACCTCTCACCTCTATTTCTTTTCAAGAAGAAACAACAATGGCACCATTAAGTGTCTGTGGGGGTCTTTGATGTGAATGGACCCTAAATGGTCCTTTTAACAACCAGGCAGGGGAGGAGGGGCAGGGACAGCAGAGGGATCGGGGGTGATGAGAGGGTACTGTGGAACATCCTTCCTTCAGTACAGAATCTCCATGTCTTAATGCCAGTTTTAACAAATAATATCACTCATATGTCCTACAATCAGTGCATTCAAATGAGAAAGCTAAAGCAGGGATTGATTAGAATGAAGATATATGTGCCTGAGTGATTTCCCTAGTGCAGATTCATCTCCTGTATTTTATCAAACCATGTCAAATTCGCTTGCCAACAAGCAAAGAGCTCTCAATAAAAATAGAATAAGCTGTCAGTCTTTTGGCTGCATGACGCGTCAGACACAACTGGCAGAAAGAAGTTTTTTCCAAACCACATTGATGTACTGTATATATTGCACATCACTGTACTTTCACCAGGAGGGATCGCATGAGCCATTACACTGAGAGGCTGGGAGTAGGGAACCCCATTGCTGGACTGACCTGATATTTTTTTCTCCCCTGCTGCTGCTCCTGAAGAACAGTCCACTGCAGGTGGCAGCCTGGACGGAAAGGGATCCCCTGAGCCAGTGGGCTGAGAGACATCACAACTGCAAGTGGTGCATCCTGCAGAAGAAGAAACCATTTTTAAAAAGGAGTAAGGTGAGTTTCAGAGCTGCTGTGTCTACTCCTTCTGCTTGACAAGTTGGCCCCTGAGGTACACTACAGTACATGTTTTCCTGTCAGGTGACATGCACGTTAGGCGTAGCAGAGGCTCCAGATTCGTTAAGGTCAGATAAAGCCTGTGGTAAATGTGTGAAAACATGAATGTTATTTGCAGGTTTGTGGTGGATGGGAAATTCAAACTCATGCATGACAGCCAGACGTGTTTCATGCCATCCATCGCTGACCTTCACACCCACACTTTCCACCTCACTACACTACGTCCTGCATTGGCACTGTACATTGGCAGTGGACATAAATTGTGCAGTGCTGATATGGATTTCATTCACAGACATACTGGACCGTTTAGCTTTGTGAAAAACTGGACAACTCCAAGGGGCACACCACATATTGCTCACTGTGTGTGCAGGGACAGGCTCCAAATCCCCCACAACAGTGCACAGGATGAGCCAATATACAGTAGATACTGGATGGATGCTTAGCCAAATCATGTTGGCTCTGCATTAAACAATGAGATAAATATATAAATTGGGCAATAGAGAACAAAAGCATCTTTTACTTTCACTAGGGCTTATTCACTGAAAACATGTCAGAAATGAATGTACATAGTTTTTAAAACTATGGTGGTGATCTGCATCAGTGGGTGTGGAAGAGAGGGGGTCCAGGATAACAGGAGAGGGAGGACGATGATATGAAATAAAGGAAAAGACAGAAGGAAGGAGGTGGCAGGAAAAGGAAAGAAACAGTCGTGATGCAAGACGAGCCCAAAGAAGTAGAAGGAAACTGTCATATCTTCGCTGTAATAGGAGAAAGGCCTTTGCTGATTGGAGTTGCCATGACGATGGTTGGCACCTAGTGTATGTGTGTGTACATGACTGTACTTGTGTGCACAGGGTTTTGTGTATCTGAATGTGTTTCTGAGCATCTGGAAGTGTTTGTTCATGCATGTGTGTATATGTGTGTGTGTGTGTGTGTGTGTGTGTGGAGGTGGGGGTTTGAATGGGGACCTTGTTGGGGGATTATCAGTGTTGTCAAAGGCAAATGAGGAAGGGGACCATAGAGGCACAACAAAGAGCTACCAGCCTGCTCTGTGGTAAACACATATCCAGGAGCAAGAGAGAGTGTGTGTGTGTGTGTGTGCAAGAAAGATGCTGATCTTTTACACTAACGCACTAGCAAACATTGTCCTCAACTTTCACACGGCTACGCGTGTGACACTGATTGAATCTGAAATGGGACGACAGACAGAGAAAGATGAGAGCCAGAAAGAAGCAAGGCTGGGATGATCATAACTGGGAATAAAAGTTTGTCCCAGTCTTCAGACAGCAGCTGCCTGCTGCACAAACACAAGCTCCACCAGACAGAGTCTAGATTATAGCGTGAGTCAACTTAGACAGGACATAACATGCAGTGACACCAACACTCTACTGTGGGAGCCATTGCAGCTTTTTGACAGCAACACACTCATAACATACAAACCTTGAACCCTATTGAGTGTTTTAGTAGTCCAATTGCTCTCTGACAACAATACACACACACAACCGCAGCCAGACTCATTATTTACAATCCCAGGTTCCAGGGTGGATACCATCTAAAGGTCATGACGATAGCCTATAATTGTTTTTCGGGGTCACAAACCTGTTTGTCAAGAGCCAGCACCTCGTGCGTCATGCTCATCATTAATACGGGCCACAGCACCGCGTCGTCTCTCACCCTGCTCTCGCTCAATGTGCCACCAGTTCGAGCACGTCAAACGTCAGAACTGGAGACTGTTTGGACACATTGTTGAATCTATTAGCCAGACCATGTCTAGGACTGTGTGTTTGCAGCTTATCTAAAAAGATTCAGCATTGACATTCAGTTGTTTCTAAGACTAATAGATAATTATTTTTATAACTGGTGAGCACTCGACTTATTTGTTTCAGCTTTGATGATCATTGCTGTAACCATCCAGTTCTTCTGCGGGACATAAAATGCGTCACTTGTTTTGCGGCTGAGGACTTACCAGAGGAAAAGTCAGCAGACAGCAGGCATTAAGAAGGATATAGGGTGAGAGAGCCACTAATCTGTGACAGAGCACTGCATAATGAACATTTATTAATAGGCAGAGCAAAGCAGATTGATGTATAAAGGGCATGCTCTACACAAAGGCAATTCAAGGTGCTTTTTATAATATACAGAAGACACAAATTAAAGTTGGTCTTACTTCTGTGGAACAAAAGCCAAAGTGCCGGTTCTCTATATTTCCTTTAAACAGTTACCAAATGACTTCAGAGGCCACGAGGGTTTATATCCTGTAAGAGGACCACATATTTTGGTAAAAGGCAGTACAAGAAACCTGAAAATAATTGCAGTACAAACAATAATAATTCTGGTATTCAAGGCTTTTAGGGTGGAATTAATTGGCTTGCTTTGGTTATTAAAATATATCTGAGTCTAGGATTCGGTTTGGGGTTTTCAAAGACTTGAGCTCGAGCCTCAGCTTTTCTTTTTGTACACCATGACTTGGTCTGTTTTGCTGGAGGGAACTGAACAACATTCAGTTACTGTTTTGTAAAATGCAACTATGGAGACCACCTTAATGATAATATGTTAAGGATAAATATTTATTACATTCCTGAATAAAACAGACCCATTTCTGTCCAAAAGTCTAAAAAGTAGTTACATCGGTTACTGGACGAACAGCATTCAGGACCTTAATGAGTATTTAAGGTTAAATAGTCATTTAGTTGCAATAACCTTCCAGTTATTTTACTTAGAGTGGCAGATTTTAATATGGGCTTTGTCTCATATTAAAAGATTCACAGCCATTAAATTAAATTAGAAAGTATGTCCAAACTTTTGACTGGTAGTGTAACTCTAAAATACTGGTGCTGCTGTTACACTAAGCTGCCAGGCCTGTTTGCTCCACCATCACCAAAACACGTCCCTGCACAGTTATTGTACTAAACTGACTGCAATTACAAGATTTTTAATACCAGAGCTATGAAGAAATAACAGACATCAACAAACCTGCCATTACTTTGAAAAGGCCACTTTCAGTTTACATTCTAAATTCCTGCTGAGTAAATGCAACTATCTGCCTGAGCCTGTTGTCGCTTCGCTTCCACTTCAAATCCTCAGCCGCTGTGGGAAAGTGCTCACGTTCATAAATCATTCACTTGTTATTCTGCAACCCAGATATGGGCGAGATGAATGCATGGCAGTCTACAGCCTGCTATTCTGCATTATATCCGTCTTTTCTGCTCCCTGCGACAGTGACAGAAATCCCGGAGCAAGTTTCTGACTTACTAAATGTTAATCTCTCTGAAGTTTGTGAGGAGACTTGCTTCCAAGCGGCCACAATAGGCTTTTTACGACAGCTCCAGTACCATGATAATTAGGCCAAGGTTGGAGAGGCAGGCTAAAACTGGGATGCCATTTGCAACATTTGTGTGTGTGTGTGTTGGTGCATGTGGTGGCAGTGGTGGGGAGGGTAACTGAGCTGATCCACAGCACACAATAGACTGGCAGCTGCTGCAAATGATAGCAACATCTTCACTGCTGCAGCCGATGAGGACTGAGTGTGTGAGAATGTGTGTGTGATGGAGAGTCGGAGAGAGAGAGAGAGAGAGAGAGGAGAGAGCTGGAAAGTGTGTGACAGAGCGCAGCTACACTTCCATCTTTCTTTTCTAACTTCTCAAACTATTTCTAATAAGATGTAAATCAAGTTCATTTCCAGTGATGTTACTGGTGCATTCAAAAAACATCTGCATGGTGTTTAAGGTTGATGGTGGCAATGCACCGTTACGTTCCTGTTGTCTAGTAAGAAAAGCTCAGACAGAAGAACAAACCACATTAAGAAGAAAATGGATCAAGAAGCTTTTTACAAGTGGCAGAGCTGTTGCACTTCCTTCCTGTATTCATGTTGCCATGTTATACGTTATGTTGTCTGCTGACACACATTACATCTAAAATGACGGCCAATACTGTTCCTCATTCATGGTACTTGTCTGTTTGATGTCCATTTAAAGCATAAACTTCACAACGACAAAAGCAGAAGAGAAAAAGATTTAAGTGAATTCTACAGGGGAAATCCAGTTTTCTAATGTGACACTTCAGGATGTGCAAAAAATACTTGGAAATCTGGGTAGTGTGTGAGTGGGGTGTGAAACAGAGCAAAAGAAAGAGAGGTGTGTGTGCATCAACAGAGGAACAGACTGTACCTGTGAGCTGACGGTTCTGGCAGATAGTGAAATTCCTGTTATTCAGGTGTTTTCCTCAGCGATGAAGGCTCTGACCCCCATGCAAGTCAAGTCTGAACTCAGTGGTTTCCTTTCTGCTGAATAAGAAACACAGACAAACTATCAGCTTATAGTAAGCACATTTAGGTGTTTTCATACACTGTGGCCGATTAGACCACGGCTCAGGCTGAATGCAGGCAGTGAATTATGTTAAGTCACCATGAATGTACCAAGTTGTCTTGCCCATAGAGTAGATGATACACAGTTGGTCAGTAACAGTCTGAGCATGTTCATTCTCCTGAGAAGAGCCTCAAGTGATAACAGAGCACACCTGAGCACAGGGGTGGAGCCCCTTAAAGGGAAAGTGACTGACCTGCAGTGTTCAACCTGCCCCAGTGTCTAGATGTGTAAAGCATGAAACAAAATCAATAGATTTATTTTAAAAACCTTCTGTAGTTCGGTATGTTAGCACCAGTAGTCAGGTTTCTTTAGTTCTGTTTTAGTTTAAGCTAATTTAATGCACACTAAATTTTCAGGTGGTAGAAATGTGGAAAAGGTGCCTTTAAAAATAAATTCCTAGAGAATTCCCAATAATCATATCATAGTTCAATATGCTTGGTGTTTCTATCTGATGCTTTTACATGTCATGATCATAATCACAGCTTTTATTTTCAGACACACTCATTTCTACTTCAGTCCACTTCATGAATAACAAGTAAAAATGGTTTAAATTTTTCATCATTGTAAAAAGAAGTCTGGATTGAATGAACTCTGGAATCTAAGTAAATACAGGAGAGCAAGAGGGAAAAATGGCTGTGCGGCACTAAGCAATTTAAAGCAGCATGAAGAAAAGAATTCTTGCATGTGAACAGAGAAGCAGGGTATTGGACATATCACAGTAGTTATATTTATTAAAATCTTCCTGCTTTTCCTCACTGTGCTCTAGATTTCCTTCTGGTGTGATACGTTTTTTAATGAATTGGCCAGCATCCAGCAGCCCGGTCTTACCCCAACAATAGCAGCCCTTTCACGGAGCTAAATATCTGATGAGCTCTGCCGATTTCTCTGCTGATGTGAAGCTCCAAATATGCAGATGCCATTAGTGTGGGCCAGGCAGTCCTCAGCCATTATCTTACCAATGCCATCTTGACATAAACATTTTGGAGGCAATTAAAGATTATATGTGTGTGTGCATAGCTGTCAAAGAGCAATTACAGCGACAATGTTGTCAGTGTGGTTCCCGACGGCTCATTTACATATCAGAGGAGGCCGTGATGTTTCTCTATTTGATTAATGCGTTTTAAAAAAAAAACACTGAAATCACACAAAGGCACAAATACACACAGACAGACACACACATGGAGATGAGATGTATGTGAGGCAGTAAATGGTTCCTAATTGATGCACTACACCCTTTGTTTCATTATTTACAGGCACGCCTCATTATTCTAACATTCCCGGCTCTAAGCACTTCATAGAGCTGCTTCCATATGATGGAAACAAATAAAAACAGGAGCTCTGAATAGCAAATGACCCAGCTTCATCATTATGGGATGACGGTGGGTTACAATGTTCAGGGTTTAGCCTATTTGGAAAAGGGTGATTTTATGCATGCGAGTATGAATGTGTGCACTAAAATGCACAAAATCTGAAAACATCCATCTGCTCGCAGGTTGTTTTCTCAAACTCCACACTGAAATGACAATAAGAAAAGTTACTGACAACAGCAAATGCATAAAACACACTTCATTCTGTCAGAGTTATAAGCATGGTTTTATTTAATAAATCACTACAACTATGGTAAATAGACACAGAATTGGCTTCAACTTTAAAAGCGTACAACAACAATTCAGCAGCACAGAAGCCTCTATTCATAGGCCATTTCTTCTTTAAAATGAAAGCTGTTAATATGCTAATAATGGCCTGTAATCTGCTTTACCTTCCTGCCAGCAGTCGTGTTACATGAGTAGGTGGAGATTTTTCCAAATGATGTAAATGACATATTTGAAAATGAGCGAGGGAAATTCCTGTAAAAACATGATCAAATCATGATTTTCAAATGTAGGTGCCATTTTCATTGTATGTGTGATCACATCTGGGTGTAAATGAGATCATATGATTCTGCTGTGAGTGTTTGAGTGTGTGTGTGACGTGTTGAGGTAGGACTTAATTGATGCAGGGTGCTGTGCCAGACCAGCCATTATATGGGGCTGAATCTTGATCTAATCCGCAGAGTTAGTGGCCTTAAATAGATAATGCTCCTGTACTGGGGTCCAGTCACTCGGGAGGCTGAACATATGGTCCATGTGAGTGTGTGTGTGTGTGTGAAAGAGAGAGGGGGAGTGAGTGGGTGCATGTGTGTGTGTGTACATGTACAGGAGTAGACAGCTGAAACCAAGCCACAGGCACAGAGGAATGCCTGTAGCATGAGCAGCAAACTTTCCAGAGTAACTGAGACCCCCAGCTGGTCTCTACAGAGCGGTGTAACTTTAACAACACTGCAGCCCACTAACATGAACTGACACTCTGAATCCAAGAGCAGTATGGCCTGGGTAGGACCTGAGGAAGATGAAAACAAAGATAGTGGAGGAGAAAGGGAGTGAGAGAGACAGATTGACAGCCAAACAGACTGAGAAACACAGCTCCAGACAGATGGAAACAAGTGTGAGAAATGCCAAGTGCAAGGCTCAAAAGAGTGAAAAAAACTCAAATATAGGGTAAAGAGTACCTGCCAGACAAAAAAAATATGGATGAAAGTCGAATGCGACTCAGACCACAGAGCTGGGGCATTAGAGTAGCTTGTCAATCATGACCCCTTGACAGCAGGTGAACCGAGGTTTAACTGATACACACACCAATGAGTCAATTACAGGCCGGCGAGGCTGAATGTCACGGCCGCCTGGACACTAAACCGACGGCTTAACCACCTCACGCCGCATCAATATGCCTCAGCAGATAGGAAGAGGAGGACACGGATGCTGCTGCAGGCTGAGAACATGTGCATGCTGGCAATTCTCAACACTCACACTCATTAAAACAGCAATGCAATATATCTGTGAAATGTTATTCAAATGTTGATGAGATCTTGTAGTTTAAGAATTCATAAGCAAGGGAGCATCAAAGACATTTGATTTCATTCTAACCTGGGCCTTATTTCTCACTTATTGTTACCATAGCTTACCAAACATTTCATCACTTACTGCACTGTAGAGGTTGACGTAGTTGCTGGATGACGCTGGGAATGCACATACACGAGGCCACTGCCAAGAAGCAATTAAAACCTGCTCTATAAATAGTGACACCGCTATGAAACCTGACTGATGCTTGTGTATACATGCTGTGGCATTGCATGTGCTAGTTTGGGTTAGCATTAGCTCACCAAGCAAACCAATCAAGACTGATGGTGCCTTCAGGGGAGGGTCTGTAAATGGGAATAACCAAGCTGGAAAAGCATTCACATAGGGTTTGCAAGATAAACGCCCTGAGAAAGAAAATGAGGTAATACTCTTCACTTGCTTATGAAACAGTGATAGTGACACTTACATTAAGTTCAATGACACTGACATTCAACCTAAATTGGGGTTTTGCAGAATCAGACAATATCAGTGTTTTTCTTGGCAAGAGGGTTTTCTGAAATCTTCAGACTCTGGCAGCAGCAAAGAGGAAGTGAGCCGATGTGCAGCATTATCTAGGTGACCTTAACTACAAAGGGAATGTTATGATATTAAAAGGATATATCTAAATTATGTTTCAGAGGTGTCCCTGCCTGTGTGTGTGTGTGTGTGTGTGTGTGTGAAATGGTCACATGACTTCTGAACACACCTGATAATCAGTGACATGAATGGGGAAGCACTTTGTGAAAAACTAAACAGGGACATTTCTGTGGTAATGGTAATATTGCGAAATCACTATAATTGGAAGCCACAATCAGCAGCTACACTCGTGTTTAAAAGTAGAACGTCATGTTTTCTTTATGCTTTTTTATGATGCAGACTTTCTCTGTCCTTGTTTTAACATGTGGTTCCCTTCCCTCAGGTGCTGCAGGGTCGTCTCTCATTAGTTACTTGCTTTTGGGTGTCAAGAAACTTGCCTCTAAGAGTAAGGAGACCATGTGACTTGCCCCACACACACACACTCACTCAATGGCAACTCTGTTTGTCTATAAAGCATTAAAAAGGGGTTTGTGTGTGTGTGTGTGCATGCACGTGTGTGTTCTAGCTGGGAATTAAGAAAAACACACAGGGAATCCCCAGTTCAGGCACCCACCCCTTCTCCCTCTACAGTGGGGTGGGTGTGTAACTAAAACACACACTCTCAGAGGGTGGTCAGGGCAAGCAGGTCACATATCTCTGATGTTTACAGGGAAATCTGCAATGTGAGTGGGTACAGGGAGACAGAACGAGCATGCATGTGGTTTATTTAGTGGAGAGTCATCATATTTATCTGCATTTCTTAGGGAAAGACTGTGTATCCATAAAGGCTGCGGTGCATAGTGCGTGCAAGGCAGTGCCAAGGAATGTGTATTTAAATCAGGGAAGAGGTCACACAAGCACAAGGTGCATTGGGGTAACGGGGACTCTGCCCCCTATTGGTAGTGTCACAACTCTAGTGTAGCTTCTGCAAATAATGGATGTAAATGTTTTAAATTAAACACACAAACAAAAAAATTCCATCAGGTCTTCTGCATTTGCATGTTTGTAGTTCTATCAGCCTTATCTGTAGGGGAGTTTAATCTAAGATTGGCAGCCTGTGTGTGCGTGTGCATGTGTGTGTCTCTCTCATTTCCTCCCTATCACAGAGCTTATCTGTGGACTGCAAAGAATTGGAGGAGAGGAGTGACAGAATGGAAAGAGGAGAGAAACAGAGAGACGGAGGGATGGAAAGTCAAGCTGCAGAGTGAGAAGGGCAGGCAGTTGGTGTGTTTGTGTAGTTATGGCAGCTTCACTGTTATGTCTAGAAAAGAGGCATAATGAAGGGAAAGGTACATTCCCTGTTATTCCTTTTCTTTCTCCTGTGACACTAGTCTGCCAAAGAAGCCCTAAACTATCTCAGCAAAATGCAAAACACTTATAATAAATTATTATGCAAAAAAGGTGCTGGATATTTTTTTTCTGAGCCACCATAACCTCTTTCCTACAATGAAAAGTCTTGACTCTAAAGCTTAAAAGCCTGAAAACTTTTGCCCCTTATCTCCTTCAGGCTGTAGCTCTGTAGTGAACAATCACCTCAGGAAAATAAGCCAGAGGTGGAATCCAGATGTAGAGGCTGGTCCAAATGCACACGCACACACACACACGCACGCTGCAAGAAGCAAAGCAAAAGGAAGTTTGTCTTCACTGCAGAAAGCTTCTCAATTAGCCACTAATTGCCTCGCCTTAACAAGCAGGACATTTCTTAGCACTAATGAAGCTGGTGGCAGGCGCAGAGAGAAAGTGTGTGTGTGTATATCACTCCCAGCTGCAGCGTGAGATGTGTGTTTTCAAAAGATAGAAAGTGAAGAGAAGGAGTGGAGATGTAATGGAGTTGGGACCGCGGCTCTTTTTTATCGAGCTGCTTGCCATTCTATGGAAGGAATGTGTGGATGGATTACACTGCTGGCTGCTACAGTGACTTTCCAATGAGACTCCACTTTGTCTTCACCCTTATCTAATCCACACTGGAATGACCATCTCCTCAAAATGAAAATGAGGCTGGAAATCAAATCACCTGCTTGTTTGTTACAGATGCATGAACAGATTTGAGAAATTAAACTCCACTTGGTTCTTGTTGCTGTAAATTTGCATCACACACTGGTATCCACATACTGTCCAAATAAAAAATAGTGTTACATATGGTAAACATAAACATATGGTTTAGACAAATACACAATGCAATACAAAACAGAATAAAAGATGTTGTGAATATGAATGATACAGGCACCTCAAATACATCATCCTTTCAGATTTTATCAAAACAGTCATGTATCAACAGACCCAGGATTGTGCAGACTTGTAATAAACATAAAGAAGATTAAAGGGCCACTGCACAGATTTTACATGTCAAAATCAATATATTAGTACACAACAGGCCTTGTGAACACAGACTGCCTTTCTTCAGCATGGGCCAGAGCACAGCGCTGCTCTGACAACACATCTCTGACAAAGTTACATTTGTAAGGTTTTAGTTTGCTGGTGTGAAATTCTCCTTTTTAATCTTGTGTGATATCTTTTGTGAATTAAACTTTCTTACTCAAGTGACACACAGTCTGTAAGAGAAATCCTGCACTGCAAACAGGATGTGGAGTTTAAAAGATGACGGGTTGGCATCTACCAGGCTGGGAGGGTCTAAAGAAAGGGGCTATTAGGTTGCACTAACAACTTTTGACCTTTGGCTATTTTTAAAACCCATTTTAAAGTGTTTTTAACGTTTGTATAAAATAAGAGAAAGTCAGTGCAAGAGTCAACAACAAAAGGTCTTGGGTTGCTTAATGAGGGAGGAATGATTCTTAATACTACACAGGGTCAGTCTGTCTAATCAACAAGTGACTAGTGATGCCTGTAAAATCATGTTTGACATCAGTCTGGAAAATATGTGTAATTGAAAGATGTTTCATACCTTCAGTGGTGTTTGGGGACTCACCTGAGATACCCTCAGATTATAGTGAAGACGATATATCACATACCATTTCAAGCTCATACGGAAACTCAGCAGTCTGTCATTCCTCCTGGGCCTGGCAGTGTTCGATCTCAGCCAAGCGGCCGGGCTAACAGGGACACACGACATATTATCCCATCTTTTCCCTGCCGTTCACAGCAACCCAACACTCCTGACACAAGCTGGCCCCCAGCTGCCCTGACTGCCAAGCAAAACACCTGGCATCTGTAGGAGAAGGGCGCCAATTTCACAGTGACTGCCAGGCGGTCAGCTGAGCCTCGCCACACACATCTTGGTAACGTGTGTGAGGGCAGAGCCATTCGGATGTGCTGTGTGCATGGACAGAGAGCAGGTGTGTGTATGTGAGAGACAGCAGTGGAAGCTCATGAAGAGTATGTGTTAGAGTAAGAACTTAATAAACAAGGACATGAGTGTGTGAATGACAGACAGCTCAGTCTGGACACACTAAACCACAGTTTGGCCACCTCTGTCCTTCTGGAAACATTTATAACTCTGTATTCACTTGCACTTTACTGCTATGCAGACACAAAAGTACTGCATGCATGGAAAGTGCTGGACAAAATACACAGATATAATTCTATATAGTTACAGTGTCTCTGACACTGATGCATTCCCCTGTTGCGTGCTTCCATTCCCTGGCTGATGTTCTATGTGTCAGAGGCCAGGGCTGGTGCTGAAAGCCTGATGAATGGGGTTCCAGGGGTCATGGTCTTCAGCTGCAGTGGGACACACCACAACCCAGTGAACTGCTCTGCTAGCCCTTGGATAGCACCAGAGCTTTTTGGTGTTTTTCATTGCTGGAGCAATAGGAAAGCTGAGATGGTCATGGGGGATATATAAAGACAAGATTCTAGAGGGTTTGGATGCCAAGATGGCACGGGTGCCAGCGGGTACAAAGGTGGGGGTCTGACCAGGCAAGCAACGCTGAGCCTCCATAGTCTGGGAAGCAAATAAACAATGCAGTCCCCTCATCCTGGGAGTAACACACTGGTGCTCTATTCAGGTGGGAGCCCATGGGGAACAGGCCTACAAACCACTCAGTGGTCTCACACTGATGTTTGGATCCACTGGTTTAAAGAGACACACTGAATGGGCCCATGTTATTGATGTCAAATAAAAACAAAACCTCAAAAGCACCTCAGAACAGAGAAAGACACTGTGTAGCTTGCTGAATATAGGTTTGTATTTACTGGCTGCACTGAACTGCAGTGCTGAATGTAATGCAGATGGCATTGCAGCTCCCTGTATATCATCTGGAGCCAGAAATGATCCAAAGAATACAGGAACTTTTGTATTTTACAGTATTTGAGGTTGCAGGGCTCAGTGTCCCTGCCCAAAAAGCAAAAACAATCCTGCATTTCTCCATAATGGGATGTATAAACCTTTCATTGCTGCCGTGGCAATGTCATCAGCTCTGAAAGGGGCTGCTGTGCCAGGAGCGGCGGCCACGTTGCCATGGCTACAGTTGGTGGAAAAGATGGTGGTTGGTGGCTTGGATGTGGTGTGTGGGCGAACGAGAGGCAGCCGGCAAGCCAGCGTTGCTTTTAGGGTAAATATGGTCTAAATTAACAGTGTTGCTGCATCGACTCTGCAGTAGAAAAAAAAAAAGACATTAAGTAAAAATGGATGTTTTAAACACAGCACAAGGTGAAACCGAGCAAGAATATTGCACAGGATATGAAATTATTTCCAATATCAGCCCAACTGTGGAAATTCAATTTCACAGCTCATGAACAATATCAAACAAACATGCTGGCTGAAAGAGCACACTCCAACTTGAGTGATACTGTATCAAAAGGCTACACAGCAGACATAAAGGCGAATGAGGTGGGTGAAGGGCAGGCTAACAGCTAACAGTAATCCATAACTCCACCAATCTCCATATTCAGGCCGTTTAAGCTGCACATTAGCCACCGGCTATTCCCTTGGCCTGTCTCAGACTTAGGAGAGGGGGCGGGCTGGCTTTCTAATGAACTGTATAATTAAATGAGAAGCTCCGCTCGGGCCGCTCTGAATACTCTCAATTCTGAGACTATGATGCCTTAACGAGGGTTGAATTGAAATGAATGGCAGCAGGTGAAGGACAGAAGGACAGAGGGCTAATGCGGGGGAATGTGCCTTTAATGAAGAGGATGAAGGGGGGCAGGGGGGCAAGATTAGGCCAGGGTCACTGTGGGCACTCACCCGTATCACTCTCCAGTATGGGTGTATAGTCCCCATGCACACACACACACACACACACACACACACACACACACACACACACACACACACACACACACACACACACACACACACACACACACACACACACACACACACACACACACACACACACACACTGTATCCAGTGTATCCACCTCCCCTCCATCTTTGTCTGACTCTCAGCTGTCTTTTTTGGGAGCAGTGCGGGAGAGATAACTGCTTCAGCTCTCCACTTTGCCCTCCCCAGAGCATGGCTTTTGATTGACACATGCTAACAAGCTAAGGTGTTCGACAGGGGCGCCGGCAGAATAGGTAATGCTAAGAGAACATAACCGGGGAATTCTCCCACAACCTGCGGTTCATGACAATCGACTGGGGAACAGTGTGTGCTTCTGCAGTTTTTTTCTTTTTCAGGAGCTGTAAAAAAAATGTGGGCTTATGAGGTGCCACATTAATTCACACACACAAAAAGAACGGAGCAGTTTAACAGAAGAATAGACAAAAAGGTTTCGAAGAGGGCTACAAGCTTCTTTGAAATCTAAGGTCATGCAGTTGAAAGTGTGCGATTGAAATCAACGTCCATGACCCCATCCAACCTGTGAGTGTGTGTGCATGTCATGTGATTGATTAAAGAATTTTCTGGATCACCATGAACAAAGGGGAGACGGTCATGAGACACACACAGTCAGGTGATGCAGAAAAGCCCAGGAATCAGTAAGTGGCCCCTCTTTTTGCTTCTGTTCTGTGTTTTATTGTCTAACAAAATGGCACTGATCCAATGTCTTCATACATTGGTGCATTTTCAATGCCCCACTAAAGAGTATAAACCATGGCATAATGCCATTACCACGCCATTATCATGTCATGGCAATGGCTGTGATAATGGCACATTTGACTGTTAATGAAGTAAAGAGCGAACCGACTGTATTGCTCTTAAAACGTGTGAACGTGACTAAAATTCTTCTCTCTAAAGGCTAAAATTAGCGAAACTGAACGGCAGCAGTCTGTGATTGAACATTTGATGGTGGCAGTAAATTCTTGCAAAAAGTGGAAGCGCTTCTCATGAAATGCTTCTATCTGATCTTGGTTCTACATCTGATTTAGATGCACTTGCTCTGCAGCTTGTTTAGTTAAACGTATTAGCAAGAAATCTGGGAGTGTTTCCCTCTGTTGTGTCACTACAGGATGGTCAGCAGACAGCTGTTTTTTCCCCTTTGGTGTTTATTTAGTCTTTATCTATTCTGGTTTGTGAAAAGCATTGTGATGCTGTTTTTAAAAAGTGCTATATGAATGTAAACACATTACAATAAGCCTTTGTTTATTACTGTTACTTGGTGAGATAGTTTGTGCCTGTTTGGAAGCAGGCTCAGCTGGCTGACGTGTAAGCTAGAAGAAGTTCATTTGCTTTAAATTGGTTTAAAATGAAAAGATCAACAATTTGTCTGCCTGTGCCGGCTGATTTGAAAGGACAGGAGAGGGTGACAACAGTGCGCAGACTAGACGGATCAGCAGAGACACGGTCCCTGTTGGCCTCGATGCTAATTAAACACTAACTGATAGAAAAAGCCTTCTCCACACCCTAATTATTTCCCATTTCAAGTCTAATTTCACCAATCACTGCCATCTTTATTTCGGAGAGCAAATTGGGCAGTAATCATTTTCTAGTGGAGACTTCCCTGGCTCTAATTGTTGAAGATGATTTAGTCATTATCTGAATGCTGGCTACTCTTATCAGTCATCTCACAGACCAAATTCATCTGGAAATTGTGCTCAGAGAAATTAAGCTGAATATTGTAATGAATTGCTAAAGTGATGACTCATGGTGTTGTTTGAATATCTGAAACATGCATAGTCTGGCTATGGTTAAATGAAAGACGAAATGATTCACTGCTGCAGAGAGAAAGAATGTTACCATCATTTAATGCAAATTATTCATATAAAAAATAATGGGCTCATTTGATGTTTAAAGCAAACCAGCACTGGCACATTTCTAAGTTGTAAGTGTTTTAAGTACTTTCAGCAATGATATGTTACAGTTGAAAGTGTTAATTAGTGGAGTTTAATAGCTGCACAGTATGAGGAGTTACAGAACATATTTCTATAGTCTGTGTCGATTAAGATCTTTACATTTTATTATTAACACCACAAAAATATCACAAGTAAACTCAACAAATTTATATGGTTAACAAATATACAGTAAATGTTTCAACCACATCCACATAATCAAAGGCAAAAATATACAATAAATACCAAAGGGTGATAGCAGGATGGAAAAAGAGTCCAGGTGACAAAACATCCAGACAAGCAGACACTTTGAAAGGGACTCACTTCCTTTTCCTGTTTGTCAACTTGCACTTCCTGTGCCTCTGGATTGACTGGTCAAGGTAATCTATCTTTATTTCCTCCAGCTTGATCAACTTGTGCAAAACGTGTGTCAGCACTGACAGTCAATCAAATACACACGACATATGGCACTAAGTTTACGCTACTTTAATTTAATTTAATTTCTACAATATAAAATCAATTTCAAAATAAGATCCAATGTGTGTGCACAATTGAAAACATAAACAGTTGAAAATGTGTACATGTATATACTGTGTATATATGTGTGTATATGTGCATATACACACACATGAGTCCTTAATGCTTGTTAAATCTGCCTTGGCCTGTGACGAGTTATGACTAGATGCATCTGAAAACAAACCTTATTTTAGCCTCTCAGATTGTCACTTATTGCCTCCCGGGTGCCTGAGCAGATAAATGAATGTGGCAAAATCTCACTTATCCACACTGGCAGCCGGAATGACAGTTAATATTACGTCTCATAAATCTGGAAACAGATGATTTTGAGCTATTTATATATTCTTTTTTATAAATGGCTGAGATGTGTGTTATTTTTAGGAGTTTGTTGGGGGTGGCTACCTTTTACACTGCACCTATCATGGGGTCCTTCCGTCTTGGGTCAGTCTGTCTTTCATCTCTGTAGCCGTAACGCTCAGGGCTGGTGTAGCGTCCAGGGCTGGCCTGCCTGTAACCATCCCCTCGCCCTCCAACAGCTTCATAGTAGTGGCGCCCCCTGTGGCCTGTGCTGGGGGAAGGCGGCACGTCCTGCCTTGCTGCTGCCTGGTGCGGCTGTCCTGTACGGGGAGACGATGGGTAATAGCGCGGGTTGGCGGGTGCCTGCTGGGACTGGGCACCGGACACACGGCCTGAGTGGCTGGGGTAGGAGGCTGGTTCTTTATACACAGGTCTGGAGTGGGTGGGGTAATCGTATGGGTCCCTCCTGAAAGAGAAAACTCATCATGAGAAAATACAATGTTACCATTTCATGTCTTCTGACTATACCTGATATTAGCCTGGAGCAGGCCTGTAGGATACCACTGGAAAAGACACACACACAAAAACACGCACACACACAAAAACACGCACACACACAAAAACACGCGCGCGCGCGCACACACACACACACACACACACACACACACGTATGCTTAACAGTATAAAGGAAGACACTAGTTTAAACTGGTTTCTGGTGGAGGATGTGTCGGAGATTTGGCCTTGCCTTGTGGTAAACCTCCTCCTGTTATTCAGTTTACGTGGCGAGGCTGTGGCCTTGGCAGGATCAAGTTGTGGGGGGTGGGACGTGAATGGAGAGATGCCAAGAGATAACAGCAAATGCCTTGGTAAGCATATAGGAGGCTGCGTGTCTGTTTTGCTCGTGTGTTTAGGAATGTGGCTGTGTGTGTGTCCCAGGGGTCTGCAGTAACGAGGCAGCCAGCTGGAAGTCTCCAGTTCCCTCCCACTAGCTCTGGGTGATTAGGGGCTAAACCCCTGGGTAAGGCGACACGCGGGCCTCAGGGAGATGGAAGGAGAGAGACGGAGAAAGAGTGCAAATGAGAGAAAGAGAGAGAGATGAGAAAGGAAAAGTGAGGGCTGCTCACCTTTCACAGGCCCATTCAAATGTTTTCCACCTTATGTGCTGTTTCCAGGGCTGAGTTACAGTTAAGTCTAGCTAGACAAGCAAACAAATCTGAACGTTCAGCCATGCTATAAGGAGAACGCTCCTATTTTTAAAAGTGGTGATCTGCAAAAGCCCTGTCAGGATCATAAATTAAGAGTCTTCCCTCACATAAAGCAAGCATACACACCTCTGCTGTTTATTCCAAACAAACCTGCCACCTTTACAATAAGCCACATCACTGCCAAATTCACACACTTCAGGGATCTGTGTTAGTGTGGGCGTGTTGCTACAGGTTACCAGTGAGAAGATGAAGTGCTGGTATGACCTAGAATCTTAGTTTGAAGTCAGGATTTTACTACTCTGGAAAGTTATCACGGCAACAATAACTTTCTTCTCCATCTCCTCCCAGTGAGGTACGTCAGCTGTATGCATTAGGATGTATCTGACCTGGTTGTGTGTGTTTGCCCTGCAAAAAGTTCAGACAGAGAACCTTGCAAGACTTTTTGTGTTTTCATTTTCATTGGCACCAGAGCTGTCCACAGCAGCAGCATCGCTGTGTAAACACATAAGCTCAATGATTGTGTTAATGTTTACAGGATAAACTAAACTGTGTAGAAAGCTGGTCACAAACTGCAGGAACATACTGTACGTGGCTGAGACGAGTGCGGCTGTGAAAACCGAGCGAAACGTTGATGAAATCAGTGCAAAAAGCTGACAGTGCTCCTGTGGGCCTGAACATGGCCTGAACACAAAGTGCTGAAGCTTTCTTTAACTGGCTATAGTTCAAATCGCTATGATGCTGTGTCAATCACCAACAGAGAGCAGCTAAACAGATTTAGACATTTACTTCCCGGCCTTCAACAATGGCTCCCACTGTAGTCATTACACAGAAGCCTTGAGCTTAGCCCCTCGCTTGTTCTGCAATCATATCCCTGCGTCTCCTCTGTCCGGTCCCTCGAGTCGAGCTCAGCACCTGTTGACTGGCCAATTAGAACAGCTCACTCACCACAGATTAGGTTGCGCTCAGCTTGGTTGTGTGGGTCCATGCTTGTGCATAAGCAGACTTCCCTTGTGGATATTCAAGGGAATATGTGGTAACATGTATTTCTATGTGTGTGTGTGTGTGTGTGTGTGTGTGTGTGTGTGTGTGTGCTACATATCAGTAGGGCGTGTTTTCTATGGGCTGAGAGGCCTGACCACCCAAACAGAGCGGTGGGACAGGATACACAGGTGGTCCTAAGAATGAACAGCAAGGCCTTGTCAGTCAGCAGATCAAGAAAGATGGAGCCACACACACACACACACACACACACACACACACACACACACACACACACACACACACACACACACACACACACACACACACAGGCAGACATGCACAAATGCATTGCCAAAACTTCAAATAAGGAAGAAAGTGGGGGAGGATGTGAAAAAGACCAAAAAGAAAAAAAGCGGGGAATCTGATTGGTAGAAAGAGTGAAAAAGATTTCATGTGCAATTAAGATGTGGGCAGACAGAAGCAGATGTGGAGGGAGTCTGGATAAAAACAATATATTCCTCCCTGTGAAAGATCAGCGAGGAGCGAAAGAGCTAGAGAGGGAAAGAGAGACGAAGGTCAAACTCTTCATTAATCGAGATTAAATGGTGAAGGCCACCAGGGGAGGCAGGGAGAATGAAAGAAAGAGCTATGATATGGGGATAAAGAAGGGGAGACACCTGGATCCTCAACCTGAGCCAGGGCCACCCAAACAGACAAAAACCTCTTCAGGCTTCCCCCTTTCTTCTCTCATCATCTTCCTCTTTTTTCGATTTCCACATTTTTTTTTTCACGTGACTATTCATCTTCCTCACTGTCACGTCTATCTAAAAGGCTCAGTTCTCATCTACAACAAGGTAAGAATAATTGCAAAGCAGTAATATAACCAACACAAAATCCCCATCTGGAATAATAGTAGGATAAATTTAGTCTGTGTGTGTTTCTGCACTGAAAACAAGTCACATGTAAATCCTTTCTGAGGCCCTCAGTGAGTAAGAGAGTGAGCCAGAGAAGAGTGCGAGGCTGTGTTTGTATATTGTAAGTGTCAGAATGAGATATCTGTTTACTTGTTAACTTACATAACTTCATTAGTGAGCTTGTGAACTACGAGAGGAGGAGAGAGCTCTGGGAAGAAATACCGACACACAAGAGGAACAGACGGACTAAAAACAGAAATAAATTAAGGTAAACACAGACGAAAAAGGCAGAACAGTTTCCTGAAGACAGTTTCCCTCAGAGCTGTTACTTATGACTTACAAAAAAAAAAAAAAAAACATGCCAAAAACATGGCAGACTCCCGGCGGATTAAAACATTGGTTGCTGCTGGTAATGACAATTAAAGGAGCTCCGCCAGTAACGCTAATCTAGTTTGAAAAGAGCTTATGACAACAAGAGACAGGCAGACACTAGCTGTGTTTTCATTCAGCTGTCAAGTCAGTTTTATGCACACTTCTGAAATGTCAGAAGAAAAAATAAAATAAATCGTATGTAAATTGGATGTTTCCTCGATGGTGTAACAAAATATGTTGGATGAATGTGGAAAAAAAAAGAAACCGTAAAGATTTTTAAGAACAAATTAGTGATTTGTAGGTTGGGTTATTATTTAATGTAGTAGAGATACTGTAATATAGCTATTAGTAATAAAACTACAATTTGCTGCAATGAAGACAGACACCGGACTGACAGAAGAAACGTAACAGGCTGAGATCATTTACAGGTGACTTTTTGCCAAGTGCTGAGCCAGTTTTTAATCACTGATTTGTAAGAAAAAAAATCAGAGCAGAAATTGGAGACAGTGTGAAGAAGGGCAGACAGGAAAAAGCAGTTCCTGTGTTGAAAAAGACGAGCCATGTTTAGCAGGAGACAGTCAGCGAGACAGCTGTAGACACCCGTCTGTCCCTCTGAGGTCTATATAGAGCAGGAGAACAGGGTGTGATGTGCTCCACAGGGACCAAGTAGAGTGGAAAGCTGTAATGACACACCATGTAATACATCTGACTCTCACTTCGAGAACATCAGCACCGTATAGCACACTCCCAACCACCCTCTGAGAGTGTGTGTGTCTGTGGTAGTGAGTGCAAATAACACAATGAATATTACATCCATATTTATATGCGTGTGGATGTGTATCGGGAGTGTATATGATTACAAGAGAAATGTGTGTGTCCCCATCTGGGTCTGTGAGAGTGTGTGTTGTCATTTAGTCTTATCTTCTGCCTTATGACAGTGAAGAATTTGGGTGTATGGTGGTAGCATGGAGGGTGAGGGTGGGGTGGGGGGTTATCCTGCACCTGTCCCTAGGAAACGGAAGGAGGAAATTAGTAACCCCCCCCCCCACCAACCCAAACACACACACACACACACACACACACAGTCTGAAGGACAAAATATGACTAAACTTGGAAAAACAGGGCCCTTGTGTAAACTGTGACATTTGTGTTATTCACAGATTTTTTTTTTAACAAAGGTTAATTCGCTAGATTTTCATTTCCCCTAAATTAACGCAACATCTAAAGAAAAACAGCCCTGAGTTCAAAGCACAGTTGTTAAAAATACAGCCACAACTCATGCTCCATAAAGAAAAGGTATATTTGCATTGGCTCTTTATGTTACTTTCTTCTACTTAAATCAGTGAAAAAAAATAAACAATGAGATGAAACAAAACTTTAATCTGCAGCCAATAGTACAGGACTTCATATACCTGCTCTGCTTTGTGCTTAAAGTTAAACAATGTGCTTATGTAGCTTTATCTTCTTTTATTCGCACAACTGTGCTAAAGCTGACGCATTAAATGACATTAGCACATCAAATTCATCAATGCTAAGATTTCGGAAATGACAAGAACCTACAGACACATATGTAAGCACATCTGCCAGTTCACTGACTCACGGCCAGCAGACATGCACTGCATGCAAAATGCTCGGGAAAAAACAGCTGCCGCGCCTCACTGCCAAGCACTCCTACGCACACAGACATTAAAATGCATGATAGCACACACTTTTCTGGGTAAAACATTTAATGTGTCATAATTTGCAGAGGTACCAGTGGTGCAACAAAAAAACAGCGTGAAATGCATTGATTTATTTCATTATTCAGTGTGTGGATTAGGGTAATGATATCACTGTCTGTATCCATGATTTCTAGATGATAAGTTGGAGCCAGAGCCAAAACATTTCCTCCTCATCAATTACTGTAAAAACTGTTTATTTAAAAGATGTTGTACAGTATGTTTAGAAAGTTGACATATTCATTAGTGTATGATGCATTCTCCATATTTCCCAAATTCATCTCTGTCTAAATCCCGCACACACAAACACACACAAAGTCAAAGTGCTAATGGCGCTGTGCTAGCTGATGACTACAGACACAGAGCAGGCCTGGCTGGCTCCACAGCAGAGGAAACCATTAGCCACTCTGGCCCTGGCCATAGCGGCAGCTCTGCTAATCAAAGCAGCCTATGTCAACAACAGTGGTGGAAATTGGCTCTCACCTAGACGCACGTGCCTCATCTAAATGGACCCATGTTTACACTGTGTGCTACTATATACTGACAATGACAACAAATGTGCACGGTGTCAGTGGCAGACAGCAGGGCAACATGGGAGCTCTGGGGTAAGAATGAGAAGGTGAGGAGAGATAGGAGGCACCAGGGCAGACTCAGAATAGGTCCTCTCTCATAAAGCTCACAGGAACATCTAATGACTCCATCATTGAGTGATGTCATGCTTCAGCTGGCTATCCCAGACATTTAAACAACTTTAGTCGCTGCTCGTATTCAGAGAGACTTACGACTATGGAGAGCACTGCTAAGGAAAAGGAGTAAATGAACAGTTCATGACATAAACAGATGGGAGTTCTTTTTCTTTAAATACAGAAAATAGGTTCTCTACACCTCATATTCAATGTTTCATGTGCTCTGTAGTTCAGACTAAGTTCACTGCATGTCTCTTCTCTTCCACTCTGTTCTGATCTGGGCAACTAGGAAAGAGAACTTGTGGATTCACAGTGATTCCTGTGCCAGCTTCACAGAACTGACTGCCCATCTGTATTTGTGGACTGAATGTCATGCAAACTTGATATTGCATTTCTCATGAGCTCAGTAAGAGGCTGCAGACTCAGAGTGTATGTTCTGTTTCATTTATAAAGCAATTATTTCATTTTCCCATAGGCCTGAGAGACTGTGGTAGGGAGGGACAGAGAGGATGAAGAGAGACGAGCTACAAAGAGACTTCAGAGAGGCATAAACAGAAGTGACACAAACGCAGAAAAAGGATTGATGGAATCAGGGAAAATGCAGAGAACAGAGAAACAGAAGTTATTGTAAACAGGTTGAGAAAGTGGCACCTCTGCTGTCCATGTGACAGAGCTGGCTAAAGCTTTTTCATTTCCTACTGCTGATTCCATTACACTCTCCTGTGTCTGAGCACAAACACTGTTAGCCTGGACAAACATCGCCGCCACTGCACATCAACAACGCCTACTCCTTCATAAAGGGTCTGCAAATAAGAAAAGGATCACAGCGCCTCTCGGGAAATCAAACGAAATAATCCACACGCTGTTTCAGATGTTCTTGGGCTGCTTATTTTCCAAAAATGTGAGGGTCACATCACCTTTTAAACCAATCACACAGGGTCCTGGAAAAAATACACACTGAGCTCTCCAGGACCCAAGAAATTAATAAAGTTATCGAGACAATAACTCTAAGTTAGTTGGGTGAGTTTAAAGTGAGCCATTCGACAGCTGGACAGCAGCGGGTGGGGAAACACTTGATCAGTTATGAAACTGTGAGAAGTAGGATTAGGTTTTAATAAAGACGGTGAAGTGAAAATACGTTTTCTGCTGACCTTGAAAATCCATATTCACTTAGTGCTCCAAACTACAGGGTTTAACAGTATTACTGCGCTAAGATGATAATGTGCACACACGAGCATTTTGTGCATTTTTAACATTCCCTTAATCTTTCCTCATTAGTCTTTCCTATTTTAATCAACAGATAGGGCAGAGCTGTTTGTTCTTTGCTGTTCTGTGTCCAGAGCAGACGTGAAGCATTAGGGCCTGAGAAGACAGAACCAGGGCGAAAAGGTTCATGTGCTGAGGCATGGTGGAGAAAACTAAGTGGCTTTAAGCCTGTGTGCACTCTTCAGAAAGGTGGGCTAAGAGTCCTTAAGGGATGCTTTCCCACATACCAGAGGAAACTCAACATGCTGAGGACAATCAAGAAGTTTCCCTCCGTGTTTTAAGGAGGGGCAGAGAGCACTTGATGAGAGCACAAAGAGTTCAGTCAGTCCTCTGACGACAAACTTGAGAGGCTACTTAGAAAGACCTACTGCAAACACATGCAACAACATGTGTTCTAGAGGTCTTCACGAGTCCAACATTTTGGACTATGTGAGTGGAGCTGATAGCGAATCCATCTGGATCATGAAATACTGACAGATCCAGGACCTTCTACCCAGCAGACTTAGACTGAGTACAATTTGGAAGCAGCAGAACTTGAGTCCTGTGTTAAGTCCACAAATGGACCTGTAATGATCTTTACCACTTGTGCACACACACACACAAACGTTACGTCCTTCTCACTGGGTCATTTCCAATGTCCAGATGTGACAGTGGCATCGCAGGAGGCCAGTATGGCCCTGTGCTCTCTGACCCACTGGCCGTCGGCTGCACATTAATCAGCCAATTATCAGGCTGGCCAGTGATGTTGCTGCGCCAACGTGGCCCCCTAATCCAATCACCTTGGGGGAAGTGGGTCACTGGGTGCTCTGATTGGATAACCTGGGGCTGGGTCGCCGCGCCCATGACCTTCTGGCTTTGAATTGGTAATGATGTTAATATTCTCCATATGGCCGTGTGTGCGCGTGCTTTTGCGTGTCCTCAAGCGTAGAGACTATCCGGAGGCTGACCTGCACCCCGGCGTTAATGGGCAGTGGAGACGGAGGTAAAAGCCAAAGTAGCAATCACCTTCCCTGGGGCAGAGCTCTCACCACTGCCACTTCCAGATCTCTTTCCAAATCCTCTGTCCCAGACTTTGGCTTCTTCTGTTGGCTGTGGTGCAGTAGCCCTCGGCACCAGTTCAGGTCCACTTTCTTTCCATCAGCCCTACATACGCTACTTCAGGTTGAATGAAAGCCTTGGTTTGAATAGTCAGACAGATCTCTGTGCAACCAACCCACACTTTCGATGACGAATGTTTTCCAGTACGATTAAGAAAGTCAGCAGGCAGCAGGAAAAAAAAATGCTGGCTGAATTCCTTCAAGCTACAAAAAGTCCAAATTACCTGAAACTATAGAGGAAAAAGATCGTGAAACTCCACATTTAAATCAAATTTGACAGAGCATGTGCGCTTTGATTATATAATCTATAAAACACAATGACTCTTAACAAAACACTCAAATATTTAAATGTCTGTCTGAACACCTTCATTCTGCCTCGATTTCATCGCTGTGCTTCTGACTCTTACCTCTACTCTCTCCCTCCATATGCTCCCATCTGTGAGGTGCTTTGCAATATCTCCTGTACGATACACACACACACACGCACACACACAATCACCTCCTTCACTCCCACCCCTCCAGCTGCAGCCCCAGCCGGCTCCACACAAAGGCAGGCCAAATGTATGCTAATGAGAGCCAGGCCAATGGTGGAGCCGCACTCATTTTGAGAGGAAATGGCTTTCAATAATGGCGGCCCCTGGGGGGATTTTGCACAAAGTTCAGCTCCACTTTGAAAAATGCATTCAATTCACTGCTGTCTGCTCTCCTTTCCTCCTGTGTTTCGCCCTCAATGAAAAAAGAAAAAACATTCCTGGAATATATTTGCGTCTCCTCCTCCTTGTGTCTCTGTATTCATGCTAGGGGTGGTCGGAGGAGTTCTAGCGACTGAGGAGTTGTGATTTCTCTTTACAGCTACATCAGAAACAAGAACACAAACAGTTTGAATAGTGTTCAAATTGACTGTCTTCTCCTCTGCTGGTTGCTGCTCTTACTTTTGCTCGACTGCTGAGGCAAATGTCCCCAGAAGCATGTTAACTGTACCATGTGCTTTTCAAACGGGTGATATCCTGTGGGTCTTTGGGCCTAAAAATACTTCAAAGAGGAGCTGAACAAGCGTTAAATAACAATGAGAACGTTTCTTTAGGTAATGAACATTATTTGAGGAGGACTTATCTTCATGCCTAAATATATGAGCTTGAGAATATGAGGAGTTGCTACTTATTACTGCTATTTTTTATTTAAAAATCTGAACCATTTACAATGTCATTCACTGATGATTTTTCATTTTATAATCCTGTTTGTTGTCTTATCTATCATCCAGCAGAAATAGGGAGATACACATTCATTAATATAGAACAAAGTAATAGGTGCAGTAGGGCTGAACTATGATTGATATTATTATTTCTTTTCTGAATAATAACTTTGTCTATAAAATATAAAAAATGACAACTATAATTTCACTGAGCTCATGTTGTGCTCTTTAAATGTTCTGATTTGTTGGACCAACAATGTATAATCCAATTCATAATGGCATTAAGTAGAAAATCCTCATATTTGAGAGGCAGGATAATTTAATATTTGGTCTTTTTGCTTAAAAATGATCAAAATGATGAATGGATTAACGTTGATGCAATAAAATACAGAATGCAACTTTCATTTCTGCCAGTCTGAACAGCTGGCAAGGTTTCCAATTTTCCAGGCTTCAGTTTCGTTAGGAAGAAAGCTCCAACGAGCAGATGGGGTGACATCCTTTTTCTGTTATTGTACTGTAGCTCACTATAGTTTGGGCTAAGCTGGTAAAGGTGATCTAAGTCTCCCTCAGTCTGTCTTTCTCCATAGTTATGGGCTAATCTCTCTTCCTGTGCTGCTCGGTCATGTCCCTCCTTCTCTCTCCCAGTTTCCCAGTGTGGCTCACTGCTGATGTCTGCTCTCCCTGCTCATATCAGGAGGAGCAATAACCCATGAAATGACTCTTCTTTTTTTCTCACTCTCCTCTGCTCCATCCCAGCGTCCTGTCTTCTCACTTTCCTCACACCACACCACTCCACGCTCCACTTAGTCCACGAACATCGCAAAAAAAAAAAAAAAAAAAAAAAAAAAAAAAGGTATGCCTGCAGAAATCCATGCAGAAGACAGTGACTGCTCCGATGCTGGGAAAAGCTTACATGGAGAATAGAAAAGGTATGAATGCACCTCAATTAAAAAGCGTGCATTTACATTTAATAAACAACAGAAACAAAAGCTGCTATAGAGGTTTTACTTCCTTCATAAGAGCCGTACTCTGCATGTGTGCATGTTATTGTGTGTAAGATCCTCCTGCCGGTGCCCTGCTCTCTGGAGAGCTGATCACTCCTTTTCCCAGGATGAGTAGACACTCCCAAGGCAAACACTCCAGATTTAATTATAAGTGCCAAAGAGGATTAGTCTGTGCCTTGTGTGTGTGTGTGTGTGTATATGTGTGTGCTGTTTTGAGAGTCAGGGAGACACAAAAGGGGGGGGGGGGCTGCAAAAAGTTATCCTTTCATTTTCTGCACTGAGCAATAAAACACATGCAGGCACAAACACACACACATAGTGGTCTCACCTGGTGTGTGTGAGGTACTGCTGCTCTATATCATCATATCGGTGCACAGGTCGAGATTCAGCTCCTCTGGGTGCCACCTGTCAGGAGATACAACACAAGTAATGTAAGTATTTAGACTAAAAAAGGGTTAAAGGCCAAGGTTCAGTCACTCACTAGTCCAAACACCCGTGAGCAAGGCACTGAATTCACACAGTACCTCCCTCACTAGAAGTCACTCAGGTGGAGATTTGATTAAAAAATATGTTGAACAAGCTGTTTACAGGTTTTAGGTCTGTAAAGCTGAGATTACATGTCTTCAGGCTATTTGTTTAAACACAGTATTATTTCATTCTCATGGAAATTTAACTCCGTGGACGTATGTAAAGTATTCAAAGCATGTGCATGCTTCTTGTGCAGGCCTTCAGTGGAAACATAAAACAAGAGAAGGACAAGTCATGGGATGGCCCACATGTTGTAACTTAAACACACCAACCACATGTAAGCACTGTGCCCCTCCGGTGAACGTGTGTACAGTTCATGCAAACACACCAGTCATATGAAAAAAATTACATATAGAGTAGGTTTTGGGCAGAGGGTGGTTCTGCCTGTCATCCACACACACCAGGAAGTCACTGATTAAAGCCTCGTCCATGCTCGAGCAGTTAAATCTGGAAATGCTGTTTACATATGAAAATGACTTTCATACACAACAGCATTTTATGTGAGGGAAGAAACATATTGAAGACATTTGCTTCCATACAGGACATGGGGGGGATCAATGAATTGCTCAATGAACATGAAAATGCTGTGAAGCATCTGCTATGATCTTTACGTTTCTGCTGCCTGTGTTTCAGAAGAGTTTCCGAAAACACACCTTTTTTTGTGTGTGATAAACAGTTTGAACAGAAAAAGATGTGTTTTCGTTAAGTTACGTAAGTGTGGACATGGTCTAAGTTTACAACAATAAAAAAGAGGTTTAAAAAAAAAAAAAACCCACCCCTGAAGGCAGAAGAGGAGGGAGGCAGCAGCAGACAGAGAGGACAGAACATACACTTTCAATTATCTGTAATCTGGGTTCAGGCTCTGAGTTTTCACTTACAAACACAGGCTGTTTACGCAATAGACATTTCATCAGTCAAACACACCATGAACCACTACAGTGCAACATCCACACACCATCACACTGGCCCAACATACTCCAGCAGCCATACGCACAACAGACGCACACACAGTGTTTAATAGCACAAACACACACGCCATAAACGGACTAAATGAATCCATGCAGGACCAGACTATTACTCTGTTTAGCATGTAGGTATGAGTTCAAACTCATTGTGTAAGTCAGTGCAGCCGGGTGCATTACCAGATATCATTAGCATGTAACGTAGGGAGCTCTAATGTCTCTGAATGGGAGCCAGGAAGTAAAAGCACATCAGAGCCACGGTTGGGGCCAGGCTCCTGCTCTATTCACTAATGTGGCTCTGTGCCTGTGTGCGTGTGTGTGTATATGCATATGTGTATTTTAATATTATGTTACTGAGGGAGGGCATGAGTGTCTTTGTGTGTGGGTTTAATATGATGACTTGAAGTGAATGCTCCATCTTTGGATGGCAGTGCGTGTGCGTTAGGTAGGGGGACATTATGCAAAGAGATGCATAATGTGAGGGCATTAGTCTCTGCAAGCAACTGGGACTCAGGTGGAAGATATTCTATGTGTATGTGTGTGTGTTGTACAAGGCATAATAGATCTTCTGAGTATGAAGTGGGGGAGAAAAAAAAAAAGAGAGACAGGAAGAGAATGATGAGGAGAGGAGGAAGTGTGTGTTTAGATAAAATGAGTAAAATTCTTTGTCCATTGATTGTATTAACATAATAGCCTACAGCTGGTCTTGATGATCCCTTTATTAACTCACACACATACGTTAAGGATGTCTGTCATATAAATGCTTTACAATCCCATTTCCCCAAATTAGACAGCCAGCCTTAGTGCCAGATTACTGCACACACACACGCACGCACACACGCACACACGCACACACACAAGTAAACAAAGACACATAAGTCTCAGTCTCACCATGGCAACTGGTAAAACAGCACTATGAAACTCATCCAGGTTGGAGTGAAAATACAGCAGCCAGACTTGTGAGGAGGAGGACTCATCTTCACAGCTCCAGAGGTGGAGAGTGATGACACACAATTTGCTATTCCTCACACGCCACACAAGTTCATGTCCTCATCATGAGCCTGGCGAGATCATATACAGGACTGTGTCTGTGTGGTTATCTGTGGAAAAGTTTGTGTCTTGTGCAGACAGAAACTCACAGAAAAAGCCAGAGACTCTCTCTCTGCCTCAGTAGCAGACCACAACACCTGCAAACACAAATTTACAGACTGTTTTAATACTTTCTTTAAGCAAATCAGCTTAAATCACAACAGTCTTTCCTAAAGTGTATAACTGTGTTGATTTAATGTGAGCGTCACAATTCAGCAGCTGACAAACACTGACAGAATGGTTGGCATGTGCGTGAGTGTAGATGAGAGAGTCATTTTTCCATTTTTCCAAATTAGAACGCGATGCCTTGACAGAGCCAGCTGATAAGCACTGGAACACATGCACACCAATCAACTCTAGCAGCACAGCTGTCGCATTCATCAGAAAGTATTGCCGGAGTGCAGGAAATGAATTTCTTGGAGCACTTTTGGCTTTGTGATGCTCATATATACAATAAGCCTCAAATGAGAGTCCAAGTGCTTTGACACAATGCCTGAGTAGTGCTTTCATCCTGTGACTGAGATGCTCAGATTCGCCTTTTCCAAACCGCTTTCCTCCACCATCTCTTTTCAACTGCGTAATTAGCCTGCAGCATTGCCATCTACTCCTCCTTGGAGTCATCCATCCTTCTCTTCCTCCTTCCATACATCTTGGATGCTAATTAAGCATGTGCCTCAGTGTGAAGCCTCTGCCTAGCACCCCATGCCCACCTCCTGTTGGCAAACTCCCCCACACGACCTGGCACAATGAGACGGAAATCTCCCCCAAAAATCTCTGTGATGAGATTCTGCTGATTCCCCCATGGAAGGAGAGGGAACGAAGGTGACGGGGTGGAGAGAACTGAGCTGGCACAGCAGGGAAAACTGACAGAGAAGCTGTTACAGATGTGTGTGTGTGTGTGTGTGTGTGTGTGTGTGTGTGTGTGTGTGTGTGTGTGTAGGTGGATGCAAAACAAACCATAGCAGCAACATGTGAGCCACACAGAGTCTAACTATCACTGCCATTAGTAGCTGACAGTTCATGAGTACGAACTTGAAATGCTGAAATACGGAGAAACCAGATCCATTTACAAAATAGAACATGCTGCAGAACACCTCCAGAGCTACTACAGCTCTGTTGGAAGCTTTTACCTTTTTGCAAGTTTGCTCAGAGAACTGAAGGGTACATTACTTATTTATTGACTGTGAGCTTTAGACTTTTCTTTTGGTATTTTGCTTTTGTTTCATAGTTGACAGTCTAGCAAGAATCAGGAAACGTGCATTTGTTAGGCAGCCACAGTCCAGTCCTTTCCTAAAGTTCCACGTCCCTAATGTTCTCCTGACATGGCTTGTTGGCACAGCTACCAACTAATAGCCAACTAAAACTGAAAAAGGTTGAAGCACCTCTCCCATACTAGTCAACGGTAACCGGGTGGCACACAACATTATGCTGTATTACGAGGCGTGCGTGTGTCTCAGACAGGAGGCTCACTTGCCCCACAGTGTACACTAAACACTCCCACACCTGGACCCAGCTCACACTGAGCTCGTTAGCAGCAGATGGTACACACACACATACATATACACACACACACACACACCCACCCTCACATACACAAGGACCAAAGGTTACACATACTCAGACTGGAATGCAGTCTGTTTTGGTAATAGGCCAATCTGCTGGTAATTGTCTTCATTGTTAGTGTTTGCTTAGGTCTCAACTCTTGACCTCAGATTGGCTTTTTACATTTACATACAGTTGGATTAGGACTTCGACTGAGACGTAGGTGTGTGTGTGTGTGTGTGTGTGTGTGTGTGTGTGTGTGTGTGACTTGTAACAAGTAGTAAAAGAGTGTTTATAGCTCTTTCTCTGCATTCAATAGAAAAGAGTTCATGATGCATCTGTTTACTTCATTCATTTTATCAGTCTGAATAAATCTGCTCAAAACATTTACAAGAACTCTAAATAAACTGAAAATGTTTACATGCATCAGAGCAAGCATGTATTCATAATGTTTCACACTCCCTGGGAAATATCCGTTTAAGGGGCTATTAGTCAGAAAGATGTTGTGACTGGCCAATTTATATCGCTCCTATAGATGATATAACACACTGAACTGATTGGTCTCTTTCTTTTGGCAACATTGACCTGCAACATGTGTTTTGATACCACCTGAATCTGTATTCAACATGCATCCTAAACCTGTTCCATGTGTGTCATAGCATGTGTCTGTGTGTGTGTGTGTGTGTGTGTGTGTGTGTGTGTGTGTGTGGCCATGGCAGTGGCCATGGGGTGTTTATTTACTGGAGCTGTGTCCCTGTTCCTCTCCAGCTCTGTGGGTTTGTTTGCCTCCCCACTGTTCACTGAAATAACATCCAAACACTCCTGTCAGGATGTGTGTGTGTGTACATGTGTGTGGCTCGCGTCATTCTTCCCTCTCCAGGTTATGATGTCCCAAAAGAAATGTCATAGGATGTGTGAGTAAGAGGGAAGCAGAGTGTATTTTTACCACGCTGTATTACCATCCTGAGAATAGCCTCCACACACACACGTGCTGCAAAAACAGCAAGATACCTTCCTACAGCTCCCCCTCCACTTTTGTCAAGTCATGTTTTTATCTTCTAAAATGGCATCATGTTGTCCCCTCCATCCTTTCACAGATTCGTGAACGTGGGGGTTGACACCACCGGCAGCGATGGAGCGTTTGAAGAGTGAATCCAGCTCTGTGTGACCTCCACTGGCCAGCTGCAAATGTCATAAGGTTGATCTGTTTGACCTTCTGTTTGAACTCATGCCAACCCCTCCTTAGAATGAGCCGCAGAGGTCAGGCCACTCAAACTTCATCTGTGGACTGAAGGAGTCTCAAGGTCTGTCTCCTTTTCTGGATTTGTTTTCCATATGGAAAAGTATAATGACTCCTTCACTGGCTGAAAGTCCTTATCTTGCAGAAAAGTTGATTTAGTCATCGCTTTATCAGTAAGAATGATGGGATGTGATGTCAAAATATCATTTTTTAGGGGAAAAGATGAATTACAATTTCCATTGCTGCTTCGAAGTGCAAGAAAAGTATAGCCACGTAACGGAAGGTAAAGCTAGTGTGCCCTTAAGAAAGGGAGACACACATACAACTGACCTCCCTTTATAACATCCAAACACACAGTGCAGACGTGCTTTGAAGCGAGAACGGGTGCAAGTGTGGAGAAGAATGCAACTTGCAGACACATCACACTCTGCAGTTTGCCCGTAGGCCAGAGACAAGCTGTGGGGATAAAGACAGACACCAAATAAGTCCCTGTACGCCTTTGTCTGTCCAGATGGGGAGGAGGCAGAGGAGGTAGGAAAAAAATTAAGCTCCTCACCAGTTTGCTGTGCAGCATTGGAATGAAGTGACTTAAAACAAAAGAGGAGAGAGGGAGAGTGTGTGTTGAGCATTGGGGATGAGCTGGAGAGACAAGGACAGAGGAGGAGTCCGTGGATGGAATCACTCATTGTGACTTTGCAAAGAGAAAAGAGATGAGGGTACTATACGCAAACGTGAGGACTCTTTATGGCAGCAGGTAGAAACATATTGTTGGAATGAGATGTTCACTCTTGTCTTTGTCTCCGGTGAGAGTGAGGAAGAGTTTAGCCTGTGCCTGTAGAGGAGGAGGCAGTGCTCCTGTGTGCCAATCAAACAATCAGACGGACAGCAGTGAACAGATGCCGTAAAACAAACTGTCTGTGGACAGTGTTTGAAAGCAGGAAATTATGTAGAAAAGATCTAAATGAATTAGTCTGTGGTAGTTTTGTCTCGGTGCTGGAAACAGTATCATCCTCCACTCCTGGGAAAGGAACCATTGATTGATAAATGCTATTCTGTAATGTTAAAGCTCAGAGCTGTGGTCAAGACCACTTAAGTCCAACTGTTGAGTCAACTATAGTATAACTTCAATCATTCTGTAGAATCAGATTTAGAAATGTGATACAGAATTTTACAACCTACTGTAAGCATGAATGCATCTTTCACAGGTTTGTGCATTAAAATACACTACGTGAATGTGAAACAGCTGCAAATGAGGGAGCAGGACTGAGCATGTGCTGTGAGTCTACAGTCAGTGTCCACATGAACACCTCAATACACCAAAATATGGTTAAAGCCACTATTTCTGCATTGGACCAGTCAAAGCCCCACATTGCTGCTTATGTTCAGTGTTACCAACATTAACTCTACCTAGTGTCCCCTGTGGGCCACCGTACTACTCCTTGTGATTTGCTTGGGACTATTTGCTCGGAGGCAATAAATTGTTTTAAATCCGCAAACAATAAATACACAAATCCGTTAAGATAATTTAATTTGTTTCAGCAGCAAATCTCTGTTTTCAGATTATTCATGAGGTATCACTTCCAAATAATATCTGGAACATTTAAATGTATTAGTGTGAGAAACATATTTGCATTGCAAAACACCATAATCTCACCTCCCCGGCAAATATCTTAACATCAAATGCAAGTCTGAATTTTGGACTAAATGGCTTATGAGGAAGAACAATCTTTGCAGCATGATTTTGTTTTATAATGATCACCCTAACCCCTACATTAACTGAGATTGGCCTCCTGTAAGCACTACCTCCTGCCTTAGTCCTCCTCTGTGATTTTCCTGTTCCAGCCTTTTTCGGTAGCTGGTCACAGTACAGTAGCTTGTTTAGGGTTATTCTGGGCTGTATGATCCAAACAGTAACGTGCGGTGGGGCCTGTGTAATTATCCGGGCTAGTATAGAGCTCTGCCTGGTCCACAGAGTCTGTGACCAACACGTAGCCTTTAATCAGCGCAGGCCTCGACTGCTGCACACGGCAGGTTAGTGTATGTAACAGAAAGTGCAGCATGTGTGCTTTACGCCTGAGTGATGAGCAGAGGTGATCTCAGAGGGGGGTTCAGGAGGAAACCTGGATAAGGAGACTGCACTTCTTGTAATTACTGAATTATAGGATTTTCCTCAAACGTGTGTGTGTGTGTGTGTGTGTGTGTGTGTGTGTGAGCTGCCAACATAGATTTGGCTGGAGTCTCCTACAGAGAAATGAACTCTGAAAACTGCTTCAGTTTGGCCAAAGCTGAGGTTTGCAGCTCTTTGATGGCGACTGTGTGTGTGTGTATGTGCGTGTGCGTGTGTATGTGTGTAAACGCTGCTTTTTTGTGGCTGATTGTGAATCATGTTTTTATGTTTGTGGTATGTTACCTCTTAAAAGTCTGTTATAAAATGTTTGTGAGTGGGTATTCATACATCTGCATGTTGGTTTGTGTGTAGGTTGTGTTCATGTTCACTTATACACTGTGTGTGTGTGTGTGTGTTTGTATGTGCACATTGAGTGAGTTCATGTGTATGTGTGTGCAAAGTGAAGACGGTTACGTTTCTAAACTTGTGAGCATGTTTGGGAAAAATAGCAAGCAGAACGTGATCCAAGTACTAGCAATGCAGCTTTTTCCATGGGGATTGTGTGTGTGTGTGTAAGACAGGACGAAAGTGAGATAGAGAGTGAGAGAGATATTGAATGCTAGTGTGTGCTTGCTAGCCAGTTATCTTTTTCTATTGCCTCATTAAAATGGTGCAGGTATAATGCTAAATCCTCTCACCCACACCCACAGCCACAGCCACACACACACACACACACACACACACAGGGCATATGCTAACCTGATTAACACTACCATTAGACTAACATTAGTGCAGCCTCCTTCAGAGAAACACCCCCAGACCAGCTGCTCTCTCTCTCTTTTACCTTCTTCCATATGTACCAACTCACATCTGAGCCTCCCATTCTCTTGCTCTCCAATTCATCTGCTTTATAAATCTCTGTCTTTAACAGTATATTTCAAAAAGTTTCTAGTTAGTTGGACAGCACCAGGATAGATGAGATAGAAGCAGAGAAATGATGCTCAAACTGAAACCTATTATGTATCACACAGGCCCTTGTTCTGTTCTCTCTCTGATATTTTTATTGCTAAGAGGATAAAATGTTTGAAAATTTCAGCTTAACCTCCAAGCCCTTGAGTGGGAGATATTTGACTGACATCTGATCCAGCAGGGAGGCAGAAACATAATATAGCAGTAACTATAGTTCACATGTGAATATCAGGCAGTAATTCGTTTCACTGTTAGACTGAAAAAAGCCACTTAGCACCTGAACCCACTGATCTGGACATCTGCAGATCTGTTTTTAGACAGAACTTCTTCAGCAGGGCCAGATGCAACAAAAACACATGTCCACGTTTATGGGGAAGAAAAGACATTAGCTTGAAAGCTAAGACGGGTGTTTACACACTTTGAGATGTGGTTTTGATCAGGCTGCTGTTTAGCTGTTGAGCCAAGCAAGAAAAACAACCTCAATCTCTTCCCTTTTGAATTCTGAGGAAAAAACATACATTCATTTCTGTTCAGCTTAATAGAGAATATCTGATCCTCTCTACTTTTAGCTAAAGATTTTAAGTCCTGCTTAAGGACGTGGATTCTTGCTTCTGTCTCTTAGTAAAACCACCTGTGCTACAATTTACCACCTGAATCACTTTTTCCTCTTCCTCCCCTGCTCCATTCCTTCAATCGTTTATGTCAATACCTCCATGTGTCTGTCAATTCCTCCATCCCATCTGTCTCCTCCTTGTGCCAATCCAGCTCCACCTGTTAGATGTGCTATTTCTCTTGCTTCCCATCCCCCCCCCCCAAAGCACCTCTTTAAGTCTTATTTGCTTCGACTCTGCTCAGGTGCTCTGTCATGTTCTTAGTTTCTCTCTCTTTTGTCCTCTGTTATAAACACACAAGTTGTCTCACAATCTCTGTTCTGTTCTCTTGACTTGCTGCCCTGCCACCACTTCTCTTCCCTGCTTCCCATTCCCCTTGTATTCCCCTTGTTTACCTGCTACATCACTGCTCTCTCCCATTCCTCTCCCTCGACCCCCTCTGGTTTTTATAATCAGCTTTCTGCTGGGCTACACCACTTTTGTGGCAGCTTCCCCAACAGCAGGTACACAGCAGGACCAGCCTGCCAGCACATCCATTACACCTGTGCTCGGTGTGAGTGTGTGTCTTTGGTGAGTAAGGCTGAATTGTGCGCAGGAGAAGGTGAGTGGTAACAGGAGGCATTTGTCAGGTGGAAGCAGTGATGGCCAGTCACTGGGGCACAGTGGGAGCCAACGAATCTCACCAGTAAACAACACTAAAACTAGCATCTAACCACAAAGGGCCACAGACACATTTTGAAGTGTGGTACTCTACACTTGGAAATCTGCTGTTGACAATAACAGTTTTTTTTTTTTCCAGAAGCAAGGTTTTATCTCAGAGCAAGTTCACAGATGAGTATGTGTGTATTCATTAGGACTGTGGGTGCAAAAACCATAGGGCCTTTGCCTGTGGGCATGAAGCACCCCGTGCAGATCACCAGCGCCTGCATGTGTGCGCGTCTGTGAGTGTGTCTAGGCCATCTATCACTGTGACAGGCTGGTGCGTGTTTACTTAATGATGTGGGGGTTTATTTATGAAGTGATGGTCGACGTGTGGGAGGGAGAAGAAAAAGTGAGAGAGGGAGAGAGATTGAGACAGCCTGAGGATGTGATATTAAAATATCATCAAGGTGATGGATGTCCACACACACAACATTAGAGGGAAGTACAAAAAACAGCTGTGCAACGGATGACAAGTCATATCTGGACTTGTGGGAGTGTCTCAGTGTGTGTTTTATAATGACTGAGTGTGTGGGATTCTGACTTCTGTGTTCATTAAGGTGTCACATGTGCTGCCAGTGTTGTTTACGATTCGCAGGGTAATGAGTTGAAGATAAGATATACAAGATTGTGTGTGTGTGTGTGTGTGTGTGTGCACGTGTTCCTCCTACACTGTATGTCTTTGTGAAACTGGGCAATCAAGACGCTGGCTTCACACACAGTGAACCATGTTAGGCATGGTCAGCTATAATGCACATACAGAAGATTTTGATTATAATAAACAGACATGCAATCAGGAGCAGAAGAAACAAACACACACTGTGCTAATCCTAAATATTCAGCTGCGTCAGTGAATCAGCTACTTGAAGGCCAATGACAACCACTAGGGGGCAAATAAGCCAACGGTGAATGGAAAAAATGAATATCCAAGTTTTTTAATTTTTTTAATTAACAAATTATTTTCCTTCAGGCTAAAAACAACATAAAACCACTTTCCAAAAACTGTCTGCACAATGGGAAATGTAGGATCCAGCGGTTATGTCACTTCCTGGTGTGTGGAAGGACAATCCTCAATCACTGAAAAATATTTTAGTAACTTACTGAGCTGCTGAGCAAAAAAAAACATTTCAACACCAGGCTCTAAATTACCAACAACATGGTGTCTCGTGTGAAAAGTTTTTCTTGGCACATCTCATAGAACAAAGTCCATCAAAAGAAACTGCTCATGTACTTTTGGGGCTTAATTGGCCATCAAGACGTACAGACAGCCTAACAGCCTGGCTTATAGAGAAAACAGACAGTGTGATTGCCATAATTACAAGTCTGACCTATCCACAGACAAGGAACATGTGGCAAGGGTCAAATTAGAGATGGGTAGACAGACAGAGACACGGGCAGAGAGGTCAGAGGAATGAAATGAGGAAGGGACATCAAGTCCTTTTCGAAGACCAGATGTAGCTGCACACACACACACACACACACACACACACACACACACACACACACACACACACACACACACACACACACACACACACACACACACACACAGAGACACACAGCTCCACCGCCAGATCATGCAGATAGACGACCACTGGAAGAATAAACAGAGACATGAATAGATATTGTAACCAAAGTCTTTTATTCTCCTCCTTTGTTTATGTCGGCTTAGGTTAGTGTGTTACCCAGCATCTTCCAGCTCAGAAGAGTAAATGGAGACACACACACTCACTTGTCCTCTCTTTCAAACACACATGAACCACTCAGAGATGGAGAATGGTGCTCCTGGCCCTGTGTGGAGAGCTTGCAAAACCTTTTTATCCATTCAAGGCTACAGAAATGTTTGAGCATAAAAGAGCAGCACAGCGAGGTGGTGGGGGAGGCTGCAGCTAAAAGGCTGATCACACCGAAAGCCGAAAGCAGCAAGAGAAGGCTGCGCTCAAGTGGCCTCATTTATGCTCCACTCGGAGACAGAAACAGGTAAATGCTGGAGTAATGGAGTAATGTCCTGCGCCTAAAGGGGAACCATCAAAATAAACACAACAGCCTTCAATTATGTCTTATTTTACTCTTGTACGGATGTGGACAGGAGCATACTCCTCTTCTATCCAATAATAAGCTGGAGTAAATATTTAAATTAGCTTCAAATTAAAGTTTTGTTTTTTGGATAAACTATTCTCTTATTCACCTTAAAAGTAAAGTGATGGTTATTTAGACTGGAGATTTCCCATCCACAGTGCTAAAAGCCCAGAGAGTGTATGGGAACTAACAAACGTGTGCTGCTGTGTGTTTCAGTCCATTTCATCTGACAACAGGGAATATTCTGGGTAACGCACAAACCTCAGCTGCTGTAAACAAAAAAAGAGGATAAAAGCTCAGACTATGGTCAGAAAATGTATTTATGTCTGCTGCATCTTTTGGCAGTCATCTCTCTACAGGGTGTGTGTGTGTGTGTGTGTGGTTGCAAAAGCATGAGAGCAGTGTCACTTTGGCCCTTTGTCCAAATCAACCCAAAGTGTATTAAGCCTCTGTAGGAAGCAGAGCTAGAAGCAATCAAAACTGGAGTGCATCCCTGACAAAGATCATGTTTAGAGCATATTTCTGTTCTCACTTGTTTCACTTACACTATTATTTCCCAGTCATTTGTCAGCCTCATGTTGTTTCAACACAACATTTCATTAGCATCTTTTTTCTATCCAGCACAACCTCCCGGATGTGTTACTGCTTTAGTGTTTCTATTCTCACTATGAGTGTGTGTGAGTGTGTGTGCGTGTGTGTGTGTGAGTGTGTGTGAGTGTGAGTGTGTGCGCGTGGCGTTTCATTATCGGGCTCCTTGGGGTAGGAACCCATTGCTGGTTTTTACCATGGACAGCAGTGTCGTTTTTCAGAACAGAGGTTGTGCTTCACACTTGCTGCACTTTAATTGTATCAGGGTCTCGGTACTGACTGAGCCAAACCGAACCGAGGCAGAAACAAATCTACTCTGAGATGAGAAGTGTGTGATGCAGCCCCTTTGGGCCTCAAAGAAAGAAACCGTGTTGAATGTCTGCATAATGAAAACTGTTTCACTGGGCGTCATTGCACAACAAACAGAGGCTATGATAAGTGAGGAAGCGAGTGCAGCAGGAGGCAGGTTGTGTCAGTGATGCTATCAGGTAATCCATCCAATATTTCCCAGATGCTTCTGCTCTTCTCTTTGCTCAGTTGTGTCATTTAATGAAGAATAAATCTGGCTCTGAGGAAATGGCTTTGCAAATCTCTGCGGCCAGATTGAACGATTCAGACTTGGATCAAAGTATGATTTTCTGCATCCTTGGGCATGCTATCGAGAAAAAAAACATTTTAAAATGGCTGATAAATGGCTATTGATTTCCATGGCAAGTATGCTCAGATTGGGAGGGTACGGAGGTAAATGAAATGATTCCGCAGCCTGGATCAATACAGGTTCAGGGACATTTAGCAGCGCAGCGTGGATGGGAGAAGAAACTAGAGTGAGAGATTTTAGACCATTGCTGCAGAGGGAGAAACAGAGCAGCGTGATGCAGAGGTGGACAACTCTATCAGGGAGGAAAAGAAAATGGAAAGCAACAGGATAAGAGAGGAAGAAAGAGAGAAGGTTGAGGTACAGAGATAAAAGAGAGGGTGGATGGAAATGTCACCAGTCTAATAGATCTCTCCATAAACTAAATGAGGAGGAGAGCTGGCGGCGCCTCGGTGGCACACAGTGTCTCAAAATGTTAACAAGGGAGCTGAAAATAGCCTGAGAAAGGCACAGGGGAAAACAGGCTGGGCTCAGAGGAACACTTGAGTGCTCTGGAGACAAGTACACATACACCCTTTATTTACATTTTAAACTAGTGCCCAGTATGCGTCCATGTCCTGCTGCAGAACATGTCATTTAAAAGCTTTTTATGGATGTCCAGCAAAAGAAACAAAAAAGGCCTCTCTGAAAGTCCAGATACCAGACACTGACTGTCATTTCTGAGCCACACTGCCACAGTCACGCACACTCACCCGGTTTGGGTCGTTCTCCAGGACTCGGCGGCGTGCAGCGTCTAGCTCCTCGTAGACTGGAGCAGCTCGGGCCTGCAGGTACTCCCTACGTAAGTCCTGGAGGCGCTGATCACTGCAGGAGGGGAGAAAGAATGGGTACAAGCAAACAATTAGACTGACAAGGATTAATTCTATGGCTTTAATGTTATATTATTTCTAAAATGAATTCCATTATACAAAGATGTTTTTGTGCATTTTAAGGGATATATTTCGTGTCAAGTTGGGAACTTTTCTTTTTAATCTCCCTGTATTTTTCTCAGTGACAACCTGACAGCACAGGAAGACTGACAAGCAACAGACAATATCCACAAAGTACTGCCTCTGAGAAGACATCAGTGCCTGAACTGAACTTTCTACAGCTGACAGGGAACAAAAAAAAGGTACAGAAATGGTATAGGAACATTTGATGGATGTATGTTTTCACTTGAAGTAATGCAGAGCAATGGCAGACAGACTGACAAGCTGATGCTCAGATGAGCCTGCTGAACCTGACCTCTGCAGAGTGAGCACAAGGTGAAAACAAAAGATAGTGAAGAACTAAAAATCAGGACAGAATAAGAACAAAACTTAAAGAGAAACATCATCATGCTCACTGGAACTTAATGCTTGATAACAGAGTACGCACCTGGACATGCTTAAACAAGGGTATGGATACACAAACACACACACACACAAGGGTAAGGACAATCTGTCAGAATGTGCTACCACACTGCGACACCATGCTGTTGTTTATCTGGGTGTTCACACAGGAAACAGGGATCTAATATTGACACTGATATGCTGTTCGTTTGCTATTTCATCCTTAGGAGATACATGCTGCATAAAAATATTCAAACACAGAAAAACCAAACGTTCCACCCTTCCTCTGCATCTGGAAAACTCAAACACCCTTAACAACTGCACACAAGGAAGGTCTTTGTCTGATACACAAACACCAACACAGCCATTATCAGATGGGCACTGTGCCTTCCATTCTAATGGGCTGACCTCCAGGCAGATATTGACCAAAACGGAGTGAAGGAGAGAGCGAGCAGATAGAGAGGTTCATTAGTGCAGTACATAGCTTACATGTTTAAGTCTCTCTTGTGACCCTGCCTTTAATTAGAAAATCTGCCTGAGTGTGTGTGTGTGTGTGTGCGTGTGTGTGTGTGTGTGTGTGTGTGTAACGACAACCTCAGGAATGTATAAAAATATGCATACAGTTAATTCTTGCAATTTGGTATGTGGGGCACAGTGTGGCAGTGTGTTTGTGCCTGTGTGTATATATATATATATATATCCTGATTTCATGCAGCACACCTTCTACTCGACTCAGTGGCTGAGTCATACACACTTCTGTGCCAGTATATTGATATGCAAAGTGTTGCTATCATTGCACACAAACGTGTGTGTGGACCCCTCGTTGCACAGTCCCTGTCGATGCTCAGGGCACAACACTCAATCCTGACTTGCAGCTTTAAGGAAAAAGAAAAAAAAACTTTCAAAAAGTTTCTGTACTGCCATGAAATGCCAGAACAAACGCTTCTGTTTCCAAAGATGGATATCTGAGGCAGTATTAGCCTGCTACTGTGCTAATTGTTGCTTCTTGAGATTGGTTTAATAGCTGGTTCGAACACACAACTAATCAATACTAATCTCTGCTTCCCCCCAAGAGCTGCGTCCTGTACACAACCTCACTGTTATATTCACACTTAATCTCCTGTATTATTTATTTATTCACTTGCTTTTTATTACTCTTACTTACCCTCTGCCGCCCACTAGCACCTCTCACACACAAACAAACAGTCAGACCCTCAGAGAATGGACGCACATGGCACAAGTTGAGGATTTTTTTTTCATGCCACCCCTCTTTCACTGAGCCCATTAGCCAATCCCTGGGCCCGTAATTAGGGCTGCCATTTTGATTGAGCGTGCGTGTCGCTCTCCAAATGAAACAACACTGTAATTATCTCATTATGCCATGGCCTCCATCACTGACAACGCCAAATATTATCATATTAATGGCTGAAGACAGAGGCTGATTCTGGATAAAACACTGGGGGGGGTGGGATGGAGGTTTGTTGAGTAGCAGTTTGATGGTTTGACAATTCAGCAGGCTGCTTTTCAAAGAGTGACAGAGGAGGGAGGGAGGGAGCGAGTGTGTGTCTGTATAAGCATACACATTAGTCCTGTCCTATATCCAGAACATACTGTATGTGGGTGTGGGTGAGTGTGTGTGACAGGTAGCTTTCTGTGTTGTCATCACCAGCCAATAACTGCTGTCTGTCTGTCTGTCTGTCTGTCTGTCTGTCTGCAGGCCTGTTGCATAAACACGACAAAACTTTGATCTTGTTCTTGTCATAGTCTTGATCAACAGAGAAATATCACCATTTTAGGTGCCTCATTTTCATCTTTCCCATCAAACAAAAGAGTTTAGAGAAATGGTTCCCAGAATGCAGCTGGGTACCAGGCCACAAAGTAATGATTCAATTCTTCAAAAAGCTGGATAATAATTATTTCACATTACATTCTATCCTAGGACGCCTCAAATATGGAGAATTTTGTCACTGCAATTTCATCTTTCCTACCACAACCTGCAGCAATCATTTAGTGACATTTTGCAAAGGTTTATTTGTTTTGTGAGAACCAAAACCTCTATGATCTGTGAACAGGGATGTGAACATATTATCTTCTAGTGTGGGAAGAATGATGGTGCGTGCTCCAATCTCAGAAATGACGTTGGTAAGTTCAGTGGAAGCCAGAGAAACACTGGCCAAAAATAAGACTCAGGTTGGAATAAATCACAATTAACCTTTAAGTTAGATGGTGTAGACAACCAGTGGCCTGGATTTTTCTTTTTCTTTAAACAAATGTTTCCATATGTGATGTACAGAGCTCCTGTGAGTTCATAAGGCCATCAACCTGACATGCAGACTAAAACTAATCAATAAGTCAATAAAGGATTATTTTGCTATTTTAGCTCAACCACTGAAATAGACACCACTTAAGTCTAACATAATTCTCCTTCAAGTATTACATTTCATCAATATTTCAGAGTATCTGACTACGCAGGTTGATCTGGCTTCACTTTAATAGAAGGAAAAGTGAAGGAGGAAGGAGAGTGAGGAAATGAAAGATGCATAAAAAGACAGAATGAGAGCAAACAGCAACATAAAGACAGACATGGAAACTGGGAAAATTGTGAAAGGAAAGAGCAGGGGAACCGGAGTGAGAACAAAACTGTCTGTCATATGAAAGAGAATGAAGGATATAAGAGAACAGTGACTATCCTGTGGCGTTAGCCAGTGAGAGGGCAGACTAATTAGGAAGTGTGTGCTGCTGCCGGCTGGAGTAGGGACTCCTTCTTGCTGTGGCCAGCGGATTTAAACAACACACTGGGAAGAAAATGACTCAGGCAGGCAGGTTTTTTTGTGTCTGCATGCTGGAGGTATGCACACAACAAAGTACATTTCTGATGTTTGCTTTTCTGGTGTAATACTGAGAACAGACTCAGTTGAAGGCCACAGTGGAATCAACAAGGAAAGCAAAGAGGGTTTTGCCTTTGGCTCCAAAAACATTATAAAAAAATATTTAATACTCTGAACTGCAGTTGAATATTACATAAATGATAGTGCTGTGATAGTTTCACAGGGTAATTCAGTGCAATGAGTGGTCAAAAACAATTAAGCAGAGATAAAAGCCGAACTTTTAGCCTGAAAACACTGGATCCTACACTTCCCATAATGCATCTCCACAGCACAGTTGCCACACCTTTCAAATTAAAAAACAACATTCTTAGCCTGTGCTGTTTTCGGTGCGATTAGGGATCTTGACATAGCTCAGTGCGGTGGTTCCCAACCTGGGGGTCATGGACCATCAAGGAGTCAGAAAATACATGTAAGGGGTTTCAAAATGATTGATGGAGGGAAAACGAAAAACACCCTCTGTCTTTTTATTGTTTCTAAAAAGAAAAATTATTTACAGCCACTTCAGTTTGTCACATATTAATTACAAAGACTCTTTGGTTAAACTAATCTGAACTCAGACACTGCTAATATTTTAAAATGGTGAGAGAAAATTGCTGGAAACCACTTCCTCACTGGACATTGTGAACCCCAGTATCTAATTCAGCAGACACATTACTCAACCTGTATCTTTTTCTGCTCTTAGACAAGGAGTGAACAGCCAGAAAAATTAAGCTGGATTAACTCACAATCTAATACTGGCATCCAATAAGAGCCAGTTTCCTCTGTGCAACTGACCATGAACAAAAGAAAAGCTGGAAGCTGCTTGAATGCAAAGAGGAAACGTTTAATTGCTGAGATAGAACAGCAACAAAAGATAACAACATTTTACAGGCACAGAAAACAAAAATGTCCAAATATAGTCTCCACTAATGAAATGTTGTTTTCAAGGAAACAACATATTCTTTCTTTTTGAGCCTTTTGCCTGAAAAACTAAATCCATGATCGAAAACAAGTAGACCTGCACTGATGGGAAGTCTCCTTGTATAATGTCTGATTGGCACTTAGCTCAGGTTACTGTTTTAGGGGGATGAGCCTGTGTCTTCAGTGTTGCACCAAAATGGAGGGGAGAAAGACCATTCAGGACTTGTAAATGGACCCAGCAATTCTACACCCAAAAGACCTTGTAGTTTCATTCTACTATATTGCAAGAATTAGTCAAGCCTGACTGTGGTGATCTGAGAATGGGACTTGGTCACAGTGGTGGGTAAACTCAGTGGCATGTACTCCTGGTGCAGTATGTACACTGCTGTGTCATTTACTTGTCTAAGTTTACAAGCTCACCTTCATCTTTCCTCCTTTTCTTAGCACAATGGTGCATTTTACAACACACCTCTCAGGAGTCTTTACATCTTTCTCTCTTTTTCTCACTCCTCTTTCATCTCATCTCTCTCTTTCATGCTCCAGCTCCAAAGAGTGCCTTCTGGCTAATAAAATTTGACAAGCATAGCTAACCTTTTTTCTCCACAGGTCAGCCTCTAGCATAGCTCTAATCAAATGTGACGCCCATCACGGCACACACCTGCCATTGAAAGACTAATGAAAATGTCCAACAGTAAATTAGGGAGACAGCACTGAGTCCACTGTTGAGGACCTCGACAGAAAGGGGAGGGGGGGAGTGAGGCATGTGGGTGGTGGGGGGTGCACAATCGTGTCTCAGTTGGTAAAACTATGCAAAGATGCAGAATGTGCATGGACACAGTGACTTAAACATGGATAAAGATAAATTAGCATTAAGGATTTCACAAGCACACAGCATCTCCCACATGTATACTGTAATGAGCACATTTCCTCCTCAGCATTATTAAAACAGTGCAAAGTAAAAGATGAAAGAAACAGATATCTCGTTCCCTTGGAAACAATAAAAATCATGCATGATGCAGCTATAAAGGACTACTTTATGGCAACATATGGTGCTCTGAAATTGGAGAAGTGAAACGTAGGCTTATTTGCACTTCAATTAATAGTTAGACACAAAGTCTCAAACACACAGTACATACACTTATGATTTTTGTGCAGTGCTATAAAACTCACTGGACCACACACAGCACTGTTGCTAGGTTACATGGGGCTTCCTCACGGAGATATTATGTGTGTGTCTGTTTCTGACCATGCTGTGTGTCAGTGTGTGTCAGTGTGTGTCTGTGTGTGATCTGAAGGCATGTGGGTTTTAACAGGTGTCTTGATTACATGCGAGTGTGGATGTGTGATGTGAATGTGTGTAACACCTGAGGTCATGCAACACAAACTGCGTGGAAACAGTTTGAATCTCAGAAATCAATTTGTTAAAAAAAAATGATATAATAAGATCCAAGTGAAACAATAAAGTACTTTCTTTTTGGTCTACAGCTAGCATACTGTATGGCCCCCATACACACCCACAGCTAACAAGCCAAAGAAGGCCCCTCATCCATCATGCTAATGCTAAAGATGAGCTAGCATACACTGTGAGGAAACAGGGGAAGGGGAATGGACAAGTGACACAGTGGAAAGAAAACGGAGACAGAGAAAGGGAGGAGAGAGAGAAAACAGGCTGGTAATGAAGTACCCACCACTAGTGGATGAGAGCTAAAGTGGTCTAACAGATCTGTCAGCCTGCTAGACTGTGGCTAATTATCCCTCCTCCTCTTTTGTCTGCATCCTCTCTTCTGTCACATCTTCTCTCTTGGATTTACAGTGCCTACCGAACCTTTTCTCTCTCTCCATTTGGCTCTGTCTGTCTTGCCTCTTTCTCTACACTCTTTTCTTGCTTTCTTGTTTCTCCCTCTCCCTCCGTCTGTCACTTCTTTCCATTCCCATCTGTCTCCTTTCCATGTCCAACCTCTCTCTCTCTGCATCCACTCTTTTTCTGGATGAGATTGGGTGTCTGGGGCTTAGTTTTTGATTTGCAAGTCAATAGTGATTTCTGTCAGAAAGTTTAAGTTGAGGGAAGTTTTAATGTGGCCTGTATTATTTCTTATGGGAAATGATAAATTTGCATTAGAATCCTTTCTAGATCTCCCACCTTTTTTCTCTCACATACAAAAGTGGCAGCAAGTTAAACTCTAAGTATCAAATAAACTGTACTGTGGTAAGAAAAAGTATTTACCTAGTTATGAGCATTTTTAATAAAACGGGCTCTGATCTTCACTAAAATCAAAACTCCAGTCAAACACAAAGTGTCTAAGGCAAAAACAAAGTACACGTCACAGTCCAAGACTTTTTAACTCAGCTGTGTATGTATTATTAATGTACAGTATATACTAATCATCATACTGCATCCATGAACACTGCAACACATTTTGGTGCCAACAGACAAGCAGATAACTGGTGGCTTGGCTTCAACATCTAATTGAAGAGAGGGTTGAGTGGAGGCGATCACCTTAGACATATGTAGACAAACCCACATGTAATGTAAATATTACAGAAAAATATAAATGATTCTAAATATTTACAGAGGTCAAACATTATTGCAAGTATAACAGAAGAGTAAGATAAATTTTGCATGCTGTTACTGTGTCTGTACGTGCATAAGTGAGGGTGTTACTACACTGTATGCATCCAATCATGTTTTATGCATTTTCTGGCTTGGATACGTGACAACACTTTCTCACTGCTAATCTGTGACCTTGTGTGCACACACCCACACACAAGTTTGCGTCCACACAAAAGTTCAGAAACAAATGCAGCACAAAGTTAAAAGTAAATATAAAAACTAATCATGATTTAATAATCATTTCCCCAAGTTCCCCCCTCCCCTCTCTCACCTGTCTGCTTGTGCCTGGCTCTGCATTGAAGGTGGTGGCCTGGACTTGTTGACCTTGGCATAGAGACCATCTAGCTCCTCGGGTGACAACTGTGAAGGGTTAGGTCCAGCTGGTGCTGCTGGGGAGGGAGTGCGACTGATGAACGACCGGGGTGAAGGTGGCTGGCGGTAGTTGGTGATGCGGGCATAGTTGGAATCACTGTCGTCGTCCTCCATGTCCGGGGGGAACGCTGAGTCAGGGGTGACATGGCTCAAGGGGATCTCACCATAACGTGGATTGTAGCTGTTGGCCAGGAGGGAAAAAACAGTTAGACCTGAAGATCATGCAAAAACAATCTATTCCTTCAATCTTGAACCTATGAGCTCTGGAGGATCAGGTGGATACATGTTGCTGGGTCAGGATGGTTGTGAGTCTGTCAGGTAAGGTGCCAATCACAACACTTTAACACACTGACAAATGTTTCTCTATGACTATGTGAACTTTCTAACTCTCTTATTGCTTTTCTGGCTTTGTAAACCTCTCTCTTCTGACACTTTAAACCATGAAAAACCAACACAAACACATACTCCTCTGAGGCGTGATTCATACCCGTCTCTGTTGTCAGGCAGCCTGTCCAGCTCCTCTTCACTCAGGGCCTCCAATTTGTTCTTGGATGCTTTTGCTGCATCTTTGCTCTTGTCCTCTTTCTTCTTACCAAACCTAGAAAGCAAAAGACGAAACACAAATACAAGAGGTAGAAATTGAAATGACCTGAATGATTCTGTGATAAGGGATTCTCTGTCTCTGTGTGAGCTTAACCCTGCAACAGCCTGCTCATCTAAATGAAGCTGCCAAATGTCCTTTTACTTTCAAGGCAAGGTACGTGCAGGATTCTTTTATGATGAAATAATAAACTTCACTTAGGCAACAGAGTTTGTGCGAGTTGATGAATTTGGCTACACACACACACACACACACACACACACACACACACACACACCCGCATCTTGCTTCCCAAATGTTGACACACACACACACGTGCACTCGCCCACTGCTAAACAAACTCATTCTTACTGCTGTGGGTTCATTAGTGGCTGTGCCTGGGAAAAGACTGCTTAATGATAGATGTGGATATAATGTCACAGCAGGCACTGACAATCCTCTGTGGGAGGGTGTGCAGATATGAAAAAGTGGTACAGTTGTCAGCAGCATATGGAGCTTGAATATTTTAACATTCTGTCCAATAAAATAGCTGTTACACCACAATGTGTTATGCTTTTCTTATCAACTTTGCCTTTACAACCATCATAATCATTATGATTCGGAAATGCAGAAAATTCCCATTTTACAGAAAAAAATTTCACTGCTGTTCAAGTCCTAATGAAGCACTGCTTCACACTTTCAAGAAATTAACAAAGACCTTTTCTCTAAATATTTTATTATGTTCTATCTCTTCTACACATCTTCTTTCTCTCTATGCCCACCTCTCTCCTCTCATCTCCTCGCCTGTGTCTCTCTCACCTCCTCTGTCTTAAACGCCAACCTACTCCTTTCTTCCTCTCGCCCTCTCTGTTCCTCCGAGCTCCTGCTGAGCCAATCTAATGTCTGTGTTTATCTCATTAACAGCAAGCCTCTTCTCATTACTGCTACAGGCAGATACGTGGCCTGAATGGTAACCTGCTGCCCTGGCCAAGAGCAGCACGCGGCATCAGAGCTGAAGTCAAACCTGGACAGGGATGCCACGTTGACCTGGCACCATCCAGCAAACCAATTACTGTTGTTTTTTGGCTAATCTGCTCACTTCACTTATACCTGTGTGGGTTATTGTTTCCAACAGCCAGGCAGATATTCACACTGCTTATGTTGTTCTGTGAAGAATGCCCTGTGGGGTAAATAACTACATAATGTTCTTTTGCTACAGTTCACTATCAATCTATATCTATGTGTCCTAGACGTAGGAGCGTCTGTGACCCATAGCTTATATTTTACACAGAACACACACACAATTTACATAAAAGTTCTACAAATGTACGGTCCCCCTCACACTTTAGACCAAATCATGTAATGTCATGTAAGGCTCATCAACACAGACACATACTGTTTCCACCACCACACAGTAGTTGTGTTAGGGCATGGTTGGGTACATCCCAACTCTGCAGGTTAGGTGATGTCAATTAATGTGTATCGGATGAATCAAAGCTCAGTGGAGCTGCCAGTATGCATTGCATTCATCGTATAACTCTCAGCAAAGCATAGCAGAGGTCTAATCAGCTGAAATAACTCCTGCAGCAGGTGCAGGCATTTAATAAGGGTGGTATGCCCAACACCTCAATATGGCAAAACTGCATCACTGACTCTAACACCAGTAATTTAAAGAGGAACGTCAGGGAATTAGTACTGCTCTTTATTAAAGTTGGAGGACTTAACTGAACGTCTTACTAACAGAATTTTCAGTCCTTAGTATAGGCTATGTCAAGTTCCAAAAACACTGGATCCTGCTCTCCGCAGCATTCAACCCCCCTTTATACCAGAGAACACATTATACAAGTGTTTTGACAGGCTTAGGAGCACGACCCATGACTGTTGAGCTGATCTTCATGTGTAAAATTGGTAAAATTGCCTCTTAGAGCACAACTGACATCCAGGACAGCCCTGAGTTTGAGGTCATTTTAGAAAGTTTAAATCCGTCATGTGCAACATCCTTATTTTATTTTTAATTTTCCTTAGGGTGGCATCACTGGTGCTAACTTCTTCTTGCTGTGATGTTTTTCCACCTCACCTCCTAAACATCACTTGTCACAGAAAACGTGTGGGCGCTGCCACAGCACCTTTTTGTATGCTGATTTTTTTTACCTTGGAACTATTTTGGTTTTCTAAGCACTCACAGATTATGGCAGAGCCTAAAGCAGACTACCAATTACCACAGTGATAACTAAATAGAATTCAGCATCGATGGAATATCAGCACTGTTCATCTTAGTATGCATCAAGAAACGTGTGTAAATGTAATTCTATTACACATAAATATACGATTATCCAAAATCACACACACACACACACACACACACACAAAATCAATATTCCAAAGGGGCAGAGGTCCACAGATGGACTCATCATTATATCTGCATTAATTAGGAATTATTGTATTGTGTGAGAAAAGATGGAAAGAAAAAAATAGTGTTTTGTGTGTGTGTGTGTGTGTGTGTTGGGGTAGGCATAATGGGCGTGGGACTCCCAATTAGAGATATGTACCTGCCATGAGGGAGGTGATTATCCCCCACTCCCCTATTATTTTGTACCTTCTTCATCACCACTGTTTGTTAAAGGTGTCTCACTGCTTTTCTTTTCTCTCTCTCCATCTGTTTCGTTTATTACTTGCTCTTTGTTTCATTTATTAATCCTGTCCCTTCTTTGGACAGTTTCTGCTCCGTCACTCTTTCAGGATTTTGACAGTTAATTTCCTGTTGAGTGCCAGACTGCTGCTGGAAAAAAATAAATGACAGAACTATTCTGTACACACAATGACACATCTGCAAAAACAACCATATCAACACAAGCAACTTAGACACACACACCCAGCACTCTAGAAACCAATAGACTGCTCCAGACACAGGTAAGCAGCCACATACACACAAAACCAGACAGCAATATACATCAAGAGAGGCAACACACACTCTGTAACTCTGTAGGGAACTGCAAACAGTCTCATGGAATAGGACATCTCATTAACTTAGCATTATCTACCTACACAACCACTCCATCAAACTCTCATTAAGGGAAAGTAGGGGGCCTGGGTGAGTCAGGCTGTTCTGGTGTCCCATTTAATACACTCCCCACTGTCACAGTAGCTACTGGGAACCATTATTAAGTGCGCCGCTGTCATCATTAGCCCATCGCCCCTGACGTTGCCTGAATCACCTTGACGGGCCTGGGATCCTGAGAGGCAACGACACTGGACTGCTCACGTTGCATAACAGTCTGAGAACGAGTTCCTTCTACCTTATTTGTCACTCTGTGAAAAACATATCAGCAATATTGTACATTAAAAAGCAGGTTATCATCCACGAATAAAATATTTGTACTGTTTTGTCACCTTCCTTTTTCTAAGAAAACTGCTTAGGAAGAATTTTGCTCAGTGCTTCTTGAATAGCCAGTGGCCTATCATTTTCTGCTGCTTCATTTTGTGGAAAAACCAAGGCATCATGGATGATAACTACCACACTTAAAAAAAAAAAAAAAAAAATCGACATGTTGATTTGGAAAATGCAGCCAAACTCAGAGAACATGCACTGCAAAGCCAACTGGACTGACTGTAATTACCACAGCTACTGTCACTCTCATTACTGTGGGAGAGTGGGGCAATGTGCACATGCTCAGTTAGCCATCCTCTAATGAGGCTATATGTAACCTGGAGATCACAGCTCGCCAGTGTGGTGATGTCACTGATCTGGCCTGTGCAATTAGCCCTGTGGAGCTGGAGAAGGCCAGAAGGAGAAACGCGCTCAGCCTAGTAGGCAAACTTAACTATTACACATAATGGTCTTAAACTGTGTCAGACCTCTGCTGCTGAAAAACCAAATATCTCCTCTCAGCAGACTAAACAGAAGTGATTTCAGCCCTTTCTCCATAAGCTTTTCAAGAAATCATCTCTTGACTTCTGTTCTTGGCATTAGTGGTCCTTTGTTTTCCACAAGTGTGACAACAACTCTGATGCTGTGCTGTGTGAATTGGGTGTGTGTAGTCTTAATAAGCTTTCCTATCTGGTGCAGCAGGGAGTCAGTGGGTGGTTGGTTATCGCCAGGCATAACGAGGGATGTGAGAACGCTGTCTGGCACTGGGGATGTGTTTGCTGTGTGTGTGTGTGTTTGTGTGTGTTTGTGTGTGTGTGTGTGTGTGTGTGTGTGTGTGTGTGTGTGTGTGTGTGTGTGTGTGTGTGTGTGTGGATGAAGTGTTTTCTGGACGAGGATTTAATTGATGAATGTGGGCATCATGTGTGCAAGCTCTCTCACAGATAAAACTTCACACACACACACACACACACACACACAGAAGCAAAGGCTCTACACAAAGTGAAACACACAAGGATACAGCAGAGCATGAAGATGGTTTAGTAGAGGAGAGGAGAAGAGGAAAATAAAAAATAACTTTTATTTAAAGATCACCTTTCAGAAACCAGGTGCCTCACAAAACAAAATCCATAATGAACTAGAAGCGTAAAGTTGTGAAAAAATGTTGATTAGCTTTATTAGAATAAAGCAGGTAAAAGTGATGTAAGTGAAACGCAATGTAAAAATCAACTCAGGTAAAACAGCAAAAAAGAAAAGAAGTAAAGATGTAAAAACAAGTAAAAACTCTTCTTTAAAATGTGTTTGTAGAAGCGAGAGAGATGATTCAGCCAGTCTTGCCTCTTTGGGCAAGTCATTCCGCTGCCTCGAGGGCCCTGACTGCCAAAACCACTTCTAGTTTTAAGTCGGGACTCTGGAACTTCCAAAAGACCCCTGGCTGAGGATCCCATGCTGCACACAGGCCCACATGAAATAAAAAATATACAAAAGCAGGCAACAAAGAACCTTAAAAGTCTCCAGTAAAACCTTGAATTCAGTGCGGTTATGCAGCAGCAGACTCTAAATATACAACAATGACGAGACGATTTGCAGAGAAACACGATAACAGCCGACCAAGATGTCACCACAATGTCCTTTCTGTGCTAATCCAGGAATATTCCAAATAAAAAATGATGATGCTCAAAACTTAAATTGCTGTTAAAGAGAATCCAAATTCCTCGCACCAGGGTTGATTTGTTATAAGGAGGAAACAGCTCAGAGCAAGTGAGAATACTGGCCAAGTTTGGCGTTTTCTCTGGGGAATGAATGAGAGAAAGACACAGAAGTAAAGAGATGCAGAGTGGGTTAAGAGAAAGGAAGAAAAAAAAATGAGTAAGTAAGAAAAAAGGATTTCAATGAGCAAGCCAGAAAAAGTGAGAGCTGGCTAAATGGCCTAGCTGCCTTGGAGAATAAAAAAGAAACGCTAAGAAAAGAGAAACAGCCTGAGAGGAGAGAGAGAAAGAATGAAAAAGTAGGAGAAAAGAAGAGGGATGGATAGTTGAGCCAAAGCTCCTGTGAAAGTGCAGCTTGGCTGGGGAGGAATAAGGAGCTTAGGAATATATAGAAGCAATGCTGCTGCGTTCAGAGGCGCAGGGAGAACAGTTAATCAGCCAAGCAGAAATGTTATCGCAGTAATTAGATTGCTCTGTATGTATTTGGAGACGAGTGCACATATCTCAGTGGAGACTGCAGGAAAGAGAGAAAACTGAGAGAGAGAGACTGAGGGTGGAAGAGAAACAAACCGAGGAGCAGACAGAGAGAAAGAGGAGGCACAGAAAGAGAGAGAGAGAGATTAGCACTATAGAGAGTTGTGATGTAACACGGAGCCTCCTTCTGTTCTGGCAGCGCGGCGCTGCTGCACGGTGAGACTAGTCGGAAAATATTTCAGGCCTGAAATAGACAGAATAGCATTCGCGGCAAAAAATAGACAACAAGAGCTCTTTAAAATTAGTGTGGTTTCCTGTTGGAAATCAGGATCAGGCTACAAGTGGACTGACACCCAACAACAAGGTCATGCTGGGTCACTGAAGGCTGGTATTATCTGACAACAACAGCCAATCACGGTGCAGAAAGGCCCACATTAGTTCAATAATAAAAACAGCCATCGCTTTTCCCCACTGGGCATAATTAAACCTATTTATCTGACTTCCTCTCCATATGCCTTGTACTCTTCACCGGCAATGAATCAGCTTCCATTAATGGCTCATATTAGCAGCGATAGGACTAAAGAAGAAGGAGAGAGCGTAAGAGATAAAACTGCAGCTAAGACACATGCACCCAGTGCTAATTGTAGTTAAAACAGCTTCATTTAGAGCAGATTATTAAGTCTTCACAGCAAAAGCCAGAGAACATTTTCATGCAACCAGTGTGCAGTCAACAAGTCTGCTGCAAATATGTAATGGCCAAACGGGGCAGAATCACTGCAATTTCCTTTTCTAAATGACTTTAATTTAACACCTCCATTTTTGGAGGAGAGAAGATGGAGGCAGACTAACAGGTATGATTGCACAGCAGCCTGTTCTCAAGGGGGCTGAAAGCAGATATGGAAGCTTGTCTGCATCAACGCCTGGCCAGTCCCCCGAGTACTGATGCTTCAGTCAGAAAAAAAGATGAAGTAAGGAAGAGAATTAGAGAGGTGCCAGGAAAGGAGGGATTAGGAAAGGAACAAAGAGGAGGCAGAAGAGGGACGGGGAAAGGGAAGTAAAGAAAAGAGGATGGGAGAAAATGGAAGCATGAGATGAGGAACGTCAGGAGGAAAGAAGACAAATGGAAGCAGAATGAAAGTGTGCATGATAGGGTAGAAATGGGCAGAAAGGGAAGAAAAAAGCAAACAGAGGAGGGGAAAGGAAAGAAAATAAAGAAAACTGAGAACAATAAATGACAAGGAGAAAATATATGACAGATAAAAACTGAGATTTAAGGTAAATGTAAGAAAAGCGAGGGAAAGAAGGAAGAAAATGGAAGCGTGCTGCACCGTCCAGGGGCCACCTGCTGAAATATGGGATTCCCTTTAATTGTTTGCATTTTGATGTGCTGCATATTTTAGCAATTCCACACTAAAAGTGTCTCCCCTGAAATTTGTCATTTCTTTTTTCTTCCCTTCTCACTTCTGTCAGGGAAGTCATTAATATTTAACTAAAGTGCTGGTCTACATGTGTCATTCCTAACCCCTGCCACTGTGCAAGGTGATGTGTGAGTTGTCACGGGAATGTGAGACCGTACCAACACTTTGTACACAGTTTAAGATCTTGACAGATTTGGAGTGAAAACTGTTCTAATACCCAGACCCACATAATTTTGGTATAGCTGTTGTTTAATTCTTAGCATTTCCCCATCTGGAGGCTCGGGCAGCGTGGCTCCAGATGAGAGCCACTGGCTGACTAGGAAAGGTCAGAGTCTTGGCTCCTCTGGCTCTCCACGCATCCTCAGACAAGAAACACTTAACCTTCTCCATCTGGGAAGCAGAGGTTATGCTCTGTGTGCCTTATAGCGGGAAAGGTGAGGGTCAAGGAAAGACACGAGCCAAATGAAGGTAGGTGTGTGTGTGTGTGTGTGTGTGTTCTTACATGTGTGTGTGTCATTAGCAGACCTTAAATGACAGAGGAAATCCATTCATCACTGAGGACATGAAGAAGACTGGGAAGGACAGAGCCGCCATTGGAGGTGTAATCGCTTCCTGGCGCCCTGTGCTTTGAGTGTATGTGTGTGCATGAGTACATAAGATCAAATGCAAATTGGCAGTGACTGTTTCCTGTGGCCATGTGAATTCCTTTAATTGGCCGGTGAGTGATGGGCAGTCGGCTGCTGAAATGCTGCTGAGCTGTCTGGCCGATACGAATGTGTCTGCACTTCAAACCGTCCGTCCCTCAGGGTCAATTCAAATGTCATAACTCGATAGGAACTGATGGATCGTGCAACTGATCAACACAAATGGAAGTTCCAGCTCACTGTCTGATTTGACAATTATCTTATGGGCAATAATTCACTGTACAAATATGGGTATCGTGTTCCTCAGCTGGATGAGTCACAGATATTAAACGTAGGAATAAAAATAAAAGGTTTTATTCCTAAACAAGATCTCTGTTATTTAAAAAAATATGACACTTATTCTGCTACAGAGTGATTAGCTTATATAACAGAGAATGTAAATCAGTATGGAACATTAAGCAAAATAAAAAACTAATAGTATGGTTGACTAAAGAGCAGAGAGTGTATAATTAAGGAGTATAGTCTTTGTAGCCCCCAAACTTCCAGGGAAGGAGGAGGTAAACAAGTCTATGAATAAAGTAATTAAATCTTCAGCTCTGGTGGAGCTTTTCCACGGTCAAACTGCAGAGGAGTGAGCTGGCATCCCTGCCTTACCCTGCTCCTCCCTGCTGAACACCAGAGCTGAAAACACGAGAGAGCTCGGAGCTAAACAGCTGCATAAGAAGAGGGGAGGCAGGTGTAGCCAGGGCATGAAAGGCAGGACACATAAAAGCCTTCGGTGTGAGAAGAGAAGGGGGATTTCAGGGGGAGGGTGGACGCAATGTGGAGAGTGTTAGAACACAGATGGAGTGTTAGGGAGGGCTGGGCAGGAAAGGTACAGGCTTGTTGAGACTGCCCCCTTATCAGCCGATATATATGCATGAGGATTTCCTCATCATGTCCACCGTCAATTCTCCATCCTTCTGATATTTGACTGACAGCTCACATCAACACCAATAAGCTCGCACATCATTTCAGGAAAGCTGCCCATCGCACTGAACTGAGGGTAGAAATGGAGCAAAAAAGTTAATTTGTTTTTCTGGCGGCTGCTGACGGTGATAGCATCCATTTCTGTTTGCCTCCATGGCAAAGTTGTAAATTAGAATTGTGCCTCAATAGAGAATACAGGAAGCTGCTTTTGCTGTGTGAAAGCTCATTTTCAATGACGACAAAAATGCTTGGCAGCTTTTCATATTTAGGGTAGCAGGAGTCGTGCAGGGAGCAAATTATGCACACTTCTAAATTATGAGCAGGAAAAAGAAAAAGCTCTCACTTTAAGACTACTTTTTCTTTGTGAAGGAGATTTGCTGCTTGCTGTTACCATTATTTCAACATTTTGGGAGTTAGGGGGAAAAATGCCTCAGGATTTGAAATGACAGATAAACGTGAGAATCACAATGGCTTTGAATAACAGAGACTGACTTTAATAAAATATGAGCAAATGCACAAACATCTGCAAAACCCTGTACACACCATGTATTTAATGTGTATCTTCACACACAAATCACCACTTCCTCTAATTGCAGGTTTAAACCATGGGCAGAAAAGAGATGTAATATTAATCCTCAGGGATTTGAAGAATCGCTGTCTCTTTTTCTATCAGTCTAATCTCTGGCCAACATTGTCAACATGTACAAGTCAACGAGCACAGTCTGCAAAGCTTTACAGTTCTGGGGGAACATGTTTTTAAGGCTGCAGATTATTAAGTCCTAGCAGTGTGCTCCATACACTGTGTTGCAAAGAAAGTGATTTGTGGTTTCATATACATTATTTATAGAACGATAAAGATATGAAACACAAGGAAGTGAGAGAGACCAATAATGCTTATCCACAAGAGATGGGCTTGTCCTGTGTGCAAAATGTATAGCCTTATGCATATTTTACAAAAGAGAACACTAACATTAATAAATACGCTCCACTCCACACCAGCACCACTAACAGCCCATAAATGCCAGATGAGATGCTGGATCAAAGAAATCCTTCTCCAGTGCATTAACCAACGGTGGGATTAGGTAACGCACCTTAAATTTACCCCCATCACAGCTTAGAGTCACTCCTAACACACCCACACAAACATGTCAGAGGGATTTTGGTATGCCTACCAACACTGCTGACAACCAGGGCTGGTTCAAATTGCCTACATCCATCCTTCCTTCCTTCTCTTTGAAGCCACAGTTTATAACACTTCCAAGGTCTCCATGTCGCAAAGAGCTTTTACTGCTAAAGCCTTTTTATAGAAACTATCAGGTGTTCCCTGGGAAATTATCTGATGCACACTAGAATAAAGAGAACAATAAGTGACTAGTTAATATATGACAAAACCTAAAGAAACTACATGCATGTTTAATTGGCTGCAGGTTAGTGAGCTCTCACAGAGCTCGTATAAGGACACTTAACTGTAGAAACACATGCACATGTCTGAACTCAAGCAGAAGTTGAGAGCTGATTTTGTCTAATATAGCCTGGATAAATCTAGACTTCATTCAAGGACAGACAGAGATGAAGTGAAGAGGAAAAAAGAAGCTGAAAAAGACAGATGGAACTTAAAAATGACACAAAAAAAGGCAGGGAAGAAATAAATAAATAAACAAACAAACAAACAAAAATAATAAAGACATGAAGACTTATCAAGCCAGACTGAGGAGAGGGGTCTTTTCATGAAACTAAAAATAGAAGGGTGCAAGGGCTAAAGAAAAGGAATTAGGAGGCGGAGTGCACAATAACAGCAGTAATCCATCAGAAATCATCTTGCAGCGGGCCCCTCCAGTTTGACAACAAGGCTTTGGTTCTGTAGAGTACAGCCCACCAGTGACTACCTTTCAACCCTGCACATACTGCTGCTCTGCGATAGGATAAGAGCGGAACGGACAGCGCTAATTGGCTTGCTTCCCTGTCGGATTTCTCCAGCTCTGCAACAGAGAAGTGGGGGAGATGATATATTATGTTGTATGTGGATTTGTGAACAGTGGATCAGAATGCTGGCTTTCATGTCTCCTAAATTGGTGGAGCGGTGCTGGTGTGCTGTCACAGTGTGCTGATAGTGACGGCTAAACATTGATCCTGACTGAGTGAGTGATGGGACGCGGAGACAGACGGGATATGTCAGTGCCCAGCAGGGCTGGAGGGGCAGCTGAGCAATGACACACCCTGCGATTAGTGACACACACAGATGGAGTCGCATGTATCTGTCTGTAAGCAGAAGAAACAACATAAAGACACACACAACATTGCCATTCAGCTGCAAGTCAGGTGCCAATTGGAAGCAAACACTCGCTCTATGACACAATCAGAGGATGTGAGTCTCAAGCTATATCCTCCAAACCATGACCTCCTGATTAAGTCGTGTTGGATCAGAACATAATATGTCTAATCCTCACACAAAAACAAGATGAGCCCAAGCCTAGTCGCTGAAAAAAATAGGTCTCGTCGTTAAAAAAAAAAAAATGCTTCTAGTCACTAAAAAATATATGTAGTCATAAAAAATATGTTTAGCTGTTTAAAAAAATATTTCTAGTCACTAAAAACAGTTCTAGTTAAGCTCTACGCACAATAAATATTTCAACTTCCTAAGGCTGAAAAATATCACTTGGCAAACTTTAGCCTTTACTTTTGAATAAAATCATATTTGTGGGGAAAGTTTTGCTAAATTTAAAAAAAGTGTAGTGCAAATAAAGACTTTGCACTGAAGCCCCTGACCAGGTGAACCTCTTTGTTCTGTAAGAGTGTACAGATGTGGCTGCGTTGCTGGGAAAATGCAGTAGAGCAGCCTGAGTTCCAGTGTTAGTCTTTCTGTGGTCTGTCAGTGGCGCAGCCCCCCAGGCTATGTTCCAGGCAAAGACTTCACTGCTGTCTGCTGAATGCAGACAAGACAAGCGGTGAACCTCTACTGAGGAAGGTCTGAAGGGCACTGCCATTTGTCTTGGCTTATTTAGCAATCAGGGTGACAAGATGTGAACGGGGCTTTGAGAGCCCGGTGATGAAAAAGAAGAGAAGCCGCATCTGAGGCCAGCTCACTCGAGAGAAACAGGACCACTTCCAGAGTGAGAGAGTAGCACAGGCAAACTGATTGAAGCCACCATGTTAAATCTTAAAGTGCAGCGCCTTTCTGGCCAAGAAGTAATGCTGTGAAAATGTGAAGAAAGTCACAACCAAACCTTTGGCCTCCCAGTTCAGTTCCAAGTCTTGTCTTTTATTGCAGCATACAGCTTCTCTTTAGGTAAACACACTAATGCTGCACAAAGTGTCCAGCTTCAGACTCTGTACTGTTGCAATTTCATTAGTCCTGCTGAGAGCAGAACCACTGAGATGGGGATCTACAAAATCCTCCTCAAATGAAGAGGATCACATATGGGTTTAGCAAAAAAAAAAAACACAACAAAAAAAGCAAATGTCCCCATAACAAATATGTGATTTCCAGAGGTCATCCTTAGATCCAGCTGTTTGAAATGTACTGCCGCCAAAACAACTTGTTCTTCAAATGCCGGCGCAGCTAAACTAAATATTTATGGCCGCTGAAAGGACAGGGCCTTCTTCCAACATTTGTTGTGCTAGCTGCTGCAGCACACACTTTCATTGTGGGGGTAAATTGAGGTCATATGTTTATAATTTGCCCTTTTCCTAATGCTGCCATTGGAGTAAAATAACATTTGAGAGCTGCAATTAGATTGAACCGCACAATACTCCAGCTAATTAAGTCATATTTCAAGTTCAATAACGATCACGTTGGCCAGATAAACGCCAGGGAGAGAGAGGCTAGTGTGGGCTGCAACAATCTGGAAGCTTTTGACAATGCTCAGTTCCATTGTTGAGTCAGAAAAGCACTCAGCTTCTGTGGTTGGATGAGCACCGAGCTGCTTTGAGTGTTTTTGACTATTGTGGGCAATTCAAAAGGCTGAGTTTGCAAATGAAAAGAATAAGAGAGACATTGTGGGAGTATTCATGTCTGAGTCTCAGACTTCATCACAGTCAAAAAATAATGAAAAGTGTACATCCTAAACAGAAACTACAAAGACTCCTGAGAGTAAAACGCTGATTTAGTAGAGTTAGCTATCTGCTCTATTGCAGGAGTCTAGTTGTAGGTATAGTTCCTGTGCATTTCTTTCATCATTGCACAAATAAATTACCTCCTCACAATCACAGTAGGCCTGAGCAAGTGAGGCTGACACACAGAGAAGAAGAATGAGAGACAAACAAAAGTCCCAGCTCCAACATAAACAGCGAAATGGGAAAAGGCTGTGAAACAGAGCTGTATGCTTGCAGAGTATGGATGCAGTTTCCTCCAAAATTCATATAAACACAATCTGTCACACAGCTAGCAGTGTCAGTTTTACATATTTGCCTGTTTCTGCTGCAGAGAAGCTGCAAACGCCTGATGTATGTAATAAATGGACCTATTTAAGATGGCAGAAGACAAACGTTAAGTCCACTCATTTCTCCGGTTGGTTTGGTTTTCTTTGCATTAAACTACAACCTTTCTGACACATGTAACTGCCTTCCTGTGCGTGTCCTTCATCCTGCCCTTCCCTTCCCTGCCCCGCTCTCCACCACTGGCCGCACCGTGTGAACGTCTCTTCCATTACTACCCTTGACACTGTGGCCGATTGGATTCTTATCTGCTATCTGTAGGCCGGCGTGTGGCGTGCGCTATCTTTCGCCACAGCCTAATTGAATCTCAAGTGTTGGAAGTGCAGTGATACACTGACCACACTATGTCCCTGCCAATAGATAAGGATTGCGGTTGGAGGATTGGACTGCCACAATCACGATGAGGACACATTGATAAATGGGTGACAAGCGGTTTGGGTTGGTGCTGTGCTGGTGGGACTTTGCTTGGATTGAAAGATAATGGAAAGTCTCCATTACTGGGAAGGTTGTGTTCACATCCAATAATCCAATATCCCATAATCCTGCTGTGCTCAGTGGGTAATTTGTTGACACATAACCAGGGGAAAGTAGGGCAGGGTGCTGCTGTTTTCCATCAATTTCCACATAAGAACTAAACCCTGCTGTTTACAGGAGACACATATCTGATGTTTTGTTACCCTCACTGCTTTAGAAAGTGCTTAGGTGGTTGTAGGTCTGATCCAAAACTACCTGAGCCAACCTGAACCATCTGTGCTACACTAAGACAGAAGACAGGTAACTAATGATACCAGTTTTTTCACTAGTAATCAATTCTCTTCATGCACCAAATCCTAACCATGGAGATCTGGAGTAGTGATGAAACACAAACTGCATTTTTGGCTCAAGTTTAGCTCATATTTTAAGCAGGGACCATTTCAGTTTAGAGAGTCAAGGTACAGACATGGCCTGTATCTGGAAATACTTGATTCATCCTTGGCTAACTAATCACAGAGTCACCTTAGTGCCTGACAGTTAAAGATAAAAACATCATGATCGGTGAGTTAAATGATATTCAGGTCTCCTACCTTAAGAGTCCAAATCCTTTCTTTTTGTTCTTCTTCTCCACGTCCTCCACGGAATTGTCGGTTTTCTTCTTCCCTTTGCTCTTCTTCACTTTCTTCTCTTTGTTTTTCTTCTTCTTCTTTCCATCCTCTATGTCCAGGCCCTGGCGAGACAAGGTGCTGGCGGGTGTTTCTTGACCGGAGCTCTGCTCTGACAGGTCGTCGTCTGGGGAGGGTATCGGTTCATGTGGTTAAACACAGAGATGTGCGGTGCAGTGGATGCGGAGCACATACTGAAAACTTAATGCATTACATTGAGGATTTTATTTAGCATGTATATGTGTTTCACTCTGCTGTGGAGACATCTGTTCAATAACTTAGTCTTCTTTTAAACAGCCATTCCCCCAGTGCAGGGACTTGGCCAGAGGCAAGAATCTACACCTGGATGGTTTCTACCAGCAGTCACATCCACAGGCCTATGCTGAGTTTTCACCTATATGTAAAACCAGGAGAAAACTGAATGAGTTGTTAAAACTATTACAACATCTAAAGTCAACATTCAGCAGGACCTCATAATCGTTTCAGGTAACATGGAGAATGTAACTTCCACAATATTCACTTTTCTGTGGGGTCACAACATAGAGCACTAAAAATATGAAGGTGCAAGATGCAAAGTCGCTCTTCTTAAATTGCTGAGTGGATAAAATCATGTAGCATCTCAAAGGTACTTAGCCTTAGCGCTGGCCCTGGGCAGGTCTCTGGCTCTTCTGGACTGTGTGTGTGGCAAAGCCTAAGTCATGTGCATTGGCAAAAAGGATACAAGATCTAGGAAAGGGTTCTACATTATAGCAAGAGCGACAATAACAGTTTTTAAAGTTCTGTAGAGTTGTGTCCTTCTCTTGATGGCAGCAGTTCTTGTTTAAATGCTAATAAAGAGAAGTCATACCATCTTCAGAGGGTCCATCGTAGGACTTGTCAATGGCAATGCGGAAGCTCTGGTTGCATCCCCGTCCCCTGACCATGTGGGGGCGTGGGCGGTGGAAGGGCACCTGGGCTTGGATGTGCCTCTGGTCTGCCTCGTACATGGCCGTCTGGAGGCTCTCCAAGGAGCTGGACTTCAACAGGCCCAGAGTAGGGCCCAGTGCTCCACCGTCTGAAGGCTCTGAGAGACAAAGGAGACGAGAGGGGGTCTATTGACAGGATTAAGTGCCACAGGTGTAATAAGGATTTAGGAAATCTTTCACCTGTTTCACAACAATTGCTGGAAAACTATTAGAAAACAGGTATTTGTGAGATTCAGATTCAGCCCAGTGACATATTGACAATATCTGGAATCTCCTCCAACATAAAATAATAATAATGTGGCATTCAAACATGGATGATGCTATTCTCATATAACACATTCGGTTTCCACATAAATGTGTTATTTGACTCTATATATCTGCTGGTTCTTTTGGTTTTGTAGACGTCTTATGGGAAGATGTCTGATGTTTGCTGTTTTGAAATTGAGTGTAGAATGAATTTAAGATGCACTAGATGCCCAATCAAAGCCTTCCCGAACACGTTTACAAAGACAAAATTACGATTCAGATAACTCCTCCTGTGGTACAGCTATTTCAGACTCATTGTTCATATGTAAAGTCAACAATACTGACTGATTGGATGGTTTTATAGTGTATGATTGTCCTTTTATGCTGCTGTCCGACTTTGCCTATTTATGTTTAGCATGTTTCTTATTTGCATCTTGCTGTCTGGTCTTTAATTATACTGGCAGCTGAATCTGTTTATCCTTTATCTTCCTGCTGTTTTTTTATGCTTTGGAATAATAATAAAAACAGACAGGAAAAAACTGCCTAGGCTATAGCAAAAGTAAGTTCTAAAACTACAAATGAAGAACATACATTTTAAAGAATATGATTATTAAAGCAGGATTAAAGATTTAAAACAATTTAATATTGTGGATAAATCTGATGGAGTCTAGACTGTCACCAGATTTATACTGTTTTAGTGGTTACCTGGAGGAAATTCATACCTTTTTAAATTCTGTAAAAACATGCACATTCAAAATTATATTTGGATTTTAATTATCTAAAATCTGTTGAGGATATTACCGTCTTAAGGCCTCAGGGGTATTAAGGTTTAAATGTACATTCAGTCAAATTTCAACTTGAGCTCATAAAAGGTTAAGCCAAGAAATATAAAGGTGTGAAGTTGATATATAAAGAGAGGGAGTGAAAAAGCCTTGAAGGAAATAGGGAGAAAGTCAGAGTCCTGTAGGAGAAACATAAAGAAACGATGAATGAGGTGGAGAGGGACAGGGACAGCTGAGGAGCAGCACTATGGCAACTGACAGGCTCATGCATAAGCAAGAACGAGGGGGAATAAATGAAGTGCCACACGACTGTACTCAGGTATGGCCTTCAACTTGAGAGGGGGAGAAAGTGGAGACGGAGGAGCAGGGAAATGAAGGCCAGAGCTGATTCAGCAGGGGAGATGTGAGGATCTACAGCGATGTGAGAAACATGAGACCAAGGAGAAACGAGGGCGAACGCCACGCAGAAACAGCTACTGCCAAAGTGGAGCCCACTCAAACTGACAGGTGACCAAGAGCAGGGAAGAAAAAACATTTTCAGCCCTGAAAAGCAGCGAGTCTACACCCCAGCCCAGCCCAGCCCAGCTGTGTATCACAATGAAACAGTGACAAGTACTCTTCAAAGCAGTTACAGACAGGTTGCAAACAGCGTTTTTTCCTTTGTGAAACTTTCCTGTAGGGAAGACTTTCCCGCATCACGGCACTGACTGCTTAAGACATTTTTTTTGTCATTTCAGAGGCTTCAAAGCTCTGAAGGAGGGTGGGAAAAAGAGGAAGTGAAACTGAAACGGAGATAGAGTTGAAGGAGGAGGAAAAGTAAGCAGAGCATTTCTGCCTTTTAAGTCCCAAATTGACTTTCTGAGAGGGAGTGGGATTTATGGGGAATAAGGGGTTATAAATAGAGAGGGGGGAGCGCTCAGGAATAAAACGCTCAATTTGAGAGGCAGGATTTGTGTCACAAATGTAATTATGGCTGTCCAGCTCGCAGCCTGATAGAATTAAGCTCCTTGCCAGTGCACTGGTGCACCACAGAGAAACTGTGTGTCTGTGTGCGTGGGCATGTGTGTGGTTCATAAGAAATGTAAGAATTTTGCTATAAGTAAAAAAATTTCAAGTCTGTGTGCGATAGCAGCGAGTGTCCTTGACCGCCTTAGAAGAAATAGGAGAAATATGAGCTCAGTTTTGCAGAAGGTGTGCGTTTATGTGCGCACGGCTTTATGTGCGTTTATTCCATGCATGTCAGGTGGTTGAGGCTGAAGGTAAATGAATAATGAGGGTTTAATAGAATGGGTGGGCAGGGGAGAGGTGGCTATCATCGCCAGCTCGATCCAATGGAGGGTGAAATCGCCGTTTATCACATATCGCTGCCCGCTGTGCCAGCAGATGCTCTCACGGATCTGTTCACATCATGTCTGCCTGATTGCCACTGATTCAAGCTGGTGCACATATTTGACAAACAGCCTAACAGCCAAACAGGCCAAGCTGATGGGCAGTGCCCTTCACAGCTGTAACACTTCCCCGTCCAACACTACAGTCTCTCACACTTTTCACTCTGTTTTACTACTTTTGATCTCACTCTGTGGGAGGAGTTTCAAAAGTAAAAGTTCGGTTCACATTCTGCAGAGACAATGTGACGTGGTGACAAAAACATGGATGGACAATACAAAAGATGAGTTACTGCGCTGTGAATTGTTTAATGAAAAAACAAAAAACAAAAGCTTTATTAAAAAAAAAAGAAAAACAACCCGAGAGAAGTCAAGTACATCATCTAATTAGCAGGCTTTCATCTGCTGCGTTAAGATAACGATTATTCCTTGTAGAAATCTGATAATACATTTCTGGGTGAATTTTAGATGCATTCAGCTGCTGTTCTGTGGTGCTGTTCCTAATTGTATTAATAAAGCCTTCTGAATTCTCCACAGAACTCGGATCGACTTCCTTTCTACACCAATTGCAGCTGATGCTTTGTCACACATATGAATTCAAAGTGGCAGACTTGTGCATTGCCCATCCATTGTCTCCATATTCTCCTTAGACTGACACAATTAAAACTGATGCCCATAGTCCTGGTTAAATTATCCAAGACACCCCAGTGTTTCTCAGCTGAGGGAGATCTCAGGGAGATTGTTAAAAGAAAACTTTCCAACAGTAACTCTGTCTGAAGAAAACTTAAAACAATACTTATTGGACAAACATGTTCTGAGAAAGGCTGTGAAAAACATCTCTAATACCCAAAAATGCTGCCAACAAAAAAAAAAAAACCTACCAATTACACACTAAAGTATCCACAGACGCACCAACTTCCACCCTAAGGCCCACACCTGCCTTAATGCTCTTTTTGATGCTTACACAGCACATGCTAGTATCCACCTGCACACATGACGAACCCGCACACATCTCAGTGTGATATAGATACTGTGGCTTAAACAGAGGCTGCTCAGCACGGACATGACAGCAGTGAAATCTTTGCCTACAACGTAGCCTCGGGGCCCCGCTGTGCTGACAGGCCCCTGGAAGCACTAACACTGCTGCATGATGCTGTTCAGTACCTTAAAAAGTAAGCATGACATACCTGCAACCTACACAGTGTTATACAGATAATATTCAATCTGTAGTATTATGTCACAGTGGTCAAAATATGATAAATGATGATTTAGATAATGAAAAATAACTGCAGTCAAACTCTACAAGGTGGGTGGTTTCTGACATTTAATTCTAAATTAAGGCTGTGCACAAAACACTAATTATTTCACCCAATGAACACATGAATAAATGAATTCAAAAATATCCAAACTACACGCTTCACTAGACAATCTCTAGAGTATGTGCAGTGCAGAGCACCACTTACTTACTCGATGCTCCAAAGTAAACGTATGCAAACACACTGGTCACACACAACGTCACAATATCGTCCCCATTACACCAACACCTGGGTTGTTAAGACTGTTAACCAGGATATCGTCTCAGTTGCATTAAACTGGAAATTGTTGTTCCAGTCAAACATACAACAAGCAGATACACACACACACACATATATATACCTGTCCTACTGCTGAACCCTCCCACAGCATCTAAGCAGGGTGTTAACACTTAGCTATCAACTGCACTTCAAAGGCCCCTACAGCAAGCAGCTCTGCAGCAGACTAGCTGAAAGGTTGCTACGGTTACAAGAAAGTGCCCCCTCCATCAAAACCACTTTGGGGTGGTGGGGGTGATGCTGTGTGTGTATAAAAGTATATGTCTATGTGTGTAGGGGTGACAGTGAGTTGCCAAGGAGATATTTCAGCCAACAGTAGAAAAGGGGCTTCTGGCCATAGTGCTTTAATTCAGGTACAAAGACCAAAGACACACACGCAACCACAAGGATGCACACACACACAACAATTACTACAGTGTTCACAAATGTGCTCATAGAAACACACATGACACATCCAAACACACACACTTTTCCATCTAGTATCCAATCCCATGACTGGGCAATATAACCCACAGTCATTGTTCTGGAGACCAGTAAAAGTGGTGCTGACCTGCACAAGGTGCTATAAAAAAAACATATTACACACACAAACACACACACACACACACACACACTTGCAAAAAAAGTCTGATCTTAGTATCAAACTTTTCAATAAAGGTTATATTGAATTTTAGACTGCAGGAACAGTAAATACACTGTTAGAAAGGACAGGATGTCTCCTTCCTGTGTGACACTGTTTCAATGCCACACACTGGGCTCTAACCCTTAAACCAATGAATGGGTTAATAGTTTAATGGTGATGGCTTGAGGCCTATGGCAGCTTTCAAGAATAATTATACACATTATTGTGTATACTGAGCCAACAGTGTGCTGGTGTCTCTCACAACATAGCAAAAACTACTCAAACAGGAGTAAACTGTACATGTTGGGGACTATTTTCACCTGTGGATTAACACACATTTAATTGCACCAGGGAGTATTAACTGTACCAGAGTAGTGTATATGTGACGGCGCCTCAGAATAAATTGTAGCACCCATGTTCATGGCAGTAAAGTAAAATGTGTGTGTCTAGGACACAGAGGAACATCTTCTCAGGCTTTGGCTACACAGTCAATACTTTTCAGCAAAATTCATCTATTGACAATGAGAAAAATAGAAAACACCAGCAAATTATATGACAAACATGCCTTCAGACCTAATCACTTCAGACAACTCTGTAGCCAATAAACGGGAATCTAATTCATGTTATAGTCAATCAAAACTCCAGCCCAATTAAAGACCCGTCCAATCATTAAGCATCCCGCCATCACTATTTGAATGCACTCAGCTCTATCAGAGGCAGGAGCTGCTCTGGAAGTAATTGTGTTCAGCTGTTTAGATGTATGAGGGAATGGGAACATATGGGCCGTATGCATCTATCCTCCAACTAGATAAATGGCTTTAATAACTGGAGGGGACTTAAAAGGCCATTTCATAATTACTGCTTACCTCCACAGGATTACAGCAGTGCGGCAGGGGTGACAGGGTATGGATGAGGGTTGGAGCTGAACTGTGCGGACTGGGACGTGTGCCATTTGTAAACGCATGGCAAATAAAAGTGCTTGCGCAATGAGGGAGAACTGTGCATAAATTCAAACAGACTCACAGGCCCGCATGATACTGTAGACGTGAATGTCTTCACTGATCACTAAGCCATCCACTTCATTTTAACACAGGAATCAGGCAGAGAAGATGTTAAAGTAAAAAGGGACTAATATGAGCACAGGGTATGTGGCATTAGCTGCTAGCTGGGCAGTGCTAAACAGAAAATATGTAACGTAAACAACATAAGCAAATATACGTGATGAGGCTGTGCTGCAGTATTGCAATGTAATCCTGTGCACACCCTCAGTGCTGCTGTGTCTGTATATTGTGTGTGTGTGTGTGTGTGTGTGTGAGAGAGAGAGAGAGTGTTGGATGAGCTTCCAGGTGTGCTGTAAGATGACTATCTGTCCATTACAGAGGACTGAGGAGACGCAGTGTTAAGCCTGACTGGTGGAGGAAACTGAGACTGGAGCATGTTCATCATAATCACATAAGGCTGGAACAGAAAGGGCCACAGAGGATGGAGGAGAGAGAGAAGGAGAAAGACAGAGAATAAGACAGAATTAGCATGTGACTAAAAGTAATCTCAAGGAGAGAATCAGACATAGGAGAGAATGATGAAGAAGGGAAGAAGAGAAAAAGAGAGATGTGGGATTGAGAGAATACTAAAACTGGGCGGCAGAGAGCAGGAGACAGAGAATAATCAAGAGAGATGTGATGGGAAAAGTGGGAAAGTGGTATCAAAGATGAAAGTGCAGAAGAACAAAAAAACTAAAAGCTGTGTTCAAGATGAAACTACTAAGACTGGAGATTGGAGGGAGAGATAGCACAGCAGAGTGGCACGGTTTGTGTAAGTGGCAGAGGGAAAGATGTAGTGGTGGGAAAAGAGAAAGTTAGAAGAGTGAAGCTGCTCCTCGCAGCTCCTCCAGCCAGAGGGAAAAAGGGTTTTAGTCAGATTAAAGAAGCCAGGCAGGCCTCTTAAGACCATCCACCTAATGAAATATGTCAAAGCCCATAAAGAAACACTAAGGCCATTTATTAAGGGGGAGGTGGGCGAGGCAAACTCACTGCGTCAGCAAAAAATGAAACCACGCAAAAGCCCTGTCAATACACATTAGCTACGACTTCAACAGGAGACGATAAAAAAAAAAAAACACAAGGTAGTTATACTGCAGAGGAGAAATGGATTAATGGATATTTGCTTTATTTATCATGGACCTCAGGGGTTCTGAGTGCTGATCAGAAATGCCAGGAAAATCATAGTGGGAGAGGCAGGGATCTGGGAGGGCGGGGGGGCTCTCAGGGAGAAGAGGAGGTGAAGCCACTCGCTGCGAGTCAGAGATTTCAGGTCAGAAACGGTGCTCAGGGCATCTGTATTCCACCTGCATCAGGCTTAGTTGGCTGTTGGAGGTGGATTTAAGAGATCTCTGTGTGTGTGTGTGTGTGTGTGTGTGTGTGTGTGTGTGTGTGTGTGTGTGTGTGTGTGTGTGTGCGCGCGCGCTGGCCAGCCTCAGAACTAAAGTGCTGGTCATGACTCTTTCCTTACACAAGCCTTGTTAGCATTTAAAAATACAGTGGCTGCTCTAAATGAGATCCAATGTGTCCACACTGCTGAACCCCACAATTAAATTTATGAGTTCGGCAGCCCGGCTACAGACGGCCAACTGGGCACACCGTCTCCGTTAAGCAGCACTGATTTATATTTCCAGGACAACCACAGTCTCCCTGCATTGGCTGAGAAGCAATGCTGAAGCAGTTATATCTGACTCAGTGGAAAATCATTGCTACAATCTTTCATGTCTTTATCTCTGATGTTGTTGACATTTTTTGTCTATTTATCAATGTCAAATCCTCACTACAGGCTTTACTATAGCCCTTGTTTTAAATGAAATAAAACACTAAAACAAAATGCGAATCAAGTGACATCATACCTGTTGCAGCAAGACACTTTACGTTAGATCACACGTGACCAGTGGGCAACCAGCTGAAATTCAGATTTTTTCATGCTTGTCAAGCTGTAATGTCTCTGCAGCAGGTTGGGTCTCACCATTGCGGTGGCCGACAAGGGCAAACGAGCCGCAACGGCCATTTTCTCACAAGTTTCATTTTCTGTCGAAGCCAGTTGACATTTATTTTCTACATTCATTTCCTGGAGACCTTTGCTCATACGAAAGAGTCTTACTGGATAATTACTCATTATTCAATGGAGTCTGCATAAATATATATCCATGATCCAATTTTTACACTTTTCTTCTTTGTGTCTCTTTTGTTCTTCTTTATAGACTGGTCTGATATTAGAAGAACGATTTAAAATTAGTTCACTGATTATTATTGGATGGTTTATTAAACTAATTTTATTCTGTGTGCATAACATTTAATAATATAGTTTGTCACAGTGCTACAGTGAACACAACTTCCATTTCATCTTCCTCCCTGTGCATATTTACCTTTTGTTGCCGTCTCTCGATGGATCGAGTCAAACTGGCATCAAGAGTTTCATGTGAAAGTGACTTTAAAAAGGGTTTTTTCAGACATGAGACTGACGTGGTAAACTGCCATCACATTTGCATAACAAGAAAAAGGCTTTAGTCAGGGTTGTTGCTGCAGTCAGGAGCGAGCAGCTCTTAGACCACTACAGCATAATGTCACTCAGTAAAAGAAAAACAGTAAAGCAGATTTAAATTTCACCTTTAACCAGCCCTTTCGCAAATAAAACGAGGCAGAAGAGAGCATGGAGAAATAGCTGAAGCACAAGCCTTTGTAATGCAATATGGCTGCTGTCAGCTGGGTGAGGATTGAACACTGTGGGCCTGCTGACCTGCACGGCTATAAAGCAGTGAGAACTCAGACACTAAGTGCCTCACAACTCAGCTTTGTCAGCCCAGAAGAGGAGGAAGAAGAAAGAAAAAAATAAAACAGGAAGAAGAAATGTTTGAGACGAGGTAAAAACAACCCTCTTTTTTCACACACATTTTTTTGTGTGTGGAGAAACATAAAAATGTGGCAGATTAATGGGTCAAACAAAAAAAGCAGAGTGTTTTCACTATTTGTTCTTATTTTATCGAACACTCACCTCTCTGATGTCCAACCAGTGATCTCATGTTGCTCTCATCAGCCACTACAACACAAAAAAGCAGACACAATCGCACAGTAAATACCAAGATTATTACAAGCCCCACACACTGAAACACAGAGCCGAGGATACATGATTCCAGCGCTTTGTGCTGCTTTGGAAATGGCACCTACTGGTGCTGGCACATACTGTAAATGACTCCCAGAGGAGGACGAGTGAGGGACAAAATGACACAGATAGAAAGAGGAAATGAACAGAAAGAGAGATTTTGTGATAGTGAGAGAAAATTTGACCAGAGGTGAGACAATGAGAGAAATAATAAAGGAAAGAAGAAGAAAACAAAGAGAAAGCCCCACCCACCACCTCTACCTAATCTAACTAACTGCATCTGGCCAGCAGCAGCCACCACAGGCGGTGCTCAATGGGATACAATAATAGGTTTCATTACGCTGCTATTTCTCTTAAATAATCCTTTTCATTTTTTATGAGGTCAATTTTCCCGGCGGACAGATGGGAGAGGGAGAGAGAAAATGAGAGGATGAGAGAATATGGGAAGGACAAAGAAAGGAGTAGAGAGAGAGAAAGTGATGAACAGCATGGAGAGAGTGACAGATGCAGTGTGACTGGGTGTGTCAGAAAAAACGGTGGTTGGAAAATAATCAAAATCAAAAGAGGCTGTTTCATGAAACCCTGCAGAGGCACATTAGTAGCAACTGACACAAAGAAGCAGAGCTGCCTTTTTCTGCCTTTTTTGTGCATGTGCCAGATAAAATAAAAACAAAATACTTTCAAAGTTTGAAAAAAAACAAAAACTATTTCAGGCCACATGACCCTGGCAGATAATAAAAAGCTTCCTTTTCTGTGGAGGAAAGATAAAAGTCTGGGTGGCCAGCAGCCAAGTTCATCTCGTCCTGCCGCAGCAGAAAACTACAACGTAAAATGCTTTGTAACACCCAGTCAGCTACCTTACACTCTATTTATCTATTTACTGCAGTACTGGATAATTTCACTACATACTGCAAACCTGCAGAAACATAGAACCTTTGTACATTCTTGGGGAAAAGTCAGATAAAAAAAGACAGAGAGTGAGTGAGACAGGCTGAGTAGTGAGTAGTGGACCTGCTCCACATCCAGGTTTGACCTCCTGACCTCTGAATGAGGGGTACTGACTGAAGCTCTGTGTTCAGACTGTCTCCTTTATGGATGTGCACTACACATCACCATATTCTTAACACCTCCAAGTTGGCTGTTGTGTGCAAGCTGGAATCAGATTGCAGCTGCAGTTTCTTTATTAGAGCAGTATGAGTCTGGCTGCACTGGAAACACATACACTATTTGCTCTGTGTTTTTGACAAAGGAATGACTCAACATGTGTTTGTGTATTAAACAGCCCTTGCTGTTACCACGGTAACCGCAGCTGTTACCACATCAAGCAGATCATAACACCAGGTGAGGAAGACGCGTGATATACATTAATTACATCAGAACGTAACTGTTTGCTGTGGATGGAGCAAGACGTCAGTGCATGAACGAAGAACATCAGGCACAGCTGTTATCTTCTGTTTTAAAGTCACTGCACTGCTAACAGCTCAGACTGCAGAGTGTACTGTATGGCCTCACATCCACTAACAGGACTGATGTTTCAAAGCACTTTGAGCAACTTAAAGTCAATCCATACGCAACCATTTCCAAAGCAGACCATAGCTTTTTAGACTGATAAATGCATTAGTCTCCATTATTGCTCACACTCACTGTCAGACTAACATGAAAAGTTATATATCGGAGTGTTTTATTTTACATTCTGGCTTTTATAGCTGCAGGAGAATTCAAATGAGAGCAAAAGCTTTTCTTTCTGCTGCTTTCAGGAGCTTGTGATTCATCATTCTAGGATTCTCTGGAACAAATCCACACCACTTTGGTGAGAAACTTCAGAGTACAGCTATAGTGTCAGTGACTGCTATTCATCTGAGCTTGGGCAGGCGGCATGTGTGAGGATTTCTGTGTGTGAGTGGATGCTCTGAGTCAACAGACGATTTGCTAAGGCATCCAAGGTCAATAAAAGCAGCTCCCCTCTATCTGTCAAGTGGTGTTTAATAAAAGCTAACCTGCTCTGTAGCGCTGATAAAGCTCAGACACATGTGACCGTAAAGACTGACATGCAGGAAATTCTCCTGAGGGGAAAACAAGCAGCATCTGGCTCTTTAAATACAAATCGTCTGGACGAGGTCAGGATCTGAGGTCGTGTATGCATTCTTCACACATGCACACACACACACAGATCTCTGCTAACTACCTTGTTTCAGCCCTGAGCACTTTGGAGAGAGAAGGGATGAACAGAACTGGAGAGATAACACAAAGAGGAGGGGGGGGTGTGGGACAGATTGAAATGGAGGACGGCCAGAGATGGAGACAGTAGCCAGAGAGGGGAGACAGATAGTGGTGGGTATTGTAGTGAGTCCACAGTGAGAGAGAGTGTGTGTGTTTGTGTGTGCAGACCACCCTTGTCCATAATGAAAGCCAATCAGGTTGGGTGGCAGAGGCGTGTGCTGCAGGAAGAAAGCCAATCCACCGAACCTAATGAACCGGGATTGGAAATCAGAGAGAGGTGGAGAAGAAAGAGAGACAGATAGAGAAGAACAAGACCAATGAGCTCATCGGCTTTCAGCTGAGAAAGAAAGGAAAAAGTGATAAAGAGGGGGGGATGTTTAGAAACTGACATAAAAACAGAGATAAAAGAGAAGACTGATCTTGTAAAAAAAAAAAGAAAAACAGGGTTAATAACAAACCTGAAGAAAAGCATCAAAAAGAGAAAAGTGAGAGATGAAGATGAAAAGATGAGATAGAGAGAAAAAAAATCAGAGGAGCCCAGGAGGGGTCATCTCAGGTTAACGCTGAGAAATAAGCTCCTTCATTCTCACCTTCCACACACACAGCAAGCCATGAGATTGGAAACCTCACACATTTCATTCACACAAATATAAAGGGGACACACACGCACGTCATCCAGTCTGCTGGAATGCCCCTGGGTCTATGAGTTCAGGAGGTCAAATCCCCTTAGGCCAGGGATAATAGCAGAGGGCTACATATCACAACAAAGAAATGTACTGATAAGATCCATGTGATCACTGTTCTGGATGTGTGTGTGTGTGTGTGCGCGTATCATGGCCTATGATTAGACTCTCGTGTTTGGCTGGTTTGTGATGGCTGAGACAACAACATGTTTTGTACTCCAGAAAACATGTTCAATGATTGACTGGTGGTAACTTAAACAACAGCTTCTTTCACTAACGAAGGGATTCGTGTGCTTGTCTGTGTGCGCTCACCCAGGTCCATGCTCTTGGACGCCCTGTTGCGAGGTGTGTTGTCCTTGTCATTGACCCGTTGGCTGTGGAGAGCGGCGGGATTGCGGACTTCACTACAAAACACCAGTCACAGTTAATCAGCTTCAGTCATTCAACGATCAACATTTACTCCTGAGCCTCTGCAGCCAATGGTAAAATCTACTTAAACCACCAAAACATGTAAATGACATTTAAAATCCAGAAACACACACAGACTACAGATCATTAACTTTCCTCTACTCCAGATGGTTTGACTCACAGGGAAACCTACCACTGCCAGATCATGACTCAGACCACATGAGGTACTATACACACACATTTTCAGACTCACTGAACAGAGCTGACAGAATCTTGCAAAACAGACTTTTACTTTTATTATCTTCCAGTCAACTCATGAAGTAATGTATTTCACAGTGCACATGATAGTGTAACGCTGAAAACCATAATTCATCAGACCGAGTTCCCACCATAAGCTGGGCAACAAGTTTGGGAAGTCTGAAGTGGAGAAGTCCGTGTTAAATAAATACACATGTATGCGTGTAGAAAGCAGCATGGACCAGCTGATGACCAGCTGATGAAAGAGCAGGCCATGTTTATTGGTTATGAGATCGTAAAATCAACTCTTTTGAAGAGAATCCAATCATTGCAGAAACTCTGCTGTTGTTCAGCAGCACAGTCACACTGACATCATATAATAGCTGTTTCTAAGCCTTCAAACTCCTACAAAATTTACTCTCTTATGTTATCACCATAATTACTTATGCATAATGCAAATCGGCTATTGCAATTAGACCGCATAGTTTAAATAATGTATAGGTGTTTTGTAATATTTAGTGTAATGGCTCTTCTTTATCTCATAATGCAGAGACCCATATTAAGAGTTCCATTACAACATAATAACTCTGGCCCAGTGTGGAGTTTAATATAGTGCTGATGGTGCAGTGCACTGTATGGTGAGTGTGTAATGAGGGAGGGAGGGGTACCTGTATTGTGGGAGCGTTACTGGAAAGTCTCTATTCATTTCCTTCGCAGCGCCGGGGGAGGGCGACGGGGGCAAGCCTTCCTCCAGCTCCTCATCCTCGTAGCCATAGTGACCGTAGCTGCCATTGGTGGTCACAGGGGGATACGGAGCTGAGGGGAGACACAACAAACCAGAATGGAACCAAAGAGAAAATTACAGAAAACGGACCTAAAACATTTTCAGTAGCATTTAGTTTCATCACTGACTGAAGGTGAGATAAGTTAAATAAAAATGTACGGTTTACGGTTTTATCTTAAATAGCTAGAGGAGCAAAAAAATGTAAGTATTTATATTGGCCAGTTGTGACAAAACACTGCACTCAGTTTTAAATACAGACAGCAGACACAATGACAACCAGTCGCCTTAATTTGGGGATCAGTGCTGTCAATAAAAGCTCAGGAAGATGAGACATTTAGAAAACAAAGACACACTCATGCACACAAAACACACATAAATAAACACCCAATACACAATGCACATTCAACTAAAACACAAACACACACACATCAATAATCATTTCCATACAAAAGCATCGTTTCAACTTCTTTGCAGCATTTCCATTAACTGTAAACCCTGAGAGTTCATCTTTTCCCCACTGTTGAAATCCCCCCTCCTGTACACACTGACTGTAGCTGTGCTGCAGCTCCAGTCTGATGGAGAGCTGACAGAGTCTGAGCAAGAAAAACATCACCGTGGGGAGGGGGAGGAAAGGGGGAGACCAGAGAGAGACAAAGCGTGAATTTAAAACAGTTTGTTAGTCTTTTTTTTTTTTTAACACAATAGCATGCCTGCCGCACAATAGACTGTATGCAAATCTGGCCCATTTAGAAGCTGTTTCATCAGCGTAATGATTCCAAGGTCAGATCTTTTGCACATGAAAAGCAACCGTCACATTCAGAAAAACACAGTTAATGACTTCCCCTTCTCTTGCTATAAATATGCAGTGAAAAGAGACAGACTGAGCTTGGAAAAGCTGTGACAGATTTGTAATGCAGTGCTCTAAGACACTTAGAGTGGCTGCTACACTGACCTAAAAAAACCGAAACAGAACAATGTCACACTCCTAGCTGGGTGTCGTGCTGTACAGCTATCGCAAACACACACACACACACACACACACACACACACCTACATACTCTGACAAACATACTGTGTGTATACACTGGGCCGCAGATAACGGGAGTACACAAACACTCCAAGCCTAATGTTGACTGTGTGACAGTTTAAACGGACAAATATTGTTCACAGTTTGATTTGTTGATGTGTGCTCACCACTTCCAGAGTTGTTGTGTGAGTAGCTAGTGGTTGTCATTGAAGCATGACTCGCACCATTCATGGTGGGCTTGATTTTGGGGGGTCTGGAGGCTCCTGCAGGCCTCTGGTATGCATCATGGCCCCAAGGCTCCTGTCAACAGAGAAAGAGATCAAGAGGGATGATGAAAATGGTCACTAACGGTTCATATATTCAAAAATGTGCAATCCCAGTCTTATGACTTATGAAATATTGATGATGTGGCCTCATACATTACAAGATTAAAGTTATGTCTTTTATTATGCATTTGGGTCTTTTGTGCTGCACGTCAGCCAGTATTGCTGATGACAGAATAAATCCACATGCCTTTTGAGACCACAGCAGCTTCTACTCAAAGCAGAACTTCTGTGTTAATCCCGTCCTACTATCTAATGGATCCAATGCAGCAAAACACTTGGAGACCATTTTTATGAATGGGAGCCTCCTAATCAAACAGTCCTCAGCTATAACAAAACACTGTCTAATATACAGCACTGCAGATTTCTAGTCTAAATTATAGGTAGATTAACTTCTGATGAAAGCAAACTCAACTTTTCTTGACTCCACCACAAAAGGTGAATTTTTACATTACTTGTGCAGTAGCATAGTCACAGTCACTGCAACCAGCTCATTATGATTCACCTCAGATGATGATATGAGAGGAAAGCTTTGAGGAAATATGAATCGATTTAGAACAAACCTCTGAGGATTGTGACTAAACTTTAAGTTGGTCGTGAACAAAACAGCATAAAATGGTCTGAGAAAAAATATGACTTACAGCCATATAGGTAAAATTACCCAAACAACAATTCACACAAAACCTGGCAGCTAAAATGATTTACTATTAACAATTGACAGGGAGCAAGTTGATCATTTTAAGATCAAACCTAAATCTACAGTCAGGAAACAGGGAAATTATTATGATTATGGTTGAAGCCAAAAACAAAAAGTTGTTAAAAGATTATCTTATAACCAGGTCACTAGACTGGGACATGGTAAATTAAGGATATTTTGCTACATCTTTGGCAAAGTGTTTGGCAACTGGTTCAACACTTTTTGACTTTACAAGAAACAGATTCTCCTCATGTACACAATAGAAAACACAGCAATGGAAATAATCCTGAGAGCTCTGACAGGCATGTTATCGAACAGCCATCCAGCACTTCAAAGGACCCCCACCCCTCAGATGGTGCTGGGGCCAGACAATGCTGGTGGGAATCGGTGCTGGTGGAGGATGAAAGAACCCCTTTCTGGTAAAATATATGGGAGCTAAAGCTGTGTCTCTCTCACACACACACACACACACACACACAAAAGAAGCAAAAACAGACACACACCGATTTAAGCAAAGACATAATGTACGATAATGATAGGTGTATCCATAGCTTCCTCATATCAAAGCACTGGGTGGGATGTGTTCACAATGTTGTGGAGTCCCTGGGGTATCATTAGTAGCTAGCATACATCTTTATATGTCACTACATCACAGCTGTCAATCACTTTGAGCTCCTATGTGTGTTGTATGCATTTGCACACAATGTGCACGTGCTGGTAAATCCCATCACAGCCCCCATCCATCCCTTGGTCTCCACAGACCGATGACCTGCCTCAAGCCTTTGAAGCAGGCAGGCAGGCCGATATCTTAATCCCACAACAATAAGTAAATGGGTGAGGGATCATCTACCCCAACCAAAGCAGCTGCTGCTGTAGGAAACCTACAACAGACTTTCACCATGGTTCGCCTAATTGTATCACCCACCCCACCCACATGCTACTGTAGTTGGGATGGAGAGCAAAAGAGTAAGAGAATAACCAGAAACAGTGATGTTTAATCTCTTTTCCATCCATTCTTAATATTCGTACATCTAGTTTCTCTTGTTTTGTTGTTCATTTTATATATACATATATATATATATATATATATATATACACATATATACATACACATACATACACACGCACAGATATATAAATATATACAGACACGATAAGGGAAAGTGTTGCTTTTACTAGGGATGTTGTTGTTGGCAGTCAAAATCTGTCAGTATGAGTATGAGTGAGGAAAAGAGGGAGAAAGGGAAAAAAGTCTTTGATCAAAAATAAAATGTGCTTTTCAACGAGTGGAAGCAAATAATCTCTCACAGCTCTTGCTTATGAAAGGAACATCTAAGCACATCTAAAGGGATAAACTGTTCATAGATCAGTGCAAAAAAGATACAAGAAATATTCACAACTACTAATCACATGAAGCACAAATTACCCAATAACACTAAACTTTTCTAATCAAAATATGAAAAATACCAACATTCTCTGATTAGGATTTAAGGTCTGATTTTGTAGTCCCCCTCTCATTGAAAAACACATTATCACTAATCCGCTGCTTTAACTGCTGCTTAAACATCTTTTTAAACTTCTGAAATAATCAGTCACGGTTCAACATGGAGCTGAATAGACAGATTTAACTAAGAAGCAGCTGTTGTTTCACCACCTATCATGCTCGATGTCTTCATGAGTCTGTCCATCCAGAAATCTGTGCTGCGTTCTTATGTGACTTTGTGACTGATTCTAATGTTTCTCACACTTTTACCACCAGGTATTAAATTAAATGCCACAACAACACGAGGGATTTTTTTGGGACACATTATCATGGGAAGAGCTTTTTTACCCCTAACAATGATGATAATTTGACAGGAAAAAGAAAAGTAAAAATAATTAGAGGTGAACAAATTCTGTGCCGTCTGATTTTAACACATTTATCAAATCTGCAAGGGTGTGTGTTCACAGCTACGTGGGGCATTCATGAATTGTGGTTCTACTCTACTGTGTGTTCCATCTTCCTAAAATCTGTTTTTTTATTCCCTATACAGCTGTGAATGTGCGATTCTTGGTGTGAATATAAATTTACTGTTTCTGTGTCTTTATGTTCAAAGACTGAATCATTACTGAATGTGGTGAATTTTAATGTTTTTCTTATGGGAATATTTAGCTGTGTAATTTCTATGAAACATGTCCTGGTTTCTGCTTGGAGCAAGTAACAAGGGATAAAGAGAAGGCAGAAAAGAAAAGAGACACTGAGGCCAAAACAGCAGGAATGGGGTCCCAAAGATCATTTAATAAACAGGGAGCGAATCAAAGGAGGAGGCAGTCAATGAAAAGCCGACAGAAAAACACAGACATGCATGCAGGAGGCTTCAGATTTGCTTTATTTAAGAGAGGAGAAACAGGCAGATGAGACGACAGCAAGAATATATTCCCTTGAAATCATGGAGGAGGAAATCGAAACGTTAATACAAAACTTTAGACAAACAGAGCAGGAAAGAGCAGATTCAGCCTTTACCATCTAAAGACAAGCTCAGTGGTTTAAAGAGTAACTATGAAATAATTATAAGACTTATAGTTAATTTTAATGAGTTAAAACCAAGTGACAGAAAGGAGAGTTGTACACTGTGAAGAATTCAGTATTGCAGTTTAGGGCTAATATTTTAGGAGGAGAGCTGAAAGCTAAAGCTGTGACAGTTAATGGTGTTGGCAAAGGAAAAGCTTTGAGACTGATTAATATGCCCCAAGACCAGTGATCACTAAAGACTCTCTGAATCTATGTCAAAGATTTGGTACAAAAGAGGAAAATATGAAATTCCCTGACAATATAAAATCAGATGAACCCTTCTTATATTACAGAGATCAGAAACTACCGTTTGCACTGATTTAAATGTTTTTCCCTGAGTCTTTTGGTGTAAAGGATTTTTCCGTTTTGTAATTAGAAATGTGCTCTCTGAGCCATCTGCAAGACTTTCACAGTGTTGTTAATTTGCAGGGGTTGAACAATGTCACTTACACACACACACACAGTGTCAGAGTCCACCAGAGAGCCACAGGTGGTGTTGTCTGGTGAGAGCCCGGTTGTGTGCGTAGTTGTGTGAGTGTGTGCCTACATATACGTCTGCAGATCTGTGTGTGTTTCTGCTCTGACCGCGGACGTGCATCCTGCTGTGTGTGGGCGGGTCTCCGTACATCTGCCCCGCCATTGCCCTGATGTTTTCAGTGTAACTGTTACTCAGAGAGCTGTCTCCACGGTGGATGGAGTCCAGTGTGCGGCTGCGTGTGTACCTGGAGTTGCGACTGTGTGCGTTACCCTGAGCATCAGTGTACGTGAGACTGTGTGTGTTATCGAGCGTGTCGTGGCCCTGCACGTCCGCGGGCTTTCGGCTGTGTGTGTGTCCATATTCATGCCTTTCTCTGTTTAAGTTTTCTGTGTGTCTGTTCACGCTGCTGGGAGAGACTAATCCAAACTCATGCCTCATAGCTGGTCTGTATAAATTGCTTCTTATGTGTCCCCCTTCATCATCGCTGTACTTAACATCCTGTTGTGTGAAGCCAAATGTGTAACCACTCCTTCTCCCACTGTGATTAAACCCATAGGTGTATCTGGCGTGCGTTTCCCCTGGCCTCTGTACGTGACGCTGCCCGTGGCTGTGAGGCAGCGGCTCGGACACTCGCCTCCTCAGTGCGGGGAGGAGGGAGGAGGAGCGCGGAGGAGGAGGCGGCTGCAGCTGCTGGCACACATCACTTGCTCGTACCTGATTGCTGGAGCCCGTTTGGGTTTTGGGCTGATGGGTGGCTGAGACATTTGTGGCTATGCTTGGTGCAGGGTTGGCACTGGCCATCTGTTGAATAATGGAGTAAAATAAAGTATGTATATTTCAGATATTTTCCCAAGCAGCCAGAGTGGCTCTGAGTGCTGCAGCTGTTCATATTCTGTGCAGGAGCCACTGTTGTGTCAATTAACACCTTATCAAACAGCCCTGGAATAAGAACCTGAGCTGCTACCTGCTTTTTTCTTGATACGGACTCAACTTCATCTTAAAACTGTTAAATCACCAACTTAACAGCCAAACAAATCATAGAGCCTGACAGTCACTGCCACAATGGGAGTCTTTATTGTGATTTTTATCTGACTGTGATTATACTGTGAGAAGCATGAGCTGCATTATCAATAACTGTGCTGAAGGCTCTTTGAATATTGGGATTAGATAAAGTGCAACCTGCTTATCTCTAAAAAAAATAATAATTAAATTGTATTTAAATAAAAGGTTAGTTTTCTAATGATTTGAGAGTGTGACCCACATGTGGAACAGCTGCATACTGTATGAACAGTAAAGAGCTTGATTCATCACAAGAGGAAGGAGAAACAATGTGACATGTCAGTCACCTTGCAGTCAAGACTCTGGTAGCTACAGTGCTCAGGAATAATCTTTGGACATATCAGGCTGTGCAGGGTGTTTTATAATGTATAAGCATTCCTAAATGTTTCACGGAACCAAGTCATCTAACATTTGAACATGGTGACCCACCTCGGCCCAGGTTACAGGGGTGTTCCTGGTTCATTTAACATTTATGGCTTTTTGACTTTATCTACAGGAGATAAAATCAAACATTTCAGTGGAATCATTCCATCTGATTCAAACGCGAGCAATGCCACTTCTCACATCACCTAGTACTTTCTTATGATTATCAGACAGACGCCAACAGCAGGTGGGTAGTGGAGGAGGTTTTAACACTAAATCAGATTAAAAACTTGGGATTTACATATGTTGCACTTTGAGTTTTAGGCTGTGATCTTAAAATAAAATAAACACATAACATCTAATTTTTGTAAAACAGACGAAAAAGAAGAAGATGCAGCGTGGTTTACTACCATCAGCATCTTTTTCAAGATGTTCCAAAGTTAAGCCATGGCCTCAAAATGTCATTTCTTTCTGTTATTGTCTTTCTAACTAGCAGAGTCTGATTTCCAATTCAAATGGGTTGAACTCATGTGTGCACGTCTACCTACCCCCATAGAACTCAGCTCTAAGTATTCCATTATGTTGAGGAAATATTTACAGAGGGATAAAACGGGACACCTGCTGTACCTGTCCAGGTGCTCGAAGCACTACGAGCTGGATGGTGCCCCTGGTATTTCCCTCTGACGACATGGAGTGTCGCAGTGTCTCCATGGCAACGTGATTGGAGCGTCCGAGCAGCAATTCACCGTTTACTGCTATGAGCTGGTCATTTATGTTCAACCGACCGTCCTGTGGGAAAAGATCGCCATGATTTAGTTTCAATACAGGGAATAAATGCTTGAAGTCAGCTCACCTGGCAGGAAGTGACTTAGGAGTAAAACATGCAGTTTATAAAACAGATTTTCAAAGTAAAGGACACATTAAATGCTACAATAAAATACAGACAGACAACTGCTCACCGATAGATTTAAGAAAAGAGAATCGAGAAGAAGAGAAATTGGAATGAGGTGTGAAATGTGTGCGAGAGGATGACAAAGGGTGAAAGCCGAGTAAAAATGGAAGAAAACTGTAGCGTTAGCAATCTACTGAGAGCAGAAGAGCCATGATAAATACATAGAGCAGCTAATGGAATAGCCTCCATGGGCACTAAATCACTTCTAAGTGTTTTAAATAGCAGCCTCTTGTAGAGAGGCAAGGCAGAATAGTGCCCTGGAGGGAGAGAGAGGCAGGGAGCGCACTAGTGAAAGCAATGCAAAGGGCAAAATGAAAAAAAAAAAGACAATAATGATGAGACTCACACACATAAAGACATTTTTTGTGTGTGTGAGTGTGTGTGTGGACTCATGATTAGTCCATTATGGTCAGCGCTGCCCTTTGACCCCATCTCATTAAGAAGTCACGGTGTGGACTGGACTGGCCTCAAATGCAGATTGAGCGCACACACGCACGCGCGCACACACACACACACACACACACACACACACACACACACACACACACACACACACACACACGACTGTGGCTGCATCAAATCCAAGGATGGTATCAAAAATTGATGTTTATGCCAAAATCAGAGGATGTCTTTGATATTCCCTGTTCATTTCTTCATTCTCAATGTAAGCAGCAGCTGCACACTACATGTAATTTTAATTTGTTTTCTTTAGCATACTCTTTGAAATGATCGTGTGACAGGATCAGGGATAAAGTCAAAGAACATTTTTTATATAATTGAGGCCTGGGGCCTTGACAGCAGCCAAAACTATTTAATGAAAATAGGTTAGATCTCTCCATGACTCTTCCTCATCTCCACCCTTTTTTGCCTGCTGTGTGATAGTGTGTGTGATGTATGTCTGTGTGTCCGTGTGTGTGTCTGCCAGGCTCAGGGGACGCCCGGGTTTCCTACTCTGTAGCGGCCTGGCACTGCAAAGTCTCATCAGGCCCCTTAGCTGCTTTTTATTAGCATGCATCAACACCGAGAAGAAGACCGACACACACAGACACAGACACACACAGACACACACACTTATGTATTGTGTTCCTGCTGAGTGTCTCCATTTTTCAATTTTTTCTCTCTCTTCCTATTCCGCCTCTTCCCACCTCTCTTTTGTTCAACACAGTTTAATTCTTGCCTTTTAGATTCCCACCCTCCTCTCACTCATTCACCCGCTGTCTTCTTTCACCGGGCTCCCTCGCTACTGCCTGTCTCCCTCCCTTCATGTCTTTCTTCCTCTTATGTGGTATCTTGTCCCAGAAACCTGTTTCCCAGCTAGCCAGAGATCTTACTGGGCCTTTCAGTCAGAGTGCTATCCACATCAGCAGCTGTTGGAAAACTACTTCAGAAGGCGCATCAGGGAGCCGCTGTCTGGCTGCCCTGAGCCCAGACCAGCCATTTATCTACAACACCACACTCATCTCTGTGCCTCGTCACCGTGCCAGGCAGATCTGGGAGAAGTGACGAGGGGCACGAGGAAGTCTGACGTGTGTGTGTGTGTGTGTGTGTGTGTGTGTGTGAGTGTGTATGTATGTGTGGTGGGGGGTATTGAGACCAAGTGGAGGAATGTCCAAAGTGCTGAGATGGGATGTTTTTTCCCTGATGCACTCACAATTTAAAGTGAGTGATACAGATAAGGCAGCTGCAGAGCTGATGTGATGGGGTCAATGGGAGTCAAAGGTTGACGGCCACCGAGCGGAGGGGGCTGCGGCCTCAGAGAAACAGAGGAAATGAGAGAGGCAAGAAGCACAAAGGAAGAGAGATGAGAGGAAACGACATCAGAAAGAAGGGAAAGAGGGTTGATAAATACAACAAAGTTAAAAAGAAGAACAGAAAGATCAGAGAACGATTTTCATAACACTGGTGCTGAGCTCCTCACATAAGAAAACAGCTCCTGGCTCAAGTGGTAGTTATCAATAAAATGATAATTCAAAGAATCCCTGATTAGTTAGTCAGTGGAAACAGGCACAACTGAACAAAGAAAGTATTGTAGCTTCTCATTTGTCTTTTATTTTTATGGAGCTCTTTAAAGCGGTGAAAGCAGAGTCACACAGTCACACAGTCACAGAGACACACAGACACACACAGACACACACAGACACACACAGAGACACACAGAGACAACACAGACACACACAGACACACACAGAGACACACAGAGACACACAGAGACACACACAGACACACACAGACACACACAGACACACACAGAGACACACAGAGACACACACAGACACACACAGAGACACACAGACACACACAGAGACACACAGAGACACACAGACACACACAGACACACAGAGACACACAGAGACACACACAGACACACACAGAGACACACAGAGACACACACAGAGACACACAGACACACACAGAGACACACACAGACACACACAGAGACACACAGACACACACAGAGACACACAGAGACACACAGAGACAACACAGACACACACAGAGACACACAGACACACAGAGACACACACAGACACACACAGAGACACACAGAGACACACACAGACACACACAGAGACACACAGACACACACAGAGACACACAGACACACACAGAGACACACAGACACACAGAGACACACACAGAGACAACACACAGACACACACAGACACACACAGAGACACACACAGAGACACACAGAGACACACAGACACACAGACACACACAGAGACACACACAGACACACAGACACACACAGACACACACAGAGACACACACAGAGACACACAGACACACACAGAGACACACAGAGACACACAGAGACACACAGAGACAACACAGACACACAGACACACACAGAGACACACAGAGACAACACAGAGACACACAGAGACACACACAGACACACAGACACACACAGACACACACAGAGACACACAGACACACACAGAGACACACAGAGACACACAGAGACACACACAGAGACACACAGAGACACACAGACACACACAGAGACACACAGAGACAACACAGACACACAGAGACACACAGAGACACACAGAGACACACACAGACACACACACAGACACACACAGACACACACAGAGACACACAGACACACACAGACACACAGACACACACAGACACACACAGAGACACACAGACACACACAGAGACACACAGAGACACACAGAGACACACACAGAGACACACAGACACACACAGAGACACACAGAGACACACAGACACACAGACACACACAGAGACACACAGAGACAACACAGACACACAGAGACACACAGAGACACACAGAGACACACACAGACACACAGACACACACAGACACACACAGAGACACACAGACACACACAGAGACACACAGAGACACACAGAGACACACACAGAGACACACAGAGACACACAGACACACACAGAGACACACAGAGACAACACAGACACACAGAGACACACAGAGACACACACAGACACACACACAGACACACACAGACACACACAGAGACACACACAGACACACACAGACACACAGACACACACAGACACACACAGACACACACAGAGACACACAGAGACACACACAGACACACAGAGACCACACAGAGACACACGAGACACACACCACAGAACACACAGAGACACACAGACACACACAGAGACACACAGACACACACAGAGACACACAGAGACACACACAGACACACACAGAGACACACAGACACACACAGAGACACACAGAGACACACAGACACACACAGAGACACACAGAGACAACACAGACACACAGAGACACACACAGACACACACAGACACACACGACACACAGAGACAACACAGAGACACACACAGACACACACAGACACACACAGAGCACAAGAGACACACAGAGACACACACAAGGCACAACAGACACACACAAGAACAACAACAGAGACACACGACACACACAGAGACCACGAGACAACACAGACAACACAGAGACACACAGAGACCACAGAGACACACACAGACACACACAGACACACACAGACACACACCGAACACACAGACACACACAAGACACCACAGACCCACACAGACACAGAAAACACAGACACAACACAGAGGACACACAACACACAGATAGCACACAGAGACACACACAGACACCAGACACACAGAGGACACACAGAGAAACACACACAGACACACACAGACACACAACGACACACAGAGACAAACAGACACACACAAACACACAGAGACAACACACAGACACACACAGAGACACACAGAGACACACAGGACACAACAGAGACACACAGCACACAAGACACACACAGAGACACACACAGACACACAGACAACACAGACACGACAGAGGACACACAGACAACAACCAGAGACACACACAGAGACAACACAGACACACAGAGACACACAGAGACACACACGACACACAGAGACACACGACACACAGACACACACAGACACACACAGAGACACACACAGACACACACAGACACACAGACACACAGACACACAGAGACACACACAGCACACAGAACACCAGAGACACCAGACACACACACAGACACACAGACACACACACAGACACACACAGACACAGACACACAGAACACACAGACAGGAACACAGAGACACACACACGACAGAACACAGACACACGACACACCAGAGACACACAGCACACACACACAAGACACACCAGAGACAACACAGACACACAGAGACACACAGAGACACAGACACACACAGAGACACACAGAGACACACACAGACACACACAGACACACACAGACACACACAGACACACAGACAGACCACATTTTGACATTTTTGAAGCATTTCGGATAATGCTCTAAAAATGGCAGTGACTGTGACATATATTACTTTTTAAAATCCAGATGGCTGCTAAAAGCTGCAGCCCGGCCTCTATACCTTGTATGCGGCCCCTCCGTGGATGATGGACTTGATGAAGATACCCAGGTCCTCTCCAGTCTCTTTGGACTTGTTGCCCTTCAGGCTGACCCCCAGGCCTGCTGAACCCGTTTCATTGAGGGGGATCTCATACATGAGCTGCTCTCTGCCGTCCTCCAGCACCAGACTGTTAGCTTCCTCACCTTTCTGAAAGAAGTAAAGAATTCAAACAAATACATGAAAAAGTTACTAACCTATACAGGAAAGGCCTAAAATATCTACTGTGTATAATCACTGATGATCTGAGTGTCACACACTGACAAATACAACACTCTCCTGCAACCACACTGATTACACTCAAAACCAAGAACCAGAAGAAAAGAGAGTAAAAGAAGGAGAAGAGAGAAATTCAAGAGTCAGATACAAGATGGCCACAAGGAAGAGACAAGCACGACTATCAGAGAAAGAAAAAAAGGAAGAGAGGAGGTGCTGTGTGCTGGAAAGAGAGATCAGGGTGTAGTGAGAAAAAGAAGAAAGCTGCTGTAGAGAGGTTATTCCTTTTGGAGATGAAAGGTGCAGACGGAGAGCGAGCCATTTCTAAAGGAAACATAATAACCTTTTCATACCTCCTCCTGAAGCACTGTGGGGGAGGAGGCGGGGGGGGAAGATGAGGAGGAGGAGGACGGGAGAGGATGGAGGCACAGAGGAGCATTTAAAAGTAATAACCCATCCCTGAGGTATACCCGCTTCTCCCATTCCAGGCCCCCCTCTCCACACACACAGACACACTCTTTACATTTCAACCTAATCTCTCAATCTTACTGTACATCTCTCCCCCCCCCCCCCTTCTCCCCAGACTCCCCTTACAGCACTACTCTCTGCAGGTCTCTCTCTGCATCTGGCACCCACCCATCCCACTGCTATTAAATGCGAAGAAAATGACCGTAGCGGCAGCAACAGTGGCACTGCTCCGAAAATGAGATGGGGGGTAAGTTGGGGGAGGGATGCAACAAAAGAGTACAGGAAAATGTCTGTCATTAGAGGATGGTAAAATGGAGAGCAGGACAAAAACACCAAGTTCAGTCATCCGGGGAAAAGAGGGCCTGTGGAGGGGAGGTGCCTCAACTCCACTTCACCCCCCAAGCCTTATTTTTCTTTATAGAGGAGGAAGGTTAAGAGGGAGTGTGTGCATCCATCTGTTCACACTGGCTGAGGGTGAAAGTGGCTCAGTTCAGCTCAGTCAAGACAACAGCCACTGACTCGCCACTCTGACTCTTAACATAAGGAAAAGTTTAACTATGGCTCTAGATTTTACCAACGGTCACAGCTGTAAAGATCTGTGTTGCCATACCAGGGTTGCGGGAGCCTTACATCAGGCACCTTGCCCACCACTGAATCAGGAATCCAGGTCCACAGTTCCTCTCTCTGAACACTGAAGAGTGGGGGAGTCAAATATCTCATCCAGTGCAATTATATGAAGAAAATCACAGCTGTAGGAGCTGAGCATCACCAGCCCCTCTCTGTCAGAACTACTCTACATTGCTTCATCTAAGCCAGGGACAGTCAGAGTGCAGGTCTGAGCTCTCGACCTAAGGAAAGGTAAAGCTACTAAAACTGGAAGATTGGGTGCATCCTGGTGCACTGTAAGACACTCATCCAACACAATGGATTTATCATTTACAAAAATGTGTCAAATGGCCACTTTCTGATCTCCTACAAGTTTGAGTTGAATCAGATGAGGTCAGGAGATGTCTCCTCCTCTCACTGTCACCTGAAAGTCCATTTTAGTTTCAAGTCTCCACACATCACACTTTTAGAAGCCCTATACTGGATTGTAATTGATTTTCAAACTAACAAGATTCTCTAGTTTGATGAGACAAGAAATGAAACACAGAGAGACCTGAAGAGAGCAGCTCATCCAGCCTGACAGGGCTGAGAGGATCTGCAGGAGGAATGGGATAAAGGTGCGCAAAGCTTGTTGAGACTCACCCAAGAAGCTGTAATTGCTGCAAAGTAGCTTCTACAAAGTACTAAATCAAGGGTCTGAGCACTTTTGTCAAGTGCAATTTCAGTAGAAATTAAATGAATGAAATGAAATGCTTTCACTTTGTCAGTGTAGGTTATTGAGTGCAAAAAGGGAAATTTTATCCATTTAAAAAGTAAATCTCCAACACAGTGAAGGGGCAACTGCATCTTCTGATAACCTGATTTTAGCTTGAGTGATAATCACCTTTCACCTTGTGCTCATATTCAGATGTTATGACTAGAAGCTAAATCAAGAAAAAGTCACCCTTGCAAAGTCACAGAATCTATTTTCTGCTTCAGAAACACGAGACTTTCAGTCAGGGCTTATTTTTATCAACAGAGCACAACTGGAGGAATTACAAAGACAACCTGCTACTTCTTGCTTGAGAGACACTTGGGAGGTTTTAAATACCACTGTGTTGTAGCTGCAATAACACACAAGGTGAAGGTGGCCATATCAAAGCACAGCAGCTCTGAAGCCTCTGGAAACAAACCAAGATGCTGGAAAGTTATTAAAATGTCAAGTCACACAAACAGAACATGTTTATTATTGCAACTCACGGCTGATTTAAATCTATTTACACAACCAACAGAATCTCAGTGGTGGTCCAAAAGCAGACACACTCTCACACACTTCAATATCCCCTCTTTTGCCCTTTCCTTGGGGGCACACTGTGTCCCCAGGGTGGCTGAGACACCTTGGCTCCGCTTTGTGACCCCTCCTCCCACCGCTGTTAGCCCTCAGCAATGGCACTTTAACAAGCTTTTAGCCAGGAGAGAAAGAGACCACCCTCTTCAATGCCCAAATGAGGAGACAAAAAGGAGCTTTCTCTTACCCCAGGGTGGGTGGTGAGAAGGGGGTGATACACAGCGATTACATACAGAGCCTTTTGTCACTAAGGATTTCTAAATGGGGGGTTTCAAAGCAACGGGATTAGCGGTGAGAGCGACATTCAATTAAGATGAGATCTCTTCATGCTTGATGGTGACGATGGAGCTGCCAATTAATCGCCTTAATGTCTGCCTCTTTGCCATTTTACACCTTTACCTCACAATGAAGAGAAAGAGAAGTAAAATGAGTGATTGGGTGATAATTCTGGAGAGTGCTGGAGGGGGAGGGAGGATAATGAAAAGGAAAAAAGAGAGAGAGAGAAAAAGAAAGAGGGGCAGACACACATGATTAGTGGAAAAATAAAAACAAGAAAAGGGAGGACAAGCTGACGAAAGAGAAAACAGTAAAACGACAAAGTCATTTTCTGCCAGGCGACCCCTGTTCCTGTGAACTGGCCTAGGCTTGCTGGCGGCTGAGGGTCAGCAATGTGCAGAGTGACCCCTCCATCCTGTCCTTGGCAAACGCATAACTCCGCTACAAGACACACACACATATCACAACCCTGCCAACACCAAAAAATAAATATCTCGAAGTATCTCTCTAATCTCTGCCATGAAAGAAAACGAGGCTCCGTCAAATAATGAAAGTATCGAGCACAGGAGAGGCAGAAATGCTGATAGGAATTCAGCTGTGATTAGAAGTTATCACTTTTTAATTACTTGGTGTGTGAGAGTACAGGAGGTGGTTTTGTGTCCTAATAATGAGGTTCTTTCTCAGGCTTCATTGTTTTTCTTGTGACTGAAAAAGACCAGTGTGCCTCCCATTCACAGAACCACATGCTGCTCATGGACCATCAGTAATCTCACTATTGAAACTAGTCCATCAGCACTTTAGCCAATTCCTCTAAAAGCTCTACTTTACTTGTACGAGAGCGATTTACAAAAACACTAGATAAAGGCTGAAGCACAGAATATAAATCACGTAGGGTGGCAGCAGGGTGAACCTCATGATCTGCTGTGTCAGCACCTGCTCTGCTGACCTGCTCTGTGGCTGACTGGTCCTCTGACCATCAGTCGAGTAATTAGTAACTTCTGTACAAACACTGATGTTCCTGAGAGGACGACTTTGACAATCTCTTTGCTTTTAATTTAAAAGTATAAGTCCAGATAAACAGCCATGAAATTTGTTGGGTTTTATCTGCCTGTGTCATAAATGATCTCAAAATAATCCAAAGATCTACTGTCATGTGAATGTCTGCAAAAATCAGATTTTCCAGATTCATCGTGTGCAGCAGCAACAGTAAGGTTAGTCAGGGCCAATTTAGCTCCGGAGCTGCTTATTAGAAAACTCCAACATTAAACTAGTGATTTGCATCTGTTAGTCATTTTAATAAATATGACTATAGTTCTGTGGATATATAAAGGCAGTTTGTAGAAGATAGCACAGCTTCTAAAACATTAATAAATATTCATGAGCACCCACAGACATGCAAACAAATGTTTTCATATGACTGAAGAGGCAGATGGCCACGTCGACTTAATGCTTCTCCATCATCATTAAATCTTTTGTGCAACTAAATCATCGAAACCACTTCTTGCTAGTGCTCCACACAATTGGCCAGGACAATTTATTACTTGAGAGGAGCAGGAGAAAAAGTTCAGCCATTATAACAGGCAAAACAGAAAGACAGGAAAGGAAGAAAAATGTTCTTTTTGTGTTTGTATTGTGGAGAAGGTGGAAGATTTTGGAAAGGTGGGGATGGAGTTTGCTGTCAGATGCAGTGTACGCTTGCCTTTGTGTTTGCATGTGCTTATTTGGACACTTTTAATGATGAACTTTTTCCTCTGTGGTGGTTTCTACATCTGTGTATTTATGCAATCCTTCGCTTTTTGAGGGTCTGCACATCTAAACTCAATGATGCAGAGCCTCTAGAGTGCCTGTTTGGGTTGTTTCTGTGTGTATCTGTAAACATGCGAGTGTGTGTGTTTAGGGGACATCAAACCGCCTTTGAGGTTGAGGACTGTGTGGGAGATAAGGGCCAGATCTCAAGGGACACCAACAACTTCAACAGCTTCGACAGAGATGGGACTGAAGGCTCTCTCTCATTCTCCTTCTCCATTAGCCTCTCTCTCTCTCTAAGTCTCTCTCTAATGCACAAATACAAGCAAGTGTTAGATGAAAACTGTACAGGCTCTTCAAAGTGCACTTGTTATGCCAAAGCTGCTGGGCCATTAATGAGGGCAAACTATTTTCGGAAGCAGTAACTTTAGCTGTTTAAAGCCTGTGTGATGTGTTCGTCTGTGCACACGTGTGTGTGTGTGTGTGTGCGTGTGTGTGTGTGTGTGTGCGTGTGTATGAGAGAGCACTTGTTTTTATCCAGGACTAGGTGTTTAAGAGTTTGTGTGCGTGTGTGTACTCTAGGTGTGAATATGCATCAGTTACTACAAAGCCTTGTGCGTCTTTCTTAAGGCTCTTTGAAGTAACAGAAGGGGAATAATCAGAATAACCACGGAGGACAGAGGGCAGAGAATAGAGACGTATCTGAGAAAACATCATTTACAGAGTGAGTGACTTTCATGGGGCCAGTGGGCTTCTTGTATAAAAGTGGCCGTTTATTGATAAAATGTCCCCTGTGGGACACAAACTGTGTCACAGTCAGCCCTGACACTGACCTATGACCCCATCAGTCACTACAGGTAAACAGTCACTTAACACCCACTGCATGTGAGCATGTGTGGACATGTCCGCATGCTTCCTGCGGGGCTGCTGGGACGTGTGTGTGTGTGACTTCCTCTTGATTGCTTTGTCAACAAAACAAAGTGGGACAGGAAGGCCGGAGTGTGTTCTGGGTGCGTCCATGTGTGTGTTTATTGGCAAAGGGGCACCTACAAAAAGGAGTTTGATCCTTTGACAAAGACAAAGGGAAAACTGACACAATGTGCAGGAAGTGTTACAAAACAACAGATCACAAAAGTGGCTGGAGTGACTGATAGAGCGCAGAAGAAGGGAGAAGAGACATCGTGTGAAGGTCTGGATGGGGACCGTGTTTTTGTGTGTTCCCACTCTATTACCAGTTCTCGAGGCAAGAAGACGTCCTCCTGCTGTGCCACCACCACAGACACGCTCTCCCCCTGCTTGGTGCTGCGCAGCATGGCCACGAGTTCCTCCTGGCTACGGCCTGTCATGTCTACTCCATTCACCTACACGGTCACAAAAAAAGAACACAAGGAGGAGTCGATTAAAGCGAAGCACATTGTCCACTGACAGGTATCAAATTGAACAGGGAGAGGATCAGACGCTTCTTTGTTTTAAGGGTTAGTTCACCCAAGAGCAAGAAAAAAAACTTCAATTCCCACATACATCGGATTTAAATGTTTATTTGCTTACCTTCACAACAAGTTTCACAGGTTTCACCTTTCTTTAGGTAAAAATGGTTCACATTAACCGAGGCACTGCTTCTGAAGTACAAGCTGCTTTTTACTTTTATTTCACACTTACAGGAAAAGATTTTTTATTGAGATGTACAAGGCCTTTAATTAAATATCCAAAAACATTAGATGACTTTCATTTTGTGCTGTTGAATCCAAATGTCCAAACTCATCCTAAAGTGTAACTGTGAATATTTTCAGGAAAGTTACTGAGTTTACCCAGCAGAGGTGCCAGATAGTTTAGCTTACTGGTACTGATGATGTTCCCGTCATTACTACAGTTGTGACTGTTGGCTTTCTACTCTGTGGGAGATCGACAGGCTTAGGGTCTATCTTACCTCTAGGATGTGGTCTCCAGGCTGCAGGCGGCCATCTTTGACTGCTGCGCCTCGTGTCAGGATGTTCTTCACCAGGATTGGCCCTGGCCCATGGAGTGAGGAGTCCCGCGTTACTACGGTGAAACCCAGACCGTCGGCGCCTGTAGGAACAAACCAGCCTGCGTCACAGTGTGCTTCAGGGATCTCCATCCCCCCTGAAGACGAGACTTAATTATGAATTTTATGACTTTTTAATTTTGTTTTAATTGAATTTTCCCTCCTGTCTCCTCTTTCTGTCACTTCTCTCCTTTCTCTCTCCCTCTCCACAGACGTTTCCTACACCCCCACTCCTGTCCTGCTGAACCCAGTCTGTGGTTTTAGCATCGTCCTCACATTAACTACCATTTGAGTGCCTGTTTTCCACTGAAGGTCAGTTGCCTCTGAGCCTCCGGGAGAAGGTTTCTCTGCTAGCTGGATTAGACAGAGTATGCCTTTAATTTCACGTGTGAGCAGGTCTAACGGTGGCTGATGAAGGGAGGCAGAGGGAGAAGATGGAAGGAAGGTGGGGGCAGCGGGGAGAGAAAGAGAGAGCGTAAGAAGAAGAGCCTGAGAGATATTATTCCCTTCTCTAGCTCCCCACCCTGGGGAGGCAACGTGATTTTCACATAGATTTTCCTTGTGCATGTGAGCCTACATTTATCTGTGTGTATACATTTACAAATGTGTGAATGTGTGTGTGTTTTTCTGAGGCCACACACACATACATGAGCCATCAACCCCCAGAGCCTCCACCCTCTTCCTTTTTCATGGCCACACAAGCCCCAAGCCATGAGTGAAATGTGCCACGCTCCGTGTGTGCGTGCCTGTGAGTGCAGGGAGAGCAAAGCCGGCGTGGCATACTAAAGGCGGAGAGTGATGCTATCTGGTCTCCAAGCTAAGCCTGCCCTACATTAGCGCACCTAAACCTCACCGCCTGTCAATCACAGAGAGAAAGCGCCTGTTGCCAAGGGAGAGGGTGTTAGAAACCCCATAATATCCACTGCTCTGATCTTTCATCAGGTGAGGGAGAGCTAAGGACAGGGGGGAAAAAAATCTGACAAAAGAAGGATGGAAGAAAAAGAAGAAGAAAGTAGGAGGGATGAAAAGGTGCAGGGAAAGAAAGAAATGGACAATAACAGCTGTGAATGGGGCTTTGAGCAGGAGCTGGAGTGTGTGGAGCCCATTTTCTTCTGTCCTTTCATCTTGGTGTCTTCTTGCCTTTCTGTGGCTACCTGTAGAGTGTGTGTGGGTGTGTGCATGTAGTCCAATTACATCTATCCATTCACTCCACATAACACTGCAGGTTGCTAGAACAGAGCCTATTCACGGCTCTAAGAACCTATTCTCATGCTATAAACACATCAACGCTCCAGCACTGATGTGTTTTAGAGGGATAAGAGTTAAGACGGTTGGCAAGTCTGACTGATTCAGTCTGGGTTAAAGTCTAAAAGCCAAATAACCAGACAATTTGTAGAGTTATCCGAAAAGATAAAACACCAAAAATACACTAGCAATGAAGAGGTCCTGCTTTCGGATTTCTATAAATATATAATTAGTCCATGTACTGATGGACAATTCAACATCTTGGACTCACACATTTGCTATATTCAAAAAACAAACCTAAAACTATAAATAATTTCCTTCAAGCAACATGAAGAAAAAGAAACATGAAAAACATTCAAAGTTGTTGCTATTGATTAAAAACATCAACGTCATATGTTCATTCTTAATTTAAAGGAGCATTTCAGCAATTTAGTCTTGTGCTTCTATGAAAAGAGAAAACCACAAGCAACCAATTTAAACAGAGAATGGTCTCAATCTCCATAGATGTCCAGACTACAAAAGGTCAGCCTACAAAACCTCTGGATTATTCATGTCCCATAATGCAACTTGGCAAACACCCACAGTTTAAACTGCGGTGAACTGATGCTTGTGCGTTCACTTTCACTTCTCCTTAATGTGATGGAAAACCGGTTAAGTTTTCAGTGACATATTTACCTTTCTTCAGGTTGATCTTCATCCTCTTGTTTCCCTTCTTGTTGGTGATGTTGGCCAGGCCGGGCAGAGCGGGACTCTGGTTGCCGGCCCTGGGCGTTGGGGAAGAGCGCGATGTCCTTGGCAGAGGAATGGGAGAGATTCTCTCCAAAGAGCCATGTCCAGACTGGAGCTCCATTGCTGGTGGGTTTAGTGCAGTTGGCTCCGGGGTCTTGGCACGTGTGTCTGGTCGTCTCGCTTCTTGTTTGGTTCTTGGTTTGGTGTCTTGTTTGGGTTCCGGTTGGGATTCAGCATTAGCACGGGCCACCGTCGGACTCTTTGCATTTACAGTGGAATCACTGGTGACTAGCTGACCTATCAGGCTCTTCTCATAGCGCGGTTTGTTGGCCACTCGGAGGACCTCCAGACGCACTAAGGAAGATGTCATCGCCTGGCGAAACACTTCTTGTGATCTGTGTTAAGAGCAGAAAATCCGATGAAACATGTAATTTTGAAAGTGTTATGTGATTTAAAGCTGGTAAACTCACTGGCATTGAATAAATTATGATCTCAGAGTTTCTCCGCCTTGTGGAACACTACGAGTAAAGGAAACCAAGAAAACCAAACCAAAGCAGAACACAGAGGGAAAACAGAAAGTAGAGAAGGAGGAGGGTGAAAAAGGCTTGTGCATCGTTAATGGAGCTGTAATATCGGTTTGGATAAAGCACACAGCGGCTCTTCCAGCTGGTTTGGGACCCTGTGGTCCCTATCAGATGGGGCAGACCTTACTGTGGGTTCCTATTGCAGATTTAATAGACTTTTATCAGCACAACATTCCCACAACACAGCCAACAGAGTGGGATGCAGTTAAATGGACCTACACGGTGAGAACAGAGAAAATAAAGAGAACAGAGACAGGAGGTTGTAGGTGTGTGCTGCTGTTGTGTTTGGCTCATAGAGGAAACAGCAATTTGATCCTGGATTCAGATTTTAGAAAACAAATCCCTGAAATTGTTTCTTATTAGACATTCCTCTCATTCTGTTTCTCTGTTGGTGGCTGTATCATAAAACCTTTTTGCAGACATACAAACAGAAAACACACACCCTGCAGCTCAGCCACAGCCCAGCATACTTACTGGGAAAAGGTCTTGTCGTGCAGAGGTGTGTTGTTGATTTGGACGATACACTCATCCTCCTCGAAGAGACTCTTGGAGCGACTGTTCTCCTCTATGCCTTTAATATGAAGGCCCAGGGTCCTTTTAACACACACAGTGTAGAGTCAATGTATATTCATGGAGGTAAGCACACAAGATAACACAACACAACACACAACATAACACAACACTTTATTTTTTTTCCATTCCTATGAGACAACATTTCCATCTGCCTTTGTTTATGAAATTCTGATTGATTAGAAGTGGAAATGGTTTAAGGAAAGAGTGCAGCTTTATTTGTGCAATATGTGTGTATCCATGTGTGTATGTGCTTACCGCCCACTGAGAGAGGAGCAGTAGGGAACCACATGGATACCCAGGGGTCCCCTGTCACCTTGAAACTCCACCGTCCTTGTTAGGGTGCTGTTAACACAATACACACCAAATCAGGAAATACACAGTGTTGTGCAGACAGTTGTAAAAAAAAAAAAAAACAACAAAAAAAAAAACAGATACAGTAATACACACACCCATGCACACTCCCAACCTTCCAACGAGCAAACTCTTCAAATCCATTTGCATTTTCCTCCAGGCTACAGAGGCAGGGATACAAATTTTCTTGCAGGTCGTCTTGCCAAATATCAGATCTCTCTGTGTGTGTGTTTGTGTTTGTGTGTGTGTGTGTGTGTGTGTGTGAGAGAGAAACAGAGAGAGAGTGAGTCTGGGACGCAGGTGGCTACTTCACCCTTATCTACCTGCTTTTCAACCACCCAATCTAGCCGGTGGACAAAAGAAGAGAGTAGGAGATGAAAAAGAGCCACAGACAGGGGCGGACAGAGATGAAACGTAATGAGCTTCTCTAATAATCTCTGCGGAGGCCTGAATTGTGGTTGGTAACAGCAGATAAACAAGGACAATACAAGCAAAGAAAACAGAAAGATCTTTTGATATTGGAGGCTAACAGAGCGGACCTGCATGATGGAGGCATGATAGAAGAAGATCACAGAAGACAACGTTCCCTGTCTGCATGATTAGCACTAATGTCAGTGCAGCTGCTTTCTATCATCAGTCAAGCAGTACTATGCTGGTTCAAAGTTTCTCAAATCGAGAAGTGTGTGTAAAAACCTCGTCATGTTTGTAGGTGGGTTTTGGATTCAAAGGATTTTGGATTTTTTCATACAAATCCAGGAAGTTTCCTCTGTGGTAAAGCAGCAACATTTGTGCCCTGACTTCTTTTGGCTTAATGGTTTATGAAAAATAGACTAATCAAAGGAAATCCAGGCCTGGAAGTGGATATTAGCTGCAACAGGAAGATGTAGCTGCTACATGAGCATGAGGATGCAGTGAAGGGGAGTTGCAATACTCCAGGTGGGAGAGGACAATCCTATGGGAGGACCTGTGAGGTCCTTAGAAGAATGCTTTCCATTTTTTCTTTTTGAGATCTTATCTATGCTGTTCAGTGCATTGTCATCCACGTTTGTGTTTCAGCACGTGAAAACGTGAAGAATGGCTCAAAAGGAGCAATCTCAGGAGGAAGCTGAGAACATGGAGACATTTTTTCTTCTCCTGCAGAGCTTTTACAAAGCTACAATGCACTGAAGGAAAAAAACAGGAGTGATGAGATTGTCAGCATCAGTTCACAAAAAATGAAAACAACTTTGAGAAGAAAAGCAGTTAAGTTCAAGGTATTTGTACTTCCCACATGTACACAAACCCAAGGACTAGCTGGGATCATTAAAACACACTCCTCTGTCACTGTCACCCTGCTCTCGTTAACCTCTGCCAGGGTCACACACGTACTGTACACACACACATGCATCCAATTTTCATTCCTATCGCTACATCCATTGCATGCTCACCAACACCATCAGTCACATTCCTCTAAATTAATTTCACAGACACACACATGCATCAAATTTACATGTATTAGAGAACACAGTTATATCTAAATTACACGTGCACAACTCATGAATTACAAACACACACACACACACACACACACACACACACACACACAACTTCAGCCCATCTACATTTATATAAAAAACAAACGGCAGCACAAACAAGCTCATCAGAGGCAGCCATAGCTTGTTAGCGGCGCTCACTAATATGCAGAATAGCTCCGCTCACCCATTTTAGCATCCCACTGACACAAACAAAAACAAACACAGTCATTCCACTGGGGGGTGGCGAGGGACAGTGGGATGGATGAAAAGAGCAACAAGGAGTGAGACAGATGGAGCTCCCACTCTTGGTTGACTTCCTCTACATCAACAGAGGCCGAGTGCCTAACAAACTCACGGCTGGGACTCGCTGAAAATGTGCCCTCCCTCACTCACCGTGCTTCCTTCAACCACAAACCATCTGTTACCATGGCCAACTATCTGTGAGAGCTGTGCCTCCATTGTATCTCAGCGCTGTCAAGACACCACTGTACTGTAAAATGCTGAAAAATCACCATCTGTCACTCCAGCCAAGTCTTTTCCTGAGCACCACCGATTCTCTCCGGAGTTGTTTTTAAAAGAACAATTTTGTAATCGGAAAAATCAGTCGACTGCAGAGGATGTCGCCAAATTATCTGCACTCTTGTCACAGACTCGCTGGATCAGACAGGTAAAGCAGCCGTGACGGAGGGGTTAATTGTTGCCATGGCAACTACGTGACTGACAGGCTGGAGAAACTTTCATCGGCCCAGAGGTCTGCAAGTGACATGCCCAAAAACAAAGGTGGAGGTTACCGTGGGGAGAAGTGCGTGCACACCCACGTACATGACTCACTCACCAGTACACACGTGCACACACACAGTTTCTACAATGAAATTTTAATATAACAATTTAACATTAAAAATTCCAGGTTTAACTAAAAAAAAAAAATCTATTTTTGGAACAACTGGGATTAGACAGATGAGGCACAATAAAACATATATAATTTTGCTAATAAGGAAATGAAATTCAACAAAATACATAAAGGTGCAGCCCAACTGACTTGTGAATGCCCCAAACCTTGCCTTATCTAAACTAAAAACAGTTTTTCCTCTGATTTAAACTGAATTACCAGCTATCCGTTTACAAATCTGTATTAAAAAAAAAAAAAAAAAAAATCTATCAATATTTTATCATATCATTAATTTAGTCTACTGAAAGCACTTTGTTTAACCCGGTGAATGAAAGCAGCCATATAAATAAGAATGCCCTGTTGTATCAAAGCAGCGAGTAACAACTTCCTAAATAATTATAATAAACACGACTCCTCATGTCTCACCGTGGGAGGGGAAAAGATGGAGGAATTACCCTCTAACTTCTCTTTTTAACTAGTATCCCACCACACACACACAGACTGTCACACACACCCATGAGCCTGTTTAATCCAGTGTCAGGCTGTCAAACAAAGACTGGAGTGTTAACACCCGTCTTCATCACCGCAGCTTGCTCAGCTATGATCTGTCTGCTGCCACAAGGACATCAACAAAGGCACACACACTCACACACTTACCTGAAGTTAACCTGGCTCATCTTAGCAGGGGGGTTGTCTGTCTGTTGGTCGAAAGCTTCTTCCTCTACATGCTTGACTTCCTGTAAAAGAAAAACAAATACAAACAGATCCATTCAGTTAACATGATGTTAGCAGCTGAGGAGACAAATTAACAGTTTCCTACCTTTACACACTCTCACACACTAAACAAACAGAAGCCAGTCAGCCAATGAGGAGGCCTGCTGCCAATTAGCAAAACATAACGCTGCCATCAATCACCTTCGCAAGCAGCAACGAGAGAACGACTACCGGGAACTTCGTCTTCTAACACACACACACACACACCGCTGTCCTTCCTTCACTCTGTGTGTGTATCCATCTATCTACCTCTCCCTCCCCCATACCTCCATCCCTGCCCTATGCCAGGCAAGCTTCTATTTTTAAGTTGGTAAAATCAACAACCACAGGACAAATGAATCAAAAGGTGGAGGGAGAGGGAAATGTGGGAAGAAAGACAAAAGACGACAACGTCAAACTGTTGTGAGACGCTCAAACACTCAAGGGATGGGAGAGCAAAATTGCCCCAAATCGCTAAGACAAGAAGGGTGCAATTAGGTCCTTCTGCCCTGTCGCTTTCATTGTGTCATAAGCACTAAGGGCTAAAAAGCTCCCGCCCACCCGCCCACCAGCCCCTTCCTTAGCAACCACCCCACCACACCCAGCTCCCAAGTGGACCCTCTGTCACACACAGTAAATATATGCATTATCGCACACACACACACACACGCACACGCATCCATTTTCTGCAAACATTACCTCTACATATTGACTCTGCAGAGCTGCAAACATAAAAACGGTGCCTTTATGAACACACACATACACATACACTGCCTCCACAAACAGTGACCCACTTATCTGAGCAGTGTGAGATTACCCCACAAAGGAGCACATATGTGTGTTTTTTTGCGGGGGCAGAAAGATGAGCTGGAGGCTCCATTGTTGCTGTGCATCTTCCTGCAATGCCATTAGCTAACACACACACACACACACACACACACACACACACACACAACACATGCTTCTCCTCCTACAGTACATACACACACAGTCATCACAGAGGAAGCTACTGACAGCCACACACAGAAGCACAGGGGAACACATGTATACACACATGAAAAACACTGTTGCACTTGTTGTACATCAAGTTTTACAGGTACTGTACCCTGAAGCTGAATTACTACCACACACACACACACACACACACACACACACACACACACACACACAATACAATAACATAAAAACCTTGCAGAGGATGTCTGCCTCACAAGTATAGCACAATATATTATATAAGATATGGCATGTGGGGATGTACACACACAAACACAAGGCTGCATTTCTTTAATGCTTTAAAATGAAAGGATGACGCTTTAATGCCCAGTGTAAATCTAATCCCTGATTGAGAGCACTCCTGTTTATGTAGACATAAAAACAGCAGCCATCCTCTTTGGAAGCCCTGCTGAGCTCAGCCAATCAGCTCGCCCTGCTCCCTGTTCTCATCTCAGCACACTAAAAAAAAAAAAAGAGACAGATGTGCCAACACAGTCCCTACAAGTCTGTCAGACTGCAGTCTTTACATTAGTTATGATGAAATCATCATGAAACTTTAGAAGGATCACATACAGCGCATCACATTTGTAGCATAGTATAGATTTGGTTAAGTACACTTTTATTTATACCTTTATTTATCGTTATTATGGATATTTTCATTCACATAGCATTAACAATAATACAGAAACCTGTATGACTCACATTAACACTACCAGTACTACCAGTACTGGTATTACTAAGTTGTAATATCAGTGTCAGTGGTCTTGTACAAACTTGTGTACAATATTTTAATATGAAAAAAGATATTGCATAAAAATACATTCATGGTAAGGCAGGTTTATTTATATAGCACAATTCATACACAGAGTAATTCAAAGTGCTTTATAGAAATAAAAGACAAGTTAAAGATACAATAATAAGAAACAGCAAATAGTGGGAGATGAACTTGAAATAAAATGAAAGGAGACTGAGTGCAGATAAATAACTTTGGATAAAACACTGTTAGTTGTCGTATGTTATGTGCCACGCTAAAAAGAAAAGATTTTAGCTTGGACTTAAACATTGCCAGAGATGAGGCCTGTCTAACATCATCAGGAAGATTATTCCTGATTTTAGCTGCATAGAACTGAAACGCTGCTTCTCCCTGTTTAGTCCGGACTCTGAGCACGAGCAGAAGGCCTGTCCCTGATGTTCTCAGAGTTCAAGATGGTTCATATGGCACCAACATGTCAGAGATGTACTGTGGAGCTGAGCCATGAGGAGACTTGTACACAAACAGGGCTGTTTTAAAGTCTATTCTCTGAGAGACAGGAAGCCAGTGCAGAGATCTGAGAACAGGAGTAATGTGGTTGTACTTCCTGGTTCTAGTCAGGACCCGAGCAGCAGCGTTCTGAATGTACTGCAGCTGCCTTACAGTTCTTTTTGAGAGCCCCTTGAACAGGTTACAGTAATCTAACCTGCTGGAGATAAATGCATGGATGAGTCTCTCCAAGTCTGGTTCAGACATGATCCCTTTGATTCTGGCAATGTTTTTGAGACGATAAAATGCCGACGATGTTATTGATTTAATGTGGCTGTTAAAATTCGTGTCTGAGTCCATGATTACCTCTAGATTTCTAACTTGATTTTTAAATTTTAGAGAAAGACACTCGCGGTGACTGCTGACACTTTCTCTTTGATGATTATTTCAGTCTTGTCACTGTTTATTTGGAGAGAGTTGTTTAGCATCCACACAGTGATCTGTTCAACGCAGTGGCACAGTCAATCGACTGGTCCATATTCGCCTGCTGTGAGTGATATGTAATGTCATGATAAAGGTAAGGTACTGAAGAATGTATTGTGGCAGCGGAGCTAAAGCTCAGGGACTGTATTAGCTCTGGTGTTAAAATACCACAATAACTAGCATTAGCAGTGTGACTACCACTGACACTTTAAATCCCATCTGTGCTTACACATCTACTTCTGTCAGTGCCTGCACATGGACAATAACTTCTTTCAGCACTTACACATCCACTGACACATTTATCACTTGCACTTTAAGTGATATTTTCAACACTGGTACTCGTGGGCTTACACTTCAGCTCCTTTCAGCACTTTCACTCCAGCTGAAAACATCATAATGAGTGCGTTTCAAAACTAAATTTTACATGGTTCAACTGCCGCTTTCTAGCAGAAGAGAGCACATGCACATTTTCTTTAAATCATAGTTTATAGATAAATGCTTTATGTAATTTATTGCCCCAATGATGATGAATCCTCAAATTAATTTGTGAAATGTATCCCATCTAAGCAGGTTTCTGCTCTGTTATTGTTTTGCATGCTGCCATCCATGTTTTTGTGTTTTGGGGGCTGTTTGTAGTCTGAGTTACGTGTGAGTGACAGGTTGGTGTGCAGGCATATGAGACATGAGATGTTTGTGTTTGTGTGTGTGTGTGTGTGTGTGTGTTGTCAAATGGATGAGTAATGAGGTGTGCGTTTCTTTTGTGCATTTCCTCTGAGTCTGCTGTGCGTCAGGCGGATTAGAAATAGTGTGTAAAATGTGTATATGTACACACACTGCAGGATCAAAACCTCAGTGTACTAACAGGATCTCCCTGACCCTCATACTCACACACTTCAGTGTTCAGTCCCACACATGCAAAACCAAGGGACAAACATAAAGGCCCAAAGACAACATGCAGCTGGTAGCATGAGATACACACTATACAGAAAAGCAGCATATTTTACTTTAGCTAGTTAAGCATCTGCTTTTTACATCACAGCTGAGTGACACATCAACACTGGACTGGAGTGTAACAAGCCTGACTTTTGCTGTGTTAAGATTTATTGCATCACTGCATCCAGCGGCACGATCGGATGGAAAATCATAAGGAAAAGGAGAGGGATGGAGGTGAGAGGAGCAAGAGAAGAAGAATTCAGTGGCTGTTAGGCAGTAACATTAAAAGTCTCATTTATTAGCTACGAACATGGCAGGAAGTCCAAATCAATTAAAGGGCTGACTGCATGTTTAGCACTGCTCAGCCTTTTGCCAGTTTCATTAGCTTTGCTGATAAAGAGAGAAAGAAGGAGTAAGGGAGGTGCACACAGAGAGCGTGTGAATCAAAGACAGTGGGCCAACCTTGGCCTTCACCATAGCAGGCAGTAAAATCAATTAAAGGGGCAGGGCGCATATTTATCACTGTATCAGCCTTAATTACACTTTATCTAGCTTTCAATACCTCCTCCAAGACAAAAGGGACAGAGCTTGTGTGTGGGTGTGTGTGTGTGTGTGTGTGTGTGTGTGTTATTTGTAAGTGTTTAAGATTGTGTTTGTGTGAGTGTGTGGAGATAAGGGGAGGTTTGCAGAGCAGTGGTACAGTGGATGAGTGAGGATGTAGTGATAGTGTATTGATCTAAGGAAGTCCATCAAGCACAAGACTCAATATGCCCAAGAGCTGTGACGGCCTGCTCGCCTTTCACACACACACACACGCACGCACGCACACACACACACACACGCACGCACACACACAGGCACAGACACAAACACAAACGCACACAGAAACTCACCTAAAGTCAACAAATATTCTTTGTTCTCCTCTATGCATCTGTGCCATATGTGAATTATTCTGCCTGGATCCTAAGACCTGATCAAGACCTGAACTGTTCACATTGCTGGTACATGGTGGTAATAGGTCTCAGGACACACAAGAACAGTCATAGAGCAAAATCTGCAGCAGAGATGCATCTGTCAGGCAGCAGAGATGTAGATTTTTGAAAACAGAATATATCTGTAATGAGCCATGCTGATTGAAGGGTGTGAGGTCTGATGTTTATTGGACAGGAAATATGTGTTTTATCATTGTTTACTCGCTGCCCACTGATGACTGGGTTTTGCTTAGACACCGCTGTGTGGACCATGGCAGGGATAAACAACATGACTCTCCTTCCCTACCTGAGAGCCCCTCAAACAAACACACAGCAGCATGACCCCACACAGCCTGCATCCTGCCCACACGCACACACAATCACAAAATCACCCACAGAGAGACACGAAAAAGCAGCAAAGTCCTCCTTAATGGCGGCCTGTTTGGAAAAGAAGAAGTGCACTTAAAAAGCCAACCCTTTCAAAGAGCAGCCTGGGGCATGGAGCTGAACCACAAGAGGAATATTTACTGGGTTCCTCTTTGTCTTCAGTGGGGGAATGGCACAAATCAGAGATGTAATGGAAAAAGTAATTAGTTCCCTCTGTTATGTATTCACTTCCTTCTCACATTTTTCATCTCTTTTCCTGTCTCGAGCTTTGGTTAAAACATTCTCTCCACCTGAATGTCCATAGTCTGAAATGCAGTTCTGTTGCAATGTTTAGTCAGATGATGATTTCTATTACTGGCCTCTTTAATCAGCTTGAAACTAATCACACACGTCAAGAAGAAATCATATATATACACCATTCTGTTTCCTAGCCCCAGTATTTACGTGCCTGTGACACTGTGCTCACCGCTTCAGGTGATCCATTTTTAGGGTCATCAGGTCGGGGCGTGACCGTCTGTCCATGTGCTGGGGCCAAAGCTGAGTCACTGCTGCTCCTCACCAGCAGAGGTGTGCCTGGAACGAGAAAGGCGAGAGTCAGAGACAGACAGAAGGGATGCTAGATGTCACGTGCATCATTTGCAGACACTGCATTTTCACTTAACTCCAGCAACCTCTGGTCCCTGTACAACATGGAGATCTGTGACTGCAGGATGAGGAAGATATATTTTAAGACTGTAAATCTTTCTCAAGGGCGTATATTTATTTTAGGTGACTCACAAACCCAAAACTAGACCCCCAACCACTGCGTCCTTACATCAACATGCCCAGACTCCACACCCACCTATTCAGTACGTTTTCATATGACCAGCCGTTGTCTCCACACCCCCAAAACACACATTAACATGAACACACACCCACTACCCTGCCCTGCCACTTCAAAAGAGCTGGGACATGGAGCGGTAACATGGGGCAGGTCTCAATCCACAACTAAGTAACTCAAAAGAATCTAATTTGCTGCCTCTGGTGTTTGTGGATGTAAAAAGCACAGTGGGGTGTTTTCAAATTTAACTCAACACAGGAGCAAATAAAGACGGGGACAAAAAAGGAAGAGTGAGACAAACACAAAGAGAAGGACAGAGCTAAGAGATAGTGACACAGAAAGGTGCCGGGGGGCAGAAAACCTCGAAAACTGAGAGACAGAAAGGAAAGGAAAAGAAAGTTCTCGTCTTTCCTGTAATCAATCTCTCTTTGTAGGGTCAGTGACAGGGTCCTGGTCTAACGTGGTCAGAATTGAGAGAACAAGTAGGAAAGAAGGAGCTGGCAAGGGTCACGCTGTGTGTGTTTGTGGTTTGTGATTGTATACAGATGAAAAATGGTCATTCCAAGCATCTGAGACACACACACACACAGACACACACACAGACACACACACAGACACACACACAGACACACACACAGACACAGGCACACACAGACACACACAGACATCCTTTCTGCTTCAAAGACAATCACATGTTCGCTCATCTGCTGGTGCATTCAGGTTCGATTTTATTCATACTGATAAAACCCAGTCTCACCCTTATCTGTATGTGTTCACACTTCATTTCTACTAACAGTGAATGTTAAAAACACAATGCTAACTCACTATCACTTATGTGAGGGAATGCAGGAGTTTTGCAAAGCTTCAAAAATGTTGCTTTTTTTAATTAGGACTCGTGTTGTTTCTTCCAGTTTCTGTTTTTGCTTCAAATATCACATAGAAATTTTAAGCTGAAGCTACAGAGAAAACACTGTAATATTCAATAATGAAATGTTCTTTGATTTAACACAGAAACATCTGTTAAAAAGAAAAGCTATACTCTCAGAGCTGCTTAACAAGGCATCAGAAAAACACACAAGACAAAGCTCCAACATATCAATGCTTCCTCCTGTCTGTCTGATTATCTAGTCATCTAAACTAGGTCAAACACTGCACATACTTTTCAGAAATGTTAAATTAGCCTTTTGTTAAGGTGTGTTCAGACTGAAAACTAAGCAAATTTACAACATCCCACAGATCTATTTCTACCTCCAGGTCAATAATTGATAAAGTGCAGGACAGCCATGAATGGATGGTTGCTTCCTGCCTGGTACATTCATGGAGAGTGAGTGTAGATAAAACAGTCACACACTGAACAGCTTGATTTCAACTGAATAAAACACACACTGAACAGCGAACATTTGTCAGGTTTTAAAAAGGTCAATGCTAACACGGTACAGGCTCGCTAGGTCTTTGGACGCCAGGTCTGCTGAGGTAACCCTGAAGAATTTCTGAACCATAAGGGACAGAAACTGACACGTGCTCTTACACAGTGAGGAACTGCACAATAATCACACTGCAAGGACAATAGGTACGTTAAGTACCAAACTATCTTTACTACTGAGTCTGAATACTTCACAGATACTGAATGATAAATGATAAGCTATGACTACGGCTACAGCTGATTCTCAAAATGAGCTCTACAAATACACTAAAGCACCTCACACACACATATACACTTCATCACAACGTCAATGATGCCACTTTGTGAAGTGACCAAGGCCGCTCCATGGTCACAGTCAGGGTCCATTACCCAGAAGTCAGCCCCATAAATCCTCCTCCGTTTATGCAATTGAGTCAAATCTGCCTCCATCAATCCTCCCACCGCTCAGAGCCCTGGAGCCCAGCCCTACCAAGTGAAGGAACCTGAGGTCCCCTAGCTCTGACCTTTGACCTGCGGTGACCTCTGGAGGGTCAAACGGTGTCACCAAGGGAGGACAAGGACATGAATGAGAGTGACAGTTGTAAGTCTGTCAGGTCAGCCACTGTTCGGATGGTCATCCACAAGACTGGCACAGAGGAATTTAAGGGGCGACTGGGCTGGTGGAAATAGGCTTCAGCACAGGTTAGGACTTTTATAGCATGTGCCCTGCTAAGTTGTTAAAAACAGAAGCATGACCATGTGCAACCTTCTCAAACTATTAGTCAAAGTCCACCATGCTGGTTCACCATCAAACTCCCAGTCCTGCTCAGCACAGAGCAGCTTTTGAAAAGACTGAATCTCCCTTTCAGGTTATTCACTCTGAATATTCTGATTCACTATCAGCTACATTTAATCACCAGCCAGGAGCAGAAAATCAGATATGGCATAAAAGAACTCTATACATTGACTTTAAATGACGAATTATTCAATTTGAATAAAAAAAATTTGAATTTGAATAAAAAAAACATTTCTCATCTAAAACAGGTCTTGCATTTGATCAAATGATGAAAATGAAATCAAAACCTCTGTGGAAGTTATGAAGAGAGACTCGGTCCAGTCTAAAAGCAGCAGTGGTGCATATATAGGCCAGAGCAGCTAAAGATTCATGCCCTATGTGTGCCATATTTTCATTTATTCTAAGATCACAGACATTTTCTGACTTCAGCGTGCCATCTACTGCCAAAGGGTGGAGAAGAGTTGGAAGCATGAAAACACTGGAGGTAATTTAGGTTTGCTAATTTGACAGTATTGTGCAGATGCAACCACAAGGTGCCATGAAACTTTAAATAGACCCCACCCATTAGTGACATGTTCAGTGACCACTTCAGAGCCAAAAAAAACAAATGGTAACCAATTGAAACACACCCAAGTCATGCTCTTTCCTCATCTCTCCTTTGAGATCTGTGTAATTGGGGAGATCTGACTTGTAAACTTTGGCAGTTTTTGTGTTTATCTGCCTCCGACTCTCCATCTGCGGCTCTTTGCCTAACTAGGCTGCTTATGCAACTCTAGGAATCCAGAGGTTTATTCTAAGTATCGCCTCTTGTTTGAGTTCTGTGAGAGCTCTGTAATGCTGCAGTGCTAGTTCACTGCCAGGGCGGGATGAAAACTAAAACACCTCATGTATCTCACTGTGTGCATCTGGGTATGCACAATCAGTGTGTGTAATGATTTGTGTGTGTGTGTGTTTGTGTGTGTATGTGTGTGTGTGTGTGTGTGTGTAGTATTATGTATGTTTATTATCAACAGTGAGTGTACTGTGCTTCTATGTGTATTTATATTTGTGTGTGTTTTCATCCCACAGGCCAGGGCGGTCTTGTTTCTCTGGCAATCGATAGAGCATCCCAGCTCAGGCTACTCATGGGATGATGTGATAAGGACTCTCTTCCTAGAAGTGTGTGTGTGTGTGTGTCCATGTAGCAGCAGATCAATGCAGGTTTAATCATCCCACTGGGGCAGTGTGAAGTCCAATCACCCTGTTCAAACAAGAGGCCCAACCTGACACACAAACACTTTGATTACTGAATTACTCCTTGTCCTGTCCGCCACCACTCAGTGCAATTACACGCACAATATAACCAGATTATTGTGAATAATCAGATTAGGGTAACCATAAGATTAAAGCATTCACATAGTTTACAGTAGCCCCAGTTTACATGATTTGTTGTGCTAGTCAGTATGGACAAAATATGACACTATAAAGTCATATATTTGCAATGGGAAATCCAACAAATTCAATATCTCGCTGGCTGGTCTGATGGTCTACATCCCATCACTTTCTCTCAGTCTCCAGAAATGATGGTATTACAAATGGGCCACATGCTAAATGTGCTGTAACACCAATCTAAAAAACGATTCTGTACAACAAACACACACAGACACACACTCCCAGCAATAGATGGGTGACTGAACTGAGTGTGGTAAGTTGTTTAACTTGCATACTGGGGTTCTTTTGTTATTTTATGTGTGCGTGTGTGTGTGTGTGTGTGTCTGGACGACAAAAGCAGTCTTATTGCATCAGTCTGGCTCTATATGAGGGGCGTCACGGGGTCACATCATAACTAAGTTAGTCAGGGTTCAACAGGGCTGGAAAGCAGTTTTGCAGGGTGGGGGCAGGAAGAGGTCCCTTTTGGTTAAAGACAAGGTGGAAGGGGTATGTGTGTGTGTGTATGTGTTGGGGGGGTGGAATTAGTTTATGCTCGGCTGGACCCTGGGCATGCTAACAGGCGACAGTGCTTATCTAGTTAGAGGTTCAAGCCGTGCGGAGACTGGAACAGCAGAGCAGGATGAGTGGGTAGGGATGGGGGAGGCATCTGGGGGACTAGTGGGTGATGGGTCAAGGTCTGGGGGGACTGGGTTGTGAGCTGGATGGCAGGTGGTTGAAGCTGAATAGCAGAGTAGGTAAAAAAAAAAAAATGGAGTGAAGAGACAGGGGCATGGGGCAAAATAGGGTAGACGGAGAGAGGCCAAAGGGCAGGTGTGTGTACATGTGTGTATGGGGGTGTCACACTGTTTTCCTATAGCCAACAGATGGAAGGAGAAAAATAAAAGGGGTCCCAGGGTGCCCAAGTGATTAGAGAGACCCTTGTTAAATTACATCCAAGCTCATTAGTCCTTTAGTTGATCCTTTATGTTTTAATTAGTCTCTTATCATTCAGAAATCAACCAATGAAAGGCACCTGACTAAACAACGTACAGCAAAAATCATTCTTCAAGTTATTTACAGTAAAATATATTTGAACCAGAACAGACCGTAGCTCAGACAAGCAGATATTTGCCTGGAGGCTCCTCTAGGCTTCTGACTGGTCCTGTGGTGACATTTCCCTCTGTGGATACACACTGACCCATAAACCTGTTCACCTTATCTCCTGACGACTACTAAAAATGCCACTCACTGCTCATTTAAAAGCAGTGTTTTATACTATCACCTGCACATACACTTGTGTCAAACTGTCATCGTCACTTGCTGTCTAACCAGCTGAGGTGACCTTGACTGAGTCACTGAACCAAGACTTTTTTTTATTTTCTCTAACCTCTGATTTCACAAGCAAACAGAAGATCCCTGCAGGAATGCAGGAAGACCAAGAAGATAAAAATCCTCTATTTATTGCTGCACCCATTTTAAGGACATTGGAAGATTTCCTGTTGCTGCGTTAACTCTGCTCTGGATAAGAGCAAGAACTAAATACCAAAAATATATATGCAAATGCAGGGCAAACATAGAACAGGAGGAAGCAGGCTTAAAAAAGGAGAGTATAAGAAGGAGAGAGACAAAAAATATGACTGTGTTATAAAAGCTTTTCACTAATGTTACTGACACATTTATTCACACACACACACACACACACACACACACACACACACACACACACTTCTGAAATCAGGAGTTTTTTGATTTCAAGTTTTCGCTCCATGTCACATCAAAAATTAATTTATTTCATGTAGCAACTGGTTAAATGAAACAACAGGAGGCTCAGAATCGGTGACTGTGAGTCTCACACATTGATCATGTGCATATCAGTCACAGAGTTGGTCAGCCTATAAAATGACACCAACATAATGAGTTAAGCTTTAATTTATCAAGATATTTACTATTTCAGAAGCAGAATCGGAGCATATCAATCAAACTAATGTTGCACAGAGGGAAGCTTCTGTCAGGAGGAAGAATACAGACGACAAAGATGACAAAGACAAAATGAAGGTGCAGCATCCCCCGTATTAACATCTCATTCATCATGTTCTTCCATCAAATACCTTAATATACTTCTCTCTACCAAAAGCTAATCAGTATAAAAGAGGTGAGCAGTGGACGGTACAATAGTAAACTCTGTCTCAGACAGTCCAATGGCCCAAATGAGTTGGAGAAAGCAATTCCATTATGGTACTTCAGTGTACTCCTAATCCTGAATACTCAATATATGTGAAAAGACAGTGCGAAGTGCTGCCACGGTGCCTCTTAGTCTGAGCAAAGTGTGAAAACAAGAACATACTAAAAACACTTTAGTGAAAACTATAGGAGAGAAGGTCGTGTCAACACTGCACCTGTTCTCACATGCCATTAAGCCCCTTTTTACACAGCAGGCTCAGCTTACAGTTGTTCTATGAATGTACTTTTGGACCTCCCTTGCTCTTAAATCTTGTTCCACACACCTCTTGCTGTCTCACCACAATACACGTTCTCACACACACACAAAAAAAAAAAATACAGTATTCCTGTATTTCCCAGAACAGGAATACTGAATTTGAATTCTTTTGAATCTTCTCTAATCTAAAGGTGTTTTTTGGGATGAAGCTGAAACAGATTAGAAACGCATTAAGACACTGACAGTAGTTTGACATACTAGCTTTGAGGCTGGCCTCGTTGACTTCAATCTCTCCTCCGATTGGCTCTTGGTACTGCAGGTAGGGATAGTAGTGGGAGGGTTCAGGGCTGGGGGCGGAACTGGAGTAGCCATTGGACATGGTCTCTCTGGGACTGTCTGTCCTCCCGCGCTGGACTTCATCGAACACAGCCACCAGCTGGAAGAGACACACAGAGTCAAAACTGTGCCCTAAGTAATAAACCCAAAGTACACAATGTGAAGTAAGTAGGACAGTCTAAACAAAGAGATTTCTGGTATATGAACAAGCTGGAAACATACATGCAAACTCTCAGCCAGGTTATATAGCATCTCCACTGTGCCGTGATCACAGTGAGGCTTTTATGGCGTTAATCTTGCCAACAGTGCAGATTCAACTTGCTTCATTCTGCCAAGTGTGCAGATGTGTGTGTGTGTGTGTGTGTGTGTGTGTGTGTGTGTGTGTGTGTGTGTGTGTGTGTGTGCGTAAAGAAAGCAAACAGAGCAGGACTCACAGCTCATTCGCTCTCAAATCTCTCACAGTGCATAACACACCAGCAGATGCCACTTCAGCAGCACAGTAACTTCTTTCTCTTGGAACAAAAGAGAAAGTCGGACCAACGACTCGGCAGATGGCCGGTTCAGAGTTAACACACATGGTGAGGCGAGGTGAGGTGTGTATGTATGAAATTAGCAGTCAAATGAGATCTGACAAGAGAATGAGAAGCTGTCAAACACAATGACACGGCTGCCACAGTGAGACAGCGGGAAGAGACAGCGGCGGCCAAATGAACAGGGGATGGAGGGCAGGAGAACGACAAACAATCCTAATTGAGACAGGGATATGATGGCAGATCGAGTGAAGGGGAATGCGTGTGTGTGTGCGTGTGTGTGTGTGTGCGAGTTGACGTGTGCCATCGCAGCCATGTAGTTTGATAAATGGGTGCGTGGTGGTGTGATGCTCTCATTAGGCGATGCTGGCTAAGGAAATGACCACTTAATGAAAAGTAATAACCGCAATGGAACAAGGGATGGAAATAAAACAACAGACGAGTGGAGGACGTCAATTAACAACAATGGAGGCTGTGTGTTTGTGTGTGTGTGTGTGTTTACGAGAGTGCAAACAATAGACACAAACACAGCAAGATATGCATCATCCATCATGCTGTGACGCTGCCTCTCACCTCAACCTCCCATAATTCAATATCCTCATGACACCTGGCCAAAGCCATGCAAAGGAGATTCATCCACTGCATTTGTGTGAGTGTTTGTTAGAGTGAAAGAAAAGATGAGGAATTGAAAGGCTGAGAGAGGCAGAGAAGAGAGAGAAACGAGCGAACACCAGGGAAACAATCTGATTGCTCTGCTTGATGGATGCTTCTCCAGCTCTTTCTCTCTTCCTTATCTGCTTTCCTCTTTCTCTCCTTATCTCCTTCCCTCCCGGGCCTCCGTCTCTTTCTCCAAACTCGCTGACAGCATCAATCAAAGAAGTAGTCTGAGAGCATAATGTGATGCGTGCGCGGACACCCACCGACAAGCACATACAAAGACACAGTGATGAGCTTCCCTCAGAAACGATTTATTCATCTGGAACAACAACAAGTTCTTTTTAATGTGTGAAGGGGTGATGATGATGATGATTTGCTTTTGGGAAGTTTATTTATTTATTTTTAGGCAAAGACAGACGGGAGCGATGCAGATGAAGAGCGCCCTGCTGCTTCCACTCATCACTCAATCAAACAGAGTATCAACAAAAAGAATCATATATTAGTGCAGCTGGAATAAAGTTGAGGTATAGAAAAATCTCACCCCCCCGATGAAGTCTCTCCACTGATCACATGCTTTGCAAACCCATAACCTTTCACCTTACCTTCTCCAGTTAAAGGTAACACACCTTGCATAACCTCCTACCATTCAAAATTTAATTCAGTGACAAAGATCTGACAAATAATGACAATTTTTTTTTCACGACAAACCAATGGGTGTCACACAGACCCAGGCCCAGGCAGACTTACATGGTGCCAACGTAGCTGACAGCTGATGGGAGCTGCTGACGGTCAAACTGAGGTGAGAAAAAGTGTGTCGGTGTGTTAAAACGCTGATGACAAATTGTCTATTATTCCATTAGTAAAATGGAATAATTCATCTCTGAGAAGCTGGAGGTGAATCCAAAGCAGCCAAAACATTTTTTTCGGTGAGTGAACAAGCCTTTTAAAAGTAGGTGGCTGAAAAGGCTTGGCTTTATCAAAGAAGCTTATTTTCTCATTACAGATGATAATAGGTCAGCTGACCATCATTAATATTTTAAAAGCATAAATGAGGATTGTTTTTAAAAAAGTGTGTTTACTTAAACGTTTTTCTCCCTCCTGCCCGTGATTAGTATTCTACAAAAACAGATCACCTTATGTTTTCTGCTGCGTCCGTGGGGGGATATTGATATGGACCTGGGGAACTTGCATGTCAACTATGCTGAATTATATGACCCCTCTGACTCATTACCATAACACATGCAAACACACACACTCTCAGAAACACACACACATACAACCCAGTGCCAAATACAAAGAGCTCTTTATATTGTTGTAGCATCAACACCATAACCCCAGGATGTGTAGTGGGCATACACCAGCAAACGTGGGTCGAAATATATAAAATACATACTTCACTTATGGATACTGACCATGGGAACTATGTCTAATTAAACAAGGATGGAATAAATTATCATAGTTATTTTCCTTTCTAAAGTCACAGCCCTGTAGGACTAGGATCAGTGACAACATGAGACCACACAGTATATACTGTACAAATACAGATATAGCTTGAAATAATGAGAACACACAATAAAGCAGCACTAAATAATAACCCTGATATAACTGAGGGATGCATCGTGCAGATCAGCTGGCAAATTCATGCTAGACTATTTCTTAAAATTGGAAAATGCCAGTTAGTCAATGTACCTTAACTTAACTATTGTAAAGTGAGGAGGACCATGTTCTATATGGTCACAGTCAAACTGCACTGGAAATTAATCAAGTCTTTAATATTTTATGCTGCAGTGGTAGCACACATCAACAGTAGTTTTTATTCCAATGTTAAATCAAGTCATTCCACCACAGTTCAACCTTCCACCCTGCTGTAGTGACCTTCTGCATGAAACCGGCTCCTGACCAGTTTCCAGGCTGCTGTGCTGTAGCCATAGCTGACCTCTGACCTCCCGTCACAGGGGCAAGAGAAAATAGGATTTCTTTACTGTGATCAATATATTCACACATTATGAGGATTACAATTACTGAGATAGCTTTCACACAGGCTGTTAGAGCAGTCGGTCACATAGAGAGCTTACACACATCATGGTTATAAATTCTGAATTTTTAATAGTAAGGATATGAAATTATGGCAGCTGCTGTAAACAGTAGATGTTGTTTACATGTTGCAACAAACAGATGGAACAGTTGAATGTTTTTAATAATTCATTTCACTTGCTAAGAATTAATTAGCCAAATACAGCTCGTTCTGTATGGAACACACAGGGGAGAGGGTGGTGGTGTACACACACACACACACACACACACACACATATATA